>NC_092352.1:60320019-60974102 GCF_963676685.1 Mytilus edulis
CTGAAAAAAAAAAATTGTTTGTTACCCCCTCAGCTGCCACTATATGTAATGCTAAAATTGAAAGAAATAAATTGTTTTTCGACTTGTCGCAAAAAAAATAGATTGTTTTTCGCCACAGGCGAAAAAAAAAGTTTTGTACAGAAAAAAAAACCATAGCCCCCCCCCCCCGAAAATCAAATGGTTGCTGCCTAAAATAGTCTCATTCTCTTCTTTTATCTTTTGGTATACATTTGTACTAATGATGAGCTTGTGGGCCTTGGCTTTTTTTATTTGCATAATTCTTGTACTAATTTTAAAATTTACAAAATAACTGAAGAATAGAGAAAAATGGCATCACAAATATAGGATACAAAGTGGGGACCCCCCTTTCCCCCCCCCCCCCCCCCCCCCCCTCCAAAGACCTTCGTATCTAGGAACCATGACTCAAAAGACCTTAACCTACATGTCCTAAAGTTAGAAGGATGAATACAGATTTTGATTTATTAGTCTTATTGATCAGTATAAATGAGAAAATGGATAAAAATTTGAGTTATCTTTCTTTGTATTCAGAGGTGCTCTTACTGGCGGAGGTTTATAACAGTAGAAGTGAACAGGTTTCAAAATTTAAATGGATTTCAAGATAATGATGTTTTCTTGAGAGTTCAATTACAGTTCTCATCTTTCAGTTAGTTACCATTTTGTTGTGAAACTATGGTAAACGTTGTAAATTGTGCTCGTATGAAAAATTGATTAAAATTGAAAGCCTGTCCTGTCTGACCAAAATTTGTGTTTACAAATTAATTTTGAGGATTGTTATGACCCATTAGGTAATCCGATTACATACAACAACTAATTATGACACCTGTTGTGATTGTTTATTAGCATGATTAGCGTAGGGTCGTTAATAAGTCCCCAGGTAAAATAATAGATTTTTAAAAATTGATCAGAAAAACTTCAAATTCGGTAACCAATAATATTTTGGGTATATTTGGTGAAAATCAGGATTTAAACTAGTTTTAGGATTCTGATATTAGGATTCGGGTTAAGGAATGAAAATCGGGATGATACCGCGAAAATCGGGATACATTTGTAGTTGGCAGGTCTGTAAACCTGTTAAAGGAGACAAATCCTAAAACTTACAAATTCAGACCTAGATGAGTCATAAGCAGATTCAGACTTTTTTATATCTGAGCTCTGACTGACAGATATTATGTGGTTTTACCGTTGGTATCCGGTCGTTCCGGCCCCAAACCGATCCGACCCCAAGTCAATCCGGCCCAAAGTCGATCCGGCCCAAGTCGATCCGGCCACGTCGATCCGTCCCCAAGTCGATCCGGCCCCATAATAAAATATGAATTAACTAGATTTTGGAGGAATTTGTCACAAACTTTAACAGTATAAATGGAATTTGAAAAAAGTGTCCGATCGATGATGGATGACAACAGTACATCTCACAACATATTATATGGTAACCCGAGTAATTTAAACCATTTAAACACATACGGTCAAACTTCAATCGGAACCCCGTATCAATCTTATCCTATGGCTCCCCCATCAACTCCTGCAGATTTTCTTATAGCGAACCAACCTCTTCAAACTCATCTCAGCTTTAGCTCGCCACAATCTCAACCAACTGAATTCTCGATGTATAGTAAATTTGAAAATTTTATGATAGACTGTTCACAAAAACTTCAGAAATTAGACATACTCGATGAGATTGTTGTGAAAATGAATGCTATGGAACAACGGTTTGAACATTTAGACAGAAACGTAACAGATATGCGACAACAAATTAACAATCACAATACATCTATACAGGAATCATCAATACGATCATCGGTCATTGAACAGAATGTAGATTTTATAAAAAGAGAAAATGATAAACTTCAAAATGAAAATTACGAATTAAGGGACAGGATAGTTGATATACAAACTCGATCGATGAGAGACAATTTGATATTTCGCGGGATTCCCGATGTTTCTGATACCAAACAACCTGAAAATACGGAAGAAAAACTTCAAACATTTTTAACAAATGAACTTGGAATCGAAAACAATATTCCGTTTCACGTGGTACATAGACTAAAACCACGCCGAGATAGAGGTCCGAGGGAATCGTTGCCAAATTTGAAAAAAGAAAGGACCGCGAAATGGTGATGGCGGCTGCAAGAGAAAAATTTAAAAAAAGGGACACTCAGTTTCGTGTCCATGAACAATTCCCAGCGGAAGTTATTCAGAGAAGACGTGAATTGGTGCCGATCATGAAGGATGCAAGACAAAAAGGACACGTTGCACATTTACGTGATGATAAACTGTTTATCGACAACAAGAGATTCTTCCCGCATCCACCACCACAAATGCCACATAGACCACCGTTCCAAAACCAGCGACCAATGGAGCAAAGACCACCTCCTCCTTTTCCTGGTGCATAGGGATGTTGTGCAAGAGGAACAGAAAGAGATATCAGCACAAGTGAAAATCGAACTAACAATGCGGATCCTATTTTTTCTGAATTAAAAATTTGTTTTCTTAACGTATGTGGTATAAAACAAAAACTGTTGAGTCCTGAATTTATAGAGATGATTAAAAAATATGATATTTGTTTGTTTACAGAAACAAAACTGTCTGACATTGATATATTAAATATACCTGATGACTATATGTATTATTCTAAAATTAGAAAAAAATGTAAAAGAAAAGCAGGGGGGATTGTAGTAATGTATAGAAATAAGTTAAAAGGTTATTTAAACTTTATAAATACAGATTGTGAATTTGTACAGTGGGTTAAGATTTCAAAACTTATTATAAACCAGAAAACTGATAGTCTACTAGGTTGTGTTTATATTCCACCATCGAATTCGAAATATTCAACAAGTGAATCATTCGATGAGGTAGAAAATGAGATGCTTAATATAAAAAACATAGAGAGTCTAAATTGTATTATTTTTGGTGATTTTAATGCCAAAACTGGTAGTTTACCAGACTATATTATACCGGACGAGAATCTGGTTGATATTTTTGAATTTAACTCAGACGAGGATATACTTTCGTATATGTTTGACTACGAAAATTTACCTAGAAACAGTATTCCATTACACAGAGTTACAAGTTGTAATTGTGCACCAAATAATTACGGACACAAACTTTTAAATGTATGTAAAAGAAATAACATGTATATAGCAAACTCAAGAGTAGGTAATGATAAAGGTATTGGTAAAAAAACTTGTAATGATACAAGTGTTATTGACTATTTATTATTGTCATCTAATTTATTTCCAGTTGTTAAAGAGTTCGATATTATGGAATTTGATCCATTGGTCTCAGATGTTCATTGTCAATTACATGTAGTTATTCAAGCTCCAGTGATTTTATATAATAGTAACGACGAACTATCACAATTTTGTAGTGAAAAATATGTCAAGTGGAGAAAAGAAAAGTGTTCAGAATTTTTAGATAATGTTAAAAGTGATCATGATTGTCAGTTAGAACAACTACTGTTAGAATTGAAGCTCTCTATGACTATTTCAAAGATATGAATAGATGTGACTCAAATACTGAGGAACCAGAGTTAATTTTGATGTACATAATTTATCAGATGAATTGTATAACTTATTGAATGGTACTGTAACCGAAGATGAGATTTTAAAAAGTGTAAAAAACTTAAAAAACGACAAAGCTAGTGGATGTGACAAAATAATTAATGAATATATAAAATGTACTGTACATGATCTTATGCCAATGTATGTTAAACTTTTTAATTTAGTATTAGATACAGGAATAGTTCCAGAGTTATGGTCTCTTGGTATTATGATTCTATTTTTAAGAATAAAGGTTCAAAAGCAGACCCTGCAAATTATAGAGGTGTAACATTAAACTCTTGTTTAGGAAAGACTTTTTCATCAATAATAAATGAGAGATTAAATAGTTTCTCAGATGAAGTTGAACTTATATCAGAATCTCAGGCTGGATTTAGAAAGGGATTTTCAACTACCGATAATATTTTTGTGTTGCATTCAATTTTATCTATATTTTTTTCAATGGGCAAAAAATTATTTTGCACATTTGTGGATTTTAAGAGAGCATTTGACACTATTTGGAGAACAGGGTTATGGCAAAAGTTACAAAAATCTCACATTACTGGGAAAATTTTTACAGTTATTTATAATATGTATCAAAATATAAAGACATGTGTTCGATATGGTAACCAAAGTTCAACTTTCTTCAACTGTGGTGTTGGTGTTAGGCAGGGTGAAAATTTATCACCGTTTTTGTTTTCAGTATTTTTAAATGATTTAGAAAACTTTTTTGTGGAAAATGATGTTAAAGATTTAGAATATATTTCTAAAAACTGTGAAGAGTTGTTACAAGTATTAGTTAAAATCTTTGTAATTCTGTACGCAGATGACACTGTTATTATGTCTGATAGTAAGGAAGAACTACAACATGCACTCGATGTTTTTGAACAATATTGTAACATATGGAAACTCGAAGTAAATATAGATAAAACAAAAATTATTGTGTTTAGTAAAAAAAAGGTACGAGACAACTTTGATTTTCATATATATGGTAATGCTATAGAAGTTGTAGATTCTTACAATTATTTAGGAATAACTTTTAACTATAACGGTAATTTTTGTACTGCTAGAAAAAGGATTTTTGATCAAGCACAAAAAGCAATGTTTGCTCTCTACAGGAAGATAAAACATATATCATTGCCTATTGATATTCAGTTACAACTCTTTGATGCTGTAATCGCACCTATATTATTATATTCATCAGAGGTTTGGGGTTTTGAAAATAAACAGAATATTGAGAAAATGCATTTGCAATTTTGTAAAAATATTCTTGGTGTTCGGAACAGTACACCAAATTTTATGGTTTACGGGGAATTAGGGCGGGTTCCGTTAGATATCACTATAAAACTTAGGATGGCATCATTTTGGTGCAGAACTATTAAAACAGAGAGCAAACTGTCAAATATCCTTCTAAGACTTATGATTAAGCTACATGAAAATAATCCTACCAAATTTAAATGGATTCAATATGTAAAATCTATATTTGATGATACAGGTCTAAGTTTTATATGGAACGATCAATTAGTTGTAAATATTGATTGGTTAAAAAGTATGGTTAAACAGCGATTAACAGATCAGTACTATCAGCATTGGTTCTCGCAGATACATAATGCATCTAGAGGTGAATTCTATTCTTTATTATAACTCGAGTTTGGTTTGGAACCGTATCTATTGCGATTATTACCCAAGGACAGATATTACATATCTAAACTTCGATGCTCGAATTTGAAGTTACCTATTGAGACGGGTAGATGGGCGGGGATCGCTAGGGAAAATAGAATATGTACATTATGTAATGAGGGAATAGGGGATGAGTTTCATATATTGTTTACCTGTAAAAATGCTGATGTTTCTGCTCTTAGATCAAAGTTTATACCAAATTACTATGTAATGAATCCAAGCAAGAACAAGTTCACTGGCTTGTTGTCTATTTGTAACGTACAAGTTCAAAGGAATTTATCAATTTTTGTGAAGAAAATCATAAAATACTTTATCTAATTATACCAATTGCCTTTAAAATATACTATGTATTTGTGTTTCGTTTGTCCTGTCTCGCTATGTATTATCTTAATATGTTTGTATATATTGTCCTCTTGTACACAAGTATGTGTCTGAGGTTATGAATAAAATCTTGAAAATCTTTTGAAGTATTGGAGTACCAGTTAACGAACTATTTTAAATCCATACGAAATTTAGTGTTATTGTGTCTGTTTGTATCGCAGTTTCTACATTTTTAAATTATGAAGTTATTTTCAATGATAACTTTTACTTTGAATTTCATGGCGATTTTTATTTTATTTTATTCAGTTCACACACAGAATAGCTAAATAAATATTTACAGTCCAATGGACCTATAAAATTTAACGCATAATAATGACTTATTTAATCAAATCATTAGTCTATAATTGTTTATTCAACGTTACAGTTGTCTGATGATTGTGAACTAAGGTAATGCCACTCGTAATCACTTAATTCAATCCAATACTGATTAATTAAAGTTACGTAATCCTATATCAACATCCCCACTTCAAGGTTGTAACCTCCCCCCTTTCTTTAGTCCCTTTCATAAGATTATATCATTTTTTGAAGTTCATGCTATCGTTTTTCATTGTCAAATTCCGAAAACTGCAAGGTTTATCACAAATATTGATATCGCCGTTTTCAGCCATGATCTTAAAATTGAAAATCAGTGATCGGATTACACGCGCCCCCTCTGTGCTACTGAAGATAATATTACACACACTTCCGAAAGCACATTATATGACATGCGCATTGCAATGGCCGGACAAATAGCCCTGGCACTATTCGTCCGGCTAGCCGGACAAATAGCCACTCCGTATTCTATAACACTTTTTTTTTTGTAACATCGGATAAAGTCAATATATTTTTCTTATTTTGACAATATTTTGAATAGATAAAAAAAAAGTCATATGAGTATCCATTATTCTTTATTGCAAGAAAACAAGAAAACAATGACATTGAATGCACGTTTTCACACTCTAAAATATAATACCAGCACTCTGTTATAGAAAGGATTCGGCAAATCAAACAACATTTCTCAATTTTAGAAATTTTAAGAACTTAAAAAGAAAAACAAAGTTTATATATATCAGCTTGGGGATCGGCTTGTACCGTTCATGTATGTAACTATTTGTTATTATATGTTACACAAGATGACAGACTTGTTAGGATCACAGTCAATTGAAAGAAAATGCTAATTACTGCTGATTAATGTTGATGTCTGAATTCTTTTATATACGTTTTAATATAATTATACCCAATAATCTTGAAAACTTGTAATAAAGACATAATCAACCTACATGTAGTTGTTTTATACTCATCTAAAGAAAATATTTTTCGAAGGCCTTTTTTACTTTTTTTTACCGTACACCTTTAACATTATAATAAAAATAATAAACATTTATGAATTACAATTAATATATATTTATTTTTATTCCTTAGAAATATTTTTTTTTATTGGGGCCGGATCGACGTGGGACGGATCGACTTGGGCCGGATCGACGTGGGGCCGGATCGACCCGAAAGCTTACCGTTTGTGCCCATGAATGTCAGAAATTAGTGCACAATATTAATTTTCTTTAGCGTTCAGGGGGTCTCAGATCCCGGATTCCTGTTATGTCAGATTCTCGTATCCTGCTTACACTATGTACATAAGCAATTATCATTTTGTAATTTCCTTTGTCCCGCTAGACTTCATTTTCTGTTTTCACAACACAATAATTTGACTTTCAGGTGTCACGCTTACAAAAAATCCTCAATCCTGTGTCACACTTAAACCTAGTCCAAATATAATGACGTCTGGCAAGGCTATTTTAATTTAGAAGGTGTCCCAGAAATTAATTATTTGGAATAGCTTTTGACCGAATAATCTGTCTCTTGTGTGGGTACATTTTGTCATTTCATATTTTCTTTTCATCATTTGGCTATTTATCTATTTAATTATTTTTTTTGTGTCCACACGTGATTTAAATTCAAATCTAATTTTTTATTACTGGGACGCCTTCCTACAACCGAAGGCGTCCCAGAAAAAAATTATAATCGCCTTGCCAGACTTCATAATTATTTGGACTAGATATAAAAATATATTTATTGAGACCCACTTCAGTTCGGTGTAAATTTTAGTGGATGTGGACAAAGACGTATAATTAGTTAAAGTTAATGGTGTGGATAATAGATTTACCTGTCATTCTGTCTGCTTCGACATTTGGTGATTTGAATAAGTTCCTTTTTATTTCTTCTTTTGTAAATGTTGGATCTGGAGAAGGCGATGCCATTTTTCAAGGGGAGAGCACTCGTCTGATAAAAATATTAAATAAAAAATCGGTTTCCGAGAAAAATCCGTCACAGGTCTATCGGAAAACCAAATAAAGAACAAGATAAAACATGACTTTCTGAAAAGGTTCTGATTGGTCAATGGATGACTTTTTATCAAAAGATTAATCAATTAACAATCGTTACTACTCGGTCGTTCTCGTTACAACTACAATAACAAGTAATGAATATTAATTAACTATCATGTGAAGCATATGTTATGACTGCGCTATGCATATTTGTGTTTATGGAGTGATTCTTATTATCATACTTTTCGTTAGTCTTCTTATATTTGTTTACAAACTCAGACGAAACAGGAAAATCCAAGTAAATGGCAAATCAGTATTTATAACAGGTATGCTATTTTTAAATTCATTGTTGTGGTGCTATTTCTTGACCCGTAGTTTAACTTTTTAAAAAATGCTTCGCTGAGCGTAACCTATTACGACCACAGAGGTTGAACCCTGAATATTTGGGGCAAATTTGGACACAATATTCAAGCTTGATATTGTCTGAATTTGGATTGTGATCTTGTATTTGACATGTTACAAAACTTCAATTGCTGAATTCTATATATTCAAAGAGAGATAACTCAAAAAGTTCTAATATAATTTTTGGCATGTTACACACTTAATTATTGTTCGGCCCGTTACGAAACATGCATTGTGAGGAAAAGTGACGTGACACGATATCAAAACAAATTTCGAGATCTTACAAATCTATTTCTTCTTGAAACTTTTCAAAAATTTGAAAAAAAATTAAACCCCTTAAAAAATTAGAACCCTCCAAACTTTGTAAATCCCATGCACCCCTTAGGAGCAATTACACCCAAACTCGATTCAAGCCTTTCCTTTGTAGTATGGAACCTTGTATAACAGTTTCAGAGAGATCCATATACTTAGACATGTTAAACACAAATTAATGTCTGGAAATTAGAAAAAAAAAGTGCTTGTTTTTTACCCTTTTTTGGCCCCTAATTATGCATTAATGAGCTAATAACCCTCAAAACTAATCCCAGCCTTCCTTTTATGATATGTATTTTCCTAAAATGTTGGCACCATAACCTCCAAAATGAATCCAAACATTTTACTTGTGGTATTAATCATTGTGGTACAATTTCAGGGGAAATGAAATACTTATACACAAGTTATTACCCTGAAATTAAAAAAACTGCTTAATGCTTTTAATTCCTAAACGGTTAGGACCATCATCCCCAAAATCAATGCCAACCTTCCTTTTTGTGGTATTGAATCTTCTTATTTAATTTCAAAGAGATCCATTCATGTTATTGTCCGGAAACCTATAAGTAATGTGTCTTCAGACGACGATGGAGACGACGACGCAGACTACATCATACCAGTATTATTATTATACCTCCCAAAATTTTTTTTTGCGGTCGTATGAAAATAAAAGGCACGTTACACCTAAAATAGGACTATTATACTAACGGGACTGGAAACTGATCGTTCTATTGAGATTTCAATGCCCCGATAGCAGGATTATTGATTTTTTTGTTTGATTGACAGCTTATCACGTAGTGAATTAGCATTTGGTACATGTAAGCTATTCACAATAGATTTCTGCAAACAAGTCAGCCGATAGAAAACTGTTAAAGTTAATTGGTATAATAGTCCCAGGTTACACTGAGAAGTTACATTTGAAACCGGTCACGAGCTTTGGAGATATATCAAACCTCTGCTGGTGGACTATTAGATCCCGAGGGTATCATCAGCTGAGTAGTCACTGACATGATTTAACAAACTTTACTAAAATTGTCCGTTTATAAATTTTGAAATAATGAAGAAACTAAGAATTCAACTCCGTCAGGCAAAGTTGGCTTTAGATGAATTTGGCTATTTATTTTAGTTATTTTTGACATATAGCTCTTCAACGGTTTCGGTACTTATACAACTTCGGATTTCAAATGTTTGCCTATGAACGTTCGAATTTCTGATGAATGTAAATCCAGAAAGGCGCTTCGGACACAAAAAATTATTAAACGTGTTGTTTTCAATTTTTTACAACAGACTTCACTGTCACTCGTTTCTGTTTGTCTGAAACCAGAGACCTATACATATATATTCACGATCTGTCTGTCTGTCTGTCTGTCTTGTCTGTCTGTCTGTTTCATCATGTCAAGTATCTGTCTGTCTGTCTGTCTGTCTGTCTGTCTGTCTGTCTGTCTGTCTGTCTGTCTGTCTGTCTGTTTCATCATGCCAAGTTCGGTTTTTACGATGTATGCTTTTCTCCTTCAGTTACAGCCCTTTATCTAGTTTTAAATTTTTAATGATTTACTTATTAATTACTAGAGTTCTGTTCAAAGGGAAATAACTCATTTTTTTAAAAGTTATTGTATTAAGATAAATGACATTTTTTTCCCTTTTCTTTTAATAGTAAAATGTTTGAAGAATTTAGTTGTAGGTTTGTTGGTTATTTTATGTAGTTACACCATGACATGTTATAGATCAAGTTAGAATTTCGTTCCATTACAATGAATTTGTAACCGGTAGGGGACTTTGTATTGCAATGCAATACAGTACTATTTGGATTTTAATTTTTCTGTTAAAGATTTATCTGATGAAGAAAAGTTGATTTTTATACTCAATCCATCAACACCATCACAAGTAAATAAATTGGGGTCCTACATAAAAAGGTCATTAGAACTGAGGACAGGGGACACTGGAATATTTACTGTAAATGAATGATTGTGTATATATATATGTGAAATATAGTTATATTGCTTATTATTTTGTATGTCACAAACTTAGTGTTTAAAGTTTACATGGCAATAAATATTTGAATTGAATTGAATTGAATACTCACAGACAGTATGTTTGCTATGTCTGTTTGATAACGGTCTACAATGATTGGAGATGTATAATTCCTTAAAGCGAGAGAAATAAAATAGGACGATTTTATGCTAAAATTTATATATTTTCAAATAAAAGGGGAGCATACGCTCTCTATGCCCCCTAAATGAACCAATGTAAACACGTATTGGTCGATTCATGATGAATCGGTTACAATGTATATATCGTAAATGTGTTTTCCCCGACGCTCTCTTGAGATGTGATATACAGTAGGTTAAAAAGGAATGTTTTATAAAGGGGGTAACAAGGCAGGAATTGGTCTTGGAAAAAGTAGAAAAGAAAACAGGGCAGTGGGGGGAAATTACAAAACATAATATTTTCAAAGTGACGGCAATCATGTCTTTCTTCTAGGATGCGACAGAGGCTTTGGTTACCATATAGCCAAACAGTTGAGCACTTTAGGATTCCAGGTGTTTGCTGGTTGTTTAGATATCAACGGAGTAGGTGCAAAAGAACTTGCAAACTTCTCAAAAAGTGTGCATCCAGTACAAATAGATGTAACTAAAGAACAAGATGTCTCAGATGCATTAAAGTTTGTCGAAGATACAATTCAAGATAAAGGTTCGTGCAAATATGTCAGTACTCAAATTTTAAGCCGAGTGAAATCTTTCAGACTGACACCCCGCCCCCTAAAAAAACCTAAAAAAAACAACAAAAAAACAAACAATCCAAACATGCCAAAATTCCGTCGTTTTCTGAAAGTTCATTGGGTTGCAAAACAGACTACATAAAACCATGAACATAGACTTGTCAATCAGAGAACATAGAAATCATCAAAACAACAATGGTCGAAAGACAAACGGCAAGATCAACACAAATATATATGTGTTACTATAGTTCTTATATGATTTGCATATTATGAAATACGTTAACATGATTGGTCAAGAATGCTTCTAGAGGTATTTGGAGTGAATAATTTTTGGTTAAACGAGGTTTACGTTACTATACTTTTATATATATTCACACGCCAGGCAAAGCCAATGAACAAACACACAATAATGTGTGATTGATGTTACGAATGTTGAAAACCAATTAAACATTTCTTCTATTTTTGTAGGATTATGGGCTGTTATAAACAATGCAGGTGTAGCATCTTATGTCGAATGTGAATGGTGTCCATTAGATGTCTATCAACACATGATTGACGTAAATCTAACTGGTGTAATCAGAGTGACTAAAGCCTTTCTACCGCTCGTCAGAAAAACTCAAGGTCGTGTTGTCACTGTTGCAAGTCTTGCTGGTAATGTAACGCGTTAACAATCAGTCGTAATATATTTGTATTTTTAAATCGTTCAGCAAAGGCTTAAGCGGACCCTTTTTTGCATGAACTCTGACGTGAACAGCAATTTTTGTATTATTATTCAGACACTCAAAAGACAATCAGGATGAACACACATAAAGAAAAACAACATATAAGCTATCTGCATGTCGTTTGTCGGTTCCTTCTCAATTACTGGTACTCGACGAGCATCTTCGCTAGCCAAGGATTCCGATCCAGTCCAACTTGAAGAGGAGCGGACTGGATCATAACCATTGGTTAGCAAAGATGCTCGACATGTTGCTAATGGCAATTAAAATGATGCATAATAAAAAAATTCTACCTGTCCCTAAACACACTGTTTTAATATTTAGGAAGGAATGGTTTACCAGGTTTCTCCGCATACACTGCCACAAAGTTTGGTGTAATAGGATTTTCAGAATGTCTCAGAAGAGAAATGCAAAAGTTCAATGTCAAGGTCATCACAATAGAACCAAGCATGTACAAGTAAGTAAAAGTATACAGTCTAGGTCATTAGCGGAATCTGACGAAAACTGGTTCAATAAAGTTGAAATTGAAGGACCGACGTGTAAGCTTAAGCCAAGTATAAAAATACTTAAACATAATTTTCAATGGGCAAACCAATTGTAAACTTTGCATGAAGCTATGATGGAGTTATAATCTTGGCAGTAATTTTGAAAACGAAATAAAAATGCGCATATTTAGTTTTAAAGATTTTTCCTTTGTTGACTTTTGCTAATGTGAGCATGTGGATATTACGAAGACAAGCAAGAATAATCGGTACGCACCTTTTATCAAACAAAACAAGTTATAATGGTAAATAAAAATATATCGAATTAGCTCTGTAATCGGTATCTCAGGAAAAATAATTCCGGCCAGTGAGTCAATTTTGCCACTCGGCAAACCTCGGTAGATTATTGTACGTTATTTGTTATGCCTGTTCTCTTTTTTTGGAACACAGTTTACGGTTAATATTTGAGTTCAACAGATAAAGGACAAACACAAACTTGCCTGCATCGTAAGATCACATAATTTGCCAAATGTAAGACATTTTTAGAGTTAATTTCCTACTTAGATTTCAAGGTTTTTGTGTATACATAATAACAATGGACGACTATACACGTGTAAACTTGCAATGATGATCAATGATATTAAGTTAATTAATGTTTATGATATTTTTACAGAACAAATATAACTGATGAAAATGTTATTATCGCACAAAACAAAGAGTTATGGGAACAGTGTCCAGACGAGATTAAAAATGCATACGGAGAACATTATTTTAACGATTTTCTTGTTAAAATAAAGGAAAATATACTAGATTTAACTGCCAACAAAGACATTGCGCAAGTAATTGACGCAATGGAGGATGCCATTTGTTACCAGAATCCTGACACTAGATATGTACCGGGGTTTCGTACTTCATTTGAGAGTTTTATATATTCCATATTGCCAGTCAGTATTCAAGACTTAACAGTTTCGATTGTAATGAAATATATCAGCAAACCATGTCAAATGACTACATTAAATAAAAACAGCTAGATAATAAGTTCTTGCCTCGTTCGACTTTGTCTTTAATGGTTTTTAGTCCACTTATTGTCTCTTCACAAATTGATAAGACGTCATAACACTAAAGCCTATAGACTGACGTGTACAGTACTGATTGTAATTTTCGCATGGAAAACACGATTTTTTTTCTGTGCACGTTTTAATCAAGTTTAACATCTACACATGTTTAGATTTCTATAATTATGTGTTAAAATGTCAGGTTTTTAGTAAGTATTGCATGGTTTCATAAGACTTAGTGCTTGAATATTTCTAGATCTGTGTATTATACATATATACAGTACTATATTTAGGACTGTGTCGGATATAAATATAGAATAAGGAGATGTTGTATGTTTTATCTTGTTTTCCTCCTACAGTGTTGCCCTAGGATTTAGTTTGTAAAACGTTTTTGTTTTCTCTCAATCGATTTATGACTTAAACAGCAGTATACTACTGTTGCCTTTATTTATCATGTTTGAATGCGACAGCTATCGTCTAGGGTCAAAATAGATCACCGTACGGTCTTAAAACATTGATCAAATGAGAATTGTTTTTTCTCGTTTTCATTTTCCACGTTTCGTCATGCTTGGGCCATTTATACCTTACTATACGGTAGGGGTTTTACCCATTGTTGAAGGCCGTACGATGACCTAGCTATACTAGTTGCTTACATTGACTTTATCTCCTGGATAGTAATAGGTTGTCCCACCTGGAGAACATACACTCATACAAAGTATCATTAATTTATTATTTTTATCTCGGGGGGGGGGGGGGGGGGGGGGGGGGGGTCCACTTCCTAGATACAAGGTGATAGGACGTGCCGCTGGAATAGGTCACCTTTTTAAGCTTGAACACATATGTGACCTATTCCAGCGGCACGTCCTATGTGAATAGGTCGGAAAAACCTCAGAAATATGTGATAAGGCTAATAAAGTTTCCATAACTTCGTCTGTCATCTTTCTTTGTGTTCCCGGTTGTGTTTTATTAACCAATTTACCATCTTTTGGCATTTTGGTATTCCACTGTTACATTACACACCACACGAAACCCAAACAACATGGGAAAAGGTAACATTTTAACCTACGCATTTATATTAAAAGGTATACATTTTTGAAATCTAAATTATATGATTAAAAGGGTGGGGTAACAGAAACCCAGCGGCAACCCTTTCAATTAAGTATTGAATTGTCCCCCCCCCCCTTCCGCCGATATTTTTTATACTGTACCACTTACAAGTACGGTCGAGGCAAAACCGGCCGTTTTAAAAACGTCATGACATGACGTCATTGTACGTAGCTTTCGAAAGAAAAAATGAAACGTGGATAAGTGGTAGTGCTTTCTCTGTCAAAAACGGGATTGCTTTTGACAGGCATGTCATTAGGCCACACCAATTTGATTCCTTGTTCGACGGACCCGCCCGCACCTATTTTTTTCAAAACAGAATATTTTTATTTTTTTTATATTCCCGCATCCGGAAATGTAATCATGTTCATTTCCCGCACTGTTTTTGTTTTGTAAATATCATAAAAAGATATCAACATTTGTTTTTAAAATCACAGTCTATTATACATAATTAACAATGAAATGAATAGCTCATTAGGAATACAAACCATCTGTATGTAAGTCTCAATCCAAATTATCTATGCTTACATAATATTGTTGATATCACGAGTATATACTGTACATGTAAGTTATAAGATATGACAAACAACAATATATATAAAAATAGACGAATGTTTATAACATTTAAGTGTTAGAACACCATTATCAAACCGACGAATGCATTGGTTCATGCCTAGAAAAGTACTTAATTTGAACCTTTGTTTATTGTTTTTAAACGTGAATACACTGACACATAGCATTTTAAGCTATAGTAAATTTGTATAATCACTCGAAAAAAATCGGACACACTCGACAAAGCCCGGACATAAAGAAATGAATTTAATAGTCTCAAAATGACGTTATCAATGCAAAAACAAGAATTTTTGTAATGTGTCTGTATTTCTAATGATATATAGATTCAATGAGTGCATTTCCTTCAACATTATCAGTGTTATGTGTACAAAAAATGGATTTATTCTCTATTTTGGAATCAAGCATTTTAAGGCTTATTTAAACTTTTTTTAACGAAAAATAATGTTGGATTAGTAATATCTTTTTATATCAAATACTATTATACATAATATAACTTTGCATGTTAAACTCAAGCGTATATATCACGTCTTGTTAGAAAGGAAGTCATTTTGTTTACATTTTTGTTCATATTCACTCGAAAAAAGTGGTCACACTCGAAAAAGTCCGATCAAATCACTCGAAAAACCACGATCCTAGCCGGACACTATACCTACCGTGGATTTCGTAAGTGACTTAAAACGAGTACTCAAGGGGGATATGAATCTCGATATGAATTCACAGCCTGATGTGGGTATACACCAATGAGACAGCAGCACCAGGAAGTTAGTAGCCTTTAGAAACCCAGAGGACAATATATATAGTATTCAAGATGGTGTAGATGGGAGGTTTACTGAATAGATAATTTTGGGCTAAAATATAAAGCCTCTGCGGTCACACCTTACCGAATAGCACGAACAGACGCCTAACGGATGAAAATAAAAGTTGTCCGTTGACATAATTGTTATCCGTTGGGAGTCCGTTGATGTACTGACCAAATAAAACGGACGCGTAACGAATGCATATAACGGACACACACCGGATATGCAACGTACGAGAAACGGAAACGTAACGGACAGAACGGATGTCGAACGTACATCCAACGGACGAGTACCGCATAAAACGAACACCTAACCGAAGCGTACCGGATAAAACGGATAAACAAGATATACGGAAAAATTAAAGGCAACAATAATAATACATGTAAATCGCATAAATATTTAAAATGTGTCTGTTTAACTGGTTTTGGTTTGTTCTTTAAAATGCCACCAAAGGGCAGTATCTGGCCTGAATAAGAGCTGCTTGATTGTGAAGACGTGCTCTTACTCTAAGATCGATTATGATTAATAAGAATTCATGAACCTTAAAAAATCTAATTGGCATTTCTGACGCGAAATTTTTTATTGGCATTTATCCGTTTCAAATCCGTTCATCATCCGTTTTATCCGTTATACGTCTGGTAGAAGTCCGTTTCATATTCGATCAACATCAGTTTTATCCGTTAGACGTCCGTTAAAAGTCCGTTGGTAAATGTATCTGCCAGACCTTCAACGGATGTATAACGGACACGTAACGGATACAAAACGGAAACGAATCGGACGAGTACCGTACAAAACGGACGCCTACCGGACGTTTAACGAACATTTCATCCGTTGGACGTCCGTTCAAAGTTTTGAACATGCTCAAATTTTTCCACCGGACAAAATTGACGTCGACGGATAAAACGTACGTTAAACGGACATGCAACGGATATGGACGGACGTCTAAACGGATAAGAACGTACGTCTAACGGACATGAACGGATTGAAAAAAGTTATCTGTTAGGCATCTGTTCGAGCTATCCGTTAAGGTGTGACCGAGGCTTGAAGCATAGAGAAAAATGAAAAAAATAAAGAATAGAGAATAATGAAAAAAAAATAAAGAATAGAGAATAGCGAGATGCTGAAAAGAGAAAAATGGCCCTATAAACATAAAAATTGAAAAGTACAGAAATGAATTAAATTTTCTGAGATATCAAATTCCCTGATTCAGTTTCAACCTGGGATTTTATAAAAACAAGGATTTGTATAGTTACTATACAAATCCTTGATAAAAATCTTTGGTTTTAAAAATGGTAGAAATCTTTTTTTGAACTTGAAATTGTACAGCTTAATTTTGTTTTCTTAACTTGTATTTCAGACGACTGCCTGAGTCGTTTGGAATACTGGAATCAAAGATATAAGGAACGTAACGAGGCATTTGATTGGTTGACAGATCCTTATTTGACAGTACAGTTCTGTCGGTTTTACCATATTTAGAAGAAAATAAAAGTAATGACACAATAAATTTACTAGACTTGGGTACCGGAACATCGCGATTCCCATCTAAATTATCTAATCATTTAAAAGACAATTTTAATTTATTTTGTTTCGATTATGTGAATGAATGCCTACAATTTCAACGATCTTCCATATTTCAACCAGACACTCGGGATGCCTCTAATTCGTTAGCAAGAATCATGTTTGTTTGCGGTGATGCAGCAAGTCTCCCATTTAAAGCAGACATGATGAACATAATTTTCGATAAAGGCACAACAGACTCTTTACTCAAAGACAAAATAAAAGGAAAAGAAAGAACTCATTCAGTGCTGTCTGAAGCATTTAGAGTGTTATGTCCGAACGGGAAGCTGCTACAATTTACAGACGAAGACCCGGATGTAAGAATTCCTTTCCTTGAGGAATCGTGTAGGAACTGGAATATTTCAATTAGTTCCAAAATTTTAAGCAATGAAAGTATTGAATATTTTATATATACTGTAGTGAAAAAAATAAATATATAATCTTAATGATTGAAATAAAATGAATGTAGAGTGAACGCGTGTCGTGTCTCCTTCTATCCAATATACAGCTTTATGGGTTAACAATTTAAAGTAGAAGATCTGGAAATTCCATTTCTTGTAAAAAGATGTATTAGGAAGCTACCATTTGATTTTTATGGGGGCGGGGGCTAGGATGAAAAATTTTGTCCTGCCTTTTTTTTAGCTGTAATCTCTGTCCTGCCTTTTTTTTTTCACTCTGTTCGGTCCTGCCTTTATTTTTTAGTTTATCCTGACTTTTTTTACCTAAATTGTCGTCCTGACTTTTTTTTTGCAAGTGTCTCGTCCTGCCTTTTTTTTTACTCAAAACTCCTGTCCTGCCTATTTTTTTTCAAATTTCATCCTAGCCCCCCCATAAAAATCAAATGGTAGCTCCCTTATGTTCTGAAGTTTCGGCATTTGACTTTTGTCCTTGGTCTCATTTAATGGTCCAATAACTGCTGTTTGTTTAGCCATTTTTACCGGCGTAATGAGTATAGCAATTTTTGGTAAATATAGAATTATATTTAATGAATGACTAATATTTTTTCTGTCTATGAAGAAATAACATAAAAAATGTGGTGCACACTGAATAGCCCGCTTATATGTAAAACAAAATTTTATCCGGGTGAAATTTGATCTGGAGGAAAAAATGTCACAGTAGTTGTTGTTTTTTTTTTATCCGGAAGAAACTATTTCCCTGGGATATTTTATCCTTTGCTGTGACATTCTATCTGGGTAGTTAACTTATTAAATAGTTATTAGAAAAAAAATATCCTTTAAAAATACAATGAAATAATAATAGTGTATTTGAAATAAAGTGAAATTATGAAAAAAGCTGATAAACAAATTTAAACACCACCAGCCAATCAGGAGACGCGTTACATCAACAATTAAATTATTAAGGTATACGGCATTTCACCCTGACAGGGTTCACATGACCTTGATATATTGTCATGGATCAGTGATCAACGGTAAGTTTTCTAGTTTGGATTCATTTTATAAATGCTAGCATGGCAAAATGAAGTTTTTTTGGCTTATATGTGATTTCTGTTTCTCAAGTACTGGTAGATAAGTCAATAGTTTGTGATGTACCGAATGCTTGTAAAGTCAACATTATAAGAATAAGGAGATGTGTTCCCAGACAACATTGGTACGTTGGCAAAACGTTGGCCCAACGTATCTACATGCATTGGCCCAACGTTATTTTTAAACGTTGGCCCAATGTATAAGTGCAAAGTGGCCATATGTTGGCCCAACGTGATTGCTAAACGTTGGCACAACGTTGTAAGGTTTTATACAATACATTGGCCCAACGTTGGTCCAATGATTGAATAATACTTGCTGATGTTGAACAAACGTTAGGCCAACGTAGTAATACAAACTGTTAGCAAACGTTGGAACACCGTTGGTTCAATCTATAAACCTTTTAATCCATATGAAGGATACTAAAATCCCTTCCAGGCAACAACTGCAACTCCTGGTTCTTACATCAGTTCAAAATGGCGAGACTATTACTTTTTTAAATGTTGCAATTATTGCGTTTTTCATTTCCTGTTGTGTCTTACATACTACCCGAAAATTTTGTATTTTGCCACTTTCTCTCCATCTTCCTGAACATGCATGAAATATTTGCCAATGGACGTTTCAGTAACCAACAACCAATCAGTCTCTCCAGGAATTGTACTTCTGAATTTTACCCAAATTTTAATGAATGCAATCAACATACCCATGTTACCCATTTTTTTTTAAATAATGTAAATACAAAGGTATGATTAAATATAATTTATTATTAGCTAGACAAACAGCACAAACAGCAAAGTTTAAAAAAATCTCTTTTGTATCTATACGTTGCTAAATCAGATCTAGAATGAAAATTATAAAGTCTATTCATGATAATTCATTTATCCCGTTTGCATAATATCATTACAGTTTATGTAGAAATATCAAAGCTCTGTATGAAGGCATTGATAATTCCTTTCATACAGCTATTTTTCTAGTTCTGTATTCCAACATGGTTTTTATTCACAAGAGTTTTCCCTTTTGTTTTCTGCTACACTTTGTTTTGTCACTATTTCTGGCTCCGTCTTATGTTAAATCCTTTAGCCAGTTTAGCATATCTTCATAAAAGTTATTTCACTGACTCTGTAATAAAGTAATGAATAAAATGAGTACTCAATGTATGTATATTTTGAATATATTAAATCCTCTTAAAAAATAAAAAAAATAAATAAAAAAAATACATTGTTTCTGGTGTCCTGGCACATTACATTTTTGTACAATAGTTAGAAAAAATACTCTTTTTTAATATATTCCGTAGCCTATACAAGCCAAGGCAAAAAGCATATTGCATGCTTTACCATAATAGTTAGACTTCGCCAAGCTAGGTAGGTTAAGCAGGACAATTGAGTGTAATGGTTACAGGAAACTTTGTCAAAAAATGTTCTAAGTAAATAAATAAAACTAGTTGAAAAAAAATAAAGTGTCAAATCTAAATACAATAGCATTAACGGTAGTATTAAACATGTTATGCATATATATCTGTGAAATTTGAATCCGATGTAGCATAAAAAGTAAAAACACAAAAATACTGAACTCCGAGGAAAATTCAAAAAAGGAAAGTCCCAAATCAAATGGAAAAATCAAGAGTTCAAACACATCAAACGAATGGATAACAACTGTGGATAAAGGATAAAGGATGGCTATTATGTTAGCTTACTTTCTTAAAGTTATTCATTCTGGGATATCAAATGGTAGAATGCATTTTTTTCCATCTCCATTCCCATGCATTTTCTATCCAGGATGTTGTCAATAATTCTTATTATTCCTAGTTCTCTTTTTTTCCTTTTGCACTCTGATTTATTTTGTCTTCTGTAGTACTCAAATACCTGACCTATAAATTTATATTAAAATGTAAAATTGTATATTAAAAAGAAAAGCTACTTCAAGTAATTCAGACACTAATTTATAGTCTTTTTCTTTTATAAATATCCGTCTGTGTGGTATAGTTTTTTTACCGCACCTCCCCCCTACCCCCCGCCCGCCCTATTTTTTTTATATTTCAAGCGTCAGCTTCTTGTGACTGATATTTACTCCTACAAACTATTCAAATATCGGTTTTGTTTTGCAAAAGTTTTGCCGAGGACAAAAAACTAAATTCAGCCGAGTCCGTATAATTATATACAAATAACAACATATTCTTGCAATGAATTTAGATAAGATTTTTAAATAAGATTAAGAAATAAATACTCTATTTGAT
This sequence comes from Mytilus edulis, assembly GCF_963676685.1. Lineage (NCBI taxonomy): Eukaryota > Metazoa > Mollusca > Bivalvia > Mytilida > Mytilidae > Mytilus > Mytilus edulis. The sequence goes on from NC_092352.1 coordinate 60,341,366, forward strand.
ATCTAATGCACTGTTGCACATGCAAGTGTAACATAAGGTATACATGTATCTTAAGACAGATTTTTTCCATTAACTTCAGTAATGGTCATAAATGTTATCGTTATAGATTTTAGAAAAAACTATTAAAATATTGGTAATTTACAATTTGTTTGAAGATACTAATGTTCATTGGCAAATGTTTCATCATGATTCATAGGATTGAAATGATTTAAAATCTAGAAAATATTTCTCCCGAAACGTATAAACTTCAAGATCAACATTATAAAATGATAGAAATTAATATATGTCTTAATTTTTAACAACATCCCTCAGATTAAAAATTCATATTGTATTTGTCATTCTTAAACCTATATATATATCCGATTTTTTAAAGTTACAACTTACATGTTACTTTCTTTCTCTTTGAACATCAGATGATATGTGTTTTTCCTTTTGCACTCTGATTTATTTTGTCTTCTGTAGTACTCAAATACCTGACCTATAAATTTATATTAAAATGTAAAATTGTATATTAAAAAGAAAAGCTACTTCAAGTAATTCAGACACTAATTTATAGTCTTTTTCTTTTATAAATATCCGTCTGTGTGGTATAGTTTTTTTACCGCACCTCCCCCCTACCCCCCGCCCGCCCTATTTTTTTTATATTTCAAGCGTCAGCTTCTTGTGACTGATATTTACTCCTACAAACTATTCAAATATCGGTTTTGTTTTGCAAAAGTTTTGCCGAGGACAAAAAACTAAATTCAGCCGAGTCCGTATAATTATATACAAATAACAACATATTCTTGCAATGAATTTAGATAAGATTTTTAAATAAGATTAAGAAATAAATACTCTATTTGATATCTAATGCACTGTTGCACATGCAAGTGTAACATAAGGTATACATGTATCTTAAGACAGATTTTTTCCATTAACTTCAGTAATGGTCATAAATGTTATCGTTATAGATTTTAGAAAAAACTATTAAAATATTGGTAATTTACAATTTGTTTGAAGATACTAATGTTCATTGGCAAATGTTTCATCATGATTCATAGGATTGAAATGATTTAAAATCTAGAAAATATTTCTCCCGAAACGTATAAACTTCAAGATCAACATTATAAAATGATAGAAATTAATATATGTCTTAATTTTTAACAACATCCCTCAGATTAAAAATTCATATTGTATTTGTCATTCTTAAACCTATATATATATCCGATTTTTTAAAGTTACAACTTACATGTTACTTTCTTTCTCTTTGAACATCAGATGATATGTGTTTTTCCTTTTGCACTCTGATTTATTTTGTCTTCTGTAGTACTCAAATACCTGACCTATAAATTTATATTAAAATGTAAAATTGTATATTAAAAAGAAAAGCTACTTCAAGTAATTCAGACACTAATTTATAGTCTTTTTCTTTTATAAATATCCGTCTGTGTGGTATAGTTTTTTACCGCACCTCCCCCCAACCCCCCGCACGCCCTATTTTTTTATATTTCAAGCGTCAGATTCTTGTGACTGATATTTACTCCTACAAACTATTCAAATATCGGTTTTGTTTTGCAAAAGTTTTGCCGAGGACAAACTAGAGGCTCTCAAGAGCCTGTGTCGCTCACCTTGGTGCATATTAAACAATGGACACAGATAAATTCATGACAAAATTGTGTTTTGGTGATCGTGATGTGTTTGTAGATCTAACTTTACTGAACATTTTTGTTGCTACAATTATCTCTATCTGTAATGAACTTGACCCAGTAATTTTACAAAAATTTAAAACCAGATGCTCCGCAGGGTGCAGCTTTATACGACCGCAGAGGTTGAACCCTGAACGGTTGGGGCAAGTACCGACACAACATTCAAGCTAGATTCAGCTCTAAATTGTGATTAAATAGTTGACACAGCATAGGTTTCTGACACAGAATGAATGTGGTCTAATAAACTTTAAATTTTTGTTTTGCCTTTGAGCAATTCACTATGCTGTTGAAAATTAATCCTCTCAAAAAATGTTTGAAGAAATTTTCTTTTTATTGATGAAATTTCAAATGAGAAAAATTGACCCCCCCTCCCCCCCTCAATTTTTTTTTTCAAATCCCTTTTTCCTTTATTCCAAAACCGATCTCAATTCAAATTTCTAATGGAGTTTGCAACAATAATTACTCATTGAAATACATCATAAAATATTAAAATGTAAAAAAAGTACTTGTTATCACTGAATTGTAAAGATTGTTTTAATTTATCAGTTGGTAGTAAAAGTGAATATACATTGTATATTGTATAAAACAATGATTTAAGTTGATTCAACTACTATTCTGGACAAAGAAAGATAACTCCAATTGAAATTGTGCGATTAGATATTTCTTGCTATTGCGCAATACTGTGCAATTGAAAAGACTTGCTATTGCACAATACTGTGCAATTGAAGATTTCTTGCTATTGCACAATACTGTGCAATTGAAGATTTCTTGTTATTGCTGAGTACTGTGCAATTGAAAATTTCTTGCTATTGCACAATACTTAATATAATAATTTTGGATCCTGATTTGGACCAACTTGAAAACTGGGCCCATAATCAAAAACCTAGGTACATGTTTGGAATCAGCATATCAAAGAACCCCAAGAATTCAATTTTTGTTAAAATCAAACTAAGTTTAATTTTGGACCCTTTGGACTTTAATGTATACCAATTTGAAAACAGGGCCAAAAATTAAGAATCTACATACACAGTTAGATTTGGCATATCAAAGAACCCCATTTATTCAATTTTTGATAAAATCAAACAAAGTTTAATTTTGGACCCCGATTTGGACCAACTTGAAAGCTGGACCAATAATAAAAAATCTAAGTACAATTTTAGATTCAGCATATCAAAGAACCCCAATGATTCAATTTTTGTCAAAATCAAACTAAGTTTAATTTTGGACCCTTTGGACCTTAATGTAGACCAATTTGAAAACGGGACCAAAAATTAAGAATCTACATACACAGTTAGATTCGGCATATCAAAAAACCCCATTTATTCAATTTTTGATGAAATCAAACAAAGTTTAATTTTGGACCCCGATTTGGACAAACTTGAAAACTGGACCAATAATCAAAAATCTAAGTACATTTTTAGATTCAGCATATCAAAGAAACCCAAGGATTCAATTTTTGTCAAAATCAAACTAAGTTTAATTTTGGACCCTTTGGACCTTAATGTAGACCAATTTGAAAACGGGATCAAAAAATAAGAATCTACATATACAGTTAGATTCGGCATATCAAAGAACCCCAATTATTCAATTTTTGATGAAATCAAACAAAGTTTAATTTTGGACCCTTTGGGCCCTTTATTCCTAAACTGTTGGGACCAAAACTCCCAAAATCAATACCAACCTTCCTTTTATGGTCATAAACCTTGTGTTTAAATTTCATAGATTTCCATTTACTTATACTAAAGTCATGGGGCGAAAACCAAGAAAAATGCTTATTTGGGCCCCTTTTTGGCCCCCAACTCCCAAAATCAATACCAACCTTCCTTTCGTGGTCATAAACCTTGTGTTTAAATTTCATTGATTTCTATTTACTTAAACTAAAGTTATTGTGCGAAAACCAAGAAAATGCTTATTTGGGCCCTTTTTGGACCCTCATTCCTAAAAAGTTGGGATCAAAACTCCCAAAATCAATCCCAACCTTACTTTTGTGGTCATAAACCTTGTGTTAAAATTTCATAGATTTCTATTCATTTTTTTACCAGACACAAGTTGGTTCCTTTTTCCTTTTTCCTTTTTCGATATTCAAATTTTAAAAAAATATTACAAGTCCAAACTGAATTTTTTTTTTCCTTCAAAATTTTTTTTCCTTCAAATTTTTTTTTTTTCCTAAAAAATGTTTTTTCTCTCAAAAAATTTTTTCCACAAAATTTTTTTTTTCCTCAAAATTTTTTTTTCCTCAAAATTTTTTTTCCTCAAAAATTTTTTTTCCTCAATTTTTTTTCCTCAGAATTTTTTTTCCTCAAATTTTTTTTTTCTCAAAATATTTTTCCTCAAAAAGTTTTTCTTCAAATTTTTGGTTCATTTCCTTATTCGTTTTCTTTTTCCTTTTTCGATTATCATCCTTATTCGATTTCCATTTCCTTATTCGATTTTCATTTCCTTATTCGATTTTCTTTTCCTTATTCGGTTTCTTCTTCCTTTTTCAATATTCATTTCCTTTTTCGGTTTCTATTTCCTTATTCGGTTTCTATTTCCTTATTGGATTTTCATTTCCTTATTCGATTTTCATTTCCTTATTCAGTTTCTTTTTCCTTTTTCAATATTCATTTCCTTATTCGGTTTCTATTTCCTTATTCAGTTTCTATTTCCTTATTGGATTTTCATTTCCTTATTCGATTTCCATTTCCTTTTTCGATTTTCATTTCCTTATTCGGTTTCTTTTTCCTTCTTCAATATTCATTTCCTTTTTCGGTTTCTATTTCCTTATTCAGTTTCTATTTCCTAATTGGATTTTCGTTTCCTTATTCGATTTCCATTTCCTTATTCGATTTTCATTTCCTAATTCGGTTTCTTTTTCCTTTTTCAATATTCATTTCCTTTTTCAGTTTCTAGTTCCTTATTCGGTTTCTATTTCCTTATTCGATTTTCATTTCCTTATTCAATTTCCATTTCCTTATTCGGTTTCTTTTTCCTTATTCGGTTCCTTTTTCCTTATTTGGTTTCTTTTTCCTTTTTCAATATTCATTTCCTTATTTGGTTTCTATTTCCTTATTGGATTTTCATTTCCTTATTCAATTTCCATTTCCTTATTCGGTTTCTTTTTCCTTATTCGGTTCCTTTTTCCTTATTCGGTTTCTTTTTCCTTTTTCAATATTCATTTCCTTTTTCGGTTTCTGTTTCCTTATTCGGTTTCTATTTCCTTATTGGATTTTCATTTCCTTATTCAATTTCCATTTCCTTATTCGGTTTCTTTTACCTTATTCGGTTCCTTTTTCCTTTTTCGGTTTCTGTTTCCTTATTCGGTTTCTATTTCCTTATTCGGTTTCTATTTCCTTATTCAGTTTCTTTTTCCGTTTTCAATATTCATTTCCTTATTCGGTTTCTATTTCCTTATTCAGCTTCTATTTCCTTATTGGATTTTCATTTCCTTATTCGATTTCAATTTCCTTATTCGATTTTCATTTCCTTATTCGGTTTCTTTTTCCTTTTTCAATATTCATTTCCTTTTTCGGTTTCTATTTCCTTATTCGGTTTCTATTTCCTAATTGGATTTTCGTTTCCTTATTCGATTTCCATTTCCTTATTCGATTTTCATTTCCTAATTCGGTTTCTTTTTCCTTTTTCAATATTCATTTCCTTTTTCGGTTTCTAGTTCCTTATTCGGTTTCTATTTCCTTATTGGATTTTCATTTCCTTATTCAATTTCCATTTCCTTATTCGGTTCCTTTTTCCTTATTCGGTTTCTTTTTCCTTTTTCAATATTCGTTTCCTTATTCGGTTTCTATTTCCTTATTGGATTTTCATTTCCTTATTCAATTTCCATTTCCTTATTCGGTTTCTTTTTCCTTATTCGGTTCCTTTTTCCTTATTCGGTTTCTTTTTCCTTTTTCAATATTCATTTCCTTTTTCGGTTTCTGTTTCCTTATTCGGTTTCTATTTCCTTATTGGATTTTCATTTCCTTATTCAATTTCCATTTCCTTATTCGGTTTCTTTTACCTTATTCGGTTCCTTTTTCCTTTTTCGGTTTCTGTTTCCTTATTCGGTTTCTATTTCCTTATTCGGTTTCTATTTCCTTATTCAGTTTCTTTTTCCGTTTTCAATATTCATTTCCTTATTCGGTTTCTATTTCCTTATTCAGCTTCTATTTCCTTATTGGATTTTCATTTCCTTATTCGATTTCAATTTCCTTATTCGATTTTCATTTCCTTATTCGGTTTCTTTTTCCTTTTTCAATATTCATTTCCTTTTTCGGTTTCTATTTCCTTATTCGGTTTCTATTTCCTAATTGGATTTTCGTTTCCTTATTCGATTTCCATTTCCTTATTCGATTTTCATTTCCTAATTCGGTTTCTTTTTCCTTTTTCAATATTCATTTCCTTTTTCGGTTTCTAGTTCCTTATTCGGTTTCTATTTCCTTATTGGATTTTCATTTCCTTTTTCAATTTCCATTTCCTTATTCGGTTTCTTTTTCCTTATTCGGTTCCTTTTTCCTTATTCGGTTTCTTTTTCCTTTTTCAATATTCATTTCCTTATTCGGTTTCTATTTCCTTATTGGATTTTCATTTCCTTATTCAATTTCCATTTCCTTATTCGGTTTCTTTTTCCTTATTCGGTTCCTTTTTCCTTATTCGTTTTTTTTTACCTTTTTCAATATTCATTTCCTTTTTCGGTTTCTGTTTCCTTATTCGGTTTCTATTTCCTTATTGGATTTTCATTTCCTTATTCAATTTCCATTTTCTTATTCAGTTTCTTTTACCTTATTCGGTTCGTTTTTCCTTTTTCGGTTTCTGTTTCCTTATTCGGTTTCTATTTCCTTATTCGGTTTCTATTTCCTTATTCAGTTTCTTTTTCCTTTTTCAATATTCATTTCCTTATTTGGTTTCTATTTCCTTATTCAGCTTCTATTTCCTTATTGGATTTTCATTTCCTTATTCGATTTCAATTTCCTTATTCGATTTTCATTTCCTTATTCGGTTTCTTTTTCCTTTTTCAATATTCATTTCCTTTTTCGGTTTCTTGTAATTTCCTTATTCGGTTTCTATTTCCTAATTTAATTTCGTTTCCTTATTCGATTTCCATTTCCTTATTCGATTTTCATTTCCTAATTCGGTTTCTTTTTCCTTTTTCAATATTCATTTCCTTTTTCGGTTTCTAGTTCCTTATTCGGTTTTTATTTCCTTATTGGATTTTCATTTCCTTATTCAATTTCCATTTCCTTTTTCGGTTTCTTTTTCCTTATTCGGTTCCTTTTTCCTTATTCGGTTTCTTTTTCCTTTTTCAATATTCATTTCCTTTTTCGATTTCTATTTCCTTATTCGATTTTCATTTCCTTATTCAGTTTCTTTTTCCTTTTTCAATATTCATTTCTTTATTCGGTTTTTATTTCCTTATTCAGTTTCTATTTCCCTATTGGATTTTCATTTCCTTATTTGATTTCCATTTCCTTATTCGATTTTCATTTCCTTATTCGGTTTCTTTTTCCTTTTTCAATATTCCTTTCCTTTTTCGGTTTCTATTTCCTAAATGGATTTTCGTTTCCTTATTCGATTTCCATTTCCTTATTCGATTTTCATTTCCTAATTCGGTTTCTTTTTCCTTTTTCAATATTCATTTCCTTTTTCGGTTTCTATTTCCTTATTCGATTTTCATTTCCTTATTCAGTTTCTTTTTCCTTTTTCAATATTCATTTCTTTATTCGGTTTTTATTTCCTTATTCAGTTTCTATTTCCTTATTGGATTTTCATTTCCTTATTTGATTTCCATTTCCTTATTCGATTTTCATTTCCTTATTCGGTTTCTTTTTCCTTTTTCAATATTCCTTTCCTTTTTCGGTTTCTATTTCCTTATTCGTTTTCTATTTCCTAAATGGATTTTCGTTTCCTTATTCGATTTCCATTTCCTTATTCGATTTTCATTTCCTAATTCGGTTTCTTTTTCCTTTTTCAATATTCATTTCCTTTTTCGGTTTCTAGTTCGTTATTCGGTTTCTATTTCCTTTTTCGATTTTCATTTCCTTATTCGGTTTCCATTTCCTTTTACGATATTCAAATTTTGAAAAATTTTACAAGTCCAAACTGAATTTTTTTTTTGCTCAAATTTTTTTCTTCCTCAATATTTTTTTCCCTCAAATTTTTTTTTTCCTGAAAATTTTTTTTTCCTCAAATTTTTTTTTCCTCAATTTTTTTTCCTCAAATTTTTATTTTCCTCAAAATATTTTTCCTCGAAAAGTTTTTCTTCAAAATTTTTTTTCGTTTCCTTATTCGTTTTCTTTTTCCATTTTCGATTATCATTCCTTATTTGGTTTCTTTTTCCTTATTCGATTTTCATTTCCTTATTCGGTTTCTATTTCCTTATTCAGTTTCCATTTGATCGGCTGCTAATAGGCTTTAATTTGGTGTATAATATGAGCAGATGGGTTAAGGCAGTCTGTTCAATTATTCAAAATAAGCCATTTCTCGATATTTAAGTCCGTCGGTACTCTTCTACTAGAGGTTTCCCGATTTGCTACGTATCTGGTACGGTTGGTACGTAACTCAACGGTTGGTGCTGTTTTGGAGAAATCATTTAATGAATGAGGTCATTTCATTCATCATGATAACATCAAAAGAATTGAAATGCATATCACCCAAAAAACTAGCTTCCCGTTTTATTTGATAACGATTTCAACGTTTCTAGAACACTTTGTTTATGATTCCCTATGAAATTATTTAGTGGTACATAAGAGAATGAATCAAACAGACCTTAAACGAACTGAGTTGACATGACTTTGATATTCTAAATATAGATTTGCGTTTGTGATTGGTATTGGTATTATTCTTTTGTTTCTTATCTATATTCGTTAACGTGTCAAATTTGTGTTAATTTCATTGTATAATTATTTCTTGCATGATTTTGAAATTGGACATTAAATATTGAACAATAAATTTCAGTCGTTTCATCAAAAGATTTTGTTTTGATGATTGGAAATCTGAGATTTTGCATTGACTCAGTGAGAAAAGGACACATGTTTTTATTTTATCAACAACTTGAGACTTTTTTTCTTGAAATGGATTCCAAATAAAAGTAACTGACAATTTTTTGATAAAAAAGACATATTTGCCTATTCTGTCGTCGATGAAAAACACCAATATAAAAAGGAAGATATGACATAATTGCCAATGAGACAACTCTCCACCACAGGCACTTGTCTAAGGCAAGTGCATGTGTTCTCCACATGAGACCAAATGACACAGAAATAAACAACTATAATAGATCACCGTACGGCCTTCAACATTGAACAAAGCCTATCCCGCATAGTCCGCTTTAAAAGTCTCCGAAATGTCAAGTGCTAACAAATTTCAAACAAGAAAACTGACGGCCTAATTTATGTACAAAATATGAACGAAAAACAAATATGTAACACAGCAACAAACGAGAACCACTGAATTAATTTACAGTTTCCTGACTTGGGATAGGCACATATACATACATAATGTGGCGGCGTTAAACATGTAACTTTGACAGTGGTGTAACAGTACAACATAAGAGCGAACTATAAAAATCAGTTGAAAAAGACTTAAGCCTGACTTAACTCAGATCATGAGATACAAGTTATAGTTACCAAATTAAAAAGTGTTGGGTATGTGTAGATACACCATAGGAGGGGCTAAATTTCACGAGAAAGCTCTGCTTTCGAGTGAAATTTAGTTCATCCTATAGTGTATCTACACATACCCAATCAAATTTTTAATTTGGTAAATGACTTGTGTCAAAGTTCATAAGACATCACAATTAACTGATATCACGTGATGAAAAGTCCTTTCCCGCTACATTATCAGTTTGCGCGTTTCAGTCGTCTGAAATGGCTGCAAAAATGGAGATAAGTGACATTGACTTTTTGAATGTAATTCCCGAATGGGACAACAGTATAGACGATCTAACATAATCACAAACATGCAAAGATGCTGAAAATGAAAATACTGCTTTCGAAAAGCTGGAGGATTTAACTCTGTCTCAGGCTTTGGACCAATATGAAGTGGATTTTGAAATGGATGACTTGCCAGATTTTGAACTTACGCAGGTTCCCCTTACGGCGGATAATATTATTGAAGAATTGGAAAAGGCTGTTACTGAGAACTGTAGCGAGAATTCACGCTATTCTTTTGTGGAAGATATTGATATTGATAAGTTAGTTAAGTCCACCGAAAGCAGAAATAGACGTAAAAATACTACTTGGAGTGTTGCCACATTTAACGACTGGAGAGTTGCGCGAATGAAAAGTAATTATTGTGCCATTCCAGAACTTTTACAGTTTACCGCCAATGATGTAAATCAATGGCTTAGCAAGTTTGTAATAGAGACCAGAAGAAAAGATGGTAAGCCGTATCCACCAAAGACATTATATCTTTTATGCGTTGGCATACTGAGATTTCACCGAGAGAATGGTGTGCATATGAACTTTTTGGACGAAAAAGACTGTGTATTTTATGATTTCAGACGTTCTTTGAGCGCAAGGATGACCGAACTCACAAAACAGGGTATAGGCACCACTACTAAACAGGCAGAGGCGATAAGCGAGGAAACAGAAAGCACTCTCTGGGAAAAGGGCTTGCTAGGGAGTACCAGTTCTAAAGCTATAATGAATACCATGTTTTTCTATAACAGTAAACTTTTTGGACTCAGAGGTGTAGATGAGCATAGGAATCTGTCCGTGGATCAGTTCGAACTGGGAAAGGATCAGACGGGAAGCTTTATATTATTCAAGGGCAGAGCCAACAAAACGTACAAAGGTAAGTTTCATTTTTCTTAAATTATTTAGTATTTTCTTGCGTGTTTTAATTAGTTCATATGTGTAATTTTGTCAAAGTTAAATATATTTGTGATTATTTCAGTATTTGAGGATTATGTGGTGTATTTTATTCAAAGGAATTATATATTCATTTTGGAATTTTTAGTAGTGAAAATATGCATAATGGAATTTATGCATTTTTTTTGTAATGAAATTACCAGTGTGCCATTCTCGAGGATTAGAGGATTTTATATTTGGCTTCTAGTTTCACATTTTATTAAAATAATACAGTTATTAAAATTCATTTTTGTATTTATTCTAAGAAAAAGAAAGGATATGGGGTATTTACGGGGCGCCTTATGGGACTTTTGTGGTTTTGTACAAAATTCAATTCTGTCATAACAAAATCATTTTTGTCTTACAAAACTATGTGCTACAGACTTGTTTTGTGAGAACTTCAATTTTGTGATGATAAAATTCATTTCTGTAGACAAAATTCATTTTTGTAGACAAAATTCATTTTTGTAGACAAAATTCATATTTGTCATGACAAAAGTCAATTTTGTCTAAAAGGTATGCAAATATAAACATATTTGCATACAAAATTGACTTTTGTTACCTGATATGGAAATTAAATCACAAAAGTCAATTGTGTGAGGTAAGATTCAATTTTGTGAGACAAAATTGACTTTTGTGAGACAAAATTAACTTTTGTGAGACAAAATTGACTTTTGTGAGACAAAATTGACTTTTGTGAGACAAAATTGACTTTTGTGAGACAAAATTCAATTTTGTCAATTTTGTTGAGACAAAAGTCAATTTTGTTAATTTTGTTGAGACAAAAGTCAATTTTGTTAATTTTGTTGAGACAAAAGTCAATTTTGTCAATTTTGTTGAGACAAAAGTCAATTTTGTGACGACAAAATTAATTTTTGTGACGACAAAATTCAATTTTGTAACAACAAAATTGACTTTTATGAGACAAAATTGACTTTCGTGAGACAAAATTGACTTTCAAAATTCATTTTTGTCAATTTTGTGTAACAAAAGTCGATTTTGTATGCAAATTAGTTCACAGAAACCAAACTAAACTAATTTGAATACAAAATTGACTTTTGTCGCCCAATTTTCAAATTAGGTAACAAAATTCAAGTCTGTGTAACAAAAATGAATTTTGTCATGACAAAAGTGACTTAAGTCCGCTGATAGATAATTTTGTATGACAAAATTTTAAATTTGTAGTATGATACAAATTTTGTTAAACTGAACTTATTTTTGTTGAACAAAAGTCACTTTTGTCCGTACAAAATTGAATTTTGAGTACAAAACCACAAGAGTCCCATTCGGCGCCCCGTAGTATTTGCCAATGAGACAACTACCGAACACTATAGTTTTAGTAAAAACTTAGAGTTGACAAATATTACAGGAAAGAAAATGTTACATTGTAGGTTCTGGCTAAAAGTGTGAGGTATCTCACATACACCACATGACCATTTTCAATCTTCTGGTAAACCAATCAGAGGGTTGATATGGAACTGTGGTGTATGTGTAGATACCCTCACACTTTTTCAATGGAAAATTAAACAAACTATGGTACAAATAGAAATACACCTTGCTAAAACACAGAGTGTACGTGGCCTGGTACATATCTGAGAGTTTTTCCAGTTATTAACAGCTAGTTCAAAGCCAAAAAAAAATAATAAACGAAATTATGCATCCTAGACTAAATAATTAATCATCATAGAATTAAAAAGACTAGAATAATTATTAATTAAATTGTACTGACATTGTATTCTTTAAATATCTTATAAACGATCTTTTAATTGAAGCTTTCCTTCCACTTTTATTGGTAAAATATCGCATACGTGTGTATTACGATTTATTTTGAAAATGCTGAAAATATATTGATTGATTGATTGTTGGTTTCTCAACGTTCAGTGGCAAATATTTCATGAATATTCAGGACGAGAACAATTTAACAATAAATACAATAGGTAGGTCTCGTAATAATTGAGGCCATCCGGGATGATGATCAGGGAAATTTTGACTGCCACAGGAAGATGAGGGTATATTGGATAGGGACATGAATTTTGCCTTGCATCAGGTAACCTACGAACCCCTCAAAGAGTGTTGTAAGGGTTCTTAACGTACAAAGAGCATGACTTTCTCTTAACACGAGGCATCGGACTTAATATATCTTAAATGTGTATTTGTTTAGTTTCAGCTTTCGCGTATGCAGTACGCATATGTTGTACTATGTTTAAGATGAAACTCACAATTGGTTAATTTAATAGACCTTCACAGTCCTTGTTTCACGGTTGTAATACAACAAGTAGTTTTTAACGACCTTGACTGGCTATTAAAACATCCAATTGTTGTATTAGAATTGGGATTTTAAAAGACCTTAACAGTCCTTGTTACACATTTGTATTAGAAAAGGTTTTGTATTTATGTTTATCATAATATACATTTTCAATAAGGCCGATTTTATATGTTAAAATAGCTCTTATTCTATCATGGTTTTGAAAGCCTACCCCAAAAAATTGCCAACTTATTCAATTTAAACTGTTGTATCTGTATAACAGGCGATTATTTGAAAAAAATATGAAAATATTTTATTTTTAGCTTGTTTATGTCTGTGCAATTTCAAGGGAAATAAATCTTAATCACAAACCGTTCGTTGCAACAGTTACTACTTGCAACGGTTGTTTGAAAGCATAATCGAGTACACACAATGTCGTTTGTTATGAACGTTGCGAAATATATTGATTATATACCTTTTGTTCCTCTGTTAATACGCTTTCGAATGAGGTATAAAGTTTATCTGTAAATACGGGCTGAAGGGTCACAGCAGTCCATTCAATTATTCAAAATATCCATTTCATTATTCAAAATTGGCTATTTCCTAATTTTCACGCGTGTTTTGGCATTTAGGTCCTCCGTAACCCCTCTAATGGTCATTGCCGCACATATTGTTTATTATCAGTGTATTTCTCTATCAATAAGCTTTTTATTGGTGTATAATTTTTATCGTAATTAGGAGCTGACGGGTTGCAGCAGTCCGTTCCATTATAAATAAGCTATTTCTCAGTGTTCACGCGTATTTCGATATTAAGTCCGTCGGTACTCCTCTTATATGCGTTGCGGAACATATTGACTATATACCTTTTGCTCCTCTCTTAATAAGCTTACGAATGAGTTATAAGGTTTATCTATTATTCGGGGCTGAAGGATAACAGCAGTCCATTCAATTATTCAAAATATCCATTTCATTATTCAAAATTGGCTATTCCTTAATTTTCACGCGTGTTTTGTCATTTAGGTCCTCCGTGACCCCTCTAATGGTCATTGCTGCACAATCAACTTGTTATATATCTTTAATCAGAGGATGAAGAATAGCAAAGGTCCAGAGAAAATAAAAAAAGACAACGTAGAGTATTTTAATTTTGATATATATATATATATGTTTTGGTATTCAGGTTGTCCATACATGGAATTTCTTTTAAAAATAGTTAAGAAAAAGCCATAAGTTTATATCCTCCGAAACTAAATAAATAAATGAAATTAAAGATTTACAGAGTGTTTTTTATAATAATTTGATTGATACGGAAGCCGTAAGGGGACACACAAAACATTAGAAAATATTTTTTTTAATTCGAGATCACGATAAAACATTACCGTTTTACCGAGATCTCGATAAAAAATATATCGTTATCTCGAGAAAACGAAACTGTTATATCGAGATCTCGGATTATTATATCGTTATCTCGAGAAAACGAAACTTTAATATATCGTTATCTCGAGAAAACGAAACTGTTATATCGAGATCTCGGATTATTAAATCGTTATCTCGGTTTAATATATCGAGATCTCGATAAAAAATATATCGTTATCTCGAGAAAACGAAACTGTTATATCGAGATCTCGGATTATTAAATCGTTATCTCGGTTTAATATATCGAGATCTCGATAAAAAATATATCGTTATCTCGAGAAAACGAAACTGTTATATCGAGATCTCGGATTATTATATCGTTATCTCGAGAAAACGAAACTTTAATATATCGTTATCTCGAGAAAACGAAACTGTTATATCGAGATCTCGGATTATTAAATCGTTATCTCGGTTTAATATATCGAGATCTCGATAAAAAATATATCGTTATCTCGAGAAAACGAAACTGTTATATCGAGATCTCGGATTATTAAATCGTTATCTCGGTTTAATATATCGAGATCTCGATAAAAAATATATCGTTATCTCGAGAAAACGAAACTGTTATATCGAGATCTCGGATTATTAAATCGTTATCTCGGTTTAATATATCGAGATCTCGATAAAAAATATATCGTTATCTCGAGAAAACGAAACTGTTATATCGAGATCTCGGATTATTATATCGTTATCTCGAGAAAACGAAACTTTAATATATCGTTATCTCGAGAAAACGAAACTGTTATATTGAGATCTCGGATTATTATATCGTTATCTCGGATTGTTAGATATCACGTGTTAACTGATTACAAAATGGCGGATCAAGAGGTGGCAGGCAACCCGGCGGAAGGAGTAAGTATGATTTGTGTGTTTCAAAGCTTGTTTGAATGACTGTTCACTCGATATGCATGATAAAGAAGCCCGGAAAGTTACTTCCAATATTTGATGTGATCAGGATGTTTCACTATTATAGGTGCATTCACATAGGAATATATGATACGGGTAAGAAATCTGTATGGCAATATGTGAGTGAAGCAATTTCACAAATTCGTCAATTAGTCAATTTTTACAGTGAACAAACATGTCTTATGTAGAACTTGTACTGTTACACCACTGTCCTAGGTTAAGGGAGAGTTGGGATCCGGCTAACATGTTTAACCCCGCCACATTATGTATGTATGTGCCTGTCCCAAGTCAGGAGCCTGTAATTCAGTGGTTGTCGTTTGTTGTTGTGTTACATATAGAAAATAAGAGGTGGTATAATTGCCAATGAGACAACTCTCCACAATTAACAACTATAGATCACCGTCCGGCCTTCAACAATGAGCAAATTCCATACCGCATACTCAGCTATAGAAGGCCCCGATATGACAATATAAAACATTTCAAACGAGAAAACTAACGACCTTATTTATATAAAAAATGAACGAAAAACAAATATGTAACACATAAAACAAACATATTTATTTTTCGTTCATTTATTATACATTAATTAGGCCCTTAGTTTTCTTGTTTGCATTGTTTTACATTTGTCATTTCGGGGCCTTTTACAACTGACTATGCGGTATGAGCTTTGCTCATTGTAAAAGGCCGTACGGTGACCTATAGTTGTTAATTTCTGTGTCATTTTTGGTCGCTTGTGGAGAGTTTTCTCATTGGGAAGCATACCACCTCTTCTTTTTTTTATATGCGTATTTTGCGATGTACCTAAACTATTTCAGTCAAAAATATAGACCCTATATATAGTTATGAGATATGATATATAAAAACGATTTCCAAAAACTCTTGGTAAAAAAGATATACATATAATAGCTTGAAAATTCTGAGACAAGTGCCTATGGTGAGTGTCAATGTATTTATGGGTTCGTATATATATGGTATATGAGGCTAATAAAGTTACTTCTCTTTTAGTGTATTACTCAAATTCTTATTTTATTTCAATGTGTTTTGTATTGTTTCGGTTATTAATTCGTTTCGTTACGTTTCGTTTTGTTTCATTTCTTGTTTTAATGGGACCCTAACATGCATGCATTTAATTATGCAAGCATGGTCTTGTATTGTTTATTTAAGTTTTGGGATGGTTAACTTTCTGTTAGTAAGACCCGTTACGGCCTGTCTTTGAAACTGGATAGGCAAATGCTCACATTAATCTGTCACGGCCGAAACAATGTGCTAATATGTCCTCCTCTACAGCATACCTTATGGTGATGCTCCTTAGTAGGATGTATTATACACATACAATAAGGTTCGTATCTTTCTATGGAACGCCATGACTGCCTTATGTTAATGATCAGCATTATATGCAGTGCTCACAACATTATATGCAGTGCTCACACCATTATATGCAGTGCTCACACCATTATATGCAGTGCTCACAACATTATATTAAGTGCTCACAACATTATATTAAGTGCTCACAACATTATATTAAGTGCTCACAACATTATACGCAGTGATCCAAACATTATATGCAGTGGTCACAACAGATGTTTTGACCATGGATTTCGTTCGCCCTAGGTTCGTTTCCAATTAAAAATACTTTAGTAATTGTGAAGTCAGCTTCAACTTTTTCTAAAAACCCTGTAAGTTATATCTTTAAGATTACCCTCTGTGTTTAAAAGCAGATTTATCTCATTTGGAAAGGAATATGAAAGAAAAATATTATAATTTGTCTATTATATTAAAATAAGATTATTAAACAAAGGAATCTTAAATTATTGATTATCCCTGAAATCATATTAGGGAGTTTGTATAATAATCATTAACATGTTCAGTGAGTATGTAAAATCACTGGTCATTTTCAGGGATTATATATAACTACTAATGATTTCAGTGATTCTACATATTCCCATAAAAATCAGGGATTCTACATAATCCCTGATTATACAAATTCACTGTAACATATATACATAGACATGATACATGTAGATATAGGAAGATGTGGAGTGAATGCCAATGAGACAACTCTCCATCCAAATAACAATTTATAAAAGTAAACCATTATAGGTCAAGGTACGGCCTTCAACACAGAGCCTTGGCTCACATGGAACAGCCAGCTATAAAGGGGCCCAAAAATTCGTAATGTAAAACCATTTATATATTATGAAGAGAAAATACATGGTGTCTGTTCTCTCCGAGTTAATGTATAAAATGTATAAATGTGATCAAATACAGAACACGATAAGTCACGACACACCTTGATTTAAAGTCTCAATACAGTAAAACAACTTTATGAAGGGAAAAAAATCACAAAGCACACAAACGTATATACATGTAAAACAATTTAGACAATACAATAAAATTGTATCACAGTGATTATATAACTTGCAGATAAATTAAATGATAGAAAATATACAGCAAAAACAAGATAAAAAGTTGGTGGAATTTCCAACAAACAATAAAATATATGAAACATGCATGAAACATCAGAATGAACGGACATAGGACAAACAAGAAGTAGAGTGAACAGGTCCTAGGGCAACGTGAATTAGAGCAAACAGACCCGGATTCAAGTTCAAATATCCCTAAAGGACCGACCATTTTAACTTCAGGGGGCCTGACTATTTATAATATCCTGAAATTTGAGGGGGGAAATTATTTGTCCAGGAAGGGTGGAATAAATTGATCTCAACATGCTCAAAGAGAAAAGTGGGCCTCAAAGGTACAGACCATTTGATTTTTCTGAGGGGGAGGGGGGAGGCATCTGGGTTTTCTTAGATAAAATTATCCTGGCCCTAAATTTGCTGGGGAAAAAAATCTGGGTCCACATGAAAAGCCAACCCATCCCCCCACCCCTGAAAATCAAATGGTCCATGCAACAGTTCTGCCCTTCTCCAAAATAGCTGGATTAACCGTAAATTCCTGTATATTGGGAAAAACATGCTTTGTTTCGATGTGTGCAATAAATAAATAAAATTTCACGCAC
This sequence comes from Mytilus edulis, assembly GCF_963676685.1. NCBI lineage: Eukaryota > Metazoa > Mollusca > Bivalvia > Mytilida > Mytilidae > Mytilus > Mytilus edulis. The sequence goes on from NC_092352.1 coordinate 60,359,459, forward strand.
TGAAATTTTCTGACTTAACAGAGTTTTATTTGCCTACGGTCTTTTCTGTCCAGATTTAATACACAGACAGTAAGTGTGCATTCATTGTGACATGTCCACAATCTATGTGCCATCCCGGTTCCGTCAATCTCTGAAAGCAGAGGACTCCCTAGATCCACATTCTCACTACTGACCTACAGAACTAGAACTCTGTGCTATGGATATTGCGGTTCCGTGTGCCAGGATACCCGGCGTGAATATGAAAAAGTCTGAAGTAAGCATGTTTAAGTCAGTGCTGGTTGAGTATAACTTAATCAGCCATAACTCCAAAAACTAAAGTAAAGTTTTCCATACGATTATCTGTTTCTCAAAATGGGGAACATCTTTTCTCCCATTGTTGGCGAATTTCCATATTTTTGCGCAACGGCCTGATTTAATATTATTTAATTGAATTCAAAGGTATGTGTTTTCTCAATGGAAGAGTTATTGCCCCTGATAAGCGTTATCTATCGATTTTTTTGAATTTTATTGTTTTTATTTATTGACTACTGCCCTGGATTTTTGCTCATCAGTTCGGTAATTTTGTTATTACTCTTGATGTTATTATCATATTGATATTTGTCTTTGTTATACAGAAAGTAATGGATGACTACTGTGAAGTATTTGAATTTTTAAGAAATGGAAATGCATCAGATGAATCAATACAAACAATTGGAGAAGAGAAGGTACATTATCATTATTACATGTATATTCACATTTCAATACACAATACTACATTATAATTGGGGGTACTTTATACTACCTCAGGCATAGATTACCTTAGCTGGATTTGGCATAACTTTTATGAATTTTGGTCCTCAATGCTCTTCAACTTCGTACTTTATTTGGCCTTTTTAACTTTTTTGGATTCGAGCGTCACTGATGAGTCTTTTGTAGACGAAACGCGCGTCTGGCGTATATACTAAATTTTGTCCTGGTATCTATGATGAGTTTATTTATACTTTCACAGTTTTAATCATGTTTATAAGCTCTTTAAATTATTTTGCTGGAAGTTTTATGGTATACAAATGTCTGTCTATTTGTCATCCACATGTCACACTGTTAATTAAGGCCACGCTGACTATCAACGGGAGCCATAAAGTAATTAGATTGTCAGTCCGTCCAAATTGTGTCCGCTCTACATGATTGTTAACCAACATGAGAAAGTGTGTTGCATACAAGAATGCATATAATATGCATATGAATTTAAACCAATTTGTGTCCCCACCACAACTTTCTCTTGTGAGCTCACCTGGACCGAAGGTGCTTGTAAGCTATTGTCATCACTCAATGGTGTCCATTTTGTTTATCTGTTAAGTTAACAAAAGTATGAAGCCACTAAAGGGATTTAGACGAAACATTGCCACAATCCTCTTTAGGGTATATTTTCTTAAAAAATTGTGTCGCACATAGCCATTTTCCGAAAAACATTGCTGCCGTTACTAAAAAATAGACCTTGGAGATGTGGACAGCCTATTTGGCCATATCTGGGACTATTATACTAAAAAATAAAAAAAAAGGCAAATCCAAACTATCACCTATAAATATGACTTTACAACAAACCGAACTTGCGTAATTCTTTTCAATCAAAAGTTATAAGACATTTTATGAATCATATACTTTTTTCCACATCGTCCCCACGCTATTTTAATCCTGAAAATTTCAATGTTTAAATGTTAATTTTTACAATTAAGGCGGGATTTGGTGATTTATATTAACTGTCAAAGATCGGGATATCTTTTATCATTAAAGTAATCATGTTTATGTTAAGGATAATCATTACTAATACATTGTAACTCTAAAATAGAAAAACAAATTACCGAAATTATAAGATCAAGGCACGATGTCACTGTGGCGTATCAATAAATAGCGCAGGTAAAGTCTCGTTCTAACGGCTGTGATGTAGATATTATTACACTGATTGGTGTAACGGTTTCCAGTCCCGTTAGTATTATAGTCCCAGGCCATGTAGAGACTAAAGGAGTCAACATTCCTTCTACCGAATTAGAAGATCTGCTAAAGTCTCCATTGTACGGCAAGTCGTACGACAATCCCTTATTTGGGGTTTATCCCCTTAAACTTCAAAATTGACCATATTTGCTGTTAATTGCATATATTTTGAAAATGGTATAATTATTAAAGATTATTACATGGCATTTTCCATATCGGCCCAATTAATAGCCAAAGACTCTCATATCGGACCAAGGACTTTAGCCCAAGGTATAGATATGGGTCAAGGGCTGATAATAGGGTCGATATGGAAAATGCCATATTCTTCTTCTTCTTTATTCTTTCCTCCACTATATAGATCTGGAGTACCAATACTTGTGTAGTGTAGCATGGGTACGCAACTGAGTAATGTAAGCAACTGTGTGCATGTACAGGAATAATTTACAGTGAATAATAATCTATTTATCACATATTTAGCAATTGAAAAAAAATGAGCTAAAAAGTAAACATTGAATAAAGAGTGTTTAGTTGTTTAATTTCTTTGTTTTTGTACATTCGTTCTTCATTCTTTATTGAAAGCTCAAAGGGAATGACAATGCCAAAAAGCAAGAGAGGAAGATTGAAATTGGGTGGTTTGATTACGATTACAGAAGTAGTGAATATCGTCAAGTCAGGACACTAAATGGTGGAGGCGTAAGATACATCAATGCACCGAAGACCTGGATGCAAGATGATATCCTGCAACATGGGAAGAAGGTATTTTTCCTGAATGGCAAATCGAAAAGAGGAAACGTAACAGATTTTCAATTTGAAGTCAGAAATTTTATGGGAGGCAGAATGGACAATGATTGCACAATTGGAGACCTATATACTTTGACAGGATCAAAACTTCTACGATTTTACATATACAGCAAGAAGTTACCAACAACTGCTATGGGCTGTTCTGAAATGGAATCTCCATCCGATGATAGTTTACCTGATCACAAATTACTACAAGTAAATAAACAAGTCGCTAACTTATCTTCTGATCCATCAAATGAATCACCTTCAAAGACTTGATCATTAACTCCACAAACAGTCCAGCTAAGAGTTCAAGAGTTTATGAAGACAATAACCCAACAGTTGCAAAAGTGTTGAAACTTCTAAAGTTTCCTGATGGTCTTGAACTCAAAGAACAGATTGTGGCTGGTTATCTTTAAAAGTTTATAAAAAGTTTAGACGAGAAAGGACTTCAAAACTTTATGCGTTTTTGTACTGGATCAAACCTCATGTGTTACCAATTAAATGTAGCATTTAGTATGCCTTCAGGTTTTGAGAGGAGACCCACAGCTCAGACTTGTGGGAATATGCTTCAACTGCCATCTTGTTATGAGTCTGTTGCTGACCTCAGAGAAGACTTTATGAACATATTCAAAACAAACATGTGGGAGATGGATTATGTTTAGTCACTTCTTTGATTGAAGTTTGGACATTCCTTTCTTTTGCCTTTATCACTTACATTCAATAAGTTGGTATTGTATGATTTCATGTAATGATTCAAAGAAGAATCGACAAAATGTAAATTTGTCAGGGACTAAATGCACATTGTTTTAAGATTGTATTGTATGATTTCATGTAATGATTCAAAGAAGAATCAACAAAATGTAAATTTGTCAGGGACTAAATGCACATTGTTTAACCATGCTTACATCAATGCCAGATCACTGCAGCATCCTTTGAGTGACTGGCCTGACTGAATCTAGATATGTTTAACTGAAGATTATAACTGTAGAGTGTATACTTGTCTCAACAAAATAAACATGCATGGTTCAAATGGCATTAAAATATGTCATTTGAAGTTAATCCCACCTCTTGCATTTTTAGGTCACCAGTCTGAAAGTATTATCGATATGGGTCAACTATCCATCATAAACATATTAAAAATTAAAATCTTTGACCCTGTAAAAATCAAAAGGGTCCTGATCTTAACTAGGTATAAAACATAATCTAAAGGGTTTACTAACAATGTTCAAATGGCTTGAAATAGATCATGAGGTTAGACTCAGTATTTGTAAAGCAGTAAAGCTATCAAAATATTGGTCAGCATATTAATTACATTGCTCCAATGTCTCGTCTTGGGAGATATGTCCCTTTTTTGCCTTTTTTTTTAATAAGCTGTAGGAGTACTTTCTGAAAGTATCAAGAGTAGTTTCCAGCAACTGGGGTAATTTTAGGCATGTAACCAATAAATAACCTTTCCACCATTATTTTAACTCGTTGACACTTTTATTCAGTGTGAATTACACTTTTTTTCTGAGTCAGAGGTATTCCTGTCGAAATTTTGTTTTCATTTTTTTCAAATTTAGACCAATTTAAATAAGATCATAAAGTTTTTAGCTTTTTTTCTTTATTAAAACTTTAATATCATATGCACTGAATGTAACTTTTTAATGTAAATATTATTAAGTAAACATGATTAAGTTTGCTTTTCAGTTCAATATATAAAATGTACTGAGTGTGATGCATTACTGAGAATGGCCTGAGCCTGTATTCATAAAAATACTGAAGTTAAGATTTCCATTTAGAGTACCAGTAGACGTCCATTGCTTTTGAAGAAAAAACTGTCCTTTACGAATAAATATAACCTTAAGATGTGTTATGCAAACGGGCCCCCATTTTTCAGCTTTATATTATTTTGTCAGTTTTGTTGACCAAATAAAGATATTGAAGGAGATTTCATGATATTTATTTTTTAGCTTAGTATACCTAGCCGAAGACTATTTGTGCTTTTGCTTTCCATCGTATGTCGCCCGCTGTTAACATTCCGAAAATTTTCTCTCAAAAACCACTGAAGGGATTTACTTTGAACTTGGCACAGTCTATCTTTCATGTCCTTATGCTACATTTTAAGCTCACCTGACCATCAAGTTGCATCCGTCGTCCGTCGTAATCTTTTCACATTTTCATCTTCTTCTTTGAAACCACTGGACGGATTTAAACGAAACTTTATAGGAATGTTCAGTTGAAGGTTCTTTACGAACTTACTTATTTTTGTTCTGGTTCAATGAAAAACAGGTTCGCTATAATAGCAAATCTTAGATTCTCATTGGCCGATTTTCTAAAATCTTCTCCTCTGAAACTGTTAGGCTAAATGTTTTGAAACTTCACAGTAATGACGAACGACAGATTTATTTGCTAATTTAGTTGCGTTGGAATATTTGAAAGCTTCCGTCCTTCCACCGAAACATTTCTTGTGGACACTCTAGAATCAGCATGCTTCGTTTGATGATAGTCCAAAACAATATCACGGATGCTTTTGAATTTCAAAGTCAGAGGTCAAGGTCGCAGTAATACTTGTAATTGTTTATGTTGTCCATATCATCCCTTTGTGGACACTTTAGAATCAACATCTTTCAATGAGTTTTGACGAGTTTTGATGATAGTCCTTTGTATCTACTCGGAAGCTATCGATTTTCAAGGTAAAAGGTCAAGGTCTCAGCGTGGGAATGGTGGTGTGTGTGCGGTGAAACGTTAGTCTGAATCATGCTTTACAGCGTTAAGAGTCGTTACTTTCAGGGTTTTTGTCTCGCCAGCGACTTCTGTCGCAGAAAGCGAAACTTAGGAATAGTGATCCGGTGGCGTTAGCGCTTGATTTAAAAGCTTTATTTTCCAGAAGGTAGATGACCTGGATAATTCATACTTTATATATAGATGTCTTATGTTACGAACTTTTCGTCTGTCATGACGATTTTCCTTGTCGTCATTTCCATGGTTCAGTAACTACTTGAGGAAAAAAATCTTTTTCTTTTGCAATGATAATTTCTCGCTTAATATAAGTAATAGGATACCCGTATATTTGATATGTACTACCTTGCAAGGTCCTCATGTCTGTCAGTCAGTTTTCACTTGGCCTCGACATCATTGCATGGATCAGTTAACAAGGTTAATGTTTGTTTATGTGTTACATATTTGTTTTTCGTTAATTTTTTTTTTCATAAATAAGGCCGTTAGTTTTCTCGTTTGAATTGTTTTACAGTGTCTTATCGGGGCCTCTTATAGCTGACTATGCGGTATGGGCTTTGCTCATTGTTGAAGGCCGTACGATGACCTATAGTTGTTAATGTCTGTGTCATTTTGGTCTTTTGTGGATAGTTGTCTCATTGGCAATCATACCACATCTTCTTTTTTATAAGTCCATATCTTCTATAATTGGTTGTGCAATGATTGTAAGTTGTTCATGTCCAACTGGCAGGTGACATCTGACCGTGACCTCATTTTCATGATTCAGTGGTCAAAGTATATTTTTTTTGGTGTTTTGGTCTATTTTGCAGATACTATAAGTATCCAGTCAATTATATTTGGTGTATGGAATGTTTGTAAGGTGTACATGTCTGTCTGTCAATAATAATCTGACCTTGACCTCTTTTTCATGGTTGACTGGCCAAATTAAAAATTTGTGATATGGTCTATTTCTCAGAAGTCAATTATATTTCGTGTATGGATTCCATTCTGGCAATAATCATTTGACCTTGACCTCAAGGTCATGGTTCATTGGCCAATGTTACATTTATCTGATTTGGCCTTCTTTCAGATACTAAAGGGATAGTATAACTATATTTGGTGTAGGGAATAATTGTAAGGTGTGTATGTCTGTTAAGTAGGTGTAAGTTGATCTTGACCTATATTTCATGGTCAAGGTTATTTTTTAAGAGGTTTATTCGGAGATACTTTTAGCAATAGGTAAACTAGATTTGTTGTATGGAATGAGTGCATGAACTACATTTCTGTCTGAAAGGGTTTATCTCACCTTCGTCTCATGTACATTGATCATTTAAATGTTAATTTATTTATAATGCTTGTGGTTTAAACTTGTTTTTTATACTTACAACATAAGTTATATTATGAACACTGGAACAGGCGAGACATTTCAGTGTGTCCACTCTTTTTCATACGAATCGAAATGTTGCTCATAGTGCTCAAAGCTATGCTAATACGACTCATGTCTATTTTTGAGGAATTTTGGACACAAGACACAAACACCTAACAAGTGAGTGAAAGAGACCGAGAGAGTCGTTGCTCGCAGGGTACCTCATACTACTCGTATGGTTGCTCATACGACTCGTGGCTTTTTCGTATGACTCGTTGGCTTGCTCATACGACTCATGGTTACATTTTGCATCGGCCACAGTCTCTCTTCTCCTCCTTTGCTGTCAAAATAACGCCAAAAGTAGGAAAAGCAAGGTTGTGAGCACGGATCAGAGCAGTGTAGATCACCGGGGGTACCGGGAATAGGAACGGAAAAGAGCCCATTGGAGCGAGAAAAAAAACAAAAGACAAAGGTGGGGATAAGTTGTGAGGGGAGAGCTATTTTGAGCGAAAAGAAGAAAAGAAAAGGTTGGGATACGGTGCAAGAGAGCGCAAAAGAAGAAGAATTTTTTTTAGCAAAAAGAACAAAAGACCAACGTTTGGATACGGTGTGAGATAGAGCAAAAGAAAGAGAAGCATTGGAGAATATCTCAGAGAATTGACATACGGAACAAGATGGAACAAGTGTAATTAGCAAACAGTTGATTGACAGTTCAAGTATCAAAAGACCTATATATGTACGCACTCGGTCTGATATACAACAAAAATCATTAGCATGGTTATTTCCACGTATCATTTTGGAACGTTTACAAAGTCAAAAGCCAAGATCTTTATAAAAAAAAACTACCATATTTTGTACCTGTGTGATAGAAGAACATCGGTTACACCCATTTTCGTAAGGTACTGCTTTGTATATCACTACATGCAAATACAAAAGAGCGAGAGCATAAACCAATTTATTTATTTTGTATCCCTTTCATTTTCATAGCTGTTGAATAAACCAGCGACGCAAACTTAGGTATAGCGCTACTGACTCGTCGACGTTTTCGGGTGGTTTCAGTAGATTTTCCTCCATATAAATGCATCCCAACTAAAAAATCTCTTCTTCGCATGGGTACTCGTCCTCTTCAGCGCATTCTGATCGACAAAAGTGTAGCACGTCATCATCGACCGGTCGAATATGCTCCTCAGCATTGAACAAGTCGGGATAAAGATACATGTTGACAGGCCGTCCATGAAAAACATACTCTCTACTTCTCCTAATATAATGAATGTTCCATACCTGCGCAGTGTCATCTAGTTCGTTCTGTAAAAAAGACAAAGCCATTTTTCATTTTTAATCAGGACAAAAGGCCAATCAAATCACAAGATTTTCAAATGCAATCTGATTAAAATCTTCCCCATTAATTGTACACCGTTAGAAGTAGGGCTGATCAGTTTGTTCCAAATGTCCCTATAAAAATCCAATCTTGTTGGCGTAATTGTCTTCTCTAGGTTCTGATTGGCAAACATGCATTAAGACGAAACGTCGACTGAAAGTATATGTGTCATTCTCAAAATATGTCCAGATTCAACAGCACACGATTAAAAGGTGGGGGAAGTGGGTGTTCCGGGTATGTGTACCCCCTTTTTTTTTGAAAATTTTGTTAAATTCATGTGAAATATAGGCCAAAATCGGCAAATAGTAGCCTGGCACACCACCACTCCTCATTTGTTCTAGCACCCTTCCTTTTCAAAATTCTCGGATCGTCCCCCTTAGACGGATTTGTTATCACATAAGCAACACGACGGGTGCCGCATGTGGAGCAGGATCTGCTTACCCTTCCGGAGCACATGAGATCACCCCTAGTTTTTTGGTGGGGTTCGTGTTGTTTATTCTTTAGTTTTCTATGTTGTGTCGTGTGTGCTGTTGTTTGTTTGTCTTTTTCATTTTTAGCCATGGCGTTGTCAGTTTGTTTTAGATTTATGAGTTTGACTGTCCCTTTGGTATCTTTCGTCCCTCTTCTACAATTTCGCGTTACCGAGAAATCCTAATGTGGGTAACTTTTTTCTATGATGTTATTTTTTTTTCTGTTCCAGATCACATTTGATATGTATGTCGTTTACGAGTTTATACGTTAAAATAGGATATTACTTATTACAAAAACTCCTATACGTTACAATCATTAGAAGTCAGGTACAATTTATGGAATAAATGCCAATCAGATACCAAATCATCGAACAATTAAAGCGTGACATACGGAGGCCGCCATGCAGCATGTACACCATGTACGACCGTCTATGTATGGTCCCATAGGGCATCATGAGGATATGCCAACTTAACACCAAGGCAAACCAAATGAGAAACCTTCTCCCAGAAAGAAATTAAAAGATTAATTCAAATACAAACTCTGACAAAGGTTCCTGGCATAAGGCAGGCGTACACTTAAAAATATGAGGCGGGGTTAAACGTATTTAATGCAGCCTGTCCCTGATATACCAAGATGAGAATAACAATTTTGAACAAGTAAAACGTACAATCTAAATAAGAATTAAAAAGGATCCAATTCATCGAGAAAAATCATAGACAATTTACCATGTTTACAGAAAAAGAAGACAAAACATAAATAAAAAGATTCACAAGAGAACACTCGCTGTTGCTGACAGGCAGCTCAGACAACCTAAACGACTGATAATAGAAATAAAACCCAAGCACCTCGATATCAAATCCTTCATCCTAAAATAAATTAGTCAAATGAAGATTACTACGATGAATACGGAGTGACATTCCAATGATTTAGTAGATACAGTAGATCGTGTAATGACCTAACTGATAACTAAAATAAAACAATTTTGAAGTGTAAGCCAATTACGTAGTTATGCTCCAAGCAACGTATCAAATAATCTATATTTTCCCTTAAAATACCGTTTGTGAGGGATTGATTAAAAAACATAATACATTCCTTATATCAAAATAAGAGTTTTTAACAAGTAAAACGTACAACAAAAATTGGTATCAAAAAGGATCTTTCAAAGAAAGCCTATTGCCATGAGCTCATATTGGAAGGTAAAATATTTCTACAAATAGAAAAGAAAGGTACCTGAAGTAACTGCATGCAACAAAATTGAATTAGGTTAATGTCAAGTTTGTCTCCTGAAATTTGACCTCGTTCCTGAAGGCCTTTCATCGCTGATATCCATACTTGACAGCACTTCTTTCGCAAAATGCCCCACCAGGACTCAATTCTAGTGTTCATAGTGCTTTTTCCGTAAATGAAAGGTATTGTCACTTCATCTCCAGCAAACAACGTCTGCATTACTGCAACCAGCCCATTTTCTGTGCCCATATCACCTCTCATGCTATATGGATGACCTCTATGCTCTTCTATTGCGTCTATAAAATACCTAGCTATGACTTTTGGATTACTACTAGATCTACCAACTTTGAGCCATATTATTTTCCTGGAAAACCCATCGATGCAAGCATTGATGCATAAGCCATATCTTTTCAATTTATCGTAGGAGTCCAAATGCCAACAAAAATTTGGGCCCCTTGAAAAATATTCTCTTCTTTTTAGTCTTCGCCGGGCTCTAAGATATACCCCCTCTGGATCAATTGTGTTAAGCATGAGGCTAATGTGGTCTCTTTTTATTTTAAACCCGTGCCGCTTACACTTCTGATACATCCAACGATATCCATGCGCTGGTCCGTATGAAGTGACTTGCGTATGAACAAAGTTAAATACAGATCGAATATTTGAGTAGTCTTTTCTACGAGCAAGATTCATTTCTTTTAAATACCTCTTAACCTGACGAAGTGATATACTAATGGCATGATTCATTTGTAAAATCTTGACAATATCTCTATAAAAGAATTCCATTTCAAAATATCTCTTCACCAATCGAAGCACGTTTACCTACAAAAGAAACTGTCAAGATCAAATATTTTTGTATATATCTATAATACTAAAATAACGAGGTCGAATTTGTCAGCCGTCATGGGGTAAAAATGACAAACCAAAGAATTCAACTTTATATATAGCTAATATTAGAACAATGGTGTTGATTACAATTTACACCACTCCAGACTCGTTTGTTTTCCACATAACATTAACAAGTTCCGGGTAGAATCCGATATCGATATAAATAATATATTCACCTGTTACCTATTACCTTATCTGTACGTTGCGCATCTTACAGGCGCACCACAAAACGGTGTATTTAGGATTTTGCTATATACACGGGTCATAATCAAAGGGTTGACACTTCTAAATTCAATCATTGTCATATTGTTCCCTATTGTAGTATTTTAATCAGTATGACTATCTAAGATGTCAATACGAATACAAAAAATCTGGACTTAAAATAAGGCGTATAGGTAGTTTTCGATTTGTTAGCCGGCATGACTTAAAACAGCGAATCAAAGAATTCAACTTTATTTATAACTAATATAGGACAATGCTGTTATTAAAAAATACTCCAATATTACCAATAACTGATAAAATCCAGGTCGACAGGTTCAAACAGAAAGATTTTGAAAGCAGAGAAAACTGTGAAACTTATTATCGGCATGACTTTATCAGATGACAATACTAGTACTAAAATAAGGCTTACGCATAGTTATATACTTTAATTCAGTCACGGACCCGTGATATCACGGGTGTGTTCTAGTATATACAAATGTTATGACTTTGGAACTTTGTTGCAATTTTTGTCTTTTTGTCTACATACATATAGCAGATCTTCCGATTATCCGACTATAGAATTCAAAAGAAAGAGTTCCTCATATCTCATTGAATTGATAAAATGTTTACCCAAAGAATTACTATACACATAATTGATAAAAATTGGGATGAAAATATAATCCTTTTTAGCTCACCTAACTGAAAGTCAGTGTGAGCTTTTACCATCACGTTGCGTCCGTCATCCGTCGTAAACTTTTACATTTTCACCTTCTTCTCTGAAACCACTTGACGGATTTTGACGAAACTATGCAGGAATGTTACCAACAATCCTACCTTTGTTTTGGTCCAATTAAAAACATGGCCGCTACAGCAAATCTTAGATTATGAGCCTAGATCGTTCATATGACGGTCAATGGCACATTAAACAGATGTCAATATTTCTTCTAAAGGATGAACAAACACAATCAAAACATAAAAATGTACCTCCTCTAAAGTTTGGACGCTGATTTATCAACCCATCAAGAAGTACTGTCCCCTTTTCTACCTTCCTGACGGAAATGATCGTGTTCTTCAGTGTTTACAGTATGATTTCTAAGAGAACTTTACCATGTTTTGTTTATACTGTAAACATTCACTAATTGACGAATTTGTTCAATTGATTTATTCAGATATTGCCATAGAGATTTCTTACGCATATCATATATTCCCAGCTAAATGCACCTATAATAGTGACACATCACCATAACATCATATATAAAACAAGCTTTAAAACACACAAATCATACTTACTCTTTCCGCCGTGTTGACTGTCACCATTGTGTAATAAGTTGACACGTGATAAGAAGCAATTAAATAATCCGAGATAACGATATAACAATCCGAGATCTCGATATAACAGTTTCGTTTTCTCGAGATAACGATATATTTTTTATCGAGATCTCGATATATTAAACCGAGATAACGATTTAATAATCCGAGATCTCGATATAACAGTTTCGTTTTCTCGAGATAACGATATATTAAAGTTTCGTTTTCTCGAGATAACGATATAATAATCCGAGATCTCGATATAACAGTTTCGTTTTCTCGAGATAACGATATATTTTTTATCGAGATGTCGATATATTAAACCGAGATAACGATTTAATAATCCGAGATCTCGATATAACAGTTTCGTTTTATCGAGATAACGATATTTTTTTTATCGAGATCTCGATATAACAGTTTCGTTTTCTCGAGATAACGATATATTTTTTATCGAGATCTCGGTAAAACGGTAATGTTTTATCGTGATCTCGAATTAAAAAAAATATTTTCTAATGTTTTGTGTGTCCCCTTACGGCTTCCGTAGATTGATCGTTTGATAACCCTTAAATGACGAATTTAAAAATACGGAATTTAGCTATGTACAGTGTCAGTTATTTTTATTTCACTATTCACCGCTCCAACTTGAATAATGAAACCTAAACTATTTCATTATTCATTACTTAATATTCAATAGTGAATAGTGAACTAGTTCATTATTCATTATTGAATTTTGTATAATGAATAATGGACGTACTTCAGCGCGGTAAAAATGACAAGTATCATGGATTTTTTTCTGTGCCCGGTAAAAAGACCACCTACATAATGTAGTGTTCTAGTACTTCCCAGATCTATGGACAAACCGACAGGCAGGACGGAACACTCTTAGTTAATCATATGTACATACCACCTAAAACTTCATTTTTGAGGGATTATAATATATATACATACAACCTCTAGTAACTTACCCTGTATTTCACTTTAAATGTGTCTCGTTTTATACTAATGTATAAGTGAAATAGTCGGGCAATCCATGACAGATTTTGCCAAGTAGCCTTTGCCAGCTGTTCATATTAAATTGTTCATATTGTCTCGCATATGTGCGTCTTCTATGCCACATACAACTGTGACGATATTGACTTTAGCAAACAATTCTGCTCAAACCGGTGCTAGGGACTGTCTTTCAACTTTCATTGAAACGAGAATGATTTCTCTGTGTAAAAGATCTCAATGTATTTGTCAAGAGAACAGCAATAAAGACGCTGTTTCTTTACTGCAAATGTATTGTGTATATGTCTTGATTTTGATGTCGGGCAAACTTATGAAAGAAAACGGAAACACAAAAATCAGTATTTTTTTTTAATTTGTTAAGGCGCATAACCCTAGAATGGTATAAATGACGCCACCAAAATTCAAATGTGATATGCATTTTGTTGTAATACGGATTGTGTATAAGTTTCTTAACATTTTGTTGAGGCAAACTCAAGATAAAAGAACAAAAACTAATTTCTTGACGTACGGACATACACACAGACAAAGCTGGAAAAACTTAATGCCCCCTCCACTATAAGTCATATTTCATTCAATAACCCGATGTTTTCATCACTTAGTAACGATAATTGCTATCTATATCCTATTCTTTTTTATTTATATAAAGTTCCGGAAAAAATTTCCCTAACCGATATTAATCAGAGTCTTTTAAATAACTAGAAGGAATTCCGATCTATATATAGAAAATTATTGACCTGGCTACTTAGGTTGTCATTTGTCGCTTCTGTAAAAGGAGTAAAAAACGGGGCATGTAATATCAAAATCGGGAATACGCTGGCATTTCATAATCTATCATGTATTGTTACGTAGGGACATTTGTTCTTACGAAACAGCTTATAAATGCACATCTTATACAGGGGCAGATCCAGCCATTTTAAAAAGGGAGTGGGTTCCAACTATATGTCCCTATTCAAATGCATTGATCGGCCGAAAAAGGGAGGTTCCAGCCCCCGGAACCCCCTTCTGGATCCGCCACTGTTACAACATTTTGATGTCTCATATAGACTTTCCAGTTCGTTTTTCATTGTATACTAGAAAGATCTCATTTTTTTCTGAATTGGTGAACCCTTTTTTAACGATAAAGAGTAATAAGGAAATGAAAATTGAATAAGGAAATACAAACTGAATAAAGAAATAGAAACCCAATAAGGAAATGGAAATCTAATATTATAACAATGAAATAAAAACCCAATACGGAAATAGAAACCGAACAAGGAATGAAAATCGAATAAGGAAAAAGTTACCGAATAAGGAAATGAAAATTGAATTAGGAAATAGAAACCGAATTAAGGAAATGAAAATTGAACAAGGAAATAGACACCAAATAAGGAAATAGAAACCGAATAAGTAAAAAGTTACCGAATAAGGAAATGAAAATCGAATAAGGAAAAAGAAACCGAATAAGGAATGTTATTACATTGGTTGCAATGAATTACATTGATTTCCCAGTTAAATAAAAACCGATAATTTCACATGTGAAATAAACGTGGTTATTTCACTCTCTGACGTCATACAATAAGTACCGATTATCAGGTTATCTGCATGTTGATATCGTAAAATATCAGCTGCGAGACATAATATGAAGCTGTTTGTCGAGTGAGCGTAGCGAACGAGATCAACAAGCCTTCATATAATGTCAAGCATAGGATGAACTAAATAGAGCTTTCTCGTGAAATTTAGCCCCTCCTATGGTGTATCTACACATACCCAACACTTTTTAATTTGGTAACTATAACATATCAATATGCAGATAATCTGATAATCGATTTATCGGGCTATATTTGCGTGTTTCGGAAGTGTTTTCTTTGTTTCACCAGCACACAAAAGATTACTTGATAAGTTCGGGTCAAAGTTATTAACGTCGTTTAAACATTATGACGTCGCTGATATGTCAGGGTCAAAGTTATTAAGGCCGGGTCAACGTAGTTGACGTCACAAAGACATGATACGGAATAATATTATTAATTTGTATATTTTAACAAATTTGATTCGTTTAGGGATAGTCACATGTTAAACTATATTTTCGAAGGTAGAGAGAAAACGGCGGATAGCAAAAAGCATATTGTACGGCAAAAAGCATATTGCACGGTTATTTTTAGAAAATATAAAAACCGATAAACTTTGTGACGTCATGTATTGAATTTCAGGATATTGTTAAACGATCTTAACGTTTTGAAACAGATCATATCTGTGATCGATTATTTGACGGAAAAAATCTTCAAATACTTAAGATGACAAACAAACAAAAAAAAAGCAATTGAAATAACAACTAATATTTTGTATTGTTAAGGAGACAATATGATATCTATAAAATTCCAACAAAATCAAATGACGATTTTGACACAAATATGGTCGGAAATTAATAATATAACAAATATAGCCTTTGTATGAGGTCAATACAGGATATATCGACCCAAAGAAGTATATCGACCTCGGACTTCGTTCTCAGTCAATATACTTCTTTCAGGTCAATACATCCTTGTATCGACCTCATACAAAGGCTATATTTGTTTATTACATTTGTTGCAATGAATTACATTGATTTCCCAGTTAGATAAAAACCGATAATTTCACATGTGAAATAAACGTGGTTATTTCACTCTCTGATGTCATACAACAATAGGCGTTGTCAAGACGTCGATAACGTCGGATCAAAACAAATTGTCAATGCGTAGGAAAAAGATATAGTTCCTTACATTTTCTACATTAATTTCATAAAAAAAGCCATTTAAATTCCAATGTAATAAAAAGAATAACTAATCGCCGTATTTGAATATCAAAAATAAGACAACTTGTGACCGAACGCCGCTATGGATTAAACTCGTGCTGCGCACTCGTTTAGTCCATGCGTCGTTCGGTCACGCGTTGTCTTATTTTTGATATTCAAATACGGCGATTAGTTATACTATAAATAATATTAAGAGCTGAATAGAGTGATATAGACAGTGGGACGACCGATAATAGGCGTTGTCAAGACGTCGATAACGTCGGATCAAAACAAATTGTGAATGCGTAGGAAAAAAATATAGTTCCTTACATTTCTAACATTAATTTCTTTAAAAAAAAAGCCATTAGCCAATGTAATAAAAAGTATAACTAATCACCGTATTTGAATATCAAAAATAAGACAACTTGTGACCGAAAGCCGCTATGGATTAAACTCGTGCTGCGCACTCGTTTAATACATGCGACGTTCGGTCACGCGTTGTCTTATTTATGATATACAAATACGGCGATTAGTTATACTATAAATAATCGAAAAAGGAAAATGAAAACGAATCAGGAAACGAAAAAAACTTTTTGAGTAAAAATATTTTGAGGGAAAAAAAAATTGAGGAAAAAAAAAATTTGAGGAAAAAAAAACATTTGAGGAAAAAAAATTTGAAGGAGAAAAAAAAAATCAGTTTGGACTTGTAAAATTTTTCAAAATTTGAATATCGAAAAAGGAACTGGAAACTGAATAATGAAATGAAAATCGAAAAAGGAAATAGAAACTGAATAATGAAATAGAAACCGAATAAGGAAATGAATATTGAAAAAGGAAAAAGAAACCAAATAAGGAAATGAAAATTGAATAAGGAAATGGAAATCGAATAAGGAAATGAAAATTCAATAAGGAAATAGAAACCAAATAAGGAAATAGAAACCGAAAAAGGAAATGAATATTGAAAAAGGAAGAAGAAACCGAATAGGGAAAAGAAAATTGAATAAGGAAATGAAAATCGAATAAGGAAATGGAAATCGAATAAGGATGATAATCGAAAAAGGAAAAAGAAAACGAATAAGGAAATGAAAAAAAACTTTTTGAGGAAATATATTTTGAGGAAAAAAAAAATTGAGGAAAAGAAAATGAGGAAAAAAAAATTTCAGGAAAAAAAATTTTGAGGAAAAAAAATTTTGAGGAAAAAAAAATTTTTGAAGAAAAAAAAAAATTTGAGGAAAACAAATTTTGAGGGAAAAAAAATTTTGAGAAAAAAAAATTTGAAGGAAAAAAAAAATTCAGTTTGGACTTGCAATATTTTTCAAAATTTGAATATCGAAAAAAGAAATGGAAACCGAATAAGGAAATGAAAATCGAAAGAGAAATAGAAACCGAATAAGGAACTAGAAACCGAAAAAGGAAATGAATATTGAAAAAAGAAAAAGAAACCGAATAAGGAAAAAGAAACTGAATAAGGAAAAAGAAACCGAATAAGGAAATGAAAATCCAATAAGGAAATAGAAACCGAATAAGGAACTAGAAACCGAAAAAGGAAATGAATATTGGAAAAGGAAAAAGAAACCGAATAAGGAAATGAAAATCGTATAAGGAAATGAAAATCGAATAAGGAAACGAAAATCCAATAATAAAATAGAAACCAAATAAGGAAATAGAAACCAAATAAGGAAATAGAAACCGAATAAGGAAACCGAAACCGAAAAAGAAAATGAATATTGAAAAAGGAAAAAGAAACTGAATAAGGAAAAAGAAACCGAAAAAGGAAATGGAAATTGAATAAGGAAATGAAAATCCAATAAGGAAACAGAAACTGAATAAGGAACTAGAAACCGAAAAAGGAAAAAGAAACCGAATAAGGAAATGAAAATCGAATAAGGAAATGGAAATCGAATAAGGAAACGAAAATCCAATTAGGAAATAGAAACCGAATAAGGAAATAGAAACCGATAAAGGAAATGAATATTGAAAAAGGAAAAAGAAACCGAATAAGGAAATGAAAATCGAATAAGGAAATCGAAATCGAATAAGGAAATGAAAATCCAATAAGGAAATAGAAACTGAATAAGGAAATGAAAATTGAATAAGGAAATGGAAACCGAATAAGGAAATGAAAATCCAATAAGGAAATAGAAACCAAATAAGGAAATAGAAACCCAAAAAGGAAATGAATATTGAAAAAGGAAGAAGAAACCGAATAGGGAAAAGAAAATCGAATAAGGAAATGAAAATCGAATAAGGAAATGGAAATCGAATAAGAATGATAATCGAAAAAGGAAAAAGAAAACGAATAAGGAAATGAAAAAATACTTTTTGAGGAAAAATATTTTGAGGAAAAAAAAATTTGAGCAAAAAAAATTGAGGAAAAAATTTTTTTCAGGAAAACAAATTTTGATGAAAAAAAAATTTTTGAGGAAAAAAAAAAATTTGAGGAAAAAAAATTTTGAGGAAAAAAAAATTTGAAGGAAAAAAAAAAATTCAGTTTGGACTTGTAATATTTTTCAAAATTTGAATATAGAAAAAGGAAATGGAAACCGAATAAGGAAATGAAAATCGAAAAAGGAAATAGAAACCGAAAAAGGAAATGAATATTGAAAAAAGAAAAAGAAACCGAATAAGGAAAAAGAATCTGAATAAGGAAAAAGAAACCGAATAAGGAAATGGAAATTGAATAAGGAAATGAAAATCCAATAAGGAAATAGAAACCGAATAAGGAACTAGAAACCGAAAAAGGAAATGAATATTGAAAAAAGAAAAAGAAACGGAATTAGGAAATGATAATCGAATAAGGAAATGGAAATCAAATAAGGAAACGAAAATCCAATTAGGAAATAGAAACCGAATAAGGAAATAGAAACCGAAGAAGGAAATGAATATTGAAAAAGGAAAAAGAAACCGAATAAGGAAATGAAAATCGAATAAGGAAATGGAAATCGAATAAGGAAATGAAAATCCAATAAGGAAATAGAAACTGAATAAGGAAATAGAAACCAAATAAGGAAATGAATATTGAAAAAGGAAAAAGAAACCGAATAAGGAAATGAAAATTGAATAAGGAAATGGAAATCGAATAAGGAAATGAAAATCCAATAAGGAAATAAAAACCGAATAAGGAAGTAGAAACCGAAAAAGGAAATGAATATTGAAAAAGGAAGAAGAAACCGAATAAGGAAAAGAAAATCGAATAAGGAAATGAAAATCCAATAAGGAAATAGAAACCGAATAAGGAAGTAGAAACCGAAAAAGGAAATGAATATTGAAAAAGGAAGAAGAAACCGCAAAAAGGTAAAAGAAAACGAATAAGGAAATGACAAAAAAATTTGAAGAAAAACTTTTTGAGGAAATATATTTTGAGGAAAAAAAAAAATTGAAAAAAAAATTTGAGGAAAAAAAAATTTTGAGGAAAAAAAAATTTAAAGGAAAAAAAAATTGAGGAAAAAAAATTTGAGGAAAAAAAATTTTGAGGAAAAAAAAAATTTGAGGAAAAAAAATTTTGAGGAAAAAAAAATTTTGAGGAAAAAAAATTTTGAAGGAAAAAAAAAATTCAGTTTGGACTTGTAATATTTTTCAAAATTTGAATATCGAAAAAGGAAAAAGGAAAAAGGAACCAACTTGTGTCTGGTTTCATTTTTACTAAAGTTAGAGTGCGAAAACTAAAAGTATTCGGACGACGACGACGCAGACGACGCAGACGACGACGCCAACGTGATAGCAATATACGACAAAATTTTTTTCAATTTTTGCGGTCGTATAAAAATTTATGAAAATTGTTAAAAAATTACTATAAAGGGCAATAACTCCTTAGGGGTCAACTGACAATTTTGGTCATGTTGACTTATTTGTAGATCTTACTTTGCTGAACATAAATGCTGTTTACAGTTTATCTCTATCTATAATAATATTCAAGATAATAACCAAAAACTGCAAAATTTCCTTAAAATTACTAATTTGGGGGCAGCAACTCAACAACGGGTTGTCCGAATTGTCTGAAAATTTCAGGGCAGATTACAGATCTTGACCTAATTGACAATTACCCTAGTCATATTTGCTCTAAATGCTTTGGTTTCAGAGTTTTAAGCCAAAATCTACATTTTACCCCTATGTTCTATTTTTAGCCATGGCGGCCATCTTGGTTGGTTGGCAGGGTCACGCCACACATTTTTAAACTAGATACCCCAATGATGATTGTGCCCAAGTTTGGTTAAATTTGGCCCAGTAGTTTCAGAGGAGAAGATTTTTGTAAAAGTTTACGGACTACGGACGCCAAGTGATGAAGAAAGCTCACTTGACCTTTCAGGTCAGGTGAGCTAAAAAAAGTATGTATAACTGTGATTTTCAACAATTTTCAAAGTTGTAAACCCTTAATTTTGGCAAAAATTAGCGTAGCTGAACGTAACTTAAACTTGATCTGTAACTCATCATGAGTAACTCACATACCAAAAATCAGCCCATTATCTGAAAGCGTTTAGAAAAAAAGTCTGTATAACTATGATTTTCAACAATTGATCAAAGTCCAAAGCCCGTAATTTCGGCAAAAATTAGCAGAGCGGAACAATACATAAAACTTGATCTGTAACTCATCATGGTTAACTCACATACCAAAAATCAGCCGAATATCTGAAAGAGTTTAGAAAAAAAGTCTGTATAACTGTGATTTTCAACAATTTATCAAAGTCCAAAGCCTGTAATTTCAACAAAAATTATCGGAAAACGTAACTTAAACTTGATCTGTAACTCATCATGGTTAACTCACATACCAAAAATCAGCCCAATATCTGAAGGCGTTTAGAAAAAAACTCTGTATAATGGTTTGTTGCGGAATGACGGAATGACGGAATTTCGGAATTACAGAATTTCGGAATTACAGAATTACGGACAAGGGTAAAACTATATGGCACCGACAACTTCGTTGCGGGGCCATAAAAAGACTCATTTTGCGGAGTTATCTCCCCTTCCAATGTTAATTTTCATAGGAAATTAAAAATGCTGATTTTGAGTTTTCCTCAAGTTAGATTTTATGGGACTTTTTCTGTGTATATTAAGGGTTTAATGCTATAGATTAGAACTAAAACATTTTCTGTTGCAACTAGTTTAAGGTTAAAACTTAGTTTGACAGGACTATTACAGTTCTGTTGATTTCAATAAAGGTTGAATTTACATTGAAAGGAAAATCCATCACAACAGAAATGACTTTGAGGTATGAGTTTTGCTCATTATTGATGGCCATACTGTGACCTAAAAGTGCTCACTATCAAGTTATTTCAACTCTGGTGGATAATTATTTAATTGGCAATCATACTACATCTCCTTTTTGATTGATACATGTACCAGTAAGCTTATACAATGAAGTGAGAACTATGGAGCTGGATAACTTATTCAAAATAGGTAGTACCAGTACTTACTTCATGAGAAAAATCCTTAACAACGTAACTTGTCTGATATAAGCTGTCAATACTTAGTGGGGGACCCTCTGGGGATTTATCTGAGTATTCTTCTTTATATAAAGCTTTTGACACTAATCCTCCTTCTGGTACATCACACTGAAAAATCAAATAAATTTTATTTATATACTTCAAAGAAAACAAGTAACTTTGTGTGTGTAATATTGAGATGAAGAACAGCAATAAAAGCGCTGTTCCTTTGGTTTTTGTATTTTTTGCTGTGCACGTATTGACTTTGTGTTATGGATGGATACCCTATATCCTTTCTCTTCTATTGTGTTGTCTGAATGAAATATCAATATTTCAGTTTGTCACCTAACCATATATTTACAGCAGGGGCAAAATAGAGAAAAGTGGATGATTATTTAAATATAAAACCTAATAAAATAATTCTGTTTGCTTATTGCTTATCAAGGGTGATAAAGACAAGAGAGATGCTTAGAAAATATTACACATGATCTGACATTAGCAAGCTCAATATTTAATTAGACAATATGTTGAAAATCCCTTATTGACTATTACACCACCCTACCAGGAGTAGGGTTGGGCATCCATTAACATTTTTAACCCTGTCACATTCTGTATGTATGTGCCTGTCCCAAGTCAGGAGCCTGTAATTCAGGGATTGTCGTTTGTTGCTGTGTTATATATTTGTTTTTCTTTCATTTTTTTTGTACATAAAGTATGGCATTTGTTTTCTCGTTTGATTTGTTTTACATTTGAGATTTCTGGGCCTTTTTTTGCTGACTATGCGGTATGGTTTTTGCAGGCTGTACAGTGACCTATACTTGTTAATTTCTATGTTGTTTGCTTCCTTGTGAAGACTTGTCTCATTGGCTATCTTCGTTTATATATATTGTTAATGTCAATCTATATTTGGACTTACATAGCAATTGCCATCAAGAAAATCAGGTATATATTTTTTATCAATGAATTCAATCAATCCTCCAGCTCCTTGATAATCTTTCCCGCCATAAATCATAAATTACTGTCTTGTATTTTCATCGATAAATGGACTTATTAATGTCCACAATACAGGAAACACTCTTGGTGCTCTAACTATCAATAATTTGTTCATTGTTTCTGGATAATTTGCTTCTACAACTTCAATGATGCGTAGCAATGTTCTGAATCCTGGTCGCCACAGATGTCGCATGCTCAAACCTTCCAAATCAACAATACAGGTACATCCTCTGAAAACAATAAAACTTTTGAATTATTGTTTGTTATCTTAAAATAAAATGAAATTGAAATAAACTGTATAAAACTTCTTGGGACAGCTCCAGCTAATTATATCTAAATCATTATCTGGTCTATTTCTGGTTTTTATTTTAGAACCAGATGCTCCGCAGGGCGCAGCTTTATACGACCGCAGAGGTTGAACCCTGAACGGTTGGGGCAAGTATGGACACAACATTCAAGCTGGATTCAGCTCCAAATTTGGATTGTGATTAAATAGTTGACACAGCATAGGTTTCTGACACAGAATGAATGTGGTCTAATGAACTTAAAAAATTTTTTTTGCCTTTGAGCAATTCACTATGCTGTTGAATATTAATCCTCTCAAAAAAATGTTTGAAGAAATTTTCTTTTTATTTATGAAATCTGAAATGAAAAAAAATGACCCCCCAATTTTTTTTCACATCTCCCTTTCCCTTATTTCAAAACTGATCTCAATTCAAATTTCTAATGAAGTTTGCAACAATAACTACTCATTTAAATACATCATAAAATATTAAAATGTAAAAAAGTGCTTGTTATCACTGAATTGTAAAGATTGTTTTAATCTATCAGTTGGTAGTAAAAGTGAATATACATTGTATATTGTATAAAACAATGATTTAAGTTGATTCAACTACTTTTCTGGACAAAGAAAGATAACTCCAATTGAAATCCAATTGGAATTTCTTGCTATTGCACAATATTGTACAATTAGATATTTCTTGCTATTGTGCAATACTGTGCAATTGAAAATATTTGCTATTGCACAATACTGTGCAATTGAAGATTTCCTGCTATTGCACAAAACTGTGCAATTGAAGATTTCTTGCTATTACTGAATACTGTGCAATTGAAAATTTCTTGCTATTGCACAATACTTAATATAACAATTTTGGATCCTGATTTGGACCAACTTGAAAACTGGGCCCATAATCAAAAATCTAAGTACATGTTTAGATTCAGCATATCAAAGAGGCCCAAGAATTCAATTTTTGTTAAAATCAAACTTAGTTTAATTTTGGACACTTTGGACGTTAATGTAGACCAATTTTAAAACGGGACCAAAAATTAAGAATCTACATACACAGTTAGATTTGGCATATCAAAGAACCCCAATTATTCAATTTTTGATGAAATCAAACAAAGTTTAATTTTGGACCCCGATTTGGACCAACTTGAAAACTGGGCCCATAATCAAAAATCTAAGTACATGTTTAGATTCAGCATATCAAAGAGGCCCAAGAATTCAATTTTTGTTAAAATCAAACTTAGGTTTAATTTTGGACCCTTTGGACGTTAATGTAGACCAATTTTAAAACGGGACCAAAAATTAAGAATCTACATACACAGTTAGATTTGGCATATCATAGAACCCCAATTATTCAATTTTTGATGAAATCAAACAAAGTTTAATTTTGGACCCCGATTTGGACCAACTTGAAAACTGGGCCAATAATAAAAAATCTAAGTACATTTTTAGATTCAGCATATCAAAGAACCCCAAGGATTCAATTTTTGTTAAAATCAAACTAAGTTTAATTTTGGACCCTTTGGACCTTAATGTAGACCAATTTGAAAACGGGACCAAAAATTAAGAATCTACATACACAGTTAGATTCGACATATCAAAGAACCCCAATTATTCAATTTTTGATGAAATCAAACAAAGTTTAAATCTGGACCCTTTGGGCCCTTTATTCCTAAACTTTTGGGACCAAAACTCCCAAAATCAATATCAACCTTCCTTTTGTGGTCATAAACATTGTGTCTAAATACATTGTGTCTAAATTTCATTGATTTCTATTTACTTAAACTAAAGTTATTGTGCGAAAACCAAGAATAATGCTTATTTGGGCCCTTTTTTGGCCCCTAATTCCTAAACTGTTGGAACCAAAACTCCCAAAATCAATCCCAACCTTTCTTTTGTGGTCATAAATCTTGTGTCAAAATTTCATAGATTTCTATTTACTTAAACTTAAGTTATTGTGCGAAAACCAAGAAAATGCTTATTTGGACCCTTTTTGGCCCCTAATTCCTAAAATGTTGGGACCAAAACTCCCAAAATCAATCCCAACCTTCCTTTTGTGGTCATAAACCTTGTGTTAAAATTTCATAGATTTCTATTCACTTTTACTAAAGTTAGAGTGCGAAAACTAAAAGTATTCGGACGACGACGACGCAGACGACGACGCCAACGTGATAGCAATATACGACGAAAATTTTTTCAAATTTTGCGGTCGTATAAAAAAACTTTGTGGTTCTCTCATATAGTTTTGTGAGACTAACATTGTACAAAATTTAAAGCAGATACAATTAATAATAGTAAGAGTTACAATAACAAGGTGTTTTTCTTCTAGATGCTAACCTACGTCTAGTATTATTTTAATCATTAACCATTGAAATATTTACAATGGCAAATTGTGTATAAAACATGTTTAACATTATGTTCTTTCCCAAGTCAGAAGCCTATTACTCAGGGGTTGTTGTGTGTTGCAGTATATATCATATTTGTTTTTTAGTTTGTAAATATATCAGGCAGTTGGTTTTCTCATTTAAAATGTTTACATTTGTCATTGCTTATTGAAGGTGTTATGGTGACCTAAAGATGCAAACTTCTACATAATTTGTTCTCTGGTGGCAACCATACCAAATCTTTTTCTTTTTACATGATACTACTTACGAGATAGGATATCCAGTGATTTGTGTCGCCTGATCACATCTCCTCAAACCCTCTTCATTCACACTCAAAACCTACAAATAATAACTTATACTAAATCTTTTCATATCTATTAACAGAGTTCTCGTTAAGACACGTATACGCAGTGCAGTGTTACGCAATAAATTGTTCTGTTTTCTGTTGATATTAACAAGTATGGTTATCTTATTTGGATGAAATATGTTATAAAAATTTCCAAACAAAAATTAAAATTCGTTTTTTAATTATCAGAAAAAGGAATCCACTAAAAGCCTCTTCATTTTCACACAAAACCTACAAATATTATCTTATACTATTCTTTTCATATCTATTATTATCTTAAGAACCTCTTAAGTAATGATGGTGTGCACTGAGAACAACCTATTGCATTATAACACCTTGTAAAATTTACAAGTGCAGTGTTATGCAATAAATTGTTTCTGTTTTCTATTCATGTTTAATTATATAAAAGTTTGATAATCTTATTTGGTTGAAATATGTCACAAATTTCCAAAACAAAATTAGTTTTTGTTTTTATATTATCAGAAAAAGGAATCTGCTAAAAGCCTCTTCATTTAAACACAAAACCAGCAAATAACACTTTATACTAAATCTTTTCAAATCTATTATTATATCAAGAATGTTTTTTATATAACAAAGTGCACTGAGAACAACACTTTGCACTTAAACTCCTGTAACATACAAGTACTTTAAGAACATACTAAATCTTTTCAAATCTATTATTATATCAAGAATGTTTTTTATATAACAAAGTGCACTGAGAACAACACTTTGCACTTAAACTCCTGTAACATACAAGTACTTTAAGAACAAGTGCAGTCTTATGTAAGAAGGTTTTTGTTCTCTTGATGTGAACATGTAAGATTTAAGTTGGATGAAGAATATAAAGAATTTCCAAACAATAATTATTCCTTGTGTTTATATCATCAGAAAAAAAAAGCTCCTCAGAACCTCTTCATTTACTTGCAAAACCTACCAATAATAAAATTATACTTAGTCTTTTCATATTTATTTTAATATCAAGAAAGTTTTAAGTAATAATCATGTGTACTAAGAACAATACCTTGCACTTACTCTGTAACATACAACAAGTACTTAAGAACAAGTGCATTTATATTATTATGTAATATGTTTTTTTTTTCTCTTGATGTGAACATGTCAGATTTAAGTTGGTTGAAAAATATCACAAATTTCCAAACAGAAAATATTTCTTGTGTTTATATCATCAGACGAAAGAATCTCCTCAAACCCTCTTCCTTTACTTGCAAAACCAACCAATAATAACTTAATAACTCTTAGAAACTCTTTTTGTATAAATTATTATATCAAGCAAGTCTTATGTAATTATCATGTCCACTGAGAACAACACTTTGTACTAACTTTTTAACATACAAGTATTTTATGAACAACTGCAGCGATATTTAATCAGTTTTTTTTTCTCTCTTGATTTGAACATTTAAGATTTAAATTGGTTGAAGTATATAACAAACTTTCAAACAAAATTTTTTTCTTGTGTTTATATCATCAGAAAAAAGAATCTCCTCAAAGTCCTTCATTTACTTCCAAACTCTACCAATAATAATGCATTCTGAATCTTTTTATATCTATTAATGTAACAATAAACGAGAACCTCTTATGTAATAATAAAGTGCACTGAGAACAACACTTTGCACTAAACTCCTGTAACATATAAGTACTTTCAGAACAAGTGCAGTCTTATGTAATAAGTTTTTTTCTTGTGATGTTAACATGTAAGTTTTTATGTTTGTTGAAGTATATAACAAATTTCCAAACACATTTTTTCTTGTGTTTATATTATCAGAAAAAAGAATCTCCTCAAAGTCATTTACTCCCAAAATCTACCAAAAGTAACTCATACTAAATGTTTTCGTATCTATTAGTATATGAATAAACAATTTTAAAGCGTCTGACGCAATAATCATATGCACTAAGAACAACACTTTGCACTAACTTAAGTTGGTTGAAGTATATAACCAATTTCAAACAAAAATTATTTCCTGTGCTTATATCATCAGACAAAAGAAGCTCCTCAAAACCTTTTCATTTACTTGCAAAACCTACCAATAATAATCCATTTTAAATCTTTTTGTATCTATTATTATATCAAGAACGTATTATGTTATAATCGTGTTCACTAAGAACAACATTTTGCACTTACTGTAACCATGGTAACATACAAGTACTTTCAGATCAAGTGAAGTGTTATGTAATAAGTTGTTTATGTTTCTCCTGATGTGAACATGCATGATAATTTTGTTTGGTTGAAACATATTGCAAATTCATAAAATTAAATTAATACTTGTGTGTATATCATTAGAAAACGAAAGCGTTTCACTATAAACATATAACCAAAAATAAATCAGTGACAATTCTTCTTCTATCGTCACCATCTTGATTCAAACCTATTACAGCATGATAGCACATTAATTTCTTGAAAAAATAAGTTTGATAAAAAAAATAGCAAAAAATTCTAGGTGACGAATAATTATTACATAACGCTGTACCTACATTCAATAGTAAGGAGATATTTAAATATTATTACAATTCATATCTTTGTATTGTGTAATGAAATTTTAAACTGAGTATTCTTTACTGACATAAGCCATCAATTTTCCTGCTCATTTACTGTTTTAATGATCTTTTCATGGAATATTAATACAAAATTCTGTTCATGTAAAAGTTTTGATATCCTATTACTGTAAATTGATGTGATTATGAGCTTTTGATTTATCATCAACAACTTGACACTTCAAATTTACATTGAAAAGAAACTTGAATAAAAATACACACATTACCCCTTAAACTGTCTTAAAATATCTGATTTGTTTGTACATGTATGATTTAGAAAATTTATCAATAAGAAACTTGTGCAATTGACAATGCATAAAAAGACTGTGACTAATGTGTGTATGCAGTTGCTTTGAAAAATCACTTAACTATAATGTGTTTGATCTTTCACACTAAAAAGTTTATTGTTAACTTTGGGTTCCTGCACAAGCTAAACTGGACACTTAGCACCTGAAACAATGAAGAATAATGTAAAAATAAACAGGTTTTTTCTCTCTTGATTTGAACATTTTTAAGATTTAAATTGGTTGAAGTATATAACAAACTTTCAAACAATTTTTTTTTCTTGTGTTTATATCATCAGAAAAAAGAATCTCCTCAAAGTCCTTCATTTACTTCCAAAATCTACCAATAATAATGCATTCTGAATCTTTTTATATCTATTAATGTAACAATAAACGAGAACCTCTTATGTAATAACAAAGTGCACTGAGAACAACACTTTGCACTAAACTCCTGTAACATATAAGTACTTTCAGAACAAGTGCAGTCTTATGTAATAAGTTTTTTTCTTGTGATGTGAACATGTAAGTTTTTATGTTTGTTGAAGTATATAACAAATTTCCAAACAAATTTTTTTCTTGTGTTTATATTATCAGAAAAAAGAATCTCCTCAAAGTCATTTACTCCCAAAATCTACCAAAAGTAACTCATACTAAATGTTTTCGTATCTATTAGTATATGAATAAACAATTTTAAAGCGTCTGACGCAATAATCATATGCACTAAGAACAACACTTTGCACTAACTTAAGTTGGTTGAAGTATATAACCAATTTCAAACAAAAATTATTTCCTGTGCTTATATCATCAGACAAAAGAAGCTCCTCAAAAGCTTTTCATTTACTTGCAAAACCTACCAATAATAATCCATTTTAAAACTTTTTGTATCTATTATTATATCAAGAACGTATTATGTTATAATCGTGTTCACTAAGAACAACATTTTGCACTAACTGTAACCATGGTAACATACAAGTACTTTCAGATCAAGTGAAGTGTTATACTTGTAATAAGTTGTTTATGTTTCTCCTGATGTGAACATGTATGATTATTTTGTTTGGTTGAAACATATTGCAAATTCATAAAATTAAATTAATACTTGTGTGTATATCATTAGAAAACGAGAGCGTTTCACTATAAACATATAACCACAAATAAATCAGTGACAATTCTTTTTCTATTGTCACCAACTTGATTCAAACCTATTACAGCATGATAGCACATTAATTTCTTGAAAAAATAAGTTTGATAAAAAAAATAGCAAAAAATTCTAGGTGACGAATAATTATTACATAACACTGTACCTACATTCAATAGTAAGGAGATATTTAAATATTATTACAATTCATATCTTTGTATTGTGTAATGAAATTTTAAACTGAGTATTCTTTACTGACATAAGCCATCAATTTTCCTGCTCATTTACTGTTTTAATGATCTTTTCATGGAATATTAATACAAAATTCTGTTCATGTAAAAGTTTTGATATCCTATTACTGTAAATTGCTGTGATTATGAGCTTTTGATTTATCATCAACAACTTGACACTTCAAATTTTCATTGAAAAGGAACTTGAATAAAAACACCCACATTACCCCTTAAACTGTCTTAAAATATCTGATTTGTTTGTACATGTATGATTTAGAAAATTTTATCAATAAGAAACTTGTGCAATTGACAATGCATAAAAAGACTGTGACTAATGTGTGTATGCAGTTGCTTTGAAAAATCACTTAACTATAATGTGTTTGATCTTTCACACTAAAAAGTTTATTGTTAACTTTGGTTTCCTGCACAAGCTAAACTGGACACTTAGCACCTGAAACAATGAAGAATAATGTATAAATAAACAGAGCCCCCTTATGTTGCTTCATTTATGTTTATTGCACTCCTAGCTGTTGCCATGATGACCCTCCTTTTCCAAACTCATGGATCTGCAACTGATAAACACCATCAAACAAACAAACCAACTATCAAATAATCAAACTAATTTGTTACTGAAGTTGACATTGTACTTACATGTTTTAAGTAAAATACCCAATTTTACTATCCATACTAAGAAACAAAGTATGGATAGTAAATTTGGGTATTTTCTCTGGGTCGTTTAAATCACTCGAAACTAGGTGAGACATGCACAGAAGTGATAGATATGTATTATAAATATAGAAAATTGAATATTTTAATCAGCAAAAAAAAAATCAAAAAAAATAATCTGTATCATACACCCAAGCGCCTGTGGGTCAAATATGTCAATTTCGAATTGTAACACATTGTTGTCATTGTGAAAGTATTAGTAAAAAAATGTGTATCATATTTTAGTGTTTGAAAGTGTCCCAAGTAAATGAAATACATTAAATGCGTATACCAATTTGATAAAATTCATTTTTCTGCCGTAGTCAATATACGCATGTGTAAACTAATTTTATTGGATAATAAAGTATTGTTTCTTTACAAAGCTAAAGAAGCACGTCATATTAGAATAACATATAAAACTGTTGGACAAGCAATTAACTGAGTTCTTTAATATTCTGCGATGTAGTTTTTTGTGACTTCGTTGAAATTTAAGTTTTCAAAGAAAAACATAATTTTGCTGTGAAAGAAGAACCAATCAAATCAGACTATAATTAAGAGGAGATTTGTTTGTTTTTGTGTTGTGGTGTTTTGCTACTATCACAGGTAAAGGGGCGGGTTGTGTGCAAGATAGCATGTGCAACCCTGCCACTTTCTGCATAAGCCTGTCCCAAGTCAGTAGCCTGTTATTCAAAGGTTGTTTTTGTTACTGTCTGACATCTATAATTTCTATTTTTTATTTTGTACACATATCAATCCATTAATTCTTGTTGACATTGTTTTACAATTGCCTTTTCTGGCATTTTTATAGCTGCTGTGTGTTATGGATTTTGCTCATTTTTTAAGGTCCCATAATGATCTATATTGCTACCATTTATATAATTTGGTCTCTGGTAGCTAAGTTGAATAAGGGATACAAAATATTTCGGCAGTTATTATTTTGGCCGATTCAAAACTTTATCAATACCTTTGCATGTGCCATTTAAATTGGCGGAATTTATTTTGGCAATTTTGTTCTATCCGCGAAAATAAGCGAAAATTTGCACCCTGCGAAAATAACCTGCTATACGGTATCTCATCAGCATTGATTTCATAACACATCTTCTAACGGTTATTTCCCCTACCTTTATCACAGTAATGCCAGCCTCCTGTATAGTACTGGTCTATAACTTCACTAGCTTGATATGATTCTAATAAACCGTCAACATTGTGCAGCTTTCTCCAAGCCATGGAATGAACAAGCATCTCTCTTGCTCTTTCTCTGTGGAAATCTCTGGCACGTAGAAAACGTAAAATATGGGCATCTTTAGGAATCTGCAAAACACAGAAAGACTGTACTGATATTTGACTAAATGAAAATATTTTTTTACATACACAAATTTACAGTTTCAGACGATATCTAAGGTATTGCATAAAAGAAGCAGAATAGGTTTATACAGCTACTAGATTTATTGATTGTTGGTTGCTTAATGTCCAATGGCAAATATATATCATGCATGTTTTAAAAAAAACTACAGCCAATTTTTATTCTACTCCCCCTCCAAAAAAGGGTAAGCAATTTTCTGAGCTTCATTTTTTGGGGTCACATTTACCTTTCCTTTATGAGTAGTCTGAAGAAGTTGGCGTAGTTGAACAAGACTATTCTCTTGTACTGGAGTTAGGTTACCAAGGAAACGTTCAATATAAACATCTTCTAGTTTCCCACCAGCAAGATCTGGAGAATGAGCACCTGTAAAGAAAAGATACTGAAAGTTTATTGCATAAAAATAGATGGTAAAAAAATTATTACTTCAAGTCAATCACATAAAAAAGTGTTATATGCAGTTTCCATAACTTCAATGCTTGGTGAACAAAATATAAAATGGCACTTGTCTTTAAAGAACTGGTCTATTCCGTAACTTAATTTTAGTCATATGAGAGTTCAGTGCAAAGAAGTTGATATTGTC
The DNA here is from genome assembly GCF_963676685.1 of Mytilus edulis. Classification (NCBI taxonomy): domain Eukaryota; kingdom Metazoa; phylum Mollusca; class Bivalvia; order Mytilida; family Mytilidae; genus Mytilus; species Mytilus edulis. Next base: position 60,391,770 of record NC_092352.1, read on the forward strand.
AGTCAAATTGTGAAGTTAAAAGAGTATGTTTACAGGAGATTTCATTTGAAGCCAACTTTGTGTTTTCCGCAGACATTATTTGGGGTGATTAAAATGACTTAACTGGAGAGCATAAATAAGAAAATTTATTTTTGCATGATGGTGGGTACAAATTAATTCATAGTGGGTTCATATCAACATGCATAAATAATGGATGGAAAACAAGGGTTTACTGATCCCACTGGGCATTCAACTTGGGTGAACTAATAGCAATATGGGCTTTCTCATTGTCAAAGGCTGTACAGTTGTTTATCTTTCCCTTCATCCACCTCATTTGGACTATGGCAAATATTTGTCTCATTGGCAATCATATCTCATTTGAACTTTGGTGGATATAGTTATCAAAGGAACCAGGATTATAATTTAGTACGCCAGACGCGCGTTTCGTCTACATAAGACTCATCAGTGACCCTCATATCAAAATATTTATAAAGCCAAACTAGTAAAAAGTTGAAGAGCATTGAGGATCCAAAATTTGTCTCATTGGCAATCATACCACATCTCCTTATTTTTAAATCAGTGACTTTCACAAAGGATAAAAATTTCAAAATCTGTCAATTTTGAATTTCATCTTGACCAAAGGGCATATATCTTTAAATGACTCCTACTATCATAGCTACCAAATCATCCTGATACAGGAATCATTAGCTTTTACAAAAAGCTTGACAAATGATGTGCACTATATTCATCTTTCATAACAAATTGTACTTAAGTATACTGTGTATAATATCATTAACACGTTAAAGATTTTTCAACACCTAAAATGTGAAAAAAAATCCAATGCAGACGTCGCTAATGAAACCAAATGCCAAATTATCACTACAAATTATCGACATTTACTTTTAATTAACACCGAGATATTTCGGAAAATGTCATAACAAGTTCTAAACTCCTCAGATTTCAAATAATCAAATTCTCTATTGACAAAATTAATTACTGAAATTGTTCTGATTTCAAATAGAGGCTTCTTCAGATGATCAAGTTACAAAAGAGTCAATGGATTCTATGTTACTGTCTGGTATAGATCTGGCTAGAATTAATCAAATATTGCTTATATATATGATGTATCAAGTCTACTTCTATAAATCAAAGTTTTTATGAAAGATATTAGTTACAAGTAAGAATGGAAATGGGGAATATGACAAAGAGACAACAACTTGACCAAAGAGCCGAAGGCCACCAATGGGTCTTCAACGCTGCGAGAAAATCCCACACCTGGAGGTGGTCCTCAGCTGGCCCCTAGTCTTGTATGATTTTCTTAATTTTGGTTTCTTTTATATATTTCGCAGTTGAGTATGATGTTCATACTCACTGAACTAGTACACATTATTGTTTAGGGGCCAGCTGGAGAACACTTCTGGGTACAGGATTTTCTCACTGTATTGAAGATCCATTGGTGGCCTTCGACTGTTGTTAGCCCTTTGGTCAGATTATTTTCTCTTTGACTATTCCCCATTTTGCAAATATATTTGACAGAAGATCAGAGTATCATCTGAATACACCACCACTTCACAACAAGTTAATTTGTTAGTGAACATTTTAGGAAACGAATGTTTTTATCCAAATTTGTAACAAAAAATATCATCCACAAAAATTCATGAAACCAAATATAATATTTTCTTACCTTCAAAAACTGGAGATTTCTCATGCATGGTGGCAGCAGTGGCTCCTAAGACTAGACTCTATTTTCTTACTTTCAGAAACAGGAGACTTCTCATGCATGGTGGTAGCATTGGCTCCTAAGACTAGACTCTATTTTCTTACCTTCAGAAACAGGAGATTTCTCATGCATGGTGGCAGCAGTGGCTCCTAAGACTATACTCTATTTTCTTACCTTCAGAAACAGGAGATTTCTCATGCATGGTGACAGCAGTGGCTGCTAAGACTAGACTCTATTTTCTTACCTTCAGAAACAGAAGATTTCTCATGCATGGTGGCAGCAGTGGCTCCTAAGACTAGACTCTATTTTCTTACCTTCAGAAACAGGAGATTTCTCATGCATGGTGGCAGCAGTGGCTCCTAAGACTAGACTCTATTTTCTTACCTTCAGAAACAGGAGATTTCTCATGCATGGTGGCAACAGTGGCTCCTAAGACTAGACTATTTTCTTACCTACAGAAACAGGAGATTTCTCATGCATGGTGGCAGCAGTGGCTCCTAAGACTAGACTAGATTGGCTGCTATTGCTGTGTTGACTGTTAGACCGACTCCTTAGACCACTGTCCTGTGAGGGTGTGTCCTCAATTTTAGGGGTCCAAGGTTTTATAAAAGATGTTCCTTCTGTTATAAGTTCCTGAATGTAGTACTCTATTACTTCTTTACCCTAAAATAAACAGATGTGATGCCTTTTTAAGAAAAATTGCTTTAGGCAGTGAAAATACAAATCTAGAAGAGAAATCATAACTAGGGAACATTTTCTGTTTCAATTACAAAACGTTCTACTTCTTTCATAACATATAAAAACAGATAAAAGATATCAATTATGATAACAATAAAGTTAAACAATGTTTATTACGTTCAAATTCACTTCAGTAACCAGTTTTAACTATGAATGAAGTTGGTGCAAAACTAACTACCTTTTTCTATTAGGTTACGTCTTCTCATATCTAAATTGATTGATTGGTGTTAATTGCCACTTTCAGTACTAATGTGCTATTTCATGGTAGCCCTTTTTATTGGTGGAGGAAACTGTAGTGTGACGAGAATCTACGAACTTCCTAGACAATTAAGATTGGGGGAGGTGAGTGGCACATGACACCTGTGGGAGTTAAACTCACAACCTCATTGAGGACAGGCTTGTGATACAATAGTTTGACAACCACTCAGCCACCAAGGCCATTTCCATTTCTAAATGGCCTCAGCACAATGATTAGAAAAATTATACACATGTATCAAATTTGCATAGATAAAATAAATACCCGTAATCAGTTTATGTCTTTTTCTTTTCTTAACAGAGCAATTTGTATTAATAACAGTGGAACAGTTGACCGTTATGGAATAACCGTTTCACAAATTAATGATATCGGATATGTTCCTTACGTCGTAACTACTCCCCTTCCCTTTCATGAATGTGACCTACCGAATTAGACTATTTACCGGATTTTTTATCACATAAGCAACACGACGGGTGCCACATGTGGAGCAGGATCTCCTTACCCTTCTGGAGCACCTGAGATCACCCTAAGTTTTTGGTGGGGTTCGTGTTGTTTATTCTTTAGTTTTCTATGTTGTGTCATGTGTACTATTGTTTGTCTGTTTTCTTTTTCATGGCCCAAAAAATATACAAAGAAACTTATGTAAAATCTATAATTCTGTATACAGTTTAAACATGCTTCAACAATATTAAAGAAAGAATTACATAATTTTTTTTAACAATAAGTATGACCATGCATTAAAAGCTTTTGTTTTCAAAGTTAATTCAGTAATTTATGTTGGCTTTATGTGTGCATTTAAAACTTCTAGCTCAAAATATATATAAAGGTTCCATTTGCCAAAAACTTGTACATGAAAGAATTTGTAAGGAAGTTTATGATATTTTTGTGTGTCCCAAGTCAAGAACCTCCTGATTTTGTTAGTCTTTGTGTGTTTTTTAAATTTTGGTTAATTCATATGTTTTTGAATTAAGTGTCAATTTGTCTGAACTAGTATGGAGCAGCTGAAGCTCTTGTGCTGTTTTCTGCTCTTAGGGCGGGTTTTTGTCTCTTTGACACATTCATTGTTTCCATTCTCTATTCTTTTCACATTATTATTGGTGATTTTTGTCATATTAATTATCAGAATGAGTTTATTCTAAGCAAAGTTAAAATCCTCCTACAGTCTAACCAAACCTTTGACAACTGATATAAAAACAAGAATGTGTCCCCAGTACATGGATGCCCCATTCGCACTATCATTTTCTATGTTCAGTAGACCGTGAAATTGGGGGGAAATCTCTAATTTGGCATTAAAATTAGAAAGATCATATCATAGGGAACATGTGTACTAAGTTTCAAGTTGATTTGACTTCAACTTCATTCAAAATACCATGACCAAAAACTTCAACCAAAACTTTAACTTGAAGCGGGACAGACGAAGGAACGGACGGATGGACGGAAGGACGAACTGACGCACAGGCCAGAAAACATAATGCCCATTATGTGAGGATATTATGTGAAGCCAGTAAATACAAACTTAGGTTAAGATGTGCTAATTTGCTTTGAAAGTGTAATTATTTCCTTCTCCAATAGTAAATTTTAAATTTTACTTCAAAACTCCAACTTTTGTAAACTTTCATTTTCAAACACCATTCATTTTGTCCCTCCAAAATGTCGACTTTATTATTGTATAGGGTTACAGATATTGATCTGATATCGATACTAAATTAGCCTTTGGTTAATTTGTGCTGCCAAGGTCAAAGTTTTTTAATTGTAAACAATTAATTTGAAGGTCATAGGTTGACAATTGTAACAGACAGAGTTATTAGTTAATTTTTAGCTCCCTTTGGTAAAACTCTAAATTTCATATTTGATGTATTTCATGGTTAATTAATTTACATGAAGCTTATTAAGGATATATTTGTTAAATTACATACCTTTTGCTATTTTAATTCATTCATTAAAGATATTTATTTATATTGTAAAGTTTAATACTTGCATCGTTGCAAATTCTTTGGTTACCTTCTGTGAGAAATTTATATATTTTATATAACTAGTTTAAGATTCTTAATTTGAATCCTGTGAGGACTGATATTCAGTCCAATGAAGGAAAGCCAAGCTTTCTAACCAAGTATCCATTAGGTTATTGCATTTGCTACATGCCTCCTTAGTATGGTAAATTGAAGTCATACTGAATGCTCCATGTCTACACTTTTGGCTTACATAATAAAAGTTGTACTTTATTGATTAAATTATATATTGTTTTTAGTTTTTGGTTTTCATTTACTTAGATATATTATAGCGCATCACTTTGGCATCAGTCGTTTTCCGCACACGTCAGTTTACAAACTAGAATTAGCTGTGGTCCGCATCCCCGAATCTTAGGCAGAATTGTTCCTGCTACATTTGGAAGTGCGGGTGGGGTGCGGAGTTATAAAGCAACTTTTTCTGGTTTGTAACTGATCAAAATTATACTAAGAAATGGAGCAGACATTTGAGTCAATGTTTGGTGCCACTGGATATGACAGTCCAAATCAGAGCAGTTTTGAATAGTTGTTTCTGGGGTATTTTATTTTCATAGTTTGGTTTATTTTGTAAATGTTTATTCAGTTATGATTAGGTTTGAAGAAAACCCTTGTTTGTTTGATGGTATCAGCATTGATATTACAGATTATTTTGTTCATTTTGAGACAGTTTCTCTTTGGAATCAGTGGAATGAATTTGAGATGGCATGTCAGTTGATAATGAATTTGAGAGGTGATGCTCAAACTACTTTACGTTTCTTAAAGAGGCCACAGTTATACGATTATGACTGCTTGAAAAATGTTCTCATTCAGAGGTTCAATCCTAAGGAGAGGGTGGCATATTTTAAATTCCAACTGCGAGTTTGCAGTTTGAAGAAAAATGAAACGATTTCTGATTTTGGTCAGCGTTTTAAGATACTAGCTCACAAGGCTTATCCTGATAATTTTTCCGATTTGGATTCGTATTTTACTGACTTATAATATTTACATTATGTTTGAATATTGAGATGGCTAAATTTGTCACATTTAAGCACCCTCATAATTTAGATGAGGCTTTATCACTTGCCATTGAATATGAAGCTGTTCATTTTTCTGGTGATTCAGAGACTACTGATGAGACAGAAAGTTTAGATTGTTGTAAAACAGTTCATAACAGTTTTGAAACTTTAATTAGTATATTGAGGAGGCGATTGAGATCACGTAGGAAACATAAACCTAAGAGATGTTTTAAATGTCACCAGTCAGGTCATGTCAGGTCTAAGTGTTCAAATATGTCTATCAAAGTTCATGCTAGAGATGAAAGGTCTGCAGATAGTCAAGTAAACCTCTCAGAAATAGGCGGGATGTTGAGGAATGATCATTGTAGTTCAGATTGTGTTACCTTTGTTTAATATGGTTGTTTTTACATTGTGTTGTAAATATATAGTTATACTTTATATTTATTTCAATATACTCAGAGGTGTCACACGCCTCAATTTTGGCTGTTTGGGTTTTTTTCAAAGGGAGGGATTGCGCACATCCCAACTTGTTTTATTTTTCATTTTCAATACTGGCTTGAATTATGGCTGATCCTCTGTGTAGTTTGAAGTGTAGACTGTTAGCTAGTATTAAGTAGGAATTGGTTTGTTTTATGAGTTGTTGCTCGTTTGTCTGGATTGTAATCTCTAGCTAAATATTCAGTATTTAGGGAGTTTATGACAGTCCGACTTCTTGACTTTTGTCATGGCAGAAACCTATAGAGTGAACGTTAAGCATGAAGTTAGGAACACTTCTAGCTCATACAGATAGATCTGATCCATTATTTAGAAACCTGCACAAAAGATGGACATCGTCCATTTTATTTTGAGAACCTTGCTATAAAGTTTGGGCAACGTCCAACTTTATTTTGAGAACCTTGCATACAGATGGACCCGATCCATCTCCGGTGGCACAACGTCTGTGTTACCGTTATCAACAACGTTGGATTGCAGTAATAGAACCCGGTGGTACACGTCAAATGTGCCACTGTGAGATCAACATTGGTGGACATTGCCTGGTATAAATTTTCATGTTGGATTTTTACATTAGCTGTGCCGTTACCGTATATGCCGTACCACTGATTCTGAAGCCTATACTTACCAAGAAGACCTCAAGTCCCGTCCGCCAAAAGATGTACCTGATTCCGATGTGTGTTTGGGTATGCGTTAAACAGTGACATTCATTTAAAAGGGATATATTAATGTATTTGAAAGACATTTAATCTGACGACGTTAGTTATCAAATGTTATTCCATATACATTTGTTTTCGAAGGGAGGAGGAGGGTAGCAGATTAGTGAAGTGGTCTACATTGAACAGATTGAACTGTCTCGGAATTTGGATTTGACTTATATATATTTGATTTAATGTTTACATGACTGTCGAAACTTGCGTTTTTAGTGCAGCAGATACATCAATTTGATAGATATTTTAGTGTGAAGACTTTATTGATGAAATTTTTCGTTTGTCTTAGGGGGGAGGAATGTAACAGACAGAGTTATTAGTTAATTTTTAGCTCCCTTTGGTAAAACTCTAAATTTCATATTTGATGTATTTCATTGTTAATTAATTTACATGAAGCTTATTAAGGATATATTTGTTAAATTACATAGCTTTTGCTATTTTAATTCATTGATTAAAGATATTTATTTATATTGTAAAGTTTAATACTTGCATCGTTGCAAATTCTTTGGTTACCTTCTGTGAGAAATTTATATATTTTATATAACTAGTTTTAGATTCTTAATTTGAATCCTGTGAGGACTGATATTCAGTCCAATTAAGGAAAGCCAAGCTTTCCAACCAAGTATCCATTAGGTTATTGCATTTGCTACATGCCTCCTTAGTATGGTAAATTGAAATCATACTGAATGCTCCATTTCTACACTTTTGGCTTACATAATAAAAGTTGTACTTTATTGATTAAATTATATATTGTTTTCAGTTTTTGGTTTTCATTTACTTAGATATATTATAGCGCATCACTTTGGCATCAGTCGTTTTCCGCACACATCAGTTTACAAACTAGAATTAGCTGTGGTCCGCATCCCCGAATCTTAGGCAGAATTGTTCCTGCTACACAATGTTAATCATTGTAATAAAGACCACAATGGCTACGTCAATCCCGAGGCACTCAGATATTTTATAATCAATAACAACGATGTGATCACGAATGACATGTTAGCATTAATGTGCGGAAATTTAGCTAGTTACGGTCATATATGCCAAATTAGATAATGAAGCAGAACACTAATCTTCCGGTTTTTGAAGCTACCGTAATGGAATTTTAATAAATAGCATTTATATAATGTGTATGCTGTCACCTTCTTCAGACGACATCTAAATGTAATTTCCTGAGATTAGTAACATGTATACGGTATCCCAATTATAATAAGAAGACATATTTCTTCCACGACCTTGTCTCATCATTTGACACGTATATCTTTAGTAAATAATATCTTGGATTGAATTCGCAACATTTTTTTCAGGAAATATTGTCATTACAAAAATCATTCATTTATAGAAAATTTGTTACATAACGGAATAAGAAAAGGGAAGAAGAAAGTACACAGATCTAAAAGTCCAGCTGTTAAAATAGATTTGTAATACAACTTATCAAAATCAGTTATCTATGTCTTTAATTATTTCAATTATAGAATTTGTGTCTCTGTGTCCCAGGGTTAATTGTGTTTTTTTTGTAAAATAATCCTTCCACAAAGTTCCCTGTCAATGCCAATGAATCCCTTACATACAACTACTTATGCAATCTGAGCAGGAACTACAGCAATTGATTGCACAAAAGTGACTGATTAATGTCCCAAACTGTGCAGCAATATATGCAATTGATCATTTGTACATGTGTAACTTAAAATATTCCTTATTGCCATTGGTGATCATATCATTCTTAAACATTTCACACAAAAAAGATCTTCACTCTAAAAAAATAGAACAAGACTCTTTTTTAAGTATTACTCTAATTCTAAGCAGTTTTTTCTTTTTCTGCCCTGTAAATTCTATTTATCCATATTTAATGAACATGTGGTTCCTTTGAATTCATTATTTGTTCATTTGATCAAAATTCTATATTGATGCAAAATTTTATGACTTGCCTCTGATTTTCCAACTGATACGTCACAAAAAAAGAGACTATATATAATGACGTTATACATAGAAAGAACAATTTATTTGCAAATCATTGGAAATAAGGATTTAGTTTGTCTGCATATTGTCTAAAAATCATAAAGAAACAAATTCTAACTACCAAATCTCTTGCTTTACAATATTTCTCCTTTCTTTACAGTTTAATTTTAAATAATTATCTTTGAGCCTCACATATTATATTTCAAAATTTAAATGTCTCAAGTGGAGAAATGTTGTATCATGCTCAATGCAGAGAATCTATATATATACCAAATGATAAAGCCATATACATTAAATTTCAATTATCATTCTTATCTCGTTCTCTTAATATGGAGATGGTAGATAAATTTCGTTGATTTTCACTCGTATGACACTATTATTGAAAGAAAGATTTTAAAATATGGAATTTTCTACATTTTATTATTTAAAAAAAAACTAGAGACTCTAAAGAGCCTGTGTCGCTCACCTTGGTCTATGTGAATATTAAACAAAGGAAGCAGATGGATTCATGACAAAATTGTGTTTTGGTGACGGTGATGTGTTTGTACATTTTACTTTACTAAACAGTCTTGCTGCTTACAATTATCTCTATCTATAATGAACTTGGTCCAGTAGTTTCAGTGGAAAATGTTAATAAAAATTTACAAATTTTATGAAAATTTTTAAAAATTGACTGTAAAGGACAATAACTCCTTAAGGGGTCAATTGACCATTTCGGTTATGTTGACTTATTTGTAAATCTTACTTTGCTCATGATCGTCGCTGTTGGTTTGAACAAAATACTTCTCTGAACCAAACTTGGCCACAATCACCAAAAGAGTTATTAATAGCTTAGAAAATGTGTCCAATTCCCGCTGCTAAGCAACATGGCCGATATTGCTGCAAAAAGAACAAAGTGGTGAAATGCAAGTTTTGTCTTTTACCTTGAAAACCGCTGTAAAAAGAGAAAATCTATAAGGAGCATGCATGTTCAGAATGATTAGATATACCTTCTGTCTGTACCAGACACAAGTTGTTTCCTTTTTCCTTTTTCCTTTTTCGATATTCAAATTTTGATAAATATTACAAGTCCAAACTAAATTTTTTTTCCCCTCAAAATTTTTTTTCACAAACGTTTTTTTCCTCAAATTTTTTTTTCGTTAAATTTTTTTTTTTCAAATTTTTTTTCCTCAAATTTTTTTTTCGTTAAATTTTTTTTGTTCAAATTTTTTTTTCCTTAAAAATATTTTTTTTCAAATTTTTTTTCACAAATTTTTTTTTCCTCAAAATTTTTTTTTCCTCAAATTTTTTTTTCTCAAAAAATTTTTTCCTCAAATTTTTTTTCCTCCAAAATTTTTTTCCTCAAATTTTTTTCCTCATTTTTTTCGATTCGTTTTGAGGGAAATAAAAATTCATATTTTTCAAAATTTGAATATCGAAAAAGGAAAAAGGAAATAACTTGTGTCTGGTTCTGTCCGTTAGCATCAAAAAGTCACACGACTTCTAATAGAATGTATTGACCTGAAATTACAAATTTTATCATTTCTTAAAAATATTTTTTGTTTATTATCTAAAAAAATATAATAAATAGGGGAAACCTCAAGCACATCATGAACATCAATTAAACAAGGTCTACAAATAATCCAACATGTTCGAAATCGTCAACCGACTTATGATTGGAATAATTGCCGATAATTAAATTTCCCTTAATATGTGAAAATCCATTACAGATAGATAGAAACTAATTTTTAATTAAATAAGCAGAAATGATAAAAAAAAAAAAACAACCAAGAACTTCTAATAAGATTGTCTAAGAAACCCTTATTGAAGTTATTGTCCTTTAAGTACGTATTGATTTCAACCAGTCTAAACTGATAACATTTAATTAATGCTAAATTCTGTTTGAATTTTATGTTCTTAATGTTTAGCAAGGAAATCCAAAGTTCGCTGGAAAGTGCTTCATTATAGGCGGGAATTTGATAGTACCTTAAACAACTCTACAGCTGATGATTTCTCGTTATTATAAGCATAGGCAGATCCAGGAGGGGGCCCTGGGGGGCGCGGGCCCCCCCTTTCGTGAGAAAAATTTGGTTGATTATATAGGAAATCATTGAAGCATGACTGGAGCGGGCCCCCTCTTAGGTCAGTCAGCGGGCCCCCCTTAGGAAAAGTTCTGGATCCGCCACTGATTAGTCTTAAACCAACCCACAAGTAATCCTGTCTTTCAATTCAAATTTGTTAACCATACAAAGCAGTGTGAGTTGACTATACTGTGGATTCAATTATTTTTGTTGGTACCAATTTTCGTGTACGTAGGAAAACTTGCATGTTCGTGGACAATTATTTTTTTAAATTTTTTATACACAAACGAGTATGAAAACGAGTCAAAACAAGTTTAAAATGAAAAAGGTTCACTTGAACATGTTGAAAATAGTTAACCTTTTGGAAAAAAAATAATCTTTTATTTACCTGAAAGTAAAAAAAAAAAGAAGTTTTACCTATACTTTAATCTGTAATGTATGTTAACCGATATTTTTGAAGAAAAAGATATCTGCTTTTGCAGTCAAAGATTTTGTTCAACGTACAATCGCAAAACAGCCCATATTTATGTAGCTGAAGTATTCTACTTTCCAATAAATAGCTAAAAATTTATATTTTTAAATATTTAGCTATTTATTGGAAAGTAGAATACTTCAGCTACATAAATATGGGCTGTTTTGACAATACACTGCACACATATCGTGTACTAGCATCATTAAGTCATGCTTAATTACTGAAATTCGCTCATCAGAAGACAAAACAGAAAGCAATGAGAGAACAAAATTATGTGTCCACACTTGTTATTCAAAAACTAAAAATGTAATTGTTTATATATTTTTTTAAATGAAATTATGTAATCAAGGAAGTTGTAATGTGCAACATGTTGGGAAAGGACATTAAACTTAACTCAACTAAGGTATACAAAGTCTTTGTTAACATTGTCTACTGAATTTATTTGGTATAAGCGAACAGTTTGGAGCAAGCAATATGCACTCAAAAATGTTGGTATATTTGATGTTCTTCATGTTTGATGGTATATTTGATGTTCTTCATGTTTGAAATTTCTGCAGGTAAGACATTAGTTTAAATTTTTTTCATTTCAAAAGAACAATTTGTTTGTGAAACATATGTCTATACAAATAATCAATGTGTGATTTGTTCGATCTCAGTTCTTCGTTGATCGAAATTCAATTATGATGTCAATTTATTTTGATTTACCAATATTTTGCTATTGTTCCCATGTCCGATGACATCACATATCTTTAACTATTTGTTTTTGGCAGTTCATTGAACTTGTTGAAAGGTAAAGATATAGTTTGTCTACATATCGTAAATAAATTAACAGAGAAACATATTCCACTGAGTATATATATTTATTCTACCACTGCATCTCGTATAATACGATAATTTTTCTCTCCCGACAGTGACATTTCAATATTTTAATACATTGGCAAGCCTTGCGTTTCTTCAATATGACCATTTAACTGTCTTCGCCCCTCTCTAAACTGTCTTTGAGTGAAGACATATCATATCACACGCGATGCAGTGATGAAATCTTTAGTATATCTCAAATGTGCCATATGAACTAATGAAATGTTACCTGTCACTGAATCTGAATATGACAGGTATCCAGCCAAAAGCTTATTGATAATCCATGTTAGTGTATAACAAATAAAGGCGATAGATATTATACAAAATTCATTTGACCTATCACATTACTACCATATCCATATGAGTAGATGGTACGAATACATATCTAAGCCATTTGTTTAAAATTTATTTTTTTGAAAGTCAATGAATTCGTGTAATTAGTTCCAGATACAACACAGAGCACTTTTTTTTAAACATTGTCAGCATTTAATTGCAGATTTCATAGATTCTAATGATTTTTATATTATTCATTGGCATGGGCTATGGATTGGGTGCTTATTGAGGCATACACTAGGGTACAATATAATGTCATTAATACATTACGTGAAAACTTCAATAATGTTTATTAAAGTTAAGTTGTGGGCTATTTAAGTTCTATTATAGATGCTTGACAGGTCTATGTTTATGTCAGCTGATTCTCTTATTCATACTGTCAAAAAATGACCGTAGAAGAATTTTGCTATTATTTTAAGATTTTGTTTGGTCAAAACGCCAATTCCATCACTGCATATGTTTACGTCTCGTGCTGTCAAATGTTTACGTTTCAGCATTTATGATCAAAGTCAATCTAAAACAATCGCATCGTGCACACGAACTATATAAAGAGTTTTTTTTTTTCGATTAACGATCATGCACACATTTTGTTGTTGAGAAGGCGTACCATTCCGTTTTCCTATCAGGTTCGAAAATCATATACCCATTTGCAACGGCGACATTAAATAACTGTATTCGATTCTTAATTATACTGAGGTATTACAAAGTTGAAAATTAACAGTCGTTGAACACAATACATTATACACCGATTGCTCATTTAGATCTTCTCTACGCGTTACACGAATGAATTCGATCAGTTAGAAATACTGTGAGCATAATCCCAAAAGACCCCCTTCACCAATCATAATCATAGATAAAATAGATAAGAATAAATAAAAGATTATACTCCGTTTGCCGTAATTATGTTTCACACATCGTGGTACCAATTGCCACAAATCATAGATAATTTGGCAATATTAAGCCTACCTCAAGTTTAGTAGTTATGGCCTTTTTTTTCAATGAGGAATCGTCAAAAGTGTGAAAACGAACAGTTTCCAACAAATAAATTTCCAAAACTCTGTGACATGTGTAATGTCATATCATAAATTAACGAAATTTCAATAGGTATAAACAAGTCAACAAATTTATAAAGTCGAAAGGGAACTTATGTTAGTACATAAAAACAATTCAATAAACTTTCATGACAATTTCTCATGGCATTTTTGAGCTCTAATCAGAAAACTACAAAATCTCCCTTTTTCAGTAAATAAAATGACATAAGTCGGAAACGTAGAAACTGATTTTGTTTTTAATTGAATAGGAGCTTACGTCAAAAGCAATTTACAAAATTGCATGAAATTTGGTGAAATTATTTTTAAGTTCTTGTCCGAAGTACTGAAGACACGCAGACGGACAACATTATACCATAATACTTTCGACAAACTGAGTATAAAAAGAAAGGACAAAAGGACAAACAACAGTATACAAAACACAACATAGAAAACAGAGTAACACGAACCCCACCAAAAACCTAGGTGATATCAGGTACCCCTTACAGTACTTGATAAATTCTAGTTCACTCGTACATTTAGGCGGGAATTAAAATCATTTAACGTGTCTAAACTGATAACATTTAATTAATGCTAAATTCTGCTTGAATTTTATGTTTTCTTAATGTTTGGGAAGGAAATCCAAAGTTCGCCGGAAAGTGCTTCTGCAAGAAGTCATTATAGGCGGGAATTTGATAGTACCACAAACAACTCTACAGCTGATGATTTCTCGTTATTTCGAGTCTTAAACCAACCCACAAGTAATCCTGTCTTTCAATTCAAATTTGTTAACCATACAACATTGTACAAAGCAGTGTGAGTTGACTATACTGTGGATTCAATTATTTTTGTTGGTACCAATTTTCGTGCATGTTCGTGGACAGTTATTTTTTTTTATTTTTTAGACACAAACGAGTATGAAAACGAGTCAGAACAAGTTTAAAATGAAAAAGGTTCACTTGAACATGTTGTAAATAGTTAACCTTTTGGGCAAAAAATAATCTTTTATTTACCTGAAAGTTAAAAAAAGTTTTACCTATACTTCAATCTGTAATGTATGTTAACCGATATTTTTGAAGAAAAAGATATCTGCTTTTGCAGACAAAGATTTTGTTAAACGTACAAAATTTATATTTTTTAAATTTTTAGCTATTTATTGGAAAGTAGAATACTTCAGCTACATAAATATGGGCTGTTTTGACAATACACTGCACACATATCGTGTACTAGCATCATTAAGTCATGCTTAATTACTGAAATTCGCTCATCAGAAGACAAAACAGAAATCAATGAGACAACAAAATTATGTGTCCACACTTGTTATTCAAAAACTAAAAATTTACTTACAATTGTTTATATATTTTTTTAAATGAAATTATGTAATCAAGGACGTTGTAATGTGCAACATGTTGGGAAAGGACACTAACCTTAACTCAACTAAGGTATACAAAGTTTTTGTTAACATTGTCTACTGAATTTATTTGGTATAAGCGAACAGTTTGGAGCAAGCAATATGCACTCAAAAATGTTGGTATATTTGATGTTCTTCATGTTTGAAATTTCTGCAGGTAAGACATTAGTTTAAATTTTTTTAATTTCAAAAGAACAATTTGTTTGTGAAATATATGTCTATACAAATAATCAATGTGTGATTTGTTCGATCTCAGTTCTTCGTTGATCGAAATTCAATTATGATGTCAATTGATTTTGATTTACCAATATGTTGCTATTGTTCCCATGTCCGATGACATCACATATCTCTAACTATTTGTTTTTGGCAGTTCATTGAACTTGTTGAAAGGTAAAGATATAGTTTGTCTACATATCGTAAATAAATTAACAGAGAAACATATTCCACTGAGTATATATATTTATTCTACCACTGCATCTTGTATAATACGATAATTTTTCTCTCCCAACAGTGACATTTTAATATTTTAATACATTGGCAAGCCTCGCGTTTCTTCAATATGACCATTTAACTGTCTTCGCCCCTCTCTAAACTGTCTTTGAGTGAAGACATATCATATCACACGCGATGCAGTGATGAAATCTTTAGTATATCTCAAATGTACCATATGAACTAATGAAATGTTACCTGTCACTGAATCTGAATATGACAGGTATCCAGCCAAAAGCTTATTGATAATCCATGTTAGTGTATACAAATAAAGGCGATAGATATTATACAAAATTCATTTGACCTATCACATTACTACCATATCCATATGAGTAGATGGTACGAATACATATCTAAGCCATTTGTTTAAAATTTATTTTTTTGAAAGTCAATGATTTCGTGTAATTAGTTCCAGATACAACACAGAGCACTTTTTTTAAAACTTTGTCAGCATTTAATTGCAAATTTCATAGATTCTAATGATTTTTATATTATTCATTGGCATGGGCTATGGATTGGGTGCTTATTGAGGCATACACATAGGGTACAATATAATGTCATTAAAACATTATATGAAAACTTCAATAATGTTTATTAAAGTTAAGTTGTGGGCTATTTAAGTTCTATTCTAGATGCTTGACAGGTATATGTTTATGTCAGCTGATTCTCTTATTCATACTGCCAAAAAATGACCGTAGAAGAATTTTGCTATTATTTTAAGATTTTGTTTGGTCAAAACGCCAATTCCATCACTGCATATGTTTATTTCTCGTGCTGTCAAATGTTTACGTTTCAGCATTTATGATCAAAGCCAATCTAAAACAATCGCATCGGGCACACGAACTATATAAAGAGTTTTTTCGATTAACGATCATGCACGCATTTTGTTGTTGAAAAGGCGTACCATTCCGTTTTCCTATCAGGTTCGAAAATCATATACCCATTTGCAACGGCGACATTAAATAACTGTATTCGATTCTTTATGATACTGAGGTATTACAAAGTTGAAAATTAACAGTCGTTGAACACAATACATTATACACCGATTGCTCATTCAGATCTTCTCTATGCGTTACATGAATGAATTCGATCAGTAAGAAATACTGTGAGCATAATCCCAAAAGACCCCCTTCACCAATCATAATCATAGATAAAATAGATAAGAATAAATAAAAGATTATACTCCGTTTGCCGTAATTATGTTTCACACAACGTGGTACCAATTGCCACAAATCATAGATAATTTGGCAATATTAAGCCTACCTCAAGTTTAGTAGTTTTGGCCTTTTTTTCAATGAGGAACCGTCAAAAGTGTGAAAACGAACAGTTTCCAACAAATAAATTTCTAAAACTCTGTGACATGTGTAATGTCATATCATAAATTTATAAAATCAAATTAACGAAATTTCAATAGGTATAAACAAGTCAACAAATTTATAAAGTCGAAAGGGAACTTATGTTAGTACATAAAAACAATTCAATAAACTTTCATGACAATTTCTCATTGCATTTTTAAGCTCTAGTCAGAAAACTACAAAATCTCCCTTTTTCAGTAAATAAAATGACATAAGTCGGAAACGTAGAAACTGATTTTGTTTTTAATTGAATAGGAGCTTACGTCAAAAGCAATTTACAAAGTTGCATGAAATTTGGTGAAATTATTTTTAAGTTCTTGTCCGAAGTACTGAAGACACGCAGACGGACAACAGTATACCATAATACTTTCGACAAACTGAGTATAAAAAGAAAGGACAAAAGGACAAACAACAGTATACAAAACACAACATAGAAAACAGAGTAACACGAACCCCACCAAAAACCTAGGTGATATCAGGTACCCCTCATAGTACTTGATAAATTCTAGTTCACTCGTACATTTAGGCGGGAATTAAAATCATTTAACGTGTCTAAACTGATAACATTTAATTAATGCTAAATTCTGCTTGAATTTTATGTTTTCTTAATGTTTGGGAAGGAAATCCAAAGTTCGCCGGAAAGTGCTTCTGCAAGAAGTCATTATAGGCGGGAATTTGATAGTACCACAAACAACTCTACAGCTGATGATTTCTCGTAATTTCGAGTCTTAAACCAACCCACAAGTAATCCTGTCTTTCAATTCAAATTTGTTAACCATACAACATTGTACAAAGCAGTGTGAGTTGACTATACTGTGGATTCAATTATTTTTGTTGGTACCAATTTTCGTGTACGTAGGAAAACTTGCATGTTCGTGGACAGTTATTTTTTTTTTAGACGCAAACGAGTATGAAAACGAGTCAGAACAAGTTTAAAATGAAAAAGGTTCACTTGAACATGTTGTAAATAGTTAACCTTTTGGGCAAAAAATAATCTTTTATTTACCTGAAAGTTAAAAAAAGTTTTACCTATACTTCAATCTGTAATGTATGTTAACCGATATTTTTGAAGAAAAAGATATCTGCTTTTGCAGACAAAGATTTTGTTAAACGTACAAAATTTATATTTTTAAATTTTTAGCTATTTATTGGAAAGTAGAATACTTCAGCTACATAAATATGGGCTGTTTTGACAATACACTGCACACATATCGTGTACTAGCATCATTAAGTCATGCTTAATTACTGAAATTCGCTCATCAGAAGACAAAACAGAAATCAATGAGACAACAAAATTATGTGTCCACACTTGTTATTCAAAAACTAAAAATGTACTTACAATTGTTTATATATTTTTTAAATGAAATTATGTAATCAAGGAAGTTGTAATGTGCAACATGTTGGGAAAGGACACTAACCTTAACTCAACTAAGGTATACAAAGTTTTTGTTAACATTGTCTACTGAATTTATTTGGTATAAGCGAACAGTTTGGAGCAAGCAATATGCACTCAAAAATGTTGGTATATTTGATGTTCTTCATGTTTGAAATTTCTGCAGGTAAGACATTAGTTTAAATTTTTTTAATTTCAAAAGAACAATTTGTTTGTGAAATATATGTCTATACAAATAATCAATGTGTGATTTGTTCGATCTCAGTTCTTCGTTGATCGAAATTCAATTATGATGTCAATTTATTTTGATTTACCAATATTTTGCTATTGTTCCCATGTCCGATGACATCACATATCTCTAACTATTTGTTTTTGGCAGTTCATTGAACTTGTTGAAAGGTAAAGATATAGTTTGTCTACATATCGTAAATAAATTAACAGAGAAACATATTCCACTGAGTATATATATTTATTCTACCACTGCATCTCGTATAATACGATAATTTTTCTCTCCCGACAGTGACATTTCAATATTTTAATACATTGGCAAGCCTCGCGTTTCTTCAATATGACCATTTAACTGTCTTCGCCCCTCTCTAAACTGTCTTTGAGTGAATACATATCATATCACACGCGATGCAGTGATGAAATCTTTAGTATATCTCAAATGTACCATATGAACTAATGAAATGTTACCCGTCACTGAATCTGAATATGACAGGTATCCAGCCAAAAGCTTATTGATAATCCATGTTAGTGTATACAAATAAAGGCGATAGATATTATACAAAAATCATTTGACCTATCACATTACTACCATATCCATATGAGTAGATGGTACGAATACATATCTAAGCCATTTGTTTAAAATTTATTTTTTTGAAAGTCAATGATTTCGTGTAATTAGTTCCAGATACAACACAGAGCACTTTTTTTTTTAAACATTGTCAGCATTTAATTGCAGATTTCATAGATTCTAATGATTTTTATATTATTCATTGGCATGGGCTATGGATTGGGTGCTTATTGAGGCATACACATAGGGTACAATATAATGTCATTAATACATTATATGAAAACTTCAATAATATTTATTAAAGTTAAGTTGTGGGCTATTTAAGTTCTATTATAGATGCTTGACAGGTCTATGTTTATGTCAGCTGATTCTCTTATTCATACTGTCAAAAAATGACCGTAGAAGAATTTTGCTATTATTTTAAGATTTTGTTTGGTCAAAACGCCAATTCCATCACTGCATATGTTTATTTCTCGTGCTGTCAAATGTTTACGTTTCAGCATTTATGATCAAAGCCAATCTAAAACAATCGCATCGGGCACACGAACTATATAAAGAGTTTTTTTTCGATTAACGATCATGGACACATTTTGTTGTTGAGAAGGCGTACCATTCCGTTTTCCTATCAGGTTCGAAAATCATATACCCATTTGCAACGGCGACATTAAAGGGAAATTCCGCGATTTTTTACTTATCATCTAATTATGTTCATCTTAACATAAAAACACATTTGCAAAGTTTTAAATTCATATTCCTTCTAATAACGGAGAAAATCAAGTATTTGTAACTTTTTTGGTTGAATTCTGGAGTGGGTCGTGACGTATTAGCCCGATTTATTGAATTCTGGGAAAAAATAAAATCTGTTTAACTCTTATAGCTTATCGACAATATACGTAATTAAAAGCGCACAGCTGACAAATGGTCGAAGTTATGAACCACAATATAAGAATGAACGAAAATGAATATGCATATACCGTTTTGTATTGATTGAATTAAACTCCTATAAAATTATCTCTAGTAAATGTTTTTGAATAAATTTAATTAATTATTGTTGAGATTTTTTTCATAAAATATTTATTGAACATTTTTACTGATATTGAACTGAAAATATTTCAGTTCTATTTACCGTTATTGTTTTGATAATCATTTCAATGCAACTAATGTGTGAGCAGAGTGTGTATATTATTTTGTAAAGGTCACTGTATATTTCTCGGCTTGAGGTCAATTCGTTTACCTTGTAGCTATTTAGCCGCAGGCCAGTGTGAGTTCAAGCGTACACAGGTATAAATGTTGTTATTTGGAAAGGATAAACAGAAAGGATTAGAAAGAGTATGCTGTCACGATGTTAATACACTAAGATTTAATACACGATGAGAATAAAGATACAATAATTAAATTGTGTAAATTAATTGAAAATAAAATTCAGATTCGTAATTCCGAAAGTGTATAAAAATAAAAGGAAACAATTTTTGATTACTTTCTTAGCGGCAATTGGCGTAAAGATTCAAATATGAAGCAAAAAATAGTAGTTTTAATCTTTTATAAAAACTAAATGCAATATTACCAAATTTGATATACCATTGTACATCTGTTTGATATCATTGACTTTACCGGAATTTCTTAACTTGTATTCAAATCTGGCTGTGTTTAAATGCTAATAAAACTATTGCAATTTTAAAGTTTTTAATTGACAAAAAAATACAACATACAACATGCATGATTTTTTTTTAGTTTCTTTTTAACATTTTATTCTTACATCATTAAATTCATTTGACAATCATTTACACGAACTTTTTGTGAAAAGAATATCAATTATCTAAGCTAAGGCATTATTTCTTTTGAGGATTTTTGAGGATTTTTTTTTAAATTCTATGATAATATTTGTGCAATGTTGAACATGATAGCCGTCATTAATCCAAATAAGTAATACAGTAGTTGTAATAAAAGTTATATTTTAGTCATGCATAACTGATATTGACGAATTTATAATAGTTCGTCCATACATCGTTGTTCTTGAAACAATCATTATTAGTATACATGTAAGTTTCCTGACGTATAAGAGCCATTGAGGATGAGCTCCAGAGAAATCAGACTAGTGGCGTTTCGTTCGTTTGTTTGTTGGGAAAGGAGAGGAAATGCAACCGCTTGTACAGATAAACGACAGAATTACCATACAATCATTTATA
This sequence comes from Mytilus edulis, assembly GCF_963676685.1. Lineage (NCBI taxonomy): Eukaryota > Metazoa > Mollusca > Bivalvia > Mytilida > Mytilidae > Mytilus > Mytilus edulis. The sequence goes on from NC_092352.1 coordinate 60,413,003, forward strand.
GTCAACACAATCAGAAAGAGTTCCCATCGTTAGACGGGGAATATGAAGGCTTCCAAGAATGAACAAGTGACATGTCTAACTCTGAACAGTTAGAAAACAGACTATCGACATCGACCGCTTGTTCTTAATATTTGAAACTGTTTCTGTTTCTGTTATTGAATACCAAGAAAGAAAATAAATCCCGAAATTAATTTGAAACTTTGATACTCAAAAGTTTCCCAGCAAAATATTCACATTCCCTGGGGATAATTAGTGCTCGTCCAGTGGCATATATAACAATTGTGATGACGAATTACTTCCTTTGTTCGAGAACAATCTTATTGAAATATAAATCTGTGATTTTACTAGGTCCACAGCTTCAATGAACCAAAGCAAAAGTTATACATCGACCTGTATTTAAATCAAATTGGTTCTCTTCTTCTTCTGGTATACAATAGTCTATCGACATTCGATGATTACATACTGTTGGCATACGTGGACTAGTCTATTTACAACACTTTTACCCCTATTTATTTAAAATATATGTTTTTTTCTTATGTTCAATGTATACATGTATATATTTTAAATTGCGCTATAGTTCCGTAACTTTCTATCCAGTCGTATAAACGAATCGTCGGCAAGTGCGTACATTTTTTTAAATCAATATTTCTGGTCTGTTCCAATCTGTCCTTCACTATTGACAATGACTATATATTACATTTTCCCAAATTCACCCTTGGAAAAAATATTTAAATAGATTTTAATTTCATCAAATCTTATTTTTTGGGTATTATTTATATGTTTATGAATTATATTCTTTACACCAGAAATGTTATTTATAAACAAGCGTATGAGTTTAGTAATGACAAGTAAGACAGAGTTGTATATTATTCATCTGATAGTTCAAAATAGAAAGTTATAAGTTATAAGTTATCAGCCCTGTACACTGATCAATACCTGCAGAAGTGAAACGATGCATGAACTTGCAAGCCCGACAGGAAATCGCTTGAATACCTGGACGTGTCACCTCACAGCCCTCACAATACCTTTGGAAGTAATACCTTTAGCCATGCTGGTGATCAGATGAGGGAAGATCAAAATATATTTGTTTATTACTTTAAAGAATTATGAACAAATTAGATTTTCGAAAACAATTTTCACGGAACACTTATTTATGATTTCAACTTTGACTTTTCACCTAATTCCAATATCAACAGTTTAAAAACAACAGACCATGGTAATTTAAAAAAAGTAAGAATATTTTTCGTTTTTTTAGTTAGTTAGTCGGATAAAACAACCGTACGATTGACAAGATATCGACACGCAATTACGACTACATCGGTTACTGTAGTTTTGTTTCTTTGTGGTTTATAGACATATCGTTTTTATTAATCGGGAAAGAAGACAAAATGGCGGATCGCAGAGAATTGATACTCTAAATTTAAAATCGATGGTGATCGCTTATCTAGCGGAATAAAACTTTAATATCTATGAATTTGAGCATTTTTATACAGAATAAACATAATATCAATTTTTGATTTTTTTGCGAAGTTTCCCTTTAAATAACTGTTTTCGATTCTTTATTATACTGAGGTATTACAAAGTTGAAAATTAACAGTCGTTGAACACAATACATTATACACCGATTGCTCATTCAGATCTTCTCTATGCGTTACACGAATGAATTCGATCAGTTAAAAATACTGTGAGCATAATCCCAAAAGACCCCCTTCACCAACCATAATCATAGATAAAATAGATAATAATAAATAAAAGATTATACTCCGTTTGCCGTAATTATGTTTCACACACCGTAGTACCAATTGACACAATTCATAGATAATTTGGCAATATTAAACCTACCTCAAGTTTAGTTGTTGTGGCCTTTTTTTCAATGAGGAACCGTCAAAAGTGTGAAAACGAACAGTTTCCAACAAATACATTTCCAAAACTCTGTGACATGTGTAATGTCATATCATAAATTTATAAAATCAAATTAACGAAATTTCAATAGGTATAAACAAGTCAACAAATTTATAAAGTCGAAAGGGAACTTATGTTAGTACATAAAAACAATTCAATAAACTTTCATGACAATTTCTCATGGCATTTTTGAGCTCTAGTCAGAAAACTACAAAGTCTCCCTTTTTCAGTAAATAAAATGACATAAGTCGGAAACGTAGAAACTGATTTTGTTTTTAATTGAATAGGAGCTTACGTCAAAAGCAATTTACAAAGTTGCATGAAATTTGGTGAAATTATTTTAAAGTTATTGTCCGAAGTACTGAAGACACGCAGACGGACAACAGTATACCATAATACTTTTGACAAACTGAGTATAAAAAGAAAGGACAAAAGGACTAACAACAGTATACAAAACACAACATAGAAAACAGAGTAACACGAACCCCACCAAAAACCTAGGTGATATCAGGTACCCCTTATAGTACTTGATAAATTTTAGTTCACTCGTACATTTAGGCTGGAATTAGAATCATTTAACGGGTCTAAACTGATAACATTCAATTAATGATAAATTCTGCTTGAATTTTATGTTTTCTTAATGTTTGGCAAGGAAATCCAAAGTTCGCCGGAAAGTGCTTCTGCAAGAAGTCATTATAGGCGGGAATTTGATAGTACCACAAACAACTCTACAGCTGATGATTTCTCGTTATTTCGAGTCTTAAACCAACCCACAAGTAATCCTGTCTTTCAATTCAAATTTGTTAACCATACAAAGCAGTGTGAGTTGACTATACTGTGGATTCAATTATTTTTGTTGTTTTCGTCATGTTCGTGGACAGTTTTTATTTTTTTATTTTTAGACACAAACGAGTATGAAAACGAGTCAGAACAAGTTTAAAATGAAAAAGATCCACTTGAACATGTTGAAAAAAATTAACCTTTTGGAAAAAAAAATCTTTGATTTACCTGAAAGTTAAAAAAAAAAAAGTCTTACCTATACTTTAATCTGTAATGTATGTTTACCGATATTTTTGAAGAAAAAGATATCTGCTTTTGCAGACAAAGATTTTGTTAAACGTACAATCGAAGATATGATATGCATGGAAGTCGCTAAGAAAGTTAGCACGGTTCCTGTTGCTGTTTATCGTTTATTGATGTCGGTAATCTCGTGTGGCAAGGAAAGGCTGAGTCTTTACCTGAGAAATGCTAATGAGTACGAAGTGTTATCTAAATGTAAATATCAGAGTATAAAAGATACCGAAACGTATGCAGCAAAGAAAAAATTACATGTAAAAGAGTAGGTGCAGTAAGACCCCATTTTGGCCCCAAATATAGCAGTTTTACAAAATTGTTAAAATATAAATTTTTAGCTATTTATTGGAAAGTAGAATACTTCAGCTACATAAATACGGGCTGTTTTGACAATACACTGCACACATATCGTGTACTAGCATCATTAAATCATGCTTAATTACTGAAATCTTCACATTCTAGCATTTGAGTAAAATTTCAGACGGTTTTCGTCTTAAATGAATGTGGCCGCATTCGTCTTAATTCTTAATATTTAAATATTAGTTGTATTTGATGATAATACATAACATATATACAGGTTGAGAGTGAACACGGATGCGGCCATTTTCATTTTTGACAAAAACCATCTAAAAAGTTACATATTATGGCATATTTGATAGATTTTTCATATAAAGCTTGAATTTAATCGTCTGAAATGACTAGAGGAGTTCAAATCTTTCACATAAACTAATTACATCGACTGAAGGGGACACTTTACTGTTTAAAAAGTGTCCATAATCTTTCATCTGATGAACCTGACAATTGGAGTCAAAACGGGGCCCTACCGGACGTACTCCTTTGTTTTTTTTGAGACACGGGTGCCATCATATTGTTATGCATGTTGAATCACAAAATTTTCTTGGGTTTCCATGGCAAAGTGGCAATAAAGTTAAATATCACACTTTTACAGCTTTACCTTATGGGTAAAGATCAGATTGTATTTTGTTCATTAAAATGGAACTCGCTCTAATTAATATTGGTGTAGTAAAGGAGTCAAAATGATAGAGTATCTAGATGATAGTCTTGGATTTGAAGATTTTATTGTCTGCTGTTTTTTTTCAAAATTATAAAAACAACTGTTTGGAAGGCACAAAAGAGGTAAAATTGTCTTGGATGTGCATAAGATCTACTGAGGGGTATTTCAAACTCAACCGAAATCAAAATGTTCAATGTGTTTAGCTTTATCCATGTTTTTGCTTTAGTACGTCCTAGTAAATCCTAATAATATGACTGCAAGGAAAAGTTGGATAACCAACAAAACATGAAAAATGGTTGATGAAAGAAAATTAAAAATAAATTAGGAGGTGAAAATAAGAACGATTAAAAGCGAGATTAAATGGTGAATACAAACAGAAATATAAAGGTGTTAATAAAAGTAAGTGGTACAATATGATGGTTGAAGATACAGAAAAAGCAGCTAAAAATGGCAGGAGCAAAGAGCTATATAACATCATTAAAATTAAACAGGTGAAAGAAAAAGGCAATACACAGGAGTAAAAGTAAAGAAGGAACACTGACAAGTGAAATAAACGTTATACTGGACTCTCTTCATCCAATTTCAGAGGAAGATGTAGATCTGCCTGAAAATATAATAGACGAGATTGAATTAGGAGAATGGACAGCTGAAGTTAAAAGAGCATTGAAAAAGACACAAAATGGAAAGTCAGCAGGAATAGACAGTGTAATTACAGGGCTTATAAAGGCAGACATCAACCTAACAACAGAGAAAATAGCAGAAATATTTAATAGTCTATGGGAAAAAGAAAATGGCCATCAGATTGGAGAAAACGTATGATTTTAAAGATCTTTAAGAAGAGCGATATGACAGATGATAATAATTAGAGGGGAGTGTCTTTTTTACCTGTTTTCTGTAAAGTAATATGCAGAATGCTGATAGAAACAATAGAAGAAATAGACAAATCGTTAAAGAATTAGCAGGCAGGTTTTAGAGCAAATAGGGGAACAACCCAACAGATTTTTATCCCCCGAAACATACACGAGCAAGCAATGAATAAAGGTCAGCTGTATTCATACTTTTTATAAGAGAGAGAGAGAGTCTATGAAAGATCATGAAGAGCTATGGAATACGAAATAAGATCATAAGAACCATAAACGAAATATATACCAGATTTAAGTGTACCGTCATCAATCAGGGAGAAATATCAGAATGGATTATGATAAAATCAGGAGTGAAACAGGGTTGAGTAATGTCAGTGTTTTTTCTCCCTTCTAGAGATAGACGTAATCATGCAAACAACAACTGCAGACAAAGCCAGAGGGATAAGAATAAACTTTCATACTGTTCTAAATGACATCGACTTTGCTAAAGACATAGCACTTCTTTCCCTAAAAACCTAGCGCCATTTACGAGAAATTAACAACAGAAGCTGAAAGGATTGGCATGAAACTAAACCCCAAAAAGTGTAAAACTCTGAGATCCAGGCATACAAAGAGCAAAGAGCTGATAACATTGTACAACGATAAAGAGGAAGATGTAAACAGGTTCACATATCTGGGAGCTGTTATTGACAAAGAGGGAGGAGGAAGTAGCGACACCGAGAACAGTATACATTAAGCAAGTGGGACATTCCATCGCTCAAGAAATATATGGTATACGCAAGGAATTGGCCGAATTCAAAAATACACCTGTATAAATCATTAATTGACCTGTATTAGTGTATGGATGTGATACAATCGTATGTTGACCCAAGACAATTAATTGAATGTTGAATTAAAAGCAAAAAGATGAAAATGTCAGTTGTCGTTTTGCTAATCTTTGTTGTATCATGTCTTCCGAATACAGGTTAGTCTCGAAAGAAAATTGTGTTGCCTTTACGCAATGTCTATTAAGTAACTTTTCATTTTTAAATAAAGTGTGCCAAAGAATTTAAATTCCGACAAAATCTACAAGAAAAATATGAAGTAGAAATAACGTACCGCAATGAGGTGGAGGTCACTTTAAAAAGAACAGGTTTTTGGTAAGAATTTAGGTGTGTCACTATTCATAAAATAGAAAACTGTACAATACTTTTATGATGTTGATAAAATATGGATATGTTCATTACTGAAGCCAGTAGGAAAAGCATAATTGCCTATAAACATTTTCTCACACTTGTTTTTATTTTATTCGTAGCTCGAAAGTGGTAAATAAAAGACATAAACGACAAGGAAAAGTTAATACATATTTTATATTTCAGTGAATACATACCCATGTTTTTACCCATGTAGTAGACAAAACAGAACATTCACAAGCTTAACCGACGGAATGACTTCAAATTTCAGCACTGGAGATCCATCAGTTTTTGTATCAAGGAAGCAGAATACCGTCTTTTACTTTGAATGCTATGAACGTTCCGGCCCATTTATCATAATACGGTACATTTTAATATAGATCATGTTTATCAGCAAATACCATTCGTTCTCATACCTTAAGCGTGTGTATTCCTTTGTAATGACATACATATTTTGCAATGTATCATTTTTCATTTTTATTATTCTGGTTTATCATTCAACTTTAACTTTTGGAAGCACAGACCTTTTACTTATATACTTTGTATATATAACATCCCAATTACCAAAATAAGGTAAATTATTATTACTAGAAAGACCACACTATCTACAAATATAAAAAGATAAACGTTTGCAAAGTTTCCATAAAAATGATCAATTCTTATGTGTAGCATATGCATTATGTAGTGTTTTGCACAATTAATCATGCGTCGATTCTGAAAACTAAAAACTGTATGTACTAGTGTAAATTATTTTTTTATGTGGGTTGAATGTTTAAGTATTTTGCCAATTCCGGTCTGTGATTTTGTCAGATGAATTTTTGTTTGGTATCGATCTGATGAGTTTCAATTGATTTTTTATAGTTTTTACTTTTGTTGTATTGGTACACAACTGACACAAGTAATATTAATCTATAGTTCTTAATTTCTATGTATTTCAGTCTCTTGTGGAGAGTTGTTTAATCATACCCCATTTTCTTATATATATAGTCATATGATACTCAGCTCAATAACCATCGTTCATGGTACAAAACCAACAAAAACTGTCCTCTCACGAGACATCTTCGCTCATAGGAACATCCTTTTGATAATATTACTTTCCAATTAACAGAAATCACTGAGTGGTACACCACGGCGTGAAGGAGACGAGAAACTTTTGGATCGACCAGTTCCACACTTTAGAACCTGATGGTCTTAACGAAAAAGACGAGAAAAGATACAGGAACGATAAGAGTAACCAAATACACAGCACCGTCCTGTTTATGCTGTAATATTGGCCAATGGACGTTGCAAACTTCAACCACCATTTTGTAAACAATCTTGAACTTCATCCAAACTGTGTATTATTTACAACACAGCTAAATTCGTGTGCGACATGTACATTGTACATGTACATTGAGCTGCAAAAGTTCTTAACACAAACAGGAAAAATTATATAAGTCTGAAAGATTGTGTAACAATACCGATAAATAGATGGAAAACAAAACACTAAAAAGTGTTGAATATCATTGCACAAAGATGGAAAAACTGAACAGATGATATAAATTATACAATAATTGCAAATATTTCTGCTCAACAAATGGCCTTCTTCGATGACAAAAGTTTTAACAATAATGATATATAATGTATAAGGTGTAAACATAGATCAGTAATAATACAGGTAAGTTTTGGTCGATTGATTTTAATCCAAAATCCTGAATATAATATATGTATGTACAAATTAATCATATTATATCATACTGAGAATTGAATCCAATCATCAAACATTTCAGCAAACACAAAATCAAAATCAGACTTAAACCAATAAATTAATTTTTCAGTCGTTTAGTTGATGGCAGACATGAATACAGATGTCTAAAAGATACAGCCTTCGAAACATCGTACGACGTCGTTGTTTGGTATGAAACTGAATGGAGTGAGTATAATTATTGTCATGTGAATAAATATATTAGGCATCTATAAAAGTAGAAAATGTATGAGTTATCTGTAATTATACATTATATATGAATAAGCCTTAGCTGAAATGAGTCTTTCTTTTTATTCAGAACATTTCCAGTTGCCTCCTTTAATATGCGATGTTTGTAATGGTACAGGATTTGGAGATGTTCGTGTTTTTAAAGGTAGGACTATTGCATTACCTTTATAATAAATACTGTATAATTGTTGTACTAAGAATCCAATCTGACGACGGTAAGTTAGATTCCAAAACGACAGTTAATTCTTATTGCCTCAGTTCGATCTAATTTCTATTTCTTTCAAATATAAGTCCAGATCCTTGGTATTTAATCGACGAATTTTTTTCTTGAACATGGCAATGACACCTTTTCAAAGTTGCAGATAAAGAATTAAGAAGAATATAGATAGGACCACTTTGTACAAAAATGAAATTTACAACTACTAGTGAAAAAAAAGGAAATTTACAATTATTAGTAAATTAATTACGACTTAGTCGCGTCTTTAAAAAAATCATGCATGACATATATTAAGGAGACTTTTGATAAAAAAAAATTATGCCGTTCAAAAAAGCCTTTGAATATAAGCACAATTATGAGATAAGTTTTTTAAAGAAGGTATTTACTAAAATAACAATAATTGACCTCATCTTATCCTGTGATTGTACTTGTTTTATTTGGTCTTCTTCAATCTTGATCTCTTTTCAAAACATGTAATATTTTTTTCAAATAAATAAAGTAACCATAAGTCAATATCGTTATGTAAAGCCTTTTTTTTTGTCCAAAGAATTATAAAATTAAATTGTAATTTGAATCGTTTAGACCATATTCTCAAGATGAATATTGGTAATAAGTTTTAGTATTTCAACTTTGCGTCACAACTTAGAACGTTTGTATTATTTACAACTGCAGAAACTGCTGAAAAGCATTAATTTAAAATCATTCTTTTAGTAATGTGTGATATTTTATTCTTTTGAAGAAAAGGGAACATTTTTTAAAAGAATATAAACGGGTTTATTTTAATTCCAATTGTGCAAACTACAGGTTATTTGCAAAGTTTTAAATATTAACATGATTAATAAGCACAGGATATTCAAACCCATGACAGCTAAATGCAAAGATGAGGATAGGATGAGTTCTTAGTTAGAATTCACTAATAAAGATTGAGGGTCGGATCATTATTATGGGCCGGCACTAAGCCAGTCTATTATATGATATGGGTTTGAGATTGTTACATGAGTTTCTGCGGATCTACATTATTACTTTCTGCGATATATGAAAATTAAAGATTTTAAGTAATTGAAATAAACACATTTTTTTTAAATCAAATTTCATTAAAATTTAGATACCAAATATTTATAACAATGAATGTTCATTGTTTTATTCTGCACAGAATGCATGACCCGTATTTGGGGATATCCCAAACCATGTTATTTTTAGAAATGTAAAGAAGGTACCACGTTCTTACAACAACTCGCCGTCGGAACAATGGAAATTATTGATAGTTAGCGTTATTTTCTCAAAATAGTCATTTTCTATTCAATTTTGATTATTATATATACAGTTTTCATCATTCAGAAAAAAAAATCATAATAAAGATATCTTTAATTTCAACGTAAACGATCTTGGGAGTTTTTATAGGTAACATATCATGTTTCAGTAACTGAAAGTGATTTTCAAACCTCTCTCAAATATTCACTTATTTTTTGTTAATACTTTGCAATTTTCCTGCAGAATTCATGGTTAAATGTCATACAAAGCTACATTCCTATTTTTATGACTGTTTGTTGATACTTTTTAATTACACTAAAACCGAATAGAAATGAAAACATTATGTTTGGGATTTCTCAACATTTACTGAGATGAATTATTTGAAATGTGTTTGCTCTAAGGTTTTTATATCTTATGTCAAACGATGTTTGGGAAGACATATAGTGTTTTTTCTGTCCATCTCAAAGTTAAAGCTCATCTATCTAGTTTAAGCATATTTATTTATAGTGGATTTGGAAACAAGTTATTGTAACTTATATAAATCACTTTCCACTTTGCGGGTGCAAGTGCTGTCTTGTAGCGGCATTATACTTCTCTTTTTTCGAACAAGGGTTTCTTTTACGTGCAAGACATATGGCTCTCTTTTAACACGGGTCCGCCATTTATCGTCACCTTCTCCCCGAAACGGTAATCGAACCAGGAACCTGTGTGTAAGTAGTCAAATGCACGAACCACTACACCACGGCTCTCCATTCATAGTTCATGAGATTTTGTTCATAGATGTGTCTTGAGTAACCTTTGAGTCTTCATAAAAATAAAGTTATCTTGACCTACATTTCACATATGAGTGACTCATTGAAATTTGCGTCCATATCTGAGATACAACTCGTGGAGAAATAATATTTTGTCAGTAGATGCGTCTGTAATAGTCAGAATCGAGGGTCCGGAAAAATATGTCATCTTTACATGCAATTCATTGATGTGTAAATGAGGGGAAAGGCTGCGTTTATGTCCATATCTGAGATGAGCAATACAAACATTTTGTTAGTGGATGCAACTTAATTTGATAGCCACGAGTTTCAAAATCAAGTTTTGAAAATGAATTAGATGATATTCCATTTCATTAACTATTCGATTCCATAAACTGCACAATTAAGTTATATTTTATAGCATTATCATTACTTATTGGATTGGATCAGTTTTCTTGAGGATTAAAGTCAATTCAATATACCGATTGTTTATATAACATTTTGCACTTTTTTCACACCAAAAACCTCCATAATTTCCGGCCAAAAAATTTGGTGCGTGCACCATTAAACTCTCCTGTATGCAATATTAATAAGTAAATATATTTGCAGGAATAAATACCCGATTAGCCATAGTAGGATATTAGAGAACTTTTCCAAACATCTGTGTTGCTCTTGTTCATCGTCTAATTACAAATAAAGCCCCGCTGGACATGTTTTATCAAATACTTTGGCATCAATTTCACAATTAACAACTAAAGAGTTTCTAAACCTCGGTTATTGTATAGAAAGGTATATACTATGAAAATTTGAGCGAGGGGCTTTGCCCCAAGCTCTTATTTTCATAGTATATACCTTTCTATACAATATCCAATTTAGCAAATATTTACAACTTGAGTATCCTGTAATTAGTCTATTGATATGTTTTGGCTGACTGGATGTAGCTCATTTACGTACGTAGTTTTGTAAATCTACTCACTATAATATCATGGTAAAAATGGGATTTCAAAAGGCCCTTGACTTTAGAATGTAAAGAAGGTAGCTGCTGGTGTAAGTATGTTTATTGATATGAACGAAGCATTGTTTTACTATACATGTACTAATTTACATGGTAAGATGACAAAATGAATTGACCAAGTCTCTGAAGAGCAGACAATTCTTAAATTGCAGTGAAAGCTTTACATTCTCAGGATCTTAAAAATAATTTTGACTGAAGCGGTCCGGAAACTCCATATGAGAGTTATTTCCCCTTCTGTATTTAAAATAAGTAAAATGTAATTGTTATTGGTAAACCATAAGTGATAGAGACCTAGGTTCTTTTGATTTGATGTCCTTGGTCTAAAAAAAAAAAGAAAATAGGGTGAAGGTTAAAGGTCAAGGTCATTCAAAATTTGGATTTTGGCTTATTTTCACCTCTTTTCAAACACGATATAAGATATCGACAACATATTTTTACTTAATTGTTAGTTGCGACATGCCGTAACATATACATATTGGTTTAAAATGTACGCTTACTTCTAATTAGAGTTGTCTCCCCTCTTTTATTTAAAAATATGCATATGGTGATATAACTCATGAACCAAAAATAAATAAGACCTAGGGTCTTTTGATTTGAGGTCCTTGGTTGATGACCTTGAAATTGAGCTCAAGGTCATAGGTTAAATTGACGTTCTAGATTTTGACCTTTGCTTTTTTATATGTATACATGATAAATCCATGGGACTTTTTGCATTAGGTTTCAAGCCATTTAACCTTGGAAAAGCCAACCGGAGGTGGCCTTGTGTAAACCGGAAGTAGCTCTTTTTTGTACTTTATTAATATAAAAGTATATAAAACGAGATTTTTTTGGAATCAGTGTCAAGTAAACTTTCAAATAATACCAGAAGAAACATTTTTCAAACCAGAAGTAACAAATTATCTCCCTTATTTAAAAAATATTTCATAGAAACCCTATATTTTTGGAATCAGCGTTCAATAAGCTATCATTTGACGCTAGAAATTACAGTTTAAACCGAATTTTACTACTTCCATATCAAAATACATGGTTTTTGGTGGAAAGACCTTCAATTATTCTCTAAACAATTGGCTTTTAATTGTTACTTTTATTTGTTTGTGTTGTTTGTGGTTTTTTTGTTGTTGTTTTTTTCTGATATAGAAATCAATGATTGAAAAATTATTTTAACAAATATCATTTTGTGTGTTTTAGCGGATGATGCTGCTGGTGAGTTAGATTACATTTCAATATAATAAAAACATGTAAATATCTGTGTTTGGTTCGAAACAAGTTAAGGGCATCAATTTTACAACAGCAAAATTTCATCCTTTTTGGGGGGCTAGAATACATACGTCTGTGAAACCTGACATGGTAAAAAATATGTCAGTTACTAAGTACCACTCAATCAACATGCTATATAAAACATATATTGTGTTGCCTAGTAATGATGTTTCTTTTTAACTTTATATTACGGCATAGTTTGCAGTTGTCTCAGTTAAATCGTTATAAAGATACCAGGATATGATTTGATACGCAGGACACGAGTGTGAATCCTTAAGGTAGATCATAAGTATAGACTTTTTGAGACAGAAGTTTCTTATAATTTGCCAGAATGAAGATTTTACTATGCTTTTTTCAAAAATATAATAAAATGTATGGGTCACCGTGCTATATTTCAAGCTATGAGTCGTTTAAAATTGCCCAAATTGATTGTTTATGAAAAAACTCATTTGTGTGCATAGAAAAATTCTATGAGACAGAATTTTGAAATAAATTGTGAGAAAATAGGTTTTATTATATGTTTTAAGAAAATAAAAAGAAAAAAGGGTGTCACCAAACTTGTTTTCTTGCTACAAGAAAAATTAAAAAAAATCTTTTTAGTCCAGTATAATTTATTTACCATGAATCTACCTTAAATGGCGCCCGAGAATAAATATTATGAAAGACAAATCAGCAACACAGTCTATTGTTTGATCATGGGCTTTATACGTGTTTAGGTTGTTCTAACTCCTTTACAATTTCAAATAATTGTGTGAGCGTTCCTCAAGTATTTGAATATATATTACTGGGATCAACGACTTACAATTACCGGAGATACACGATTTCACTTCGTATGATACCGTTATACATATCGAGACGGGGTATACCGGATAATTTAAAATGTTTGTTCATATACAGTATTGTATTTGCATGGTTTTATGAGAATAAACTATCTATCTAGTAAGATGAACATGATGATGAAAAAAAGGTATCAAGTTTTTGTCCGTATAAGTTTTTACTAAATAATAAGTTATTTCTATTACAATGCCTTTAATGATTATCATGATTATAAGCTTTTAAAATGCAATCTTTTTTAAGATATAATTTGAATATCTAATTTATCAATTTTATTGGTTTTTTTTCAGAATGCAAAATTGGTAAGTTAAACAAAAACATAACAAACTGCAGTTTATCTTATTACCAAAAAGTATTTCAAATAAATTTACAAAATATCATCTATACTTAAATACACATTTGTAATGAGTTCTTCAATTGCATTGAGGATTTAGAATAACCCAATTCGATGATTTAAATAAAACTAAAACATGAAATTTTAAGATAAAATATGAGAAGATAGCTCGTATTATATGCTTCCAGACAAGAAATATAGACACCGCACAAGTTGTCTTGCCACGCAAAACAATAGGTAACTTCACAACACATTCTATCACATAGTAACTTTATCTGAGTTTTCTCCCTTTAAATCTCAGTTATCGCGCCTTCTAAGACAGAAAGACACCCCATCTACCTTAAATGAGTAATTACTTACTTAAGCAGCTTCCAGTGCAAATATTAAATATATATGCAAGTCACATTTCTTAGATCTTAGTTATTCTTTAAATAGATATTGGTCAAAATGGTTCTATATTAACGATTTCTTTTATACGTTTTCATTGTTATTATAATCTTATAAATAAGTTTTATTTGTAGTAATTCATACTGGTAAGTAAAATTGATTAAACAATTTAAGTAATGACTACATTATTTGTGAGGGGTTACATTTACATTAATTCAAAGAGCTCGAGGTGTATGTGTAATAAATATAAATTACAAGCTAAAATAAATGTTAATTACTTTAAAATTCATCAAAATTACTTTATGACAAACAATAACGTCGAGATTATTTTTTATACTGCTCCACAAACAGTTTTGAAACATGATTCAATCTGTGTGATGTTTAACGCATTTAGGGAGCTACCATTTGATTTTTATGGGGGGGGGGGGCTAGGATGAAAAATTTTGTCCTGCATTTTTTTTTTAGTTGTAATCTCTGTCCTGCCTTTTTATTTTCACTCTGTTCGGTCCTGCCTTTTTTTTTTTTATAGTTTATCCTGACTTTTTTTTACCTAAATTGTCGTCCTGACTTTTTTTTTTGCAAGTGTCTCATCCTGACTTTTTTTTTACTCAAAACTCCTTCCTGCCTATTTTTTTCAAATTTCATCCTAGCTTAATGAGTAGTTTTATATCATTTTGCATTGAAGTAACAAATGACAAAATTATTATATAATAATATATTTAAATTCATAAACGAATTTGATCTCTGAAATCATACACCCATAATAATCAAGCAATTGAATTACATCTATGACGAGAATAGGAATAAGAATTACAATAGTTCAGTTAGATTTGCTAAATTAAGGGTCATACAAAAAGTTTTCGAATAACAGTTCTTTACTTTCAGTAAGATTTATTTAAAGTACTTGTCATTTATTATAAGAATAGATCCCTTCCAAATTAGTTGTTCAGTTGGTGACATTGGACACACATTTTTTTTTTCAATTGAAATCATTATTTGATTTTGTTTGTTGTTAATTTGTTACTTTTTTCTTTTCCAGAATTGGGATGCAATATTCCAAGAATATGCCCAGTCACAGATCCAAACAGACAAATTCAATGTACTGGATGTGAGGCTTCAGAAAGTTCGGATGATGGATTGTGCTGCCATGAAAAAGGATATAACAGCGGCGGCAAAAGTGACTAAAGCTCCATCTTGACTATAATTAAGACTTTCAATCTAAAAAAATAAAAGCACATTAGATTTCATAATACTTAGTTATTATTTATAGCCAGCAATCGTATAGTAGTTGTTGAATAACAAAATAGATTTATGTAAATTTCAATTACGTCGATATATGATATTCTAAACCATTTACGACAGAGACTGAATAGACATACATCCGCAATTAAAAAGTAAAATCATAAAAATACCAATATCAAAGGAAAATTCAAAACAGAAAGTCCCTTATCAAATGGCAAAATCAAAAGCTCAAACACTTCGAAAGAAAGGCTAACAACTGTCATATTCCTGACTTGGTACAGGCATTTTCTTACGTAGAAAATGATAGATTAAACATGGTTTTATAGCTGGCCACACCTCTTTCTAGTATGACCGTCGCATACAATTCAATTATGTTGATAACAATGTGTGAACAAAACAAACAGACATAACAGGTAAAATGTCAAATATATGGGTACAGCAGTCAACATTGTGTAATCGTAATTCCTATAAAAACAAACAAATATGTAACAAAGAAACACAAAATGGCATATAGACAAATCACATTAGCTAGAAATGAAAGACAAGAATACAAAAAATTGCAATAACACAATGACGGGATATAAAAGTACAGAGCCACGTCATATGTACCCAAAAGAAACACAAAAAGACATATAGACTATAACGCATGTATAAGCACATTTAATAGCAAAATGAAAGACAAAAAAACATACCTTGACGGACTTAAAAAAAAAACTAAACACTAAATTATTCTTTTTGATTTAAATTTTCAAAAATGCAATGCCTATGAAATGAATATATAGACATAAATTGTATTCAGTGTTTCATTGTCTTAATGAAGATTGCAGTGCCAAAATTGAAACGATTACATTACATTTTATGTTTAAAAAGCGTGGTATTCACTGATCACTCTTGACTGGTTTTCTCTTTGACAAAGGATTTTAGACCATAGAAGGCAGAGACTGCTTGAAACCCACAACTAAACAAATGTCAGAAAAATCTACCACTTTCTTTGCCCATGCTTTGATTTCTGTTTTGCTCTATCCGATTTGACCTCTGTCCTACCAATTGCAGTATGTTTTGGTAATTAGACTGCAGGACGTTAAATGATTTTCTACAGTCAAATCTTTTGCATTTCAGTATATTAAACACATTTGTGTGATCAATCTGTCTGCTATCATATCTTAAAACTCGGTTAACAGTGGATGTTGCAGTTACGAACCTGTCTCAAACATGGCGATGTGTAATGACGTCGACATTTTATTTTAGGTTTATTTTGTCATTGGTGGTGGTACGTACATAAAGCAAATCAGTGATCATCAGTGTATGCAGTTGTTAAAATAGTTGTTGAAGTAGATTCTAACATGCAACTGTGAAGCAACAGCATGTTGACGTATCCTGTCTGCAACGTTTGAATGACTTGATTCAAATTCTCATTGCTTTGTCCAGACAATATAGAAAAACAATTTATTTTGACTGATTTAAGTGTTGGTTTGTACTAATAGAAGAGGGACGAAAGATACCAAAGGGACAGTGAAACTCATAAATCTAAAACAAACTGACAACGCCATGGCTAAAAATGAAAAAGACAAACAAACAACAGCACACACGACACAACATAGAAAACTAAAGAATAAACAACACGAACCCCACCAAAAAACTAGGGGTGATCTCAGGTGCTCCGGAAGGGTAAGCAGATCCTGCTCCACATGTGGCACCCGTCGTGTTGCTTATGTGATAACAAATCCGGTAAATAGTCTAATTCGGTAGGTCACATTCAGGAAAGGGAAGGGGAATGTAGTTACGACGTAAGGAACATATCCGATATAATTTGTGATACGGTTATTCCATAACGGTCAACCAACTCGTGATGGCGTCCGTAAAATTTACGAAGGGATGATTTCAACTTCACCATTTGGAACTCTTGGTTTAATAGCTACCTTGTGAGCAGCAACCCTCTATCAAGAAAATCATGATAGGAAATGCAAGCACGGGAATATCGTATCAATTGGGAGATATATACCCCGTATGCAGGTGCTGCTGGAATGTTGCTACTTAAAAATAGATATAACGAAGACACAAAACTGACAAGCTTAAGGTGGTAGACCTTGGTTCAGGGAGATAACTCTTTAAATCAGTTAAGCGTTTGTAAAAGTCAAGTTCATCAATGTATTTTAAGCATTCACCTGAAACAGATTGAAAATAATCTATGTAACCTAGAGAAGCTTAAAATATATTTTTGAAAATAGTTGACACAAACGTACTGATGATTTTAAGAGTTATTTCCCTTTACCTAGGTCTACCTCCTTAAGCATTGGTTTCACATTTTGCTTTTAAAATGTTGTGCGATGACAGCGACCCAGTATGGAAGGAACAGGTTTATTTTTATATGTTTTAAACAGTACAGTGAGAAGTATGGAAAGCATGAAAAGTAATTATATGAAGGTTCCTCATGATGTGGTATAAATCAATCATCAAAATATATGATGCAGGTTTTAAGTTCGTCAGTATATTAGGGGAGATGAAATGGTAATCGATTGTATTATGTTCATGAATACATCATGAAGTCACTTTCACTGTGACTTTCATGTATATCAAACAATAAGATTTTCCTAAAAATCGGTTTCGACTCTTGTGATATAAGATTTAAAACGATTGACGCCATTAACAGTAATAATTAAAATGCGTAGGAACAGGGGACGTAACCGCTTACGAGTGACATAATATATCACATCTTTTAACATGGTATGGGACTATACAAAAGTAATAGAAGTTGATCATACCTTGACAAAACGTAGACTAAAAATGATAGGTCACCTTGCATTTTCTCAAGCTAAATGTCATCCAAAATGACACCTTGTGTTTGGGTTATACAGGAAAAATATCATTAGGTGTTTAGAAGCTAAACTAAATGATAGAATTGTAAAATAAGATATGAGAAGATAGCTTATAGAAAATGCTTTGATAATATCTGAAAATAACTTAGTCATGGTTAAAATTAATATTAGTTAACAGTAACTTCTAAAAATAAAATTTACAGCTATACATCTCAAGACAATTATCACTTCCTTTAACATAATTTTCAAGCAGTGTAAGGGAGGTAATCAAGTAATCAAACATATATATATATATATATATATATATATAAAAGTCTAAAAAAACGACCAACCAGCAAATTTACTATGTACCGGATCGTCTAGAATAGGCGATACTATGCAGATAAGGAAAATATTATATCAGTCTAAAGATATTTTATTATATTCAATATCTTTTGCATTTCAGTATATTAAACACATTTGTGTGATCAATCTGTCTGCTATCATATCTTAAAACTCGGTTAACAGTGGATGTTGCAGTTACGAACCTGTCTCAAACATGGCGATGTGTAATGACGTCGACATTTTATTTTAGGTTTATTTTGTCATTGGTGGTGGTACGTACATATATTATTTATGCAAGGTGACCTATTATAAATTTCAATTGGAATAGGATTACCTCACTTACACTGCTTTTAAATTGTCCTAATGTCCTTTAACCAGAAAAACCCTTGCCCCCCTTTTTTGCCCCTAATTGCTTAATGATTTGATCCATTACCCCCCTTAGCCATCCCTTTGTAGTATGGAAATTTGTGGTATAATAATTAAAATGCGTAGGAACAGGGGACGTTACCGCTCAGAAGTGACATAATATATCACATCTTTTAACATGGTATGGGACTATACAAAAGTAATAGAAGTTGATCATACCTTAACAAAACGTAGTATATATTGTGATATGTTCAAAATAAAAATAAAAATGATAGGTCACCTTGCATTTTCTCAAGCTAAATGTCATCCCAAATGACACCTTGTGTTTGGGTTATACAGGAAAAATATCATTAGGTGTTTAGAAGCTAAACTAAATGATAGAATTGTAAAATAAGATATGAGAAGATAGCTTATAGAGAATGCTTTGATAATATCAAAAGAAAAAGGAAGGGTCAACGTACGTTTTTTTCAAGCTAAAATACAAAATAGCAAAATTTCCTGTAGATTCCTTCAGAGAATGTCTTGTTTCAGAGTTGCATTTAGAGAAAATCTACTGTGAATAAAGTAAGAGCTACAAATAAGTCAACTTGACCAAAGTGGTGAATTGTCCCCTTATGGAGTTATTGTCCTTTATAGTCAATTATTAACAAATTTCATAAATTTTACAAAATATTTCCACTGTCACTTCTGGGCCAATTTTATTATAGATAGAGATAATTGTAAGCAGCAAGATTGTTCAATAAAGTAAGATCTACAAACACATCATTAACACAAAAACACAATTTTGTCATGAATCCATCTGTGTCCTTTGTTTAATATGCACATAGACCAAAGTGAGCGACACAGGCTCTTTAGAGCCTCTAGTTTAAATGTTATAAAGAATATTTTAATTTCACTTTTTGGACCTTAAAATGGACCAATAACAAACAGAAATCAATACTATAATACACAAATTAGTGTTCTGATACATGAACCAGATGCTCTGCAGGGCACAGCTTTATACGACGGCAGTGGTTGAACCATGAACAGTTGGGGCAGCTCGGAATTTGGATATTGATTAAATAGTTGACACAGCATAGGTTTCTGACACAGAATGAATGTGGTCTAATGAACTATAAATATTTTTAGGAAGGTAATCAAGTAATCAAACATAACATTATTCTTTAAATTTCAATTGGAATAGGATTACCTCACTTACACTGCTTTTAAATTGTCTTAATGTCCTGTAACCAGAAAAACCCTTGCCCCCCTTTTTTGCCCCTAATTGCTTAATGATTTGATCAAATGGAGCAATAACAAACAGAAATCAATACTATAATACACAAATTAGTGTTCTGATACATGAACCAGATGCTCTGCAGGGCACAGCTTTATACGACGGCAGTGGTTGAACCATGAACAGTTGGGGCAGCTCGGAATTTGGATAGTGATTAAATAGTTGACACAGCATAGGTTTCTGACACAGAATGAATGTGGTCTAATGAACTATAAATGTTTTTTTTTTGCAATTCACTGTGCTGTTGAATAGTAATCCCCTCAAAAAAAACAAATATTTGAAGAAATTTTCTTTTTAATTTCTGAAATGTAAAATGAGAAAAATTGTACCTCTCCCCACAAATTGTTATCCCTCCCCCCCAATTTGTTTTCACCTCCTCCTTTCCCGTATTCCAAAAATAATCTCAATTCAAATTTCAAATGGAGACTCCGAGTTAACAACAATAACTATTTATTTAAATACATCATAAAATATTAATATATAAAATGTCATACAGTCATGCCTCATGGTTAAAAATAGTAACTTCTATTTTTTTTTTTACAGCTAATCATCTCAAGACAACCATCATTTCTTCATAGTACATAATTCTCAAGCAGTTTAAGTAAGATAATCAAACATATATATATATATAACAGTATACTTTAAATAGAAATTTGATTACCTCCCGTACACTGCTAAGTCTGCTTTTAAATTGTCTAAATTGTCCTTTAACCAGAAAACCCTTGTTTCCCGCCCCCCTTTTTGCCCCTATTTGCTAAATGATTTGAGCCATACCCCCCCCCCCCCTTAACCATCCCTTTGTAGTATGGGAATTTGTAACACAAGTCATTGACTGAAAACTACAAAAATGCTTATATTTTGGGCCCCTTTTTTGGCCCCCCAATTAGTAAGAACCCCAAAACTCAATTCCAGCCTTTCCTTCGTAGTAATAATTTCAGAGAGATCCGTACACTTCAACACAAGTTATTGTCTGTAAACTAGAAAAATGCTTCTTTTTGGCCCCTTATTCCTACATGTTCGGGGAAATAAACCCCAAACTCCATCCCAGTCTTCCCTTTTCTTATATGGAACCTTGTGGTACAATGTCAGAGAGATCCATACACTTACACACAAGTAATTGTCCTCAAACTAGAACCAGATGATCCGCAGGGCGCAGCTTTATACGACCGCAGAGGTCGAACCCTGAACAGTTGGGGCAAGTATGAACACAACATTCAAGCTTGATACATCTCTGAATTTGGATTTTGATTAAAGAGTTGACACAGCAAAGGTTTCTGACACAGAATGAATGTGGTCTAATAATCTTAATTTTTTTGTTTTTTGCTTTTGAGGAATACACTATGCTGTTGATTATAAATCCCTAAAAAAAATATTTGACGAAAAATTCTTTTTAATTTCTGAAATCTGAAAATTTTTACCCCCCACCCTCCCCATTTTTTTTACCTCCCCCAATCACTTATTCCAAAAATAATCTAAATTCAAATTTTTAATTAAGTTGGCAACAATAACTACTCATTTAAATACATCATAAAGTATTCAAATGTAAAATAACTTAGTCATGGTTAAAATTAATATTAGTTAACAGTAACTTCTAAAAATAAAATTTACAGCTATATATCTCAAGACAATTATCACTTCCTTTAACATAATTTTCAAGCAGTGTAAGGGAGGTAATCAAGTAATCAAACATATATATATATATAACATTATTCTTTAAATTTCAATTGGAATAGGATTACCTCACTTACACTGCTTTTAAATTGTCTTAATGTCCTTTAACCAGAAAAACCCTTGCCCCCTTTTTTGCCCCTAATTGCTTAATGATTTGATCCATTACCCCCTTTAGCCATCCCTTTGTAGTGTGGAAATTTGTGGCATGGTATAATATCATACAGATTTATACATTTAAACACAAGTTATTGACTGAAAACTATAAATATGCTTAGTTTGGCCCCTCACTTATTCAAACTCCCCTTGAAGCAAGAGCCCCAAAACTCAATTCCAGCCTTTCCTTTGTAGTAAGAAACCTTGTAGTATAATTTTAGAGCGATCCATACACTTAAACACTAGTTATTGTCTGTAAACTAGAAAAATGCTTCTTTTTGGCCCCTTACTTCTTAATGTTCAGGGATATTAAACCCAAATTGACACCAAGCATTCTCTTATTTATATGGAACCATGTGATACACTGTGATAGAGATCTATACAGTTAAACATAAGTTATTGTCCCAAAACTTCAAAAATGCTTGTTTTTCGCCCTTAATTCCTAGACTGTTTGCCCCATAAACCTTAAAATAAATCCCAACCTTCTACTTAATGGCATGAACATTGTGGTACAATTTCAGAGTAATCGAAATACTTATACATAACTTATTGTTCTGAAATTAGATAAATATATGTTTTGTGCCCCTTTCAGCCCCTAATTCCTAAACCGATGGGACCATAACTCCCAAAATCAATCCCAACCTTCCGTTTGTGGTTATAAACATTGTGTTAAAATTTTATTTATTTCTATTCACTTATACTAAAGTTATTATCCGGAAACCCGCTGTCTTCGGACAACGCTGACGACGACGATGCCGTGATACCAATGCAATAAACAACAGCAACAATTTTTGTGGTCGTATATAAATGCTTGTTTTTGGCTCTTTTTTCCTAGACTGTTTGCCACATAACCCTTAAAATAAATCCCAACTTCCTACTTATGGTATTAAACATTGTGGTACAATTTCAGAGCAATTGAAATACTCATACACAACTTATTGTCCTGAAACTAGATAAATGCTTGTTTTTTGGCCCCTTATACCTAAACCTATGGGACCATAACCCCCAAAATCAATCCCAACCTTCATTTTGTGGTTACAAACATTGTGTTAAAATTTTATGGATTTCTATTTACTTATACTAAAGTTATTATCGGGAAACCATCTGTCTTCGGATGACGCTGATGACAACAACGTGATACCAATATATAACCAATATTTTTTTAATTTTTACGGTCGTATGAAAATGGTTTTTTTTTACCCCTTTTATGTTTTCAATTACTAAACAGCTACAACAATACAAAAATGAATCATATCCCAACCTTCCAACTGTGGAATCGAACCTTGTGCTTAAACTTAATAGTTTTATACAGTAAACTTAACACTCAAGTTTTTGTCTCTTCACCAGAAAAAATATTTGATTTTGGTCCCTTTTTTATCCCTAATTTTTAAACAGTACAGGCCATGAACCCCCTCAAAAAATTATTCAAATTTTGCTTTTGAAGTATGCAACCTTGTGGTAAAATTTCATTGACATCTTACAATTCTTATACGGCTACGACCATAACCCCCAAAATAAATGCCAAATTTCTTATTACCAGTAAGGTATGAAACCTTGTGCCAAAATTTAATAGAGATCTATTCACTTATACATGTTATACTCAAGTTATTGTCTGTGAAGCTGACAAACAGTCGTTTTTGAAATACCCTTTTTGCCCCTTATTACTAAACAGCTGTGACAACAAATCCTAACCTTCCTTTTTTGGTGTTATTCCATGAACCAGTAAAACTGACCTTTTTTATAACCCATTTTTCAAAACTTCCAGATCTATTTAATAGCCCTGTTACACAATACCAATCATCCTTTAATGATATGTAACCTTGTGCTAAAATTTCATTCAGATACAGGAAATAAAACTTTACGAATTGTCTAGGAACCAAAATGTCTACCTCACCTCACCTATCCTCACCTATCCTCTTCATGCCGGTTGGCATTTAAGGCCCTGATACATTGTTTCCATCTCACACGGTCTTTAGCTACTGTTCTTGCTGAAGCCCAGCTGTTCCATCCAAGTGATGTTCGTTCTGTCTCTACAGTCCGTCTCCAGGTGGTTTTGGGACGTCCAACTTTCCTTTTTCCCTCTGGTTTCCATGTCAGTGCAACTGAACATATACTGTTGGCATTCATCCTAAGTACATGGCCAATCCATCTCCAACGCCGTTCTATAACATCATCGCTTAGCTTCTTTGTTCCAGCTCTTATGTGGAGGTTTTCATTTGAAATTGTATTGGGCCATCTTATTTTCAATATCTGTCTGAGACATCTATTTTGAAAGGTGTTTAATTTCTTTTTGTCTTGTTCAGTTGTTTTCCAGGTTTCACATCCATACAGTAGGACTGATATGACTAAGCTGTTAAATAGTCTGACCTTTGTTTTAAAAGACAGTACCGATGATCTCCATATTTTTCTTAACCTGCTGAATTGGCCTTTAGCTTTCTTGAACCTGTTGTCCATATCATTGTCACAGCCACCTTTTGTTGTAACTATTCCCCCTAGGTAAGTGAAGGTATCGACATCCTCTAGGTCTTTCTCATTTAATTTCACCGGGTTGTTATTCGTGGTATTCATCCGCATTACTTTTGTTTTGGATGCGTTTATCTTTAATCCTATTTTGCTGGCATTTTCTTGAAGTTTACTTGTTTTTAACTGTATATGTTGAAATTTGGAAGATAGTAATGCTAGGTCATCCGCAAAATCAAGGTCCTCTAGTTTGGTGGTAAATTTCCATCTAATTCCTGTTTCATGGTCTTTTATTGTTTGCTTCATGACATAGTCAATGGCTATCAGAAATAAGAAGCCAGACATCACGCATCCTTGTTTTACTCCTGTTTTTACTTTGAACCAATCTGATTGTATTCCTTCATCTAGTACTGCACACTCAAATGAATCGTAAAAGAGTTTTATTACTGTGATGAGTTTGGCTGGGATGCGATAAGCTTTTAAGATGGACCATAAGCTTTCCCGGTGTATGGAATCAAACGCCTTTTCAAAGTCTACAAAGTTGATGTATAAAGGAGCATTCCATTCAGAGCATTGTTCTATGATGTTTCTTAAAGCAAATAGTTGTTCAGTGGTGCTTTTTCCCCTTCTGAAGCCAGCTTGCTCTTGTCTTAGCTCTTCATCTATACCTTCTTGTATTCTTTGGATGATTATCTTAGTGAATACCTTACTTGGCACAGAGAGTAGTGTTATGCCTCTGTAGTTGTCGCAACATGTCCGGTCTCCTTTCTTTACAATTTTAACAATTAGACCTTTATTCCACTCCTTTGGTATTTCGTTTCCAATCCATATCATATTGTAGAGCTTTAGCAAATACTTGGTGGTTGTTATTGTATCTGCTTTAAGTATTTCCGCTGTTATGCCATCTATGCCTCCTGACTTCCCATTTTTTAATTGTTTCAAGGCTTTTGTAATTTCCTCTTTTCTGATTGGGCCAGTATCAATCTCTCTTTCCTCGATTTCATAGTCTAAATTGATGTTAAGTGCTATTTCTGGTTCAGGTCTATTCAAGACTTCTTGAAAGTGTTCTTTCCATCTTTTAAGTTTTTCTTCATGGGTTGATAATAAATTTCCAGACTTGTCTTTGATGACTTGAGGTGGTTTCTGTTTTTCATTGCAAATTGTTCTAGTAACCTCATATACTGTTTTCATCATACCATTGCTTGCTGCTTTTTCTGCTTCTTCAATTAAGTTGTCTGTCCATTGCCTTTTGTCATTTCTCATACTTTTCTTTACCTCCTTGTCTTTGTCGCTATACTTGGCATTTAAACTGTTCTTGACTCTTTCTGATCTACTGTTGTTTGTTCTTTCCTTTAGTTGTCTTCTCTCGTCTACAAGTTTCCATGACTCATTGGTGATCCAGGGCTTATGCCCACGCTCTTTGAAACCTAAGGTTTTAGTTGCTGTTTCTTTATAGCATTTTGTTACTCCTTCCCAGAATGTTTCTATGTCCTCTAGTTCGTCTAAGAGTTGGAACCTGTTCTTAAGCTCGATTGAAAATGCTTTTCTTACTTCTGGACGTTGCAGTTTGGTGGTATCAAATCTCTTCCTTGTAGCATCCATTACTATTTTATGTCTTTTAAGTTTGATTCTTAATTTGCATTTGAGGAGTTCGTGATCGCTGCCAATGTCTGCTCCTCTCATTGCTCTTGTGTCCAGTATTGATGTTCTGTGTTGTCTAGTAACAAGGATATGGTCTATTTGATTTTCTGTTTTCTTGTTTGGTGATATCCATGTTATCTTATGTTTGTCTTTATGTGGAAAGATAGTGCCAGTAATAACTAAGTTGTTCCTTTGACAAATATCAAGGAGGTTTTCTCCATTTTCGTTTCTTCTTCCTATTCCATGCCTTCCCATGATGTTCTCATGACCTTCATTGTTTATTCCAACCTTTGCATTAAAGTCTCCCATTACTAAGAGGATGTCATGTTTAGGTGTTCCTGCTATGACTCTATCTAGCTGTTCTATAAAGCTTTCTTTTGTTTCATCTGTAGCATCGTTGGTTGGAGCATATACAGTGATGACACTTATTTTGATGGTTGTTGTGTGAAATCTGGCATACATTAATCTCTCAGTGATTGGCTTCCATTCAATCAGTGCCTTTTTTGCTCGGTTTGACAGCATCATTCCAACTCCTGCCTGATGTAATCCATCATTCCTGCCTGAATATAATAAGACTTTACCATTTTGAAGTGTAAGCTTTCCACTGTCTAGCCATCTGACTTCATTTAAGGCCAATATTTCTATGTTGTATCTGTCCATTTCCCTTTCAACTTCTGCAGTTTTACCTGTGGCATACATAGTTCTTACATTCCAACTGCCTAGAAGTATATTATCTTTTGGTGTACACAAGGGTGTCAGCTTGTGGACTTCCCGTGGGCTTTCATCCACCAGCGTCATGTCCCTTAAACCATGTTGTGCAGCAGAGGTGTTATCCTCATGCTGATTTCTTAATGTATCTTGGGTTTCCGTAATCATCAATTTTTTACTCTGTCTGGTGATTAGCCATACGAGAAACCTACTACCTGTAGGATGGAGTTTTGTTGTCTAGGTTTTCCTTCCCATAGACGATTGCCTACCATGGCTGACGAGTTCAATCTTCCCGGCTTTTCTTTCTGGGTCTGCTCCCATAGCCTTTGATTTTCCCAAAACTAACCACAAGGCAGTGGTACTATTTACCCATAGTTGGGACAAGGTTGATGAGTGCAAGGGCGTATCCACACGCCGATGGGCCTACACACTGCATCTCTAGGGCCCTTGCTGCTCCGAGATCCTCTACAATAATGCCTAGGATGCTAGATCCTAGTTACCATGTGCTGTCGCGAGGAGGCATTGTAGAAGTCTTGAATAGTGTAGAGGCTATGTACTGGCAGAAAGACTTACGCACTCGGCTTTCTGTTCACCTGCAATGCAGGCTAGCCAGCGGTGATAGAGAGCCTATGGCACTAACCACACTAGACGCATACACAATCCTGTGGTACAGACCACCAGCACAAAATGTCTACAGATGCAGACAACACCATAGCATAAAACTTTGTGTGGTCATTAATTGCGGTCATATAATGACCCATACTGTATGGTCTTCCATTAAAAGCCCTTACATGACATACATGTGAAGCAATTCAATCAGAAAACTAACAGTTTAATTCTTAACAAAACAATTTATATGGGGACGAAGTCCCCAATTACGGTAGAAAAATCAATAAAAAAAAAAAAAAAAAAAAAAAAAATCGGGAAAATTTCCCGAATTTTTCATTCTACTAATGAACTCAAAATCGTTAACTTTTTTTTCAGATCTAGTTCCTGTTCCGGTTTTCCCCGCATTTGCGCAGAAATCTGTCTTGTT
Organism: Mytilus edulis; assembly: GCF_963676685.1. NCBI lineage: Eukaryota > Metazoa > Mollusca > Bivalvia > Mytilida > Mytilidae > Mytilus > Mytilus edulis. The sequence goes on from NC_092352.1 coordinate 60,440,738, forward strand.
TGCACGAGACTTTGAAAAAAAAAATATTTATCAGTCTAGTAAAATATAAGATTGGAACTCAATACAGTTTCATTTTTAATGATTGTTTGATTTGAAAAAAACGTTACCTGATGGAAGCGTTTCTTTTGTTTACATTGAATATGACGTCATAACTTAAAGAACGTCACAGCTAAATCCCTAACAACAGAACCAAAATCGGCAACGTTACGGTATTTCCGTATCCTTTATTAACATGTTTGAAGTAAAAAAATAATCCATATACAGACTTCGTCCCCATTCACAGGTTATGCCTGCCTCATATTATGGGGACGGAGTCCCCAATAACAGTAGAAAATTCAATAAAATAAATACGGGAAAATTTCCCGAATTTTTCATTATACTAATGAACTCAAAATCGTTCAAATTTTTTTTGTCGTGTTTTGAAATCCCGGACATGCGCAGAAATGTACAATGTTCTTCCTTTTTCCGGTCTCGTTTGTATGAAACTTTGAGTAAAATATATATTTATCAGTCTAGTATAAAATAGGAAGGAACGCGCAATACCAATTTCATTTTTAATAATTCCTTGATATGAAAAAACGTTACATGATGATGATAGCGTTTCTTTGTTTACATTGCATATGACGTCATAATTAAAATAACGTCACAACTAAATCCCTAACAACAGGACCAAAATCGGAAACGTTACGGTATTTCCGTTTCTTTTTTTTTAAACAAATATTTAAGTTACAAAAAAATAATTCATACAGACTTCGTCCCCATTTACAGGTAATGCCTGCCTCATAATTGAAAATTGAATACACATGAAACATATAGATACTTGTCTATTGTTTAAGTCAGTGTTGCCATCTTTTGCTTTTTTTAGAAGTTGGGTTTCTGTCTCCTTGAAGTTTATCCCCCATCTCATGTTATTTGTTATGGTAGTATTTTTATGCTTGATGTAAGCTTTTATTCATGATGTGACACATGTATCTAATGCATTCTTCGTCACTTTCATACTCAAAAATTGATATATTAAATTGGTCAGAGATAAAAGAGAGTAAAAATACACTAAAGGAACACTCAAATGCACAAGTCAATCGCTGAACATGTGAAAAAAATAGATCAAGGCAAATTTATATAAACTTTTATATATAAAAATAAGATATTTAGGTAAATCTGTTTTTTCAGATTTGTTATGATAAAACTTAGATACACATGTTAATTCACATGTCCTACAACAAGTTCTCCACCATATAAATAAATGTGTGGAATCTGCAGTTACACTGTTATCGTGTAATTATAGCTCTCAATCTGACACATTTCATATCAGTTCCATTTGCTGACTGCTCATTAGTCTCGGACCATTTTGTGCTTGTTCTGCTATTTTTTTAACAGGTAATAACTTTTTCTGATTAACTTAGTCCCAGCAATTTTTCCACCGATGGGTACATCCAATCGTCATCACTAAGATTTTTCAGCTTCTGTCGTAATTGTTTCAGTCTCTGCTCATGCATGTCCTCTGTAAAATACAGAATTTTTTTAACTGATTAATAATATATGTTTCATTGCTTGGTCTTAAGGGGGGGGGGGGGAGAGATCGAAGGGGTCCTGGTCCCGCAATCATGGGCATATAAACATGTAAATCCCAAATTTAAAAAATATTAAATCCAGCCATCCTGAAATTTATAAAAAGAAATCTCGGATCCCGAAAGGGTCATTCCTGAAATTTCAAGCTTGAAAACACCTGATCTCGACGTCTGGAAAAAGGTCATGCCCCCCTCTCTAAACTTAACAAAATGTGGTAAGATTGTCAATGAGACAGCTTCCAGAGACCTATCATAAAATGATGTAGGAGTTAAACAACTACTATAAGTCAGTGTATGTACAGACCATAAAAAAATAGCTGTACAATGGACCACATAGCAATGGGCCATTCTAGTTTATGTCTGCTAAAGGGGGATGGATGGTCCTTTCTGAGGCGTGTAAAAAATTTATACATCTTAGGGGTGTAATTTTCTTTTTTCATTTGACACGTAGATGACCCAGTCAAATATCTGATGGGTACACCCCTTGCAGTAAAAATTCTGATAGGTCAATTTTTCCTATGAAAGCCCATCCACTCAATATGAACAGAAACTCTACATCTGATACATGTAGGTCTTAATTTTTAGATCTGATAGGTAGTTTTTCATGAAGTTTTTTCTGATACGTATACAAAATATTCTCCCCATCCATCCCCACCTGTCAGAAACTAACTGGAATGGCCCAATCTATATGAGGCACTCACTAGACAAATGTAAAACAAGGAAAAACATACAGAGTTAATTATTTACAAAACAACAAACTAATATGATATACAGCATGTACAGCAACCAACAACAAGGCAAGTTCTAAATCTTTCTTTGAGATCTTAATTTTAAATGAATAAAAATCTCTTTGCTCAAGTAAATTTGTAGTGAATTTTCAATGGCATTTTTGGATGCTTAGTAAATACTATAGACATGTATATATACCTTTTTGCATTAATTTTCTACTCATTTCAGTTTCATAATCTATCTGTAACGTATTCATTAAAGACAAGGCTGAACTGCTATCTGAAAATAAAAGGATATAAAATTAATGGGCCAAGTGAGCTTTTCTCATCTATTGGGGTCCATCGTCCTGCGTCCGTAAACTTTTACAAAAATCTTCTCCTCTGAAGCTACTAGGCCAAATTTGATCAAACTTGACCACAACCATTATTAGGGTATCTAGTTTAAAAAATGTGTCCAGCGATCCGACCAATTAACCAAAATGGACGCCATGGCTAAAACTAGAACATAGGGTAAAAATGTAGATTTTGGCTTATAACTCTAAAACCAATTAAAGCATTTACAGCAGTTCTAACATTGGGTAAAATTGTTAATGAGGTGAAGATCTATCTGCTCTGAAATTATCAGATGAATCAGGCAACCCGTTGTTAGGTTGCTGCCCCATAATTGGTAATTTTAAGGAAATTTTGTCGTTTTTGGTTATTATCTTGAATATTATTATAGATAGAGATACATTTTTGTAAACTGTAAACAGCAATAATGTACAGCAAAGTAAGATCTACAAATAAGTCTCTGAAACTACTAAAACAAATTTAACCAAACTTGTCCACAGTCATCATTAGGGTTTCTAGTTTAACAATTGTGTACGATGACCCTGCCTGCGAAACAAGATGGCCGACATTGCTAAAAATTGTACATAGGGTAGGTAACATGCAGTTTTTGGCTCATATCTCTGAAACCACAGCATTTACAGTAAATCTGCTATGGATAAAATTGTTCATGAAGTCAAGATCTATCTGCCCTGAAATTTACAGGCCAATTGTTCATCTTGTTGTTGGGTTGCTGCCCCTGAATTGGTATTTTCAAGAAAATTTTGCACCTTTGGGTTATTACATGTATCTTGAATATTATTATAGATACATTCTTTTTGTAAACTGTAAACAGCAATAATGTACAGCAAAGTAAGAGCTTCAAGTAAGTCAACATGACCAAAGTGGTCAATTGACCCTTAAGGAGTTATTACCCTTTATAGTCAATTTTTAACAATTTTCATAAATTTTGTAAATGTTTGTAAATTTTTACAAAATATTTTTCCAGTCACTTCTTGGCCAAGTTTATTATAGATAGAGATAATTTTAAGCAGCGACACAATTTTATCATGAATCCATCTGTGTTGTTTGTTTAATACGCAAAATAGACTAAGGTGAGCGACACCGGCTCATAACACTTAAATATTTCTTATTTATTTGTTTGGATTTTAGTTGTTTACAAATCATGCAAATTGGGATTAGAAAAATAAAGTTATGGTCATATAGAATAATATATGCATACAGTGGCGGATCCAGCCATTTTAAAAAGGGGGGTTCCCAACCCAGAGTAAAGGGGGGGGGGGGTCCAACTATATGCTCCCATTCAAATGCATTGATCGTCAAAAAAAAGGGTGGTTCCAACCCCCGGAACCCCCCCCCCCCCCCCCCTGGATCCGCCACTGGCATACTCCTTTTCATCTTAATAAAACCTACTAACACAATGAACTTGACTAATGTAAAAATGACGATGTGGATTCATTGGTACATCATTGTACATGCAATGGTCAAACAAAAAAGTTAAAACTGGTACACATGTTGCAAAATTATAATCCTGAACCTCCTCCTTTCAGTTACAATGCATTTTGAACATTCTTGATTTTTTTTTTTATCAACAATGTAAATATATATACATGTGCATGTATTTACTGTTGCCATTATTTTAAGTCTATATGTTCTTTTCTTGTATTGTATTTATAGGGTATCAGTTCAGTTCAAGCCTAATACACTTTCGCCCCCTACATTGTATGTCTGTTCGCAACCTATATGTATGCAGCCAATTTGTATTCAAATTCCAGTTGAAGTATTTATACAGTGTACGATTATAATTCGCTTGTAATGCGCTAATAGGTTTTTTTCACCTCAGTGAACACATAATTACCGCCAAAGACATGAAAGCAATCGATAATCGATTTATTTCAAGGTGCAACGCATACCACGCGTATTAAAAGCGGATAAGGAACGAATAAATAACAGGGTATCAGTCGAGCGCTGAAACGGGTACAAATGTTCTATTAGAGTTATTTCACCTCTAAGAACCGACAGTTACCACCAGAGACACAAAAATATTTTTTTTTTTAAATTGGAACGTATAAAACACGTTTTATAAGCGAATAAGGAACGAATAAGTAACAGGATAACAGTGTACCGCTGAAACGGGTACATAGGCGCTAATAGGGTTTTTTCCCCTCTTAGAACACATAGGTACCACAAGAGACAAGAAAACAATTGAAAATCATTTTCTAAAAGGTGCAACGTATAACAAACGTATGAGACGCGAATAAGAAACGAATAAGTAACAGGGTTACAGTCGAGCGCTGAAACGGGTACATACGCGCTTATAGGGTTAAATCACTTCTTAGAACCCAAATTTACCACCAGTGACAAGAAAACAATTGAAAATCATTTTTTTTAAATGTGCAACGTATAACAGCCGTATTATACGCGAATAAGGAACGAATAAGTAACAGGGTATCAGTCGAGCGCTGAAACTTCTACATACGCGCTGATAGGGTTATATCACCTCTTAGAAACGAAATCTACCACTAGATACAAGAAAAAAATTTAAATCTTTTTTTTAAAAGGTGCAACGTATATCACGCGTATTAAAATCGATTAAGGAACGAATAAGTAACAGGGTATAAACCGAGCGCTGGAACGGGTACATACGGGCTAATAGTGTTATTTCATCTCTAAGAACACATAGTTACCGCCAGAGACAAGAACACAATTGAAAATCATTTTCTAAAAGGTGCAACGTATAATACTCGTGTTATAAACAAGGTATAAGTCAAGCTCCGAAACGATGTACACCCCGCTAACATATTTTATAGCTGACCATGCGGTATGGACTTTGCTTATTGTTGAAGGCCGTATCGTGAACTATAGTTGTTAATGTCTGTGTCATTTTGGTCTATTGCGGGGAGTTGTCTCATTGGCGATCATACCACATCTTCATTTTTATACAAGCGCTAAAAGGTGATTTCACCTCTTCGAACAAAGAACCAGATCTTCAAACATACGAATATAAAACATTTAAAAGGTAGAACGTATAAAAATCAAATAAGAAACAAATAAGTATCTAACGTAGAGCAACAGGATCGGTTGAGAACAAACACATATAAATAGGTCATAAAAAGGTCATTTTACCTCAACAAATTTAGAACTATAACCAGACATTAGAATATAAACAATTAAAAAGGGGGAAGGATATCAAAAATCGAATAAGTAACGAATAAGGAATAAGTAATAAGTAACGAATAGGCAATAAGGAATAAGTAACGAAAAGGTAACGAATAGGGAATAGGGAATAGGTAACGAATAGGTAGCGAAAAGGTAACAAATAGGTAACGAATAGGGAATAGGTAACGAATAGGTAACGAATAGGGAATAGGTAACGAATAGGGAATAGGGAATTAGTAACGAATAGGTAACGAATAGGGAATAGGGAGTTAGTACCGAATAGGTAACGAATAGGGAATAGGTAACGAATTGGGAATAGGGAATAGGTAACGAATAGGTAACGAATAGGTAACGAATATGGAATAGGGATTATGTAACGAATAGGTAACGAATGGGGAACAAGGAATTAGTAACGAATAGGGAATAGGGAATAGGAAACAAATAGGTAACGAATAGGGAATATGGAATAGGTAACGAATAGGTAACGAATAGGGAATAGGTAACGAATAGGTAACGAATAGGTAACGAATAGGGAATAGGGAATAGGTAACGAATAGGTAACGAATAGGGAATAGGGAATAGGTAACGAATAGGTAACGAATAGGGAATAGGGAATTAGTAACGAATAGGTTACGAATAGGGAATAGGGAATTAGTAACGAATAGGTAACGAATAAGGAATAGGTAACGAATAGGTAACGAATAGGGAATAGGGACTAGGTAACGAATAGGTAACGAATAGGGAATAGGAAATTAGTAACGAATAGGTAACGAATAGGGAATAGGGAATTAGTAACGAATAGGTAACGAATAGGGAATAGGGAATTAGTAACGAATAGGGAATAGGGAGTTAGTACCGAATAGGTAACGAATAGGGAATAGGTAACGAATAGGGAATAGGGAATAGGTAACGAATAGGTAACGAATAGGGAATAGGAAATTAGTAACGTATAGGTAACGAATAGGGAACAGGGAATTAGTAACGAATAGGGAATAGGAAATAGGAAACAAATAGGTACCGAATAGGGAATAGGGAATAGGTAACGAATAGGTAACGAATAGGTAAGGAATAGGGAATAGGTAACGAATATGTAACGAATAGGGAATAGGGAATAGGGAATAGGTAACGAATAGGTAACGAATAGGGAATAGGTAACGAATAGGTAACGAATAGGGAATAGGAAATTAGTTACGAATAGGTAACGAATAGGGAAAAGGGAATTAGTAACGATAAGGGAACGAATAGGGAATAGGGAGTTAGTACCGATAGGTAACGAATAGGGAATAGGGAGTTAGTACCGAATAGGTAACGAATAGGGAATAGGGAATAGGTAACGAATAGGTAACGAATAGGTAACGAATAGGGAATAGGAAATTAGTAACGAATAGGTAACGAATAGGGAATAGGGAATTAGTAACGAATAGGGAATAGGGAATAGGGAATAGGTAATGAATAGGTAACGAATAGGGAATAGGGAATAGGTAACGAATAGGGAATAGGCAACGAATAGGTAATGAATAGGGAATAGGGAATAGGTAACGAATAGGGAATAGGGAATAGGGAATAGGTAACGAATAGGTAACGAATAGGGGATAGGGAATAGACCTGTAACGAATAGGTAACGAATAGGGAATAGGGAATAGGTAACGAATAGGGAATAGGGAATAGGTAACGAATAGGGAATAGGGAATAGGTAACGAATAGGGAATAGGGAATAAGTAACCAACTTGACGTCCATGTCAGTTTTCACTGATACTTCTAAATGTTGGGCACTGGGAACACCAAATAGCTCTGAATTATTTATCTCAAACGCTAACCTTATATAAGAGATTTAAATCAACTTATTTGATTCCGGTTTAAATAGGTTTAATTTTTTTTTTGATAGATGCACAACCTTAAAATTTCTAATATGTTTCATATAAAAAAAAACGACTTCTTCTTTTCATTATTTATTTTGTAATTAAAAATTATTTGATATATTTCGCCGGTGCTATTTATTTACAACTAAGAATGATTGTTATCAGTGTTTACAGGTACCCTTCTTTTCGCCCCTTTTCTATTTTTGATATTTTAATCAAAAATTTAAAATAGCAAACCTTCAAAAAGTGAAATAATCAAAATTTCACGTTAGGTTAGTATTTTAAAAGTTTGATCAAATTCCTAAACTATCAAATTTATAAACGATATTTAGAATTTTAATATTTTAATAATTTGGTTAAAATTTCAAAATTTCAAAACTTTTACACAATTTGAAATTTTGATATTTTAAAACTCAAAATCAAAATTCCAAAAATCTAAAATTTCAAAACTTTTTAAAACTTTGAATTAATAAGTGTTACACGGACCAAAAGGAATACATTTTTTAAATCTAAATTAGATGAAAAGGGTGGGGTAACAGAAACCCAGCGGCTTCCTCTATCAATCAAGTATTGAAGTGCCACCGCCCCATACATCCCTCCCCGATATGTTTTATACTGTACCACTTACAAGTACGGTCGAGGAAAAACCCGCCGTTTTAAATACGTCATTGCATGACGTAATAGTACGTAGCTTTCGAAAGAAAAAAATGAAACGTGGATTAGTGGTAGTGCTTTCTCTGTCGATAACTGGATTGCTTTTGACAGGCATGTCCTTGCTAGTTGTTTCATTATGTGTATGGTACAAAGACAACCATGATGGAGATAACATTGCTGTTTCTGCTATATTTATATCACTTGGGATTTTCCAAGCATTTTTTCTGTGGTTCTTTATTCGACACAAGAAAGGGAACGTCAAAGACACAACTTCGAATACGATGAAAAGAAATATCTTGGAAGTAGTGACAATAGAAAGTGTCGTACACCAAGATGAGAATTGTACAACGTTAGACAAAAAACCGGAAGATTTGTAAGTTTAGATATATGTATACTGTATAGTGAGATTAGCGAACAACCATTTAACTAAATAAAAAAGGGGTAGACTATGTCTTTTTTCTCTCATTCATAATTATTTTTGTTGCGCAAAATGCGAACAAGTTTATTTAGATTTTCGACGCTATCTATCACACTATTAGGTATGGGGGAAATATTCATTCAGATTATTTTTTACATCTGCTTGACTAGAATTTTTTTCATCAAAATGGGGATCAAAATATGTTTTGCCAAATTATGCAAATAGAGCTAAGGTTAACCATTATCTATTCATGCGGTAGAAAAGCCTTAGTATTTCTAAAAGATTGAAATTAAAATTCCCGCCACAATAAACTTATTTTCTTAAAAAGGTAGATAATTCATGTATTTGAAGGTTAATATTTAGAATGTTGACAAAAGTATTATTTCGTATTTGTACGGTAAAAACACAAACTATATTGACCTTGGCTTCAGCGAGACACATAACAGGTACTTTTTAAATATTTAATTACTACATGTGTCAGCGAGGACTTGGAAATAGCCAAGGCCCATCACTATGCATCCCAAGTTTGTCACCACTGAAGCCTCAGACTGAAGCTAGCTAAAATTTCCAACATTTTTTCGATCATAAATCTTAAGTTTACTTTTGAATGCTAACATTATGGATATTAAGAGCCTAATACCCCTCCCCAGCCATAGACAAAGGGAAGTTTAGACATCTCCCATTTTATAATATTGCATGACCATGTATGCAGGAACATACATGTACTAGCAGATGTAAATTTAAGCATACAACAGTTCAAAGCCAGAAACCGTGTCCTTTCTTAAAGTTAACCTGCAGTTGTTTATAGAACCTTTAGGGGTTATGTGCAAAGATAGCTAGAGAACAGCATTTCGGCAAAATATTTTATATTAACAGCATTAATTGTCCTTTTCTAATATCCCAGAATAATTACATGAACAACATGGAATGAATTTACGCCAAAAGAGACGATATCATTGTTCTCTTTTTTCAAATTTCCTTTTTTTGTACATAACAGGAGATGTTTCTTCGGACCTTCTTATGGTGTGTATATCTTTACCAATTCGTTCACTATGTCTGCATGTCTGCATGTCTGTATTTCTTTTAAATTTCAACGATCGTAATCTATTCTATTATATATATATATATAGCTGGTTAATTATTAACATGATTAAGTAACATACATGTATATACATTAAGTTAGTTATGAAATCCAGAGGACAATATAACATTATATAGACTAAGTATTCAAAATGATGTGGATGGGAGGTTTACTGAATAGAGAATATTAAATGGGATAAAATATAAAGAATTATAGAGAAAAATGGTGGCGAAAAGAATAGAGAAAATTGAGAAGCTGAAATATAAAAAATAGAGAAAAATGGCCTTGACATGATTGAAGAATGCAGAAATGAAATAAATTTTCCGAGATATCAAATTCCCTGATTCAGTATCAACCTTGGACTTTGTTAAAATCTTTTGTTTTTAAAATGTAGAAATCTTTTTATGATCTTGAAATGTCACAGTGGAAATTGTACATCTTAATTTTGTTTTCTTAACATGTATTTCAGACGACAGCCTGAGTCGATGGGAATACTGGAATCAGAGGTATAAGGAACGTAACGAGGCATTTGATTGGTTGACAGATCCTTATTTGACAGTTCAGTCCGTTTTACCATATTTAGAAGAAACCAAAAGTACAGACATTTTACATTTACTGGACTTGGGTACCGGAACATCGCGATTCCCATCTGAATTATCTAAACATTTAAAAGCCAATTTTAATTTATTTTGTTTCGATTATGTGAAAGAATGCCTACAATTTCAGCGATCTTCCATATTTCGATCAGACTTTCGGGATGCTTCTAATCCTTTTGCAAGAATCATGTTTGTTTGCGGTGATGCAGAAAGTCTTCCATTTAAAGCAGACACGATGAACATAATTTTCGATAAAGGCACGACAGACTCTTTACTCAAAGATAAAATAAAAGGAAAAGAAAGAACTCATTCAGTGCTGTCTGAAGCATTTAGAGTGTTATGTCCGAACGGAAAGCTGTTACAATTTACAGACGAAGACCCGGATGTAAGAATTCCTTTCCTGGAGGAATCGTGTAGGAACTGGAATATTTCAATTAGTTACAAAATTTTAAGCAGTGAAAGTATTGAATATTTCATGTATACTGCAGTAAAAAGATAAATATATATTCGACGTTTATTTACCAATATTATACATTGTACTATAATCTTAATGAGATATAATGAATGTATAGAGTGAACGCTTGTCTCCTTCTATCCATACCAGCTTTATGTGTTGAAGAAGAAGATTTGGAAACTTCATTTCTTGTAAAAGATGTATATGCTCTGTAGTTTCCTTTTAACATTTGACTTTTGTCCTTGGTCTCATTTAATGGTCAAATGGTTGTTGTTTGCTTGGCAATTTTTACCAGCGTAACGAGTACAACAATTTTTGGTAAATATAGAATCATACATTTTTCCCTGACAGGGTTCGCAAGACATGGCTAAGTGATCAACATTAAGTTTTCTTGATTGGATTCGTTTATAAATGCTAGCCTACAATGTATATTTGCAAAATTTCATCTAAAATTAATGCATCCACGAGAGTTCAAATTAAGTGGATGTAAGTAACCGTTCGACCTTCCCCAACTCATACCATACATGAATGGTCCACTTAAAAGGACATATGTTATATAGTAATGTACCAGTATATTAAGACATTAACAGCAGAGCATCATTTTCCTCTCTTTAATTACCACTGTAACACGGTTACGAGCCGGGATTGGTCCATAGGACCCTAGCTGATTAGCCATTCCTATATCAACTAAGCATAAGGTGCAGCGAATAGATTTAGCGATTACACGTATCTAAATGCTTACATACATATTATAGTAGCCCCGGTCAATGGAAGCTTTGAAGTAAACTAGACTTATTGTGGTTTTTTTTTTTAATTTATTTCAGTGGCAAATATTTCATGCATCTTTTGGACGATGATGTAAACTAAAACTCAGCTCAATTTACGATTTTTTGAAAATGAATGAATATGCACTAAATTCGTTTTGGTATTTAACGTATACAGAGGTGCTTATGTATTCGTTAACAAAGAACATATGTCAGTATTGCGGCTTAAGTATAACAGACCAACAAAATAATATGTTATGCGCCCCATTTATGGCCATTATGCTTTCTGATCTGTGCGTCTGTTCGTTAGTTCGTTCGTCCGTCCGTCTGACCCGCTTCAGACTAAAGATTTTAGTCACGGTAGTTTTTGATGAAGTTGAAGTCCAGTCAAACTTAGTACACATGTTCCCTATGATATGATCTTTCTAATTTCACTGCCAAATTAGAGTTTTGACCCCAATTGCACGGTCTACTGAACATAGAAATGATAGCGCGAGTGGGGCATCCGTGTACTATGGACACATTCTTTTCGATTTCAATTTAACAGTAGAATTCCTTATTTTGATACTTTTAAAACCATGATTTAATTCAAGTTCATATAACGTACATGTACATGTATATATGAACCCTATCGCTATGTACTTTGGCATAGTTGAACAAATATAACTTAATTGAAACCACGTGATTACGATGTTTTTCTCATTGGAAATAAATTGGTACATGTATCAACACTGTGTGTATCCTACAGATGTAAACAAACAATCGTACGTATGATTATTTCTTCAAATTAATACTTAAACACACTTTAAATGAAAAGTGGAACAACACATATTTGTTTTGATATCTAGTTTCAGTTTCGGTTTTACCAGCTGTTTTATCTTTCTGTTGTAAATTGATGGTCCGATTAGAGCAGGACAATTTTGATTAGCCATCCTACTTTTTCTAACACCCCTGTAATATAATATATATTTTTATACATCCTTCAAAATTATTGCACAAATTATTATACATGTTATACAATCATGTGCTTGCAAAAACCTGTATTTTTACATTATTTATTACCATTGCCTAGTTCACTACACACAACAGACATTGATATACATCTATTTATTAATAAATTACCAGTGACCTCTGTGGATAGTATACTAGAAATTGATTGTAATTATTAGTAATTTAATATACAAATATACGTTTTTATTTCTAGTATATTAAAAACAAAACGCGAAATTCAAAGAAAAGAAAAAAATACCAATTTTAGAAAAAAGGGCCTTTGGCATAGGCGGATCCAGGGGGGGGGGGGGGCCTGGGGGGCCCGGGCTCCCCCTTTCGTGGGAAAAATTTGGTTGATTATATAGGGAATCATTGAAGCATGACTGGAGCGGGCCCCCTTTTAGGTCAGTCAGCGGGCCCCCCCTTAGGAAAAGTTCTGGATCCGCCACTGTTTGGTAGGCTTGTATGATTTTTTTTTTATTTAAGTTTGATTTATAGATTTCGGAGTTAGTAGCTAGGACGTCCATTATCACTGAACTAGTATACATTTTTGTTCAGGGGCCAGCTGAATCACGATTTCGGGCGTGGGATTTTCTCGTTGCATTGAAGACAATTGCGCTGTCCTCCCCCAAAAATGTACCTATGCAAACTCACGAAGACGTTTACAAATTTGTCAAAAATGTGAAATTGTCCATCTATATCGTCCCAAGTCTAAAACACATGTGGTAAAATCTTAACAAAAAAATCTACAATCTACCATCAACCACAAAAAAACAAAAACAAAAAATGCAGAAAAAAATCCCACTTAGTTATTCCATACAACTCTACTCTGACTAAGGTCATGCTCATGAAAATATGTTGTCCTGAACTGAGTTTTTTTCTATCTAAATTGGCCCCCCTTTTTTCAACTTCCTCTGGCTCAAAGTATCATTTGATGTCCGTTGCCCATCGTTGTCGTTAACTTTATACAATAATCGTCTTTGAAACTCTAGACTAAATTTAACAAAACTTGGCCACACTCATCTATAGATACTCTAGATTTTAAAAAAATGTGTCCGATTCCCGGCCTGTTAACCAACATGGCTGACAGGGCTAAAATTAGAACGTAGGGGTAAAATGCAAGTATTGTCTATCATCTTGAAAACCGCAGAAAGAAGAGAAAATCTGACAGGTGGAGAAACATAAAAAATGATCAGATTAACTTAAATCCGATTACAAGAAAACTGATCAGCAATGCAAGATCTACATATAATTCTTTTTGGAGTAATTGACCTGTAATAACGGTGTTTGTTCTTCTTTTAGAGTTTTTCCTTATTATCTGAAAAACTATAATTACTATAGATAGATCGAAGCTTAGATTAAATATGATCAGCTAATAAGTCAACTTTGTTGGATCTGACGACAATTTATTTACTTTAAAATTGAGAATGGAAATGTCGAATATGTCAAAGAGACAACAACCCGACAAAAGAGCAGATAACAGCCGAAGGCCACATGGGTCTTCAATGCAGCGAGAAAATATGTATACTATATTTCAGTGATAATGGACGTCCTACTAATTCCGAAATCTATAAATTTAACTTAAATAAAAAATCATACAAGCCTAACAAAGGCCAGAGGGTCCTGACGTTGGATAGGCGCAAAAATGCGGCGGGGTTAAACATGTTTTTTGAGACCTCAAACACCCCCTATACCTCTAGCAAATGTAAAAAAAATCACACAACAATACGCACTGTAAAACTCTGTTTTAAAAAAAGGCCGATGTCAGAATAGATAACAAAAGAAACTAAACATAAAGACAATGGTTCATACATAAACAAAGGACTACTATCAGTTGCTGACATGCCAGCTCCAGACCTCAATTAAACTAATTGAAAGATTATGTCTTCATCATATGAATATGTCTGCATATTGAATTGTATTTACGAAGGATGTCCTTGTACCGATGATAAAATTTAGTAAACGTTTTGACTAGTTTGTGCAATTCGAAAACCCTGGTGTAATAATTTTCCACTAATACATAAATTTCTCTCGCTAAATTTAATGCATAGTTACATAAACGAGCGAATCGTACAAGTTGAGATATATAAACACTTTAAAATGTTGACAAGGGAACGTCACCATCTAAAAATGATTATTAACGATTTGAAATGAAAAAATCATCTATATTATCCTTCCCATTAATGATTTAGATATCAAGATGAAGGAAAGGGCAGTAGTCATTGTTAGTATTAGCTTTATTTAAAGTTAGTTCAACAGGATAAATTTCTTTAGTATACATACTGAAGTCGTCATTATTGAGAGCCAATATATCATCCGATTATATAAAAGTATTGTTAAATTTTTGTATCTGATGTTGTTCGATGGGTCTTTGCTGATTTTAGTCATTAATTATAACTCATTACAATACAGAAACAGGTCCGCAACAAGTGGTGTACAGTTAGTCCCCATTGGAATTCCAATAACATGACGATATACGGAATCTCTAAAGCGAACACAATTGTTATCTAATAAAAATTCAGGGGCGATTATAGTATCAAAAGCATGTCCAATTGACATAGTTCTTTTGTTTGTTACTAAAAATGACCTTAAAGAGTTTGAAAATATGTATTCGCATTCTGACTTTTAATGCCCATTTAATTAGGTGTGTGATTTGTTTTTATAAAAATATGAAGCAATGTGGTGAAAAGGGTAGAAAAACCAAAACTTTCAAAAGTAATGAATTCCACTATTTTCAAAAGCCTTATTTGAACAATTAATTATCAGGTTTGTTATTGTACCAAGTGTACTTGGAAGTAGAATAGACAATTTAGCAGTGGAACAATGCCTTGAAGACTATATAAATCTATATTTGTAAGGTGTTTTGTGTTGTTTCGGAATCCAGTACATAGTGGGAACTTTGTGTATATGACTTTTTGTTTTGTCTTTGTTGACATATTTGTTTGTTTTTGTACGTAATGATTAGGCTACACAACGATGACTGCTGTACCACTTTTTTTGATATTTTTACCTTTTATGTCAGCTTGTTTTATTCACACATCGTTGTCAATAATATGGAATTTTATGGGACTGTCATACATGTGAAAGGTTTAGCTAGCTTTAAAACCAGGTTTAATGCACCATTTTCTAAATAGAAAATGCCTGTTCGAGGTCAGGAATTTGACAGTTGTTATCCATTCGTTTGATGTGTTTGAGCCTTTGATTTTGCCATTTGATTAGGGACTTTCCTTTCTGAATTTTCCTCGGATTTCATTTTTTTTGTGATTTTACTTTTGGATTGATACTTGTAGCGTCTGTCTCAGACAAAATCTAATTCCCCCTCCCTTTGAAGTTAAATGGTTGCTCCCTTACATTTTTTATTTTGAATTCCTACTATGTAAAAAGTCCTGCTTTATTGTTTAGTAATCGTTATATTCCAGGAGAAATGACGTTAAATATTTAACATGGCCTCAGTTGGTGGTTCTGTCGTTTCTACAAAGACACACTACGCTCGTCTTGGCCATGCTGCACAAAATCTGATACCCAGATTTCTACAGGAAGTTTTATTATATTATGAAAAACCTAAAAATATTTATTACAGTTGTAATACAAATCATAATCTATTATGCCGTCTAAAATCATCAGACTGGACAAAAATTAAAGAAGCGGTAATCACAGAGTCTTACAAGAATTTTGATATTCCACTAACTTATGCAATTTTGCGAAACATTCATAATTCGACACTAGAACCAACTGATGGATGGGATTATAAAACCGATCCTCAACCGCATCAAATGAAGACAGGTGATGACCTAGAAAGATGTCGAAGGAGGAGAAATAAGATAATACACAGAGGAAACACAGAGGTCAGCGATCAGGAATTGCATGAATATTTTGATGAATTTAGAACAATTGCAAGTAGATTACAGGTAATTTGTAATAAAAAGAACAATGAATTTGTTTCGGAAGTTGAAGATCTACGAATTTGCTGTATGGACGAAGATACAGAACGAAAATACTTGGCAGAAATTGAAGAATGGCGACGTAGAGGTATAGACTATGAAGAACAAATTTCACAATTAAAGGAGCACCTTGCGGGTAAGTTTGCTTTAGGAATTTCATGGCAGTTAAACGGGAGATCCGCGTTTATATCGAAAACGTGAACATTATGGACCCAGTCTTTAGGCGGCAAGGTTCTTTATCGAAATCGTAATACATATTAGGTAAATTAGAATATAATAATTAAATTTCGTATCCATTTTACTCCTTGAATGTCCTATGATGTCTAACAACTAGACTGCCACCAGCAGAGAATTGTCTCAAAGACAATCATGCCACACTGTCTATTTTTGTGCTGGAAATGATTTGAATAATAGTAAATTAATGATTGATAAAAATCGTGCTTTTACACACGATAACGAAAGAATGATACAATTCACATTTTGCAATACTTTTCATACTCTATTCAAAGGACTGCATGCTAATTTATGAATTAATACCGTGTTCATTGGTTTGTGTATCTAATCTATTTATTTCACCATATATGATTACGATTCCAAAGATAACGATACCGAAACCCATAGAATGATACAAGAAATCTAAAAACAAGAACATACAAAACCATTATTATATCGGTATTCAGAATATAGACATTATAATAAAAAACATATTTTCCCTGAATTCACGGTACGTGAGACCCTGTTTCAGCAAAAGAGCAGAACATCAAATGCCAAAATAAATGCGCCAGGTTACTTTCTTTACCAGTGAAACGAAATTTGTATGTTCACACTGTCATCAATAAAGACCTTACATGAACATTGTTTATTTTTGTTGTACAGCCATGGGCATATCAGAAAAGCAAGATACTGAAAACGGTAAGTATTACAATGTTTCGTTTTTTTTTTATTTTCGTTTTTTTCTCTCCAAATTTTGTATAACTATGGCAATATTTGACAAAATTAAGTACTTATACATATTTGACCTACACATTTTTGGTTTTGAGGGTTCCGAATCAATGCAATTTAATAAAAGCAGGATCGGACATACTATCATTATCATTTTATTTCATTTTAGTGTCCATGTGAATAGAAGATACTACTAGTAAAAGTAGTTTCTTTATTGTACTGCGTTTTTCTCTCCAGAAAATATTTCTAGTTAAAATAGATACAAAAAAAAACTTTACGAAAAAACTAATTAAAGACCGCCACACTACACTAAACTAATATTGATCAACGAAAACCCCACACAAAACAATCGGGCAGACCTCATTTCCTCAAAAAGTGTCAGATCAGTTCTTGCTTCATTAGTGATATCTCAGTCTTGCTTTTGTTACAATAAATGTGCATTGGCTTCATAGAAATTATATAGCAAGATATATTAGAGAAAGCTATATATTTCTATAAAAATATAGCAGCATGATGCAATTGTAGCGTATGAAGATACCGGATCTAAATTGTATTTTGAATAAATTTTCCTTATTGTGCCAATGCTTTGTCTGCTTATCAATTATTACCTTTTTTGTTTTGCAGTTGTTTTCATCAAACCTTTGCAGAAGACAACATGTGTTGAAGGCAATACAGTGACCTTGCAATGTATTGTAAGTGGGTCAAAGTTTATAGCAGAATGGTGGAAGAATGATGAGAAAATTGTATACGACCAGAAAAGCAGACAGGAATGTTTAAGTGATATAATAGATGGTATAGATGTCCAAGTCTCCAAGCTTATCATTTCAGAATCTACCAATGAAGATAGTGGAACATATGCACTAAAGCTTGGGGGTAAAAAAAGTAGTTGTGTCCTATCTATCACAGGTGGGTATCATTATCTAATTATCATAATTTCTTACGCAGGAGAGGGGTGGAATATACCAATATATATCATTATGCAGTTGGAGGCGGAATCACAAAAGGATGGTAAAAACGAATAAACAAAAGTCCACAAATCCAACATAGAAAACTAAAGATGAGCAACCCCAAATCCCTCCAAAATCTGGGTCGATCTTGTACTCCAGAAGAGTAAACAGATCCTGTTCCACTGGTTGCAACCGTCATATTACTATAGCAAGTATACATTTGGTGATTGGTGATCAATTTATTTCGGTGATGTAATCTCCGAAGAATAGAGGATATAACTGTGGTTATGACAAGTAGAACATATCAGGGATCATCTGTCACACAGACATTCAAGAATGGTCAAATAACTCGTGATAGCGTCCGAAAAACATTCGTACAAATGACTTCCATTTAATCACTAGCTGAGGGATTGTGGGATATAAACAACAACAAAAATAATATCACAAAATGTTAAGATTAAAGCTTGCTTTGAATTTTGTAGATTGCTATTTCTCTGTCAATATTGCTCTGCAATACGTAATATAATTATACTGTTTTCTGCTTGAACTTGTAGAAAGGAAACCAATTTTAATTGAACTACGAAAATATCAAGAAGAGCTAGTCGAGATAGCTGTCTCAGGTCAAAACACTATTATTTGTGCTGGAACTAATGCAGGAAAGACTTATGTTGCTTATCATATAATTGAAGACCATTTAATCAAATACCCGAATGGTAAGATACATTATGTATACACTTGACAGAAACAAATTCTGAACACATGTAGTTCTAAATGCAATGAATTTCTTATTCCTATTATTAAACAACTGAACTAATATGATAAAGTATAGCTGAAATGTAAATTGTATGATTTTGTTCAAGTTGTTGTGAAAATTAAATTTGGTTTATGTTTCTTAACATATATAATGATTTTTCCTATTGTAGGCAAAGTCGTTTTCATTAACAAGACAAATGTTCTGTTAGAACAGCAATACAACAGAGCATGCAGGACTTTTACAGATCTAAATATGCAGGTATCGACAATCGAAGATAATGAGTTGTACCTCATATTGGTTAATTGTAACATTTGAATTGCAAGCATTGTAGAACTTTCCATTTTAAGGAAATATAGAAAAAAATGCACATAGAGTGGCTCGTCTGATAGATAATTATCATAGAATATACTAATGCATCAATTAAAAATAAGTCATGTGACGATATTTAGATAATGAGAAATAAGTCATGTGACGATATTTTGATTATGAGAAATAAGTCATGTGACGATATTTTGATTATGAGAAATAAGTCATGTGACGATATTTTGACTATGAGAAATAAGTCATGCATGTGACGATATGTTGATTATAAGAAATAAGTCATGTGGCGATATTTTGACAATGAGAAATAATTCATTTGACGATATTTTGATAATGAGAAATAAGTCATGTGACGATATTTTGATTATGAGAAATAAGATTTGTGTAATGCAGTAATCTCTTTATTTAATATGGTAACATATTTAACATTTTAGGGAAAGATTTATAAATGGGACGCAAGTTTAGAGGGTGAATGCGACTCCTTTCCAACCATAATACAACGTGTATCTTTATTCTTCTGTACTCCACAATCACTTTGTAATCACCTGGACGAAAAGTCGAAAAATAAAATCTCGATGGATCTTCTGACGCTGATTATTCTGGACGAATGTCACCATGTGATGGGACGAAATGCTTTCCATCAAATCATGAACTACTACAGAAGACACAAGTTTGAAACGAAATCCGGGAAAATCCCACAGGTTTGTTAAATTAGAATTGATGAATTAAAATTTATATTCACGGTAGTATTATTACAGTGGTGATTGTTTGAAGACGGTTGACACAAATACAATGCATTTAGAATTACCTGTTATATCAACAGTTGGCAGTTGTTTTAAAATAATAAGTGAAAAATCTGGATTTATGGAATAGGGTAAAATGCAAAGAAGACAATGAGTTACAAAATGGTGTTTTCGGGTCCATCATGAATTCATTTGTAAGAGTACAAGCGAAGTTTTAAATGGGAATTAATTTATTGTTAAGTATAGTAGTCCAAGCTTGGTTATTTTATAAAAATAATCATCGACTTACGCTTAGTCACGGGATGATATGTTTTCGGAGGGACGACCAACTGTTATTTAAACTTGTATAGGTATGCCATTTCAAAGTATTTGTATTTATTTAAGACATATTAAGATAGTATTGAAGTTTTTTTCTTCTTCTTGATACTAGTACATCAATTGTTCTTTCCAGGAAATTAGATTTATGAACATGTCAATTTCGCAATGCTTTTTTCCCCCACCCTTCCCGGTAAAAACAGAATCACAATTTTATATTAGATATTCAAAAATATAAATAGGGAAAACAAGTATCCTTTCACGCATGTTTTATCTTTCGCATGGTAATTGAAGGAAAGGCGGCAGATAACACATTGACAACGCAATGAAAAAAACCCGACCAAAGACAAACAGCCATTAGAACACTACACATTAAAAATAAAATAAAGACTGACCTACACGAACCAAAAACAAATCTAGGGGTTATATAAGATGCTCCTGGAAGGATTAGAAATCATGCTTCACTTGTTCGTGTTACTTAAAACACTTCAAATCCTATTTGGTGATTCCACATTCGAACCACGCCAAACAATCGATTAAAGACCGTTTAATTCGTCATATTGGACATTATGCAATATCAAGTGATCAACATATCTATGACAAAAAATTCAACAATTCAAAAATTTCTCATGTTACAAAGATTTTCTATCTTTACCAATGTTGTTATGTATATTGGACGAAATGCTAGCAAAGCTATTGGATGTGCCTAGAATATCAATAATTAGACGTGTTAGATTAGTATTTTTGAGATGATCATTTACTTGAATAACTCAACTCTAGACTTTCCACTTTTAATTGTCAACGATTATCATTTAGCTAACATGTCTAGTAACGGAACATAAGTCTTAAAATGTTGTCTTCGTAAGTTCGTTACATGCATATGGTAAAAATATGATAGATTATTACACAAAGAAAGTACCCCAGAACCAGCCTTTTCCATTAGGTTTTAATTTGACTATTACACTGAACATTTCAGGTTCTAGGTCTGACTGCCTCGCCAGGAACGAATAGAGCAGACGACGGATTTTCTGCTGTTCAACATTTGCAAAGCTTAATGGCAAACCTAGATGTTTCTAAGCTGTCAGTTGTCAGAAAAAATGAACAAGAACTGTTGGAATATTCATCAACACCTACAAACGGTATACTTTGATTGTGTCTATAAAAAAAAAATATTGTAATGCTATATTAGAACTGTACTATAATACAACGGAATCGTATACTTATAACTATCTTATTCTTTTCCAAAATATTTATTATCTATACATATGCAATTTATACAAAAGTAAAATCACAAAAACCCTGAACTCAGAGGAAAATTCAAAACGGAAAGTCCATAATCAAATGACAAAATCAAATGATAAAACACATCAAACGAACGGACAACAACTGTCATAATCCTGACTTTGTACAGGAATTTTCAAATGTAAAAAATGGTAGATTGAACCTGGTTTTATATTGCTAAACCTCTCACTTGTATGACAGTCGCATCAAATTCCATTATACTTACAACGATGCGTGAACAAAACAGACATAATAGGTAAAATTGTCAAAATAGGGATACAGCAGTCATCACCGTGTCCATCACATACGCGGTTGCACATAATTTTGATAACTAGTAATGTAACATATCATACATTGTGTATTCTAATACAATGAAAAGAAATGTATTGATGGAAAAATAACATATTATGCACAATCGCGCAAAACGCCGTCGGGCAAACAATTTCTATCACTAACTTGCATCACAAACGTTACACAATTAAATATTGGAGAAGCCACGCGAATCTCCCAAAAAATATGAAGAAATCTGTAAACATTTTTAGGTTTAACATGTTAAGACATATTAAATGTCCATCATTTCTAGCACACTTCAACGTTAATGTCCATCAGTGCAAACCTAAACAATTCTGAGTAACAGAGATTTTTTGTTTCATTTTAGTGATTAAAGCATTGATGAAATTACCTTTTGTAAATCAGTTAATTATTGAAACGGACGAAAAATGCTAATGTTTGTTTTAAGAATGCAAATGTTATTATTTACTGCATCATAATGTACATTAGGTACTTGTAATACATAAATGATCATGCAAACAAATTTTATGTTTTATTTTATTTTACTAAGTTCAAATTTGTTCCACTAAAAGGCGACAAGACCTTGTACAAGACATTCTTCTTAAAGCCATTCAGAATGTTGAACTTGTATTTAGTGACAGAACAGGTACGTAGCGGTGTTGTTTGCCTAAATAAAAGTATGAAAGAACAATGTAACAATCTTAGCTTATTAATAATGGTTTATGAAATATGCATATCCTCAGGTCCTAGGTCTCATATATCCTTGTTATATTAGACCTTGGCGTTCAATTTTATTAAGAAAAATAATGTTCCAACTCGTTTAGGAAAAATTGACCATATACGAATTTGGCTATTTTTTCACAGGACTTGTTTGTCACTAAGATATTATTGTGTGTGGTCCTATCCTGATACAGCAAGTGACATTTTATGTTCATTGTTTTAACACACTGCTTATTCCATTTTGTCTCTTGTATTTTCCACTTTATAAATAATGTTCTTATAAAGAAGATTGTATTTGATTGTTTTTTATTCAAAAATTGGTCAGTGAGATATATGAAAATTGATGTTAAATTGTTTTTAATTGAGTATTCA
This sequence comes from Mytilus edulis, assembly GCF_963676685.1. Taxonomy (NCBI): domain Eukaryota; kingdom Metazoa; phylum Mollusca; class Bivalvia; order Mytilida; family Mytilidae; genus Mytilus; species Mytilus edulis. The sequence goes on from NC_092352.1 coordinate 60,463,963, forward strand.
AGTTGTTTTTAATATTTTCCCAATTTAGAAAACAATTTAGGGAACGCGACTTTTTTTTCATCTTCATATTGTCTACATTTGCGCTCATTAATGAAGCGATTGTTTTACACGTTTCTCTTCAAAGATAATAAGCGCTACATACGCTTTTCGTGAGTTTAATAAGTTTAATTTGTAAAAGGCGTGCTATATATATAACTTATACTTCTGATATTGCTCGTTGAAAAGGATCTTATCTTTTTAATTATGTCACTTTCATTTAAAATATAACAATATAAGTAAGTATAATGATGTCATTTCATGATTTTATAATAAAATGGTACAATGATTTTCCTTTTCAGTGAGTTCATTTCTTATGGTAAATGGATTAGACACAAAGACTCTGTTAACCGCCCTTGAAAATTCACCAATTAATAAAAGAGAGAAAAGATATGTACATTGGATTAATGAAACAAAACAAAAAACAGAAAGTGTTATGTTAATGGACGCAGATGTGCCTCGCCTAATACATATTTGTTTAAGACTTTTAGAGGTATATTGATATTTTAAGTAAAGATAGTAGGAAGATAAAACATAAATAACCAGCTTGAAAATGATGAAAAATTCACATGTTTCCCTCTAAAGAAAAGTCTAAGCACAACTGATACAATTGAAGTAAAAGTAAATACTGACCAATTTGATCCTCATAAATAACAAGTGGTGAACCCAGGAGCTCTTTGGTGGAAAGGAAGTCTTGTGGTTCCCATCATATACACTATCAACGACAATATTTCTTCCTCAAACATTTATTCTTACCATTTGAGCTACCGAAAGCAACATACATTACGTTATCTTCTATGCATATCGAACCATATTAACGAAATTCTTAGAATCAGACTAATCAAAATGAAATATGGCAAAGATATGGAATTCCAAAGAAAAACATTTACAATATTTATTGTATAGTCATAAGCAGAGGAACAGGGAATAAGAGGACAATGACAAGAACCCCCTCATTTCGGAAAGGCCCTGATAGTACGACAAACTATTTACGTCCTCTAAGCCAAATGTTTGAAAACAATTATTTGCATGTCAAATGATTTGTCGAAGACCAGCACAAAATGTTTAACCTATTACTATTGCCACCCATCTCCACCATCTCCCTTTTTTTTTTAGAAGTATCCGTCCACTTCTCCCACTTAACAAACATGATGGTAAAAGCAGATTAAACTAGAAGCTCTGTTAAAACTATAGGTCACCGTTTGCAAATGAAAAGCTATAAAAGACCATAAAATGACAAATTTAGAGTGCATTACTTTCTAACACAAACGATACAGACGTTCCAGCGACATATGTTTAGATCATTTGATTCTATCATACGTTTGCAAAGTTTGCATAAACTTTGACAAACTATGCACTTACTAAAAATGTTTCTACAGTTTGTCGTTCGTCTGTTGTTAGTACAAATTCTGTATTTCTTTCTAACTTTAACATTGAATCAATTATGTATTCATATTTTTCCCACTAAAAGAAGATTTATACTGACAAAAGAAAAAGAGATATAATCCTGATTCTCATAACTCATAACAGTGTCAATAATTACTCAAATTTAGGTATATTAGGTATTTGCTCTCCTTTCAGTGCTGCTATTTTATATTCATCTGATGAGGACGAAAAACTTTATATGCACATAAGTCCTGTGTGTTAAAAACATCTTCTACAGAAGCTATTTCCCTGCGTAATAAGTTTTTTTTTACATTTTTGACAGTTCAAACAAGGTCAGAAACGATGCATTTGTTTCTTCATTTGTAACGTTTTACAAACTATAACAAACGACACACAACGTTTACAAAACTTTGGTTAGAAAGAAATGCACTCTTAAAACTATAAAAAAAAGTTGAAAAATTCTCTCACCTTTTTTCCTTTCTGATGTTATTGCAGGTATACGTAGAATCTCTTGAGATGAATTCATTACTTGAAATTGCACATGTTACTGAATTGCTGACTGAAGCACATGGACAATTATTTTATGAAAGTCAACAAGCAAACACAATACAAGAAAGACAAATTATAGATGCACTAAAAGGCAAGTATATATTTTTTTATCAGACACAAGATATCTGTAAAAACTTCATTTGTATATCATATATTGACTGTTTAAGTATATTTATACCACACGGAACAAAGTTGCGTAGGGTATAATGTTTTTAAACCCGTCCGTTCGTCAGTCATCACAACCCCTCTGGAACCGCTCAAAGGAATTACATGAAACCTTGGAGACAAGAAAGACATACTGCGTAGTTGTGCATGTCGTCACGAAATTACGATTTGATTTATTTTCTATCAGTTATGCCCTTTTGAAACTAGAATTTCGGCCTAAATATACTTCTGCATCATTTTGTCCCTAACTCCTCTGAAACCACACAACAGAAAATTATAAAACTCTATAGTTATTGAGGACATACTATGTAAATGTGCTTATCTACACAAAGAAATAATAATAGATATCGTCGATGGGCTTCCAAAATGTTGTAAATAACACATTTTTCAAGAAAAAAATATCTCACAAACACATGAAACAGGCTATGAAATTATTTACAAAATGCATGCTTCCAAAATGTCGTATGTGAACATGAACATTTGGATGAATAGCAATGAAATAAAAACTTTGACATTTCTGGGTTATCAGAGAATTTATATTATTTTCACAGAAATAAAGAACTGTACAATTATTTTATTCTCAAAGCCATTATTCAACGATTTTCAAGTTTTCATACAACATTTTGGAAGCAAACTTTACAAACAACTGACATTGGTAATTTTGTAATATGTCTTATTTCAAACGTTTTAATTGGTCTAACTGTATGCTACTTTGTAATACCAAAGATTTTCTTCCGCCCAGACCATTGGTGTCTTAAAGTTTTTAGCCAAAAAAGTCATAACATAAACGACATTTTGGAAGCACAGCGACGATATGTGTCTTTGAACTTAGAAATCTGGTGAAATTTTGTTTGCTTAGGGACAATGTGGGGACGTGGGGTATCTGAGCGTGCTCACTAAGGTTCTGGAATTTTCATAATCTTCTGTAACTCTGATTTAAATTCTTCACTTTATTTCCTTAAACATTTCGGTTTTAAAGATAGCTCAGTATACGTGCAGACACCTTTTATCGTACGTGTAGTATATTACTTAAGTTCTTAATACTCTATAAAATCATTTATATTATAAACAAATATAGGAAAATGAACTCCTGTTTCAGATGTAACATCAGTGTTACGTGAGATGAGACATGAAGTTGAAAATAACCCTGACGTTAATGAAATAATACGCACACTTGTCCATGAGTATGAAATATTAAAGGAGGACTCAAGATTTATTGTATTCGTTAAAACAAGAGCTTCTGCAAAAGCTCTGGCTAAAAAATTACCAGAGTGTTTGAAAGCTACCCACCTGACTGGAAGAACAAAAGCGAAGGATAAAGCAGGTAACAAAATTGTTAGTGAAATAATGTGATGGCGTGCTTAATCGCATATAAAGTAAACGTTTTTCCATATATGTGGGATTTTATGCTGTTATTCCAGAAAATAAACCATGTTATGTGCATAAATATATATAAACAGTATATATACAACTCGTCCAAATGTCAACCCAACAATGTTAGATCTGTAAAGGAGTAGGGGCATTAACGCCTGGTTTTGGCCCAAGAAAATAAAATGTTTGATAACTTTTTTCAAGTTGGCACATAATGTTTGAAAATGCACAGGGTCAAGAAATATCAATGAAAAACATTAACATTTTTATGTAATGACGTCACAATTACGTCATAATATGTAACTGTTTTCATAAAAACGATGAAAACTACAGAATTTATGCAGTTTTCTATCTTTATTTCTGTTGTGGAAACATTGTGCGCAGCCAAGAAACAACAAAATAAATAGAAGCTTTATGATAACTATTGACAAAATCTCACCAAATATAAAGTTGTTTCTCGGGTGCTCACATACTTTATCAATCTCAAATATACTTACAAATTTGATGAAAAACAAAGAAAATCACGAAAAATGATTTCCACGTCAGTTTTAATCTAACGTCGTACTACAGTACATGATATATAAGGCATGAAGATGTTATTTTTACAGATCAGCTAAATTATCTATAGTAAAGGATCCTACAAATTAATATAAGATACAGTCACAGAAAATAATTTTATTTATAAGTACGTCTGAGCCAGTGACAACTCTACAACAGATTTATCCATCGGATCACCAGCAGTGATTGTGATACATGGCTGTGCACATTATGTAGATACAACTCGTCTAAACATCAACCCAACAATGTTAGATCTGTAAATTTGCAAATTTTTTGTTCTTCCCTCGCCGGGATTCGAACCCATGCTACTGAGATATCGTGACACCGAATCGCCTGCACTGTAGCATTTAAACAAAACGCATTTGACTAACAGGTCGAACAACTGGTGGCCAAGATTTTATGCCAACAACATAAGGTGTCAATATTTTTTTAGTACACCAGATCCGGATTTCGACAATAAATGTCTCTTCAGTGATGTTAGGAATCGAAACGGTATTTCGAAGGCCATATAGGATGAACGGATCAGATAAACAGGGGGGAAAATATGATACAAGCCCAAAAGAAAAAATATAAACAAGTCTTAATTGAAAACTACGTTCAAACCTATGATTGCGTTGGATAAAAACCCCAATTTTTATACGTGTGCATGTAAAACAAATTTCGTTGTATTAGGGTCTAAATACAGCACAAACAACATTTTCCAAAAGACCAAAAAAGTGAAAAAGTATATTTAAACAAAACGCATTTGACTAACAGGTCGAACAACTGATGTCCTTCAACCCTGCTGACTGCCATTGGCGATTGCCAAATTAAATTGATCACAAGATGTAACAAAATGAATCTCAATATAAATTTAATACTAAACAGAAAACAAATAACTTGTGCATGTTGTGGCTAAGATGTTATGCCACAAACATAAGGTGTCAATATTTTTTTAGTACACCAGATCCGGATTTCGACAATAAATGTCTTTTCAGTGATGTTAGGAATTGAAACGGTATTTGGAAGGCCATATATAATGTACCCTCATTTTTCGATAGACTCTTGAATTTTAAGAGTCAATATAGGATGAACGGATCATATAAACCGGAGGGAAAATATGATACAAGCCCAAACGAAAAAATATAAACAAGTCTAAATTGAAAACTACGTTCATACCTATGATTGCGTTGGATAAAAACCGCAATTTTTATACGTGTGCATGTAAAACAAATTTCGTTGTGGAAGGGTCTAGATACAGCACAAACAACATTTTCCAAAAGACCAAAAATGTGAAAAAGTATATTTAAACAAAACGCATTTGACTAACAGGTCGAACAACTGATGTCCCTTAACCCTGCTGACTGCCATTGGCGATTGCCAAACAAAATTGATCACAAGATGTAACAAAGTGGATCTTAATATAAATTTAATACTAAACAGAAAACAAATAACTTGTGGCCAAGATGTTATACTACAAACATAAGGTGTCAATATTTTTTTAGTACACCAGATCCGGATTTCGACAATAAGCCCAAACGAAAAAATAGAAACAAGTCTAAATTGAAAACTACGTTCAACCTATGATTGCTTTGGATAAAAACCGCAATTTTTATACGTGTGCATGTAAAACAAATTTCGTTGTAGAAGGGTCTAAATACAGCACAAACAACATTTTCCAAAAGACCAAAAAAATTAAAAAGTATATTTAAACAAAACGCATTTGACTAACAGGTCGAACAACTGATGTCCTTTAACCCTGCTGACTGCCATTGGCGATTGCCAAATAAAATTGATCACAAGATGTAAAAAAATGGATCTTAATATAAATTCTATACTAAACAGAAAACAAATAACTTGTGGCCAAAATGTTATATAAATATATATATATATAAATATTCATTAAGGAAAGCTGACAAAATACTACAAATTCAATTTACACCCAACTGTTGCTTGATGTTGCTGATCGACTTCATACATATTACCCGTCGGGCAATGATAAATACGGAATCTTGTGACAAATTAAAGTATGACAAACGAGATGATTTCAACTTCTAGTATCCAGTATTCAATTTCGATTACTCAGCAGAAATATACACTCTGTACCGTCATATGGCATTAACATACTTCAGTAAAATCGTTATGGTCATTCCTGTTATATTATACTGATGGAATTAACATGGATGTGCTCTTTACATGAAAAAAAACCGACAACGTAGTTATGTGGAAAAAAGATAGGATTCGACACTACATAAGTTTTAAGGTCACCATCACAAACTGGTTGATCGATAAGATATGTCATAGTCTTTACTCACAAAATTCATATTTTCAAAGTCTTATACATTTGGATAGAAGAATAGTCATGCATATATATGGTAAACCAACTAATTGTCGCGAGTAGAAAAATAACGCGAAAATAAATCGTCGCGAACTTGTTAAACTTGGATCCTTCCTTATTTAATAACATCAAGTAAACTTGAAAATCGCGAAATTAAATTGCCGCGAAATTGGCATGAAAGGACTATAGTATCCGCGACAATAAGTTGGTTTACAGTAGCAGGACACTGTTTAACCCCTTTCCTATCTAAAAAAAAAATGCGCGAATTATCAGAGTTCCCAGCCAATCAAATAGAAAGGTACAGTTGATGACTAGTCACAAAACTTTGTCTGTAAATATATCTGATGATTGAAAACATTAATTATTACTTTTCACTGAAAGGTCGATATCAGAATATAGGTTGAAGGAAGGAATTACAGATGACACAATGTCTATCATGCGAGTTTATTATTTTATTGGTAAAACTAAAAACCTTCAATTTACTTACAGGTCTTCACATTGAACAACAACTCGAAGTTATGGAACGTTTTAGAGAAGGAGAACATTTATGCATTGTTGCAACTTCTGTTGCATGCGAAGGACTTGACATCCCACAATGCAATTTGATGATTAGATACAAGTTCAGAGCAGATGTAATTAGTAGCTATCAAATGCGAGGTAATAGTGAAAATGCTTGGAATGAAAAAGGACAAACGATATTTCTTATGAAATGTTCCTGGTTGATCTTTGATAACTAACATACATTACTATCCAAAGCTCTATTTAGCAGTGAGAAATATTTGATTTAGTTCTCACAAGTATTTTGTAAAATCCTAAAATAAGTTTGTGTGACCGTAAATAAGAAGGGTGATACCAATGGTGTAATCAAAAACTATGAGTCGAAAAAAAACAAGATCATTCAAAAGAAAAACTATATAAAGACACCCAAAACAAACAGTTCCGAAAATACTAAATACTGAACAACAAGAACATTACCAAAACTAGTTTTAAAGTCGGGTGTTCCAGTAGCGTTATCGGTCGTGTTGCCCACTATAAGTAAAAAAAACTTATTACAGATATTACAATTGTCATGTTTTATCATCTGACTTAGTCAAATGGACTTGGATATACCAATTTATTATTGTTGGAATAGTATGTGAAGCAAGTATATGAACTGTAAAGCTTATTAAAACTTGAATGATAGAATTTTTGAACGATGAAAAGTCACATGAAAATAATAAATTAAAACAAAAATAATGAACTCCGAGTCATCTTTAAACAGCCGAAGTCCATAAAAATTGACAAATAAAACGAAATCAATAAACGAAACAAGTGAAAAACAACTGCTATATTCCTGACTTGGTGTAAGCATTTTTTGAAGAATATAGTTATGTCTTAAAATTTGGAAAGCAACGTACCAGAAGTGAGATTTGAAATATTTCTTCTTTTATTTAGTTTAAATATTTCAGTGATTTTGTTTTAAAATGCATCGTTTATATCTATATTTTTGTTGTTAGGGCGTATTAGAAACAAAGGTGGAAAAGAAGTCATCTTGGCGTCATCAGAAGATTTTGAAAGAGAAACACAAAATATTGTTCGGCAATACTACATGAAGAATGCAATTGAGCAAGTGATAGACCTTGACCTCTCTGCAAATATAGCAATATCAGAACAAGGGATATATGCGTCCGAAATTCAGGAACGGCTTATCCAACAGCGTCAAGCAGATAGTAAATCATTAGGAGCTTTTACTGTTCATTGCAGGCTCTGTGGAATACCAGTTACTGATGGAGATTTCATTAGACACATTAATAGGACTCACTACATAGTATATGACAAAACTATTTTTTCACAAATAAAATGCAAATCTTTTGAAAAGGTAAAACAAATTGACAAGATAAAAAAAACTCAAAGTGTGGATGGCAAAATTTGTGGTCACAGTTGGGGAGTAATACTTGTTTATAAGGAATGTGCATTTTTAGCAATTGCAAAAGCAAAGGTCAGTTTCTTTGACAAAAATTCCAAACAATTGGTTAAATTCAAGAAATGGGCTGAGTTCCCTTATCGCATTGATGAAGTTACAGACGAAGAGGTAAACAAATATTTTTTGGAATAATGAAAATAACTCTGAAATTAAGTATCAGAAGAATTTCTTCATCAAATTTGACATATTTTCGAAAGATTAAAAATTTGCAAAATTATTCGAAGGTTTTTAACCTAAATATTATCGGCTAAGAAATGAGCCATCATACATTCAAACTAATACTATATCTCGAAGTTGACTGTAAAAGGCAAAACGTGTGGATATGTTTATATATTCATAGATTGAGTAGTCTATTGATAACACACTAGTCGTCTCTTCTAATGATAGACACCATAAATTTCACAGAAATCTAATTAATTATATTTTGTTAAACTTGACGCAACGTATTTCTCTCTGAACTAAACTTTCCGTTTTGAATTTTTCTCGGAGTTTGGTATTTTTGGAATTTTACTTTTTTCAATCTATAATCGTTATTATGGAAGTCTTAGAATGTCAATATGACAGTTGTACTATACTTGTTTGATTAATATTTTTCATCGCTTTGAATAAACGATTGTTTGTCACTTTGTCGATTTGCTTTTTATTGAATTCAAAGAAAACTATTTGAAAAAGATGTTCTATATACCTGGTAATGTTCACTTAGACCTTCTCCAACAATGGCCATTTCGGAATTCCTACATTTTTATATTAATAAAAACATAATTCATATATAATGTGATCATGTTTGTTCAATTTATCTATCTAAGTGAAGCTAAGTGATTTTGTTTTTGAATATTCTTGTGCCGCTTATTTTTCGCATATATTTTTTGCCAAAAATATACAATATTGGTAAAAGCATTAATTCCTAGGTAAAATTGACGGACAATTGCGGACATATTGCCTCATTAAAAGACCCTACAAACCAGTAAACGTCTGACATGGCTTACATCTGTACTCGACTGTACCCGACTATGCTGAATTATTAAAGAAACTGCATAAAATTAATCTTATATAGTTTTTGCCAAGGTGATTTCAATTTAGGGTGAAGGTTTGCGAATGTTAAATTAAACGTTTATACCCGCTGCATTTGTTTGCATCTATCATGAATATTGTACCTGGTGTTAATTGGTTGTCGTTTTTTCATGTGGTTAATAATTGTTTCTCATTTCTCCGTTTCTTTTATAGGTTAGACTGTTGGTTTTCCTATAGATATTTGAATTGTTTAACATTATGTGGCACTTTATAGCTTTCTGATGTGAGCCAAGGCTATGTATTGAAGGCTGTACTTCGACCTATAAGGGTTTGTATTTTAACACATTGTGACTTAGGCGGAGTGTTATCTCATTGCACTCATATCACATCTTCTGAATTCTATTTGTTTAAAATACACAACCACATGCACATTGGTTAAATTTCTCATTCATAAGAATTAATTCCTAGAATGACTTGACGGACATTTGTAGCTATGTTGCCTAATTAAAAGACCCTACAAACCAGTAAACGTCTGAAATGGCCTACACATGTACTCGACTGTACTGAGTTTTACTCGACTATTCTAAAATGGTCTGAAATTTACTCGACTGTCGTCTTGACCATAATTAATTGAACTGGTACTCAACCTTTACTAGATCAAGACTTAACCATCAACAAGGGTCTTATCAATACTCGACAAAGTCTTTTTAACCCTTCTCGACCAAGTATGAAGCTATGCCGACCTATTATGAACCATTCTCAACCTACTCTGGGTCATACTTGACCTAGTCTGAAACATACTCGACCTAGACCTATTTCTTTATATATTTATTTATCAATTTGTGGTTATTTTTAACAACAGTTTTTTTCCTAAAGTAGAAATATTAACAACTATTTGAGATGACCCAAAGGTCCAAGCAAGCTTTTCTCATCTAATTCAGACATGTAAGAGTTGATTAGTTTAAAATGACCATTTCAGTAGAAAAAAAAAGTTTATAGTGCTTGTTTTGTCATGCCGTGACATTTGACATATATAAAGTAGATAACTTTAAAGTACGGCAATGAGGTTCTGAATGCAGTTCAATTACTAACATTCACATGATTCATCTCATCTGTTATGATAGTTATGTGTTGTCACAGTAGATACAATCCTGCAACATCTCGTTCCTTGTTTTCAAATTAAACACTGATTTGTTTCTAGGCGAAAGGCTAAAAAAATGCCTGTACCAAGTCAAGAATATGAAAGTTGTTATCCATTCGTATGATGTGTTTGCACTTTTGATTTTGGCATTTGATTAGGGACTTTCATATAATATTATTCATTTGATTAAAAATGGCTAAGAAGAAATGAAAAGAAATGTAGAAGAGATTTAAAGGAAAAAAGGTTTCTAAATTCTACGCTACAATCCAGTATAAAAGATTGAAATTGAAAATCGTGACATAATTTATAGATATAGATTTCTTTGGTCAGTAATCGTATTGTTTAGTGTTTCTACGATTAAAGGAACACAACATATATTGACTTTGGCTTGTACAAGACACAAAACAGGTATATTTGTAATATTTAGGTAAATACATGTGCTAGCAAGGACCAAGAAATATATAGTCGTCATTTTCACGTACGACATGTGCATGATGTGATACTCTGTTCTTTCACAAGGCTATGACCAACTGTTTCGACTCTTTTTTTATTTTATTTTTTTATCATAAATCGAACTTTGAACGCTAATATTATGAACCAACACAGCCGAACACAAAGGTAATTGTATTTATACATCTCCTGTTGTATATTGTTGTTTTACTTGTTTTATTTGATTGTTTGCTTGATAATAAGTTTGTTTAGTTTGGAATGTTGAATATTTTTTTTGTTCACTCGATCATAGTTTGAACGGAAAACAAATACAAAGTGTTAAAGTAGCAAATAGGACAAATACGGTAGGCAGCTAGAAACACGGTTTGTTATGATCACCAACGATAGAAGAGGGGCATTATGTTATACGGTCTGTTTGTTCGTTCGTCCGTTCGTACGTCCGTCCATTCGTTCGTCTCAATCTGTTGATCCGTCTGTCTCGATTCAGGTAAACGTTTTTGGTCAAGGTAGTTTTTAATGAGTTGAAGTCCAATCATGTCTCGATTCAGGTAAAAGTTTTTGGTCAAGGTAGTTTTTGATGAAGTTGAAGTCCAATCATCAACTAGAAACTTAGTACATATGTTCCCTATGATATGATCTTTGTAATTTTAATGCCAAAGTTGACCCAAATTTCACGGTCCACTGAACACATAAAATGATAGTGAGAGTGGAGCATCCATATACTATAGACATACAGTCAAACCTGTTTAAGAGACCACCTGTTTTAAACAAAAATCTGTGTTAAAAGACCACCAATTTTAGATCCCTTTATATTACATTTCATATATATTAAATTGAACCTGTAATTTATATAAAAGACCGCCTGTCTTAAGACATTTAATCGACTGTTTTCTTGTTTTGTTATAAAGTTGATCTCATTTAGCAATTGTAACTGAGATTTTAATTGCGATCCTCATCTAAAATAAATATGATATCAATATAAATAGTTATTAAAGGTACCAGGATTAAAATTTAATACGCCAGACGCGCATTTCCTCTACATAAGACTCCTAAGTGACGCCCAGATCAAAACACTTAAAAAGCCAAACAATAACATATAACACAATTTAAAGCCAGAAACCGTGTCTACTAAATAGAACATGCAGTTGGGTTGAAAACCCTTTTGTGCAAAGATAAAGAACAGCAAATTGACAAAACATGGATACACTTATAGAGGAACCCCTTTCCCAAAGTGTCTCAAACAAATCACCAACTAACAAAAGGAATGTTCAATTACATAATCACGGCTCATCCTCAATCGGCGTAAAATTGTTCATGAGAAGATATGAATATTTCATGTATACTGTATTGAAAAAATAAATATAATTCGACCTTAGTTTACCAACATGAGATGGTATTACAATACAGAATCTTATGTTGATTTACAAGTAAAGGTGCACATTAACTATCCAATTCTAAACTTTTCATTATTCAATACTATGAGGATCTGGATTGGGAAGGGCGGGAAAAAAAAGGAGATGCTCTTACCTTTTTTCTTCTTCTAACTTTTTAGACTGTTTTCCTGTTTTCACCTTATGTTGACCTTTATGTTTATTATTTATACTTCATCACCCTATGTTTGTTCCTCTTTTTTTTTTTTCTTTTCTACTCTTTATATTTGTTTTACTTTATTTTGCAGTTTTTGTATTAATTCTTTATTCGGTAAACACCATGCAGACCCTCTACTATGCATGGAATGTTTTTTGAACTAATTGTTGACCGTTTGTTTTGCAAAGTCGATCTTTGTCGATTCTTAATTATTTGGTTGATCCCTTTGTGTCTTCTTATTTTTATTTTGTTTCATCGGATACAAATACCGTCAATTAGCAAAATTTAATTCCCTTTGGATTTATAGCTAATATTTTATCGTCCTGAACTTGTTTGAAATATTTACCTCTGGACATTAAGGAATAAAGACATTGAATCAAATATTTATTATGTTTAAAAGGAAATTTATTTTATATTGGTCAAACAAAATGTAAATAACAAAAGAACAAAAACCTCTACTTTTTTTTTTTTTTTTTTAATTTTTTTTAATTAATTCAGAATTAATTTGCATTTTTATTTTCATTTTTCAACTATTTGATTCACACCCGAGTACAGTGTAACATAAAAAGTAAAATAACGAAAATACCGAAATCCGAGGGAAATTCAAATCAAAAAGTTGGTAATCAAATGGCAAAATCAAAAGCTCATACTCATCAAACTTACGGATAGCAGCTGCATATTCCTGATTTGGTACAGGCATTTGCATAACGTATTAAACTTTATTTGTTTTCATGATTATATTTGTAAATGTGGTAATAACGGACGAAGAAGTTTGTATCCGTTTAAAAATGGATTCTTCTTTCTGTGGATATTGTCATGGCCAACGTTGTATATATCGCTTAAAACAGGGGATAAAAAAAATGGGACCAAACTCTTTCACCCGCAACTGTCGTTTTTTATTTACAAAAATAAAAATGCTTTCATATTGATAACGTGCCATGTCAGATAAGGAAAGGTATAAAATAAAAGGTCTGACTCAGTTGAAGGATGGAAAGTTTGATCTGGCACTATAAAATGAGGGTATGTTGTACAGACAGACATCTTGCCTTGATACAGACTATCAATGTATTCATGCAGAAGGTTATTTATAAGACATTGAATTTTACGCCTCTATACCGACCAGCCATCGCTGCGTATTTATACATCCCGCATTAACCAAATGGTATGCCCCACTTTACCAAGGGTTTGACTGAAGTTACAGTGAAGGGAAAAGTCCAAGAGAGCACCATATTCCTATATCTAGGTCAACCCCTTTAAAATAAGTGGGTTTCGTTGAAGATTGTAGTGCCAGATTCCAAAACTGAGGTCAAAATGAACACTACAGATCTTTGTACCGTGACTGTTTTAGTTTAATTCTTGGATTAATTAGCTTCCGCTTTTGAGAAGGCAATGATAGTATTAATTTTTTTTCTATCAGAGGTCATTGAGGATTACAATGAAAAAGCTTTTGCCCCGGCCGTTGAATCTGCATGACATATTCTACTCTAAAAAAATAATTAAAAAAAAACCAAAACAAAGCAAACATAAAACTTTGCGGGTAACAATCACCTTTCAATCTTGTATTGCTATTATTATCAGAACTAGCAATCCCCGTTATTTTTTTATTCTTCAAATATTCTGACAAAAAATAAGTTAAACTTACGAAAGTGCACCGTTCTATGGTCGGACCTACATGCATACTTGTCCGACATATCGCGTTCGGAATGTGTACAAACATCTGCCGCTGGACGTTTAAAAACAGCATTTTATGGTCAACAAAATCAGAAAATATATACAAGATATGTAGAAATAAGAATGTGGTACGATTGCAAATAACTATAGGCCAGTCGAAAGGCTTTAAGGTGGCTGGGGCGTCTTAAAAAAAATCCATAGAATATTTTAATGATTTGTCAAAATGAAGTTTTTATAATGCTTTTTTTTTTTTAAAAAGTATTGGTCAACGGATTTTTTTGCACGCTACAGGTAAATGGAAAATCCAATTTTGTGCGATAACAAGAAAACTACATGATAGAATTTTACGTTAAAATGTGAGATGATTGCTCTTATAACATGCTTTCAGATATAGACAAAGACAAAATGGAGTCACCGAACTTGTTTCTTGCTACATGATTATTGAAATAGGTAAAATTCGCAACACCTTCTATTATAAAATTACTTTATTGGAGTTATCTCACCTTATTTGGCAAAGTTGAAAAAAAGGAATCAAATACATATTTTTAGAAATAACAGCCGTAAAGATGATATGGCACATATTTGTTTTTATATCTACTTCAAATGTCTTACACATGAATTACTTACTGCACATTTCATTAGACCTACTGTTATCTGTTTCTTCAAAATCGAAGATGGAGGAGGACACCCTAGCCACCTTAACATGGTTAGGGTATTTTCAAATCTTTAATGTACTAGTATCTACAAATGTCATATTTTTATTATTGTATGAAATTTGTATACATGTTCAAAGTGAAATCCATATGCAGGTTTTTATTTACCAGTTGCCTGTATTATATGCAGTTCTTTTCTTTAATAAATGTATTATATATGTTAAATGTTTAAATCAACTCAACCGTTCAAATCTGTCCTATAAGGGCATAGTGATTAGTCAATGACATTATTTGTGTGAATTTGTTTTGTTATATATTATGCAATGTAAAAATGAAAATACATGTCACATGATTTCTGTTGTGGTAATGGCAGAGACATAGATCTATGTTCATTTTAATATGGAGAAATAATATTACAACTGTAAGTAGCCTGTCATACCATACATATTTGTAGTCTGTTAAGTGAGCAATTGTACGAATAAATTCTTAACGTTATATATTGATGTGTATATATTTTATAAATAAAACGGTGAAAGAAAAAAGTTAAAATGGTAGTACATTTATATATATTTACTTTCACTTTCGTTTTTAAGCAGATTTTCCGGAAATTCATTCTGTCACATTCACATTCATATTCACATTCACATTCGTCTAACTCAAATGTTTAGAAACTTGATATTAAAACATCTTCGTTATGACGTGAATGTTAAGACATACATAATAGACAATAACTTTTGAGTGTCTTCGAATATCAGCTGTGTTTATCCTGAAATTAATATTGTACATTGTATTTGCTTTGGAAGACAGAAAAGCTTGCATTTATTGCATCTATTTTCCGTTTAAAATCCTTTGGAATATTAAAAACTAGAGGCTCTCAAGAGCCTGTGTCGCTCACCTTGGTCTATGTGCATATTAAACAATGGACACATATAAATTCATGACAAATTATGTTTTGTTGATGGTGATGTGTTTGTAGATCCTACTTTACTGAACATTCTTGTTGCTACAATTATCTATAATGATCTTGGCCCAGTAATTAAAGTGAAAAATATTTTCTAAAAATTAAGAAAAATTTATAAAAATTGTTAGAAATTGACTATAAAGGGAAATAACTCCTTAAAGGGTCATTTGAAAATTTTTATCATGTTTGACTTAATAGTAGATCTTTCTTTGCTGAACATTATTGCTGTTTACAGTTTATCTCTATCTATAATAATATTCAAGATAATAACCAAAAACTGCAACGTTTTATTTAAAATTACTAATTTGGGGGCAGAAACCCAAAAAGGGGTTGTCTGATTTGTCAGAAAATTTCAGGGCAGATAGATCTTGATCTGATAAACAATTTAATCCATTATTGTCAGATTTTCTCTAAATGCTTTGGTTTCAGAGATATAAGCCAACATCTACATTTTACCCCTATGTTTTATTTTTAGCCATGGCGGCCATCTTGATTGGTTGTCCAGGTCACACCACACCTTTTTTTAGACATGATACCCCAATGTTGATTTTGGCGAAGTTTGGTTAAATTTGGCCCTGTGGTTTCAGAAGAGAAGATTTTTAGAAAAGTTAGCGACGACGGACGACGACACCGGACGCCAGGCGCCAAGTGATGGGAAAAGCTCACTTCGCCCTTTGGGCCAGGTGAGCTAAAAACCATCACACAATCAGCTGGTGACTGATACGCCTAAAAGAATTTCGCATGACCATCAATAGTAAATCGCTCAAAGTTAATAACTATTTATCATAACATTACAACTAATTGCAACAGTAAAAAGAAATAATAAGTCAAAGCATTATCCTGTTTAAGACAAACATGATTGATTTGTCGGACGCTTCAGAATTTCGAACAGTCCGCGCCTTCTCTGATTTTTGCAATTAATCTATTAGTTATTTTGTGTGTTCCACATTTTTACATTTAAACTTGAAGACTGGGGCCGTCGAAATTGAGATAAGAATAATAATTTTATTTTCAAAATACACCCATTTAGGTCAAGCAAACACATATACAAAGATATACAATACAGAAAGTGAAGATCTACAAATGTAAGAAGCTGTTAATCTTTCTTTTCGTGTTTGTCTATTAGCAGAAAGGTGGTTGCGGTTTGGAGACTAGAACATTCTCAGAAAGAGCAATACGGCAATAGAATGCGATAATTGCAATACACATTCTGAAGTCACAAAAGTTCATACAACACTCGTCAACAATAATACACTTAAACAGTCATTGAGTTGGCGGAGCTATAAAGCGATATCTGTTTAGTATACAAATACAGGCCATAGCGATATCTATTACGATTATATCGAATGGAAAGTATAATGAAAGCCATGTTTGCCCCTGAAACCATAAATATATTTAACATTATGACACCAAGGTAGCACTGTGAAGGTATATTGCCATTGCAAGCAAGTATATACATGGATTTTGGCTGGACAGCTCCAACTCGTCTGCGATTGCTGACATTCAAATCTTTCGTAAATATGTAAGACTCAGATCGACGTCCAATCTCTAATCGACGTCCGTTCCCCAAATCGACGTCCAAATCTTATACGTCACATTAAAATATCTTTACAAATCGACGGCTGATTTTATGCCTATCTAGTCGACGTCCATTTTTTGGCTTCTCTAATCAACGTCACAATCGTAGTTTCTCTAATCAACGTCCAAATCTTAGCTTCTCTAATCAACGTCCGTTTTGGACACATAATACAAAATTAACAAGAACCGACATCAGCTTAAACTTTAAATTTAGACTTTTAAATATTGTTTGTGTGACAACTAATAGGTTAAATTTAAAAAAATAAGTTTTTTTAAAAGTTTTTTTAACATACTAGACTAAATATGTTAACAGGTTGTGATATCAAATTTTGAATTTTAGAGATTACATAAAAATAAGGAGATGTGGTATGATAAGAATAATGTAAACAATTCAAATTAGAAAGTTAACGGTCTTATTTATAAAAAAAACAATTCCGAAAAAAACAAATATGACAAGACATTGACCATCAAAAACCACTGCACTACAGGTCATTAACTTGAATAAAGCATATGTCGGGGTTTAACATGTGAGCACTTAACCTAGAACAGTTGTGCACAACATAAAACATAATGCCAATTTCGTGCGTTTTTTTTTTCATTCCAGGTGTTAAACTCAGAAATTTGTTGAAAAATATCTTACAGAGTCCGAATTTTGTATCTGTGCGTCACACATAGGTCTTGTGTGGACAAAATATACTTCTGGCGTATTAAAATTTTGAACTTGTTGCCTTCTGTTGGCTGTTGTTCGTGTGATTCTTTGTCTATTGTGTTCTCCAATTTATTTATATTGTAGTCCTGTGTTGTCATTTTGATGTTATATTTCACATGACCATAAAAGTGCGAGGTTTGGCATGCCACAAAACCAGGTTCAACCCACCATTTTTTCCTTTAAAAATGCCCTGTACCAAGTCAGGAATATGGTCATTGTTATATTATAGTTCGTTTCTGTGTGTATTACATTATAACGTTGTGTCGTTTGTTTTCTCTTATTTTTTAGTGTAAATTCACATTGCGATAAGACGTGTCACGGTACTTGTCTATCCCAATGAATTTGGTTTTGATGTTATATATATATGTTATATTTGTTATTCTCGTGGGATTTTGTCTATGTGTGTTACATTTTAGTGTTATGTCGTTGTTCTCTTATATTTAATGCGTTTCCCTCGGTTTTAGTTTGTTATCCCGATTTTGTTTTTTGTCCATGGATTTATGAGTTTTGAACAGCGGTATACTACTGTTGCCTTTATTTATAACACTAAAAATAAGAATTGGCTGTACTTCTTTATTTTGTCTATTGTTGAAGATTAAATAATTCCATCTAGATGTCGTTTGGTTTTCTTTGTCGTTAGGTTGTTTTCTCCTTGACATACCCTCACATGCATGTCTTTTATTCACATGGATAGGAATGACCACAGGCACTTGTCTCAGAAAAAAAATCCTATATACCTTAAAAAAGAAATTCTGAGACAAGTGCCTATTATGTAGATCGATTCGATTAACTTTTTATCAAGATAGACTTAACAAGATAAACTTAACAAGATAAAATCTAGATATTTATATGGAAAGTATGTATAAATGTTTGAACCTAACTCGAATAATTACAGCGCCCCCTTACGGTCATTGTCCCCCAGAGGTTAATGGAGTGATCGAAGTGATCGTAATATAACGACTGGATTATTCGGGTTAGTTTGAACCCTACAAAACATGTACATGTATAAGTCTAAATAATAAAGTTCAGTAATGTATTATTTATTGATATTGAACATCAATTTTAAAAAGATAACTAAAATCAATCGGACGTAGTTTTGGCAATACTTGACGTCGCATTTGACGTTGATTAGAGGGGCAAAATATTGGACGTAGATTTGAAAATGGGACGTCAGATTAAAACGTCAATTTGAGAAACGGACATCGATTTGAGGAACGGACATCGATTAGAGACCGGACGTCGATCTGAGTCTAACAAATATGCAAACATATTTTACAAATGCTCATAAACGTCGTGATCGATTTGATATTCCAATTGTTTCAACATGAGTTCCAATGACGAGTTTTGTTGAGAAATCAGGCCAGGGCGTCTGGCTACTAAATTAGGAATTTAGAATCTTTGACATTTTCATTTCACATATTAAGCAAATAATTTTTATTTTTGACAGAAATTAATATAATATAATCATATATCGATTTAAAGTTAATTTTTTGACTTTCAGATTAGGTAGAGGTAAGTTTGTTTTCTTTTAATTTGAAGTATTGAAAAAAGTAGTGAAAACATTATTGTTTCATCTGGCCATAGTTAAGACGAAGAAACCCCATATCACTTGAGATTAAACAAAATTCGTATACCATGTCCCAACAATCAATACCTACTGAAGGTGATATCGTAGCAACTATAACTAGTTTAAACTTCCCTTTGTTTAGCAGTAACAAACCCTCAGTCCGATCATATGTCGTTTACACATATTCAATTGATATGTTAAACTCGTAAATAATCACCATATATGTAACACTGTTGTGTTCCTTACACACATCATGAGTTATGAGAAGAACGACTGAAATAGACACTAAAAAAATAAAGGCAGCTGTAGTATAGTAATACCATGAATACCGCTGTTCAAAAGTCATAAATTGATAGAGAGAAAACAAATCTTGATTACTAACTTAAACCGAGGGAAACACATTAACCACAAGAGGAAAACAACGGAGCATCAGTAACACTGAAGTGATCTTAAGTGCAACAAAAACAAACGCTGACATATAAAGAAATGGACAATTTGATAACAAGTGCAATGTTCCTGACTTGGAACAGGACATTTAAAAAAAAATTGGTGTGTTGAACCAGGTTTTATGGCTAGCTAAGGAAACCTCCCATATGGCAATGATAAACAAATAACAAAAATGACAACACTACATGACAGGAATACAATTAAAATAAACGCACAAACTCAACATTGAGAAACGCATTTAAATGATTATATAAAAGTTCGTTAATAACATGCATATTCCATAATTTTTACGATCAGCAACACAAACTAGTTGACAGACGATGATGTGTCTATGCCTTAACTCCATAAGCAACACGTTTTCCCGGTCCTTATAGATGTTTAGAGACGAGAAAAGTCGCAAAACTCCGAATTTTACCGACAGTGTGTGGCACTTTTATGGAATGTTGATTTTCATGGCGGGTGATACCTGCTTATAATTAGACGCTTAACCTTCGACGACTCACCCAGTCTCGAGATCACTTCTACTGAAGTTCATGCGATTTCATCGTGATAATTCACAAGATAATTTGATTTGCTTTAGTTATTTCTTCAAATGAAAACTTCAAAAGGTCTTTCTTTTTTTGTTTTTTATATATATATTTTTTCAGGAAAAACAATGTTTTTTTATAAATATGGCCACATTGGGTAGTTCTGGAATATATGATAAGACCCATTATGCCCGTCTTGGGCATGCAGCACAAAATTTGATACCCCGGTTCCTTCAGGAAGTTTTGTTACATTATGAAAACCCAAGGAATATTGATTACAGCTGCAAGAAAAATTATAAGCTGTTATGTCGCCTCAAATCGGCAGACTGGACAAAAATTAACGATGCAGTAAGCAAAGGATCTTACAAGGATTTTGATATTCCTTTAGTGTATATGATCCTTCGAAATATTCATAATACACTAGTACCATCCAATGGATGGGATTATCACGTGGACCCACAACCTCATGAAACAAATACAGGTGATGACCTAGAAAGATGTCGTAGAAGAAGAAATAAGATAATACACAGAGGAAACACAGAGGTCAGCGATCAGGAATTAAATGAATATTTTGACGAATTTAGAGCAATTGCAGGTAGATTGCAGGTGATTTGTAATAAACAGAACAATGAATTTGTGTTGGAGGTCGAAGATTTACGAACTTGCTGTATGGACGAGGATACAGAACGAATATACTTGGCAGAAATTGAAGAATGGCGATGCAGAGGTTTGGAGTATGAAGACCAAATTTCACAACTTAAGGAGCACCTATTGGGTAAGTGTTACTATAATGCAAAATTGTTAGATACACCAAAAGATAAAATGTTCGATAAATTTGTTTATGATTAATATCTTATTAGGCAGAACTGTGTTCATACATTATTTTATGAATATGAATACAGTGCTTTGTATCTACCCATAAGGTTTTGTACACTTTGTGTAGCATCAATATAGTCCTTACATCTGACTTATATAAAAGTTAAAACGAAGACATAAAAATATACAGAACTTGAACAAAACTTACAAAATACAATCATATATGAGTAAAAATATAGAAAAAGTGGTTGTTATTAAAATAATTAAAATGAAATAAAATGATTGTGAATGGATAATAAAAAACGGTCGATGGAACATTAAAACTACACAAGTGGATGAAAAACTTACAGAAATCCATAATTGATTACATAGAAAACTAAAGACTGAGCAACATGTATCTCACCTAACCGTCGTTTGTCTCTTGATCTACTGAAGGATCAGCAGATTCTGCTCTACACGTGATATCCATCATGTAGGATAATAAGTCATATCAAGTCATTATGAAACACGCAAGAGTGAATTGGAGATTGACTTTTTTCTATCATTAGACATTAGCAAGCAAATTCATATACCATCGGTCATCGACTGCACATAATTTGCATTATATTTTTTTTTCGTTAAGAAACATAGCAGAACATCATTGAAGAGATTCGTGTCACTGTTCATTCCTTCGTAGAATTTTAAAAATTTCATTCAATATGTTCAATATGTTGTTCTTCTTTAGCCAATGTGACATACATTAGAATTGTGCATTTATAATTTCAGGAATGGGTATATCAGATCGACAAGAAAATGGAAACGGTACGTATCACAATGTTTTATATGCAAGACTCAACATAATTTAGTTTTTTGATCTGTATGATGTAAAAATGCATTTCAGTTACTGCTCATCCGCATCTTTAAAAGCAATTACTTTTATATCAAATAAAAAAAAAGAAACCAACGAACTTCGTAAAGAGATCTAGAAGGCAGACATGACTGGTGCAAAACACGGAAAACGAAAGTCACGCTCGGATGAATAAGACACGAGAAACATTGGCATAACTATAACAATTGAACCTTTTCTGTCTGTGAGTACATACAACGTACATGAACCGCTTTCACTTTACATAACACTGAACAAACAAACCATATACAGAGTTGTCGCAGTAATAGTTGCTACCATCTTTGGTAGCCACCCTTAGAGGATTAAGATTGAATTTCGGATCCGCGAGGTAAAAGTTTTCATTGGTCGCAGCTGTAACTGGCTGCTTCCAATCAAAAAGCACATTAAAGGGGATCACGTGAAAATTTTGAAGGATTGCCAAGTGTTAATGGTGCAACAAGTACTTACCTCAATAACATAGGACGATATTAAGTGACAAATTGAAATTCCAAATCAGGTTCTAGGTTTGTCTCTCGAGCAAATGTTGGTGAATCATCGTATATTTTCGATTTCTGCTTCACGAAATTTGTAAACACTAAAAAGCACCATGTAAAGGGTGCCATTGGCAAAGAATGGTGTAGTCGGAATCGGCATGACTTTTGTCTACCGGTGAATAGCACATCATTGTAATCACAAATGCTGGCTCAATCTGCCATGGATGGAGATGAGGGGTCTGGATCGTAACCATTGTATAGCGAAGGTTATTAAGTAGTTGCTACACAGGTCCTAATAAAATTGCCTTTTGGTGAATAAGGATTGCCCCATGCTACCGATATTTAGTATAAAATCTCAAGTATGGTTTATATCATCAGAATATTCATCGTGCAGCTATAGATATTTTTCTAATTTCTTTCCTTTAACTGTAACAAATTTGAGCTGAGAAATCACAGCGATAATTGGATTTATTTTTCGGCTTGACAATTCGCATGGGTTCAGGATTTAGGCGTACCTCGTACGCAGTCTCATTGTTGAGATTAGGCGATTGTCGATCATAAGATAGAGTTAAAGTTATTTTCTGTAAATCTTATGAAGTACTTATGCATTATGGTCAAATATACCAATAAGTATAATGATTCTATGACGTGATGGCATTAAATATTTCAGTCACTTGATACCAAATTTTGTTATTTTGTGTTAGAAGTTGAGGGCTAATGGTGGGCTATGATAATCGTTATTTTGATCGCCATAGTGTTGTCGTCTTTTACCTGATATCTTCTGTGTTTTCGTATTTAAGTTTTGTTTTAAATAAAATAAACTTCGGAGCGTAAAATTTCTTATTTAACAGCAAAGCGTATTAATAAACCATCTTCGAGGTCATCCGTCACCAGAAAAGACTCATCAATTATACGCGCCTTAATGACGTCATTTATCAGATAGAGGGGATCGCCTGTATCCCTGCACTATTAATTTTAAGTGTCTTAGTGATCGTCATTTGACAGGATAAGCTAGAAATAGTATTTGTTTTGTAAGTACTTAATCACAATTCCCTTATGACAGCAGTGCTGATTGTCAATTATGAGAATTTAATTTGCCAAATAATTCGTGCAATATAGCATTATTAGTTTTGCAACCACTCGCTCAACATTGGAGCGGAAGTGGCGCTGCCCCTAAACGCACGAAAGATGTTCACTAAAACCAGAGTTTTTGACGGAAATGCACCGAACTCGAGAAGTTGTTTATTATTGTGGTCCGTTATTTGGTCCTTCAAATTGAACACTCATGAAATTCGTCAATCCCTTTTTTATTGACATGTGTTTATGTATATGTAGTCTTTGCTAAATAAGGACACATTTCGTTCGTCATCAATTCACCTTGGCGTAATTAAATAGACAATAACTGTTTAATGTCTTTAAATATCAGCTCTATTTGTACGAGGCTAAGAAACAGGTGTACTTTGGCGAGCTATTACTCCTGTTTCGAGCCGAGTACAAATACATCTGATATTTAAAGACACTAAACAGTTATTGTATTTATCCTGCAATTAATTCTGTATATTGTTTGTGCTTTGAAAGACACCAAAATTTATACATTTTTTGCATTTATTTTCGATTGAAAATCCCTTGAGGCCCGCGTAGTAATATTAAAATCACACATTCAGCTGGAGACGGGTTCGCAAAAGAAGAATCTCGAATAGTCAACAATAATACGTCGCTCAAGGTGAATAATTATCTGTTTCAACATAACAATTATTTCGACAGTAAAAACAAATAACAAATCACTGACCAATTTGAAACAGAAGTGTACGGCTTGTCCTACGCTTCAGAATTTTGAACTGAACTGGGCATTCACTTAACATGCATGCTGACATTGATATGGTTGATTTTGTTACACATGTAAACATTCAAGTTTTAAAATCGATGATTGTCGTCGTAGAAAATACTGATGTTCATGTTTGTCTGTTATCACAAAATTGGTTTAATTGTTATTGCTCAAAAGAAATCTTTGAAAACCAACAGAACGTATAAAAGTAATCGTGAATTCGATAAGGCCAAATAACACGTCATTGGAATGCGACTGCAATACACATTCTGAGGTCACGCAGGTTCATACAAAACTCGTCAAACGTAGTCCGGCAGTGGGCGGCGCTTTAAATCGATATCTGTATAGTATACAGATACAGCATACCGATATCTGTAGGGCTGTATCTGTATAGTAAGACACCCAATTGCTAGATAAAATTGTATAAATGATATACTAGTACATTGTACCGTCCTTTAATAAAACGGTATATGTAAAGGATTGTTCCCATATTAAGAATGACTGTAAAAACATCACCTCATCGTTCTCATTCAAATCATCTCTGTTTGTTTACTTTTTCAGCTGTATTCATAAAAGCTCTAAAAGAGACGACATGTATTGAAGGGAACACAGTAACCTTACAATGTATTGTAAGTGGATCGAAGTGTATAGCAGAATGGTTAAAGAATGATGAGGAAATTGTATACGACAGGAAAATCAGACAGGAATGTTTAAGTGATATAATCGATGACATACATGTCCAGGTCTACAAGCTTATCATTTCAGAATCTACCGACGAAGATAGTGGCACATATACCTTAAATCTTGGTAATAAAACAAGTAGCTGTGTCCTATCTGTCACAGGTGCGTATCAAGTTTGTGCATTATGAGTATCGCATTTATATTTGAGTGATAATTTATAGTACAAAATATTGCCACTCAATGTCGATGTATATTTACCAAAGTTTGCGTCACTTTCTGTTGTGGAGAAAAGCTTGAATAACTTTCCTTAATCATATAAAGGAGGTTTAAAATAGGGTCAAACTTGGAACCTTTTCTTGGTAAATATTAAAAGTATTGGATTAGATAGCTATCGTTTGAAGCATATCAATATATAAATCGATTGAACATTGAAATAAAAACTGATATCAGAAGATTGATATTTTTTTTTGAGTTGCAAGTACAAATAAAACAAGCTACAATTTATACCAAATCCAATAGGTTTTCAACACGTACATAATATTGGTTTCCCATCTAAAACAGTCAATGACAATAAGGACAATCGTATATTTGAAAATGATGCATTCATGGTTCATTGAAAGCCACTAGCTAATATGGATTAAAAAACACGCGTTAAGTAAAATATAGAAACAATAATCTTCTTTATACAGTAGACAACGGTAAAACAAAAGCCCTTTTCAAGTTTTACTAATCCTGCAAATTTTGCTCTGCAGTAGTTGTTAAAATTGAGCTGTGTTTTCTCTGAATCAATAGAAAGGATACCAAGTTTAATCAAACTGCGAAAATACCAGGAAGAGCTTGCTGAGATAGCTGTGACAGGACAAAACACTATCATATGTGTCGGAACCAATGCAGGAAAGACTTATGTTGCATATCATATAATTGAGGACCATCTGATCAAGTACCCGGAAGGTAAACTATTTTAATTATACCATAGACCGAAAATGAAATGCATAGTTTCAATAAATATATATCATTAAATGAGTGTCTTGTTGTTTATAGAAATCTGGAGTTGAAGTCTTTCTCATTTCAAAACTATATTTTTCAATTGTAGGGAAAGTCGTTTTCATTAACAAGACCAATGTTCTGTTAGAACAGCAGTATAGCAGAGCATGTAAAGTTTTTAAAGACTTAAATTTCCAGGTATCTTTTATTGATTTTTTAAAGAAGTTCTTCGTTTTGTTGAAAAACACATTTAAGCATAAAATGAAAAATGTACAAAAACAAAAAAAGGTTACCATATGTAAGACGTGCCTTCACTGTACAATAGATTAATATTAGCTCGAATAAAAGCAGTTGTATAACATTGTTATTATGCAGTTGAAAACATTGAAAATTTTAAAAAGTCATGGAGCTCGAGGTAGAAGAATCTTAGCGTTATAAATGATTGAATCTATTCATTTATTTAAAACCAAAGCAAAGCTGCCGTATTAACAATATTTAGTGTCAGCACAGTTACATTTACCATTATGCTGGTGATACCCAAAAAACATCAAACGCGCAAAATCAGATGGATACAATAACGGGATGTAAAACTACAAGATTTAATACTCCAGACACGTTTCGTATACTAACTAACCATTAGTGGCATCCCCAGCAAAGCAATGATATCTAAAAGTAGTATTATTTATTCGACATGGTGGAAGAACACTAAAAACAAGTCTATCAATTTTGCAATTAATTTAATTTCATTAATTTGTCTTTTAGTAAATAACCCTCTGATAATAAGTTCTTTTATCAGGTAAAGATATACAATTACGATTTTGCATCGTAACAATTTCCGCAGCTATAAAATTTTTTTTTTTTGTATTCAAACAATAATAATAAAAAAATCATTTGAACATAATATTATTTTTTTCAGGGGAAAATCTATAAATGGGATGCAAGTTTGGAAGGTGAATGTGAACCATTTCCTAGCATAGTACAACGTGTAACTTTATTCTTCTGTACTCCTAAATCTCTTTGTAATCACCTGGATGAAAAGTCAAAGAATAAAATCCCGATGGATCTTTTCACACTGATTGTTTTGGACGAATGTCATCATGTAGTACGGCGAAACCCATTCAACGAAATTATGAATTATTACAGGAGGCATAAATTTGAATCGCAATCAAGCATGATACCACAGGTTTGATAATTAAGATCATTATTTTTTCAGTATTTTTCAGGCTGTATCATTACAGAAGGGATCGTTAAGGAGACATTAACGAATAATGAAGAGCATTACAAGTTTGTTTTTAAAAAGTTATTTGCTAGAATGTTGAAATTAATAAAATTATTGTTAGAGGGGATACATTTTTTAACAATAAAATTGAGAATGGAAATGAGAATATGTCAAAGAGGCAATAACCCAAACAAAGAGTAGAAAACAGCCGAAGGCAACCAATGGGTATTTAATACAGCAAAAAATCCCCCGACCGGAGGCGTGATTCAGCTGGCCCATTATCAAAAAGATGTATTAGTTCAGTGATCACGGACGTCATACTAAACTCTCACATATATAAATGAAACTGAAATTAAAAATCCTACAACTCTTACCACGCTCAGAGGCTCCTGACTTGGGACAGGCACCCAAAAAAGAGAAAAAACAAAACAAAAACAAGTATGATTAGGCCGTGTTCAGGATTACAATGCTTAACTAAATTAATCAACCTTATTCAAGAGCACATATTTACATATATACTTTTCCAATCAGAAAACCCCAATTGCAACAATTTGTAAATACATGTATATGAGATATTATGATTACTTTAATGTGAGCATACCAAAAAGCATTAAAATTATTCAAAGAACACATACAAAAACAACGTATAGATTCCCAAAAGGCACATGCACATGCAATGTTAGTACTCTTTCTGCTTTTTAGATCTCAACCCATTAACAATTTAAATTCGACCAGTAACATAGATTTACAAATTAATATCAAAAGAATGTAGAATCAAAATCATAACATGATATGAACGTAACATGCTAAAAGTAGACACGAGTTTGTAAAAAATCAATATGTTTTAAATCGATACTTTCGCAAAATGAAGTTTACATCATGTGTTTTTTTTAATAATTAAAGGCAAAAAATACCTCACCGAAGAAATTCATGATACATACAAAGTACGTGAAATTAGCATACCATGAAAAAAAACCCCGAAATAATGTATTGTTTTTCTCGAAAGTTCAATCTTTTAAGATGAACAAACTATTTGATTTCCATCAATATTGCTTTATTACAATTCAAGAAATTACATATTTGAATTTCAAACACATATAGTCCGGCCGATTGGTGCAGATATAGAGCAGAATTGCTCACTTGATGAGGAAAGCATGAAACTTTGCATAGTAGTTTTTGGTTATATACCCTTTGATTTCAGCTATGGACCCACTCTGAAAAATCCAATATGGCTGCCATTTTCAAGATGGCAGAAAAAAGGTATAAATATCAAGATTGTCCTAAAGGTATTCTATATAATTTCGGAAATTAAAGTAATGATTCTTTAAAAATGAACTTCATGTTCTTGAGTTTGTTATCATTTAATTTCAAAATATAAAAAAAAATGGTTATTTCTATAACACATACATTTCCAAATATGGCTGCAAATACAAAAACATATAGTGAAATTCAAAATGTTAATCAATATGTTACATGTTATTGTAATTGTTATTTAAACTCTTTCAGGTTTAATGGTTATAATTAATTAGGTTGAAACGAGTCGATTGAACGTTAATATAGGTCGGTTAAATGTGGTGGAGTAGTAGGAAACTCATCTGAACACCTTGTCTCATGTCTCTTCAATGCCACGTCTTACGTCACTTATCTGTTTGTCTTTTTCTTTTTTAGCCATGTCGTTGTCAGTTTATTTTCGATTTATGAGTTTGACTGTCCCTATTGTATCTCTCGTCCCCTTTTTATCGCGTTTTCATCTGCCGTACCCACTACATCGTCAAATTATTCTATGTAATCAATAGGTGTACCTTTCTTCAGGCGGATTAGACGATTGCCATCATTTAAAATGGTTAAGGGGCAAATATTTCCTTTTCCAACTACGTGCGAAACCAATTCGCAACTATTCAGCAAGCATGGTCCTAAAATGCTTTCCTGGTCAGCACTTTTATTAGTTTTAATGGTAACAGTCATTTTTGAGTTTGGCGGAACTGTGATAGTTCGTTTTATGCAAATTTGTTGAACTGAAATCTCGTTTCCACTGTTAACAAACGCCGCATTTATAACTTTATTGTTGATGGTAATTGTGGGAGTACTCAGGTTTATCACTGCGCTCAGTGTGTCCAAAATATCTAGCCTAAGTATAACATCGTCTGTTAACGGCTCTTTGCACACGTCCCATTGTATGTTGACTCTTTTAATGTCGAGAGTCGTTCTTTATAATCTTCCCAATAACAAGCTGTTAACCCAAACCACGTAGCGTTACGTTCTCCAAATCTCCGTTTTCTGCCGGAATCAATTTCTCATTTACTAATGTTATTATTACAGCAGTGTCCACAATCATGTTCACATTCTGGTCATGTATAGTACCTCGTACTGCTAAGCTCTTTCAAATGGTTCGTCTGATGACAATATCGGACGAGGCCGTGGGCCTCTGTCCGATTTTGTGATGAGGTGATGTTTCATGGCCAATAGACTTTGGAATCGTGCGTTGACCTACTGGCCCGACCCTTTGCTTTTTAAAGACTCGATTGTTGGGGTTGCACTTTGACTTGCTCCGTATCTGGTGAAGGTGACCGTTGTCTGCAATAACCGGGATTTCTGGAGTTTGTCCATGGAGATGCTAGCCGTTTAGGGTTAATCTTTAGGGCCTATATGATCTCTAGCTTAGTGGGGGTGTTGCTGATCGATAGGCATTAAGCTTGAATGTATTTCTATCTGGCGATCTACCGCGATTGTATTGCTCAGGAGATCTTCCACGTGTATACTGATCAGGTTATCTACCATTGAATTGGAGATCTTCCATGATTATTTGATTAGAAGAACCGAGGTTATATTGATCGGCCAATCCACGGTTATGCTGATTAGTTGAAAGCATAACGTCAGCTAGTTTTGTGACAAGTTGGGTGAGGTTAATATGCACCTCATTGTCCACAGGACTTCTCATATTTCCTTTATCGGTCGGTGATACTGCGCCATCAGCAAAGTAGACTTGTCGATGGTCATAATTGGCACTTTTTGATCCATATATCGCCATCTGGTTTTCAATTGAATGTTTCTGAGTTTCTCTCTATTACATGCCTTGAAGAATCTTTGTCTGTACATCCTCGACGGAATGCCTCGGTTCCAATCTGGTTTTATCGTCTTTCTTGCTGAAGCGCTGCTCGAAATGAATGTTTTTTGAAGGCCTTGAAATCATCTTTTGTGTTTACCTTGCGAGCGTACTAAAAGCCAACATCGGCCTGGCAATCTTGGGCCTACACACATTTTCCCTGTTTTCCCATTGTCATCTACCGGCAGTTAGTTCAAATTGGTAAATGAACGCCTCCCAAGTCAAAGATCCTTTTCAATTGAGTTTTTGCATTTTTGGGAGCTGTGGGCTTCGGCTTCGGTGCCTTGCACCAAGATTTTCTTGCCATCGGGTATATTCTCTCTCCACAGAGGAGTCTGAAGAAGAGGTGTTGTCACACTATTTTGGTTTCCTCTGACCTTTCCTGGATCGGTCAGTGGAGTTAGCTTGCTGTTATGGGAAGCCTGTTAGAACTTTAGTAGCTGACGAGAATGTCATAATTGGAGTGATAAATGTGAGATTTGACATTGACTCGACGGAGATGATACCGTAAGTAGGCACTGCATTCAGCTTTGGAGAAACTTGATAGAATCCTTGCAGCCAATTGTTTCTGTAATGGTGTGCTGCTATGACCCAAATATTATTGACTCATAGTAGATGGTAAGTGTGCGAGGAAGACACATAAGCCTTTTGCCTTTTATCCTTGATTAGTACTAGAGCATGTAGAGGTTTATATTATGTTCTTAAATGGAGATTGTTGTTGAATACTTTGAACTGTCTCATGCAGGGCCAAAGGCCCTGACATAGGACTTTTGACTTAAGGCGAAGACACTTTCAACAGAGTTTGCGCGGTTGATGGTTCATGCGAAGTACAATTGGGGAAAGACACAGGGCATGGATTGTGTTGTGTACTTTTGGTAAAATTGTGTTTTACTGGCTAAGGTCAAATTTTGGCTTAAATGATTTGTCCATTGCAGGAATTTTAACTTCTTTATTTCAAATGTCCAGTAATTCATTCACAACAGATGCCAGTTGTTGGAAGGTACCCTGCTGATCAAATGAATTTTAAATTGAACTGTGTCTCCTTCCTCAGTTGTTGTCAGCTTGTCCATTCGTCTCACCACAAAATTGAATATGTTATTGGTCTGACCACCAATTCAGCCAAGCAATTATTACTAGCCTTGTGGTCCATCCTGTCTTCAGACTGCTGAAGTTGCTGAGATATTTCTCTCATCTGTTTATTATTAATATTCATTGCCTCTTTCAGTACAGCTTGTAACGTAATGAGACCAACACATATTTTATCAATTTGCGCTTCGCTCTGTTTTGTATTGCGTAAATCTCAGCTGGTTTTTTTTAGCATTATGTTTTCTATCTGCTAAAAGTTCTTAGTACAATTGTTTAATAGTCATTCTCCAGCTGTTGTTTTCTCCATATCCCCAAGTGATTCAGTTTCTGCTACAATGTTCTTGTCCTTGTTGTCCTCAATTCCTGCCATTTCACTGATGTGTGTTTAAATGATTCTCAATTCACAGTTTAATATCTCAAATGGCAAAATATTGCGACCCAAGAAATAAGATAAGCACTGAATTATATCTTAAGGTAGATAAATCCCAAATCACAGCTTTTATGTGTGACCCAATACAACAAATAGTGCAGCTTTTAATGAAAGCTACTACTTTGTGTATGAAATGACAAACAAGGCAAAATAAAAAAGGACAGAACTGGGACAGATATTAAATGACACTATACATCAATAAAATGCTTATATTCAGGTCAATTCCCAATAATGAATATTTGCTTATTTTTCAACGCGGCCTTTTGAAAATAGCCACCATTTTGTATTTCATAGATAGATCAGAACAAAATCTTGCTAAGTACACCAAGTATTTCAAATATGTTGATTTTTGTGCTTCCAGCATCAAATCCACTGTGGTTTGTGCAATACTGGAAAATATTTAAGAACGGACGGCAGCCATCTTGAAATAAGCCGCCATATTGAATTTTGAGGGTGGGTCCATAGCTAATATTGCTCAGTACACAAAAATGTACCATCTTGCAAAAAAAAGTGCTTTCCTCATTATTTGAGCAATTTTTTCACCGATCGGCCGGACTAATAACTGATATACACAATTAACGCTCTGATTGTATGTCTTAACTAAACATTTCAGGTTTTAGGTCTGACGGCTTCGCCAGGAACGAATAGGGCAGACGATGGATTTTCTGCTGTTCAACATTTGAAATGCTTGATGGCAAATATGGATGTATCAAAGTTGTCAGTTGTCCGAAAATATGAACAAGAACTGTTAAATTATTCATCAACCCCAACAAAAGGTCTTATTTAATTATGTGCTATTATTTCATATTTGTAGTGTGATAATATCTGCAATATGTTGCCTCTGCTTCGGAAACGAGATTTGTTTATCAACATTATCATACAATTATTCAAAATGACAAACATTACTATTGCGCAATAGTTTGAACCAAACCTCATAAAAAAATTCGACTACTGATCAACAAATACGTGTGACACAATTAAGTATATGCGTTAAATAATACGTACTATTAAGAAATAATACTAAAATATTAGATTGGTACGAAAGCATTGAATAAAGAACTTTGAAAAACTAAGTTATTTCTTTCTTTTTTAATTTTGTAGGGAAAAGCTACAATAGATATTTTTGAAAGTTCATTTGATCAATCATCATTTGTTTGTTATATTTTATTTTAGTAAAAATTCAATCTACTGAAAGACAACATGATCCTGTAGAAGGCATTCTTCTTAAAGCCATAAAAAGTGTGGAAAGTGTATTTACTAACAGAAAAGGTAATTGTACTATCGTGTTTAAGCATTTTCTTATCCCAGGCATAGATTACAATAGTCGTATTTGGCACAACTTTTTGTAATTTTGGATCCTCAATGCTCTTCAACTTAATACTTGTTTGGCTGTATATATAACTATTTTGATATGAGCGCCACTGATGTAGACGAAACGCGCATCTGGCGTTCTTAATTATAATCCTGGTACCTTTGATAACTATTAAAGAGCTTAGCAAAACATTGTAGACCAGTTCATATATTGTCTTAAAATATCTAATGTTTGTTTACAACTTTGCTGTATTTATAGTGCACAAAAGTAGCAGAAGAATACCAAGTTATTCGAATTGTTCTTTTATTAAAAAATTGATAAAATAAACGTGCACATTGCATAACCAGTATATCTTTCATGAACTGGATCTTTTATTTTGCAATTATTTTAAAATATTTGACTCTTCTACTGTTTACATAAGTATTCCACTTGAAAGAGTTGGTCTTGCTTTGTTTCATCAACACATTTTCAAGGTAGATACTTGTATATTGCCATAAGGAGGGATTCATCGTACTCTATAAAAATCACATTTACTCAAACAAAACATTCTCTGAAACTGACATTATCAACTTTGAAGGTATTTGATTTAACGTATGTTTAAGGTACGGTGATGTGTTTGTAAAAATCAATTGAAATTCCCATGGGAACGAAATGTGCTGCTTTTCTTGCAGTCTTTTTCTGTATTCATATGAGGGTGTCATCATATAGACATTTCTAGAACCAAAGAAAGAAAGTAAGCAGTTCCCTTTAACTCCATTTTCCGTTTTATAGTTGATGTTCTCTCCCTAAACTATTCACAACTTGTTGACTATGTTGAATGCATCCATCCCATCGAACTTGAAATTAAGGATACAACAGACACATTTAAGTCTGCCTCATATCATGACTTGCATCAAGAAATAAAATTGTAAACATTTGTTTACGATAAAAGAGATGATTTCAACCTCCAAATTATAAACATTCAAGCAGCGCTTGCATACAGAGTATATATTTCTCAAATGCTTCGATATTTTCTACCATGTTTTCCTTAATAGAGTGTTTCTGCTCACAAGACAGCTATTAAATTAAGAGTTCCAAATGCTGCAGTTGAAATCATACATTTGTAAATTTAATGGACACCATCACGAGTTGGCTTACCTTTATTGAATATCAGTTTCATAGATGACAACTGATATGTTTCCATTGCCGTTACTAAAATATTAATGCTGTCCCTTTCCCCCCCGAATGTAACCTACTGCATTAGACATTTCACTGGGTTTGAACTAATTTGAGCAACACGACGGGTGTCACATGTGGAGGAAGACCTTCTTGACCTTCAAATGAGATCCCCCTCAGTTTTTGATTGGGTTCGTGCTGCTTGGTCTCTAATATTCGGCGTTGTTTTTATATATTATATTGTTTGTCTGTTGGTCATTTTCTTCTTTTTTTTTGCCATGGCATTATCAAATTATTTTCGACTTTTTGAGTTTGAATTTCCATTTGGTTTCTTTCACCTCTTTGTTATAAGACTAAATCATGTAAACTATATGTTAAGATGTTGATATTTTGTTAAATTATTGAACATTGATTTAAATTTCCAGTTACTTCATTTCTAATGCAAGATAGCATCGAAACAAAAACTCTGCTATCTGCCTTAGAAAGTCCACCGTTTGATAAAAGAGTTACACGTTATGTACAATGGATTAGTGAAACGAAGAGAAAAACAGAAAGCGTTATGTTAAAAGACGCAGATGTGCCACGTCTCATACATATTTGCCTGAGACATTTAGAGGTATGCTGATAGTTTAAATACTCCTGGCTGTTGTGCAAATTCTTAAAACAAGTAAAATGATCAGAAACTATACAGTGACAAGCAGTAAGTCAAAGACAGACTGAATAGAAATACTGTGGATTCATTATTAATCGTTTGATACTTGTTTTCATGGATTTCGTGGGTACATGTGAAACACGATCGAGTTCAAATGTTCAACGAATTACGAATTTTATATAAGCTTTGTATACACAGATTGATAAACCTTCAAATCAAATATCCACGAAAGTTCAAGTTTTACTCAATCCACGAAAATTGATACCCACGAAAATAAATGTATCAACAGTATACAGAAAACTAAATTTTAGGCAACAAGAACCTCAACAACAACTTTTTGTGAAATCAGGCTGTTTGGATTGAGAAGAAAGTCCTGCTCGATCTAGGATATCCATACATAATGACTCCTTTTAACGATTCTCTTTTGTATATATATATATTTATTCTAAATGTTTCTGCTATCAACGCAACGTACAACACATCAATACTTTTGCAAGATATCTAATCAGTTGCATACACATAATTAAAGAACATACAATTACTGAGGAAAATACATTAACAAGCTATATAGGCAAATACAACATGACAAATATATAGAAAAACATAAAATTCATTGTCCTTTCATTTGCCACTTTTTCCAAAAACATTTAGCAGAACAGAAAACGTTTAGCATTGACCTAAATTAAGAAGATGATGGTACAGTTGTTCGATCAGCTTTTAAAATAAAAACTCGCATTCTTATCAGTTTTTGCAGGTCAAGATATTTGTAGACGATTTCAAAAAACGATAGATCATCAAACTAGAACTGTTCCTGAACCCGTTTCTGTCTCATATTGATGAAAACATCATATGTCAACACAGAATATAGTTCAGATAAAAATAAACTCAAAATGCAATGAAAATAAATAATGTTCATTATTACTAAATTTCCTTAAATATTATATTGCAGCTATACGTAGAATGTCTGGAAATGAACTCATTACTCGAAATTGAAAATGTAACTGAATTGCTTACCGATGCATATGGACTATTCTCATATGAAAGTCAACAGGCAAGCACTATACAAGAAAGGGAAATTATAGAAGCACTCAAAGGTAAGCTCCAAAATTAGGTTCTTTTTATATCTGATACAGGATATTTTTATTCTTTTCATAATTATAGTGTCATATTTTTCAAATTGCAAATTGAAAAAAAATGTTTGTCGGAAAATTTGACATAAAAAAAGTATTGACAAAAATACCAAATTTCAATGTAAACTTCAAAAAGGGAACATTCAATAAAACCTGACAAAATCTAATGGGCTACTATATCTATCAACAGAAAGATTCCAAAACAACTGTCATATTTCTGACTATGTACATAAGAGAAAATGTCTGAATAAACCTGGTCCAAATAAAGGTATCTTTCTCAAGATTCTTTAGCCTTGTTTCTGTCAAATACGATTCATATAGAAAATAGCAATACCCTTTTTTATTGAAACAAAAATATACTCTCTTGATCATTATAGGAAATTTCTTTTCTATCTTCACATGCTTCATTTTAAGTTAAAAGTTAGAATTTTTTAAATGTTCGCATATATCCCTATTGTATTCCCAAACACAGTCATTTCTGTAAGTATAATTTGATAAATATTAAACTTTAAATTATTATACATAATGACATTTGGTAATATTGTAGAGGTGACAACACGTCTACGGGAGATAAGGCACGGCGTTGAAGGTAACCCAGACGTTAATGAAATAATAAAAACACTTCTGCAGGAATATGAAATATTAAATGACGATTCAAGATTCCTGGTATTCGTTAAAACAAGAGCATCTGCAAAAGCGCTAGCAAAAAGGCTACCACATTGTCTGAAAGCTACACATTTGACCGGGGGAACAAAATCAAAGGATAAAGCAGGTAACTTTATTTTTATTAAAAAAATGTGATTGCATGCCAATTAACATGTCAAAAAATAGTTTATAATTGTTAGTTTGAGGAGTTGTTTTTCGTATGATCATCACACTTAAAGATATTGAATTTTCGAAATATTGTTTTAACTTGTGAGTTTGTGATGGTGAATATACTACTGTCTATTAAACATCCAGAAAAAAACTTAAAACGAATACAATTCATTTATTTTTACTCAAAGATAATATTTCCAAACCTTCTGGATGCTCTTGTTCATAGTCCCATCCAAATGTAGTGATACTGGCCATGTTATATGTAAACAACTCGTATATTATGAACTGTTTAGACAGTTGTTTGGTACGAAAGCCGAGAAGGATCATTCAAAATTCAAAATTCAGAATTCAAAATTCAGAATTCAAAATTCAAATTTCAAAATTCAAAATTCAAAATTCAAAACTCAAAAATAAATATTGCAAAATCATAACACGTGTTTCCGGTATAAAGAACTGTCATCCTGACACCTTTTAGACAGTTTTACCCTAGAACAGTTTTAGACAGTTCTACCTAGAACTGACCAAAGTTTTAGACAGTTCTACGACTAGAACATGTACAGTTCTACGACTAGAACATATACAGTTCTACGACTAGAACATGTACAGTTCTACGACTAGAACATGTACAGTTCTACGACTAAAACAGTTTAGAACTGATTTGGTCAGTGCTACTGATAGAATTAGTCAGTTCTATTCATAGAAAAGTTTTAAGAACTCTTTGTCTTAACTATAGATAAGTCAAAAGAATATAATATATTTTGCGTGTGGCTTTATCAACGATAGTTATAACACTGAATGGTGACCAGTGAGATGTCCTAACTGCAGTGACGTCATTTAGAACTGTTCTACAATCCTGACAGGTTTGGTCAGTTCTATGCTAGAACAGTTTTTGACAGTTCTGCTGACAGTTCTACGGTTAGAACTGATTTGGTAATTTCTGATGACAGTTCTACGACTAGACTGATTTTGGACTTGCAGTTCTACCTAGAACAGTTTTAGATAGTTCTACCCTAGAACTGATCCTGGCAGTTCTACTTAGAACAGTTCTAGGGTAGAACTGTTCTAGGTAGATATGTTTTAGGACAGTCTAGAACAGATCTATGACAGATTATTCTGAGAGTTCTAATGAGAGGTTAGAAGTGATCTCCACTGTACAAGGGCAATAACTTTAATAAACTTTTGTTCTTTAACACTTTTTATTAACATCTTGAAAGCTTCAGAGCAAAAGCTGATGACCAAATATTTACACAAAATAGACTGACACGACCGCAAGATAAATTAGATTAAAGCTAGATTCACACTGCTGATCAGATCAATTCTATACCCGATTACTCAAATTTCCACGATCAAGCGTAACCAATTTTTTGATCGGGACTGTTTGCATTTGGAGTTTCTATACCCGACTGCTACCAGACCGCAAAAGACTCAAACTCGACCTTTAACCCTTCACGACTTCTTCGCGACTGATCATGGAATCCAGCCACTAGTTCAATATCTTTTTGATGATCCCGACCAATTTACGATCCTTACATGATCTTTACTCGACTTTCTCAACTAAGTACCCGGCCACGTCCACTTGTATTTTTGTCCATCTGACGAGTTAAGCCTTTTTCAACTGATTGTTATAGTTCGTTCTTATGTTGTACTGTTATACCACTGACCCAGGTTAGGGGGAGGGTTGGGATACCGCTAACATGTTTAACCCCGCCACATTATTTATGTATGTGCCTGTCCCAAGTCAGGAGCCTGTAATTCAGTGGTTGTCGTTTGTTTATGTGTTACATATTTTTTTCGTTCATTTTTTTTTTATATATAAATAAGGCCGTTAGTTTTCTCGGTTGAATTGTTTTACATTGTCATATCGGGGCCTTTTATAGCTGACTATGCGGTATGGGCTTTGATCATTGTTGAAGGCCGTACGGTGACCTATTATAGTTCTTAAATTCTGTGTTATTTTGGTCTCTTGTGGACAGTTGTCTAATTGGCAATCATACCACATCGTCTTTTTTATAAATCAACAATACTCGATCTCAACACGATCCTGACTAGACCAGATCGACATGATCGTATAATAGTATTGGTCGCAAAAATAATCGGTATTGGTCGGTTGAGAACATATTCAGTATAAAACGTACAATGAATAAAATGTCTTATTTTCGAGCCCCCGCCACTAAAGAGGAGAAAATTAAGTCTTACCCTTGTCCGTCTCATCGCCCGACAGTCCGTACGCTGTATAACTCTAGTTTCCCCCAACCAATAGTATATAAAACTTATATGCAATACTTTGCACCACAAAACACAGAAAAAAATAATCTGGGTTGTGTCAATTTTTCCGTTCTATCGTTATGCCCCTTAAGAAATGAAAAAAATAGCCGATTTTTTTGTTTCCATTTTCTAAATTATGTTTGCCTCAACAAAATGTTATGAAAATTACAAATACTTATAACCCAAAAACTCAGATCAAGATGAAATAGCGGGTCATCATACATTTATGTGTCCCGTGGACTAAACTTGAATTGTGGCGAAAAAAATGAAAATGAAGCAACGACGCCGAGAAATATGTGTGAGGCTTCGGTTAGCTGACACGTCCATTCTTGTTCGAGAGGCCTGTGAGACAGTTGCTGGATGTTTTTTTTTGTTTCTTGTAGAAAAAATGCCTGATTTTGGCAAAAGGGTCTAAGAGAACTGAAAATTGTAATGCAGGAAAATAAATTCTTCACAAAGCACAACATAATTGAAACAAGAGATTCTGAAGAGCTTGTGTCGCTCACCTTGTTTTTTGTTTTGGGAATCATGTAAAATAAGGTGAAAATCACAACAAATAGTACAAGATACCCATATAACGATTAAGACCAATTAAGTGTGGTTTAATTTGGCCTAATAGTTAAATTAATAGTAGGTCATTCCTGCAGTGTAGTCTTACATTAGTTACTGAAGACCACTTATTATTTTTAGCTCACCTGGCCTAAAAGGCCATGTGAGCTTTTCTCATCACTTGGCGTCCGTCGTCGTCGTCGTCGTCTGTCGTCGTTAACGATTTTTCAATCATCTTCTCCTCTGAAACTACTGAATGGATTTGAATGAAACTTAAAATGATTGTTCCTTAGATTATCCTGCACAAAGTGTGTGCTTCGATTTTTGATCCGTCAAAAAACATGGCCGCCCTTACTTTAAATAGAACATAGGGGTCAAATGCAGTTTTTGGCTTATATCTCAAAAACGAAAGCATTTAGAGCAAATCTGACATGGGGTACAAATGTTCATTAGGTCAAGATCTATCCGCCCTGAAATTTTCAGACGAATCAAACAAACCATTGTTGGGTTGCTGCCACTTAATTGGTAATTTTAAGGAAATTTTGCAGTTTTTGGTCATTATCTTGAATATCATTATAGATAAAGATAAACTGTAAACAGCAAAAATGATCACCAAAGTAAGATCTACAAATAAGTTAAATATGACCAAAATTGTCAATTGACCCCTTAAGGGGTAAATGTCCTTTAATGACAATTTTTCACAATTTGTTCATCATATTTGCTAATTTTAAAAAATCTTCTCCTCTAAAACTACTCAACCAAATTCAACCAAACTTCATTTGAATGATCAGTAGGGTGTATAAAATAAAGTTTGTGTTTTATTTTCTATTTCGTCAAAAAACATGGCCGAAAGGCATTGTTTACCAGGTTAGCGATTCAGGCTCTTGAGAGCCTCTTGTTTAAATAAGTGTTCAAGATGTGACCATTTGAAATTTTTTTTAAACATTTTCCCATGGACTTCTTTACAGAAAACCCCTATGTTTATTTTCGTCCTGAACATGCATGAAATATTTGCCACTGGACGTTAATAATCAAATAATCAATCGATTTTTAGCCATGACGGCAATGTTGGTTGGATGGCAGGATCATCGGATACATTTTTTAATCAAGATACCCTTCTGAAAATGGTGGCTAAGTGTAATTCTATGTGGCCCTGTTGATTGAGTGAAGAAGATATTTTGTAAAAGTTTACAAAATTTACAAAAAATTGTAAACAATTAAGTATAAAGGGCAATAACTCCTTAGGGGTCAATTGACCATTTTGGCTATGTTTGCCTATTTGTTGATCTTACTTTGCTGAGCATTATTGCTGTTTACAGTTTACATGTATCTCTATCTATAATCTTATTCAAGATAAACCAATAACTGCAACTTGTCCTTACAATTACCAATTCAGGGACAGCAACTACGGGTTGTCTGAGTTGTCTGGAAATTTCAGGGAAGATATATCATAACCACATGAAATTTTGAAATACTAAGGCTTTTCAACCTCAGGCATAGTTTACCTTAGCTGTGTTTGGCAAAACTTTTAGGAATTTTAGTCCTCAATGCTCTTCAACCTCGTACTTTATTTGGCCCTTTTAACTTTTTTGGATTCGAGCGTCACTGATGTATACTCGTGTATGGCCGAGTAAAGATCGAAGAGTGATCGAATGTGGTCGCGTAAAGATCGGGTTTTGGTCGAGTTGGTCTGGGATGAAAAAAATATAGAAGTCGCAGTGATCATGAAGCGATCGGCATTGGTCGAGTTAATCTTGACCACATATCTTACAGATTGACGTTGATCGAGAAATGATCGGATATTAGTCGAGCAAAGATCGAAATGATCGAGTACTGATCGGTAAACTATTTGTATTCCGACCTAACTCGATCTCTACACGATCCTTTCCCGATCAATTCGATCACTACTCGACGAATTATTGATCTCTTCTCGAGTGACTGGCTTCTCGATCCTTACTCGAATGTTTTTGACATGTCAAAAACTCTCGGGTAGAAAGTCAGATCGATGACGACCCGAACATTCTTGTTGATTGAGACGGACCAGACTCCCGATCGCTTAATTTGTCTTGATCGAGATTGATCGAGTTGGTCTGATCGGCAGTGTGAACCTAGCTTAAAAATGCGCGATTCTAGTCGGAGAGATTGCGATACGATCTCAAAACGACGTTACTACGACCTCACAACGACCATCTCGTTCTCTCTGCGACCCAACAACGCTTCTTCTACGACTATACCACGATTATACTACGCTTTTCAAGACCTTAGTACGATTCTAGCACGCTCATGCAGTCCTCATCCTACGACCTGATTACGTTCATACTACAACCATTTCGAGTTCTAGTAATGCTCATTGTCATTGTCTTTAAAATACATAAAAGCTCCTCAGGTTTTGATTTTGTATCAGTACCACTGTTACTTTATGAAATATCGTTACTTGATCTAGATGGATTAGCAATACGTTGATTCAGGTTGGATTGTTGATTCGACATCTCTACTGGATAAGGATTCGTACCAGAGACCCATCTGACTCAACTACTACCCCTACCACCACGCACACAAGTTCTGGTGGATGTTGGTGGCATGTCAGTGTTGTTTTCTGGAATTCTACTTATAAATGACAGTTGGAAGGAATGGAACAGTATTAATATGGAATATGATGTGGATAGTATTGATGAGAGCGTAATTGGATCGCGGTATGCACTTGCTAAGATCGTATAATGATCTTGATAAGAGAGTGCTATAGTTGGAGAAGATGCGTGGTAAGATCGTTTTGCAGTCGGATTAATCGTGGTATGTCGTAGTGAGAACTTATTGAGCGTAGTAAGATCGCGATAATCGTATTAAGGTCGCAGAATAAGAGTGGTAAGAACGTGGTATAATCGTAGCGGGATCGTTGTAGAAGCGTAATGAGAACATAGTAGCATCGTAGAAACAACAAAAAATCCCATTTTCATGCCGCTCATACCGCGACCTCACCACGATCTGAATTTATTTTAGATCGTGGTGAGCGTAGTGCGATCGTGGTCTAGTGTGACTGGGGCATTAGGGGCTTATTGACAATAGTCATTTGACTTATTTGTAGATCGTAGTTTTCTTAACATTATTGCTGCTTTCAGTTTATCTTTATCTATAATAATTTTCGAGATGATAACCAAAAACATCATAATTTCCTTAAAATTGCTAATTCAGGGGCAGCTACCCAGCAACGGGTTCTCTGATTCGTCTGAAAATTTCTGGGCAGATATATCTAAACCTGATGAACATTTTTATCTTGTCAAATTTACTCTAAATGCTTTAGTTTCAAAGATATACTGAAATTTCATTTGTTTTCGATGGTATCAATTTTCGTGGATTAAGGAAAACTTGCATATTCGTGGATACTTACTTTCGTGGTTTTGTGGAAGTCTGCGTACACGCCTAACGCCTATATAAAAATTGACATTCGTTGATCATTTAATTTCATGGTTCACTTGTACCAACGAAATCCACAAATATATGTATCCAACGAATAATAATGAATC
The DNA here is from genome assembly GCF_963676685.1 of Mytilus edulis. NCBI lineage: Eukaryota > Metazoa > Mollusca > Bivalvia > Mytilida > Mytilidae > Mytilus > Mytilus edulis. The sequence continues at coordinate 60,507,513 of NC_092352.1, forward strand.
TACAGTAAGCCTAAGCTGCATTTACCCCCACGTTGTATTTTTAGCAATGGCGGCCATGTTGGTTGGCAGGCGGGGTCGTCGGACACATTTTTTAAACTAGATATCCCAATGATGATTGTGTCCAAGTTTGTTTTAAATTTGCCCAGACGACGACGACAGATCCAAATGATGAGGAAAGCTCACTTGATCTTGACCTTTTAGGTCAAGTGAGATAAAATTGAATATCTTGATTAGATTGTTCTTAAACTAAATGTAATCAATATTGAACTCTACGCCAGGTCGACTGTTGACCTCAATTTACCTGAGAATGCAGCCGCACATATCTTATTGCGCCGACAACAAATTTGCTTGAAAGGTGAATCAATTTGAAATACGATCTAATAAGAAATAGTTGCGGCATGACAAGCTAGGGGATCTAGGATTTTGGAAAGGGGGCGAGGTATAATAAGATCTTTTTTAAACTTTTTTTTTGGCTAAAACAACATAAAATAAGTGTAAAATGCACTTTTGCAACAGTTCCTGTATATCTTATATTTAAAGTGTAAGGGTTGGAAATGTTTGATGCCGTATTCTCCCAATTACTTGTCTATAATAAAATTATTGAAACCTTTTTTTTGGCTAAAAAAACATAAAATTTGTCAGTAAAAATGTACATGGAAGATTTTCATTTGTTGTATGTTTAGGTAGCATAACCTCACAGACTTCTTGTTGTAAACTAGATATAAGCCGGGCTATTCAATGAAATTACTATAATAAAATTAAGAATGGAAATGGGGAATGTGTCAAAGAGACAACAATCCGACCATAGTGGAGACAACAGCTGTAGGCCACCAAAGGTTCTTCATTGTAGTGAGAAACTCCCGCACATGAGACAAGATAGACAAACAAGCAATGTTTATCCGACACGAGTTAAGAAAGACAAACAAGCAATATTTATCCAAAAATGTTTGACACCCAACAAGGGAAGTGAGGGATTCCAAAACAACCAAGGCTACGAATGAGTCTGAAATGACAACGAATTTATGAATGGCGGTCAACAAATGGAGACATAAAGGCCACACCCAGCAGGAAGGTTGCAGTCATGCCTTAAAAAAAGAATTCAATATATCAGTCCGGCGAAACAGACACTCTGGTCAGATATGGGATTTGCATTCGAACCGTGAAACAAGCCTCCCCCCTAACAAAATACGCCGTTGTTTATTCATCATGTTCATTTATTGCTAGAAATGTTTTTTTCTAATAGCCAAAAAAAAAAACCAAAAAAAAAACGGACAAGATTATTGTTTTCAATGCATATATATACAGCCAGAATCTTTGTTTAAGGCAAAACTCAGACTGCCTCCGTAAATCAAAAGGTTCTTACCTTAGAATCAAAATCTATCTAGAGCTTACTGACTGGGGATCATTATTCAGCTATGTTATTAATAGACTGGGGCGTGTGGGGTTAAACATTGCTTTCGTAGGTAAATAATATTAACGTGAAACTTTTTTCACAAGAATGTAATAAAGTATTACATGTACTTTCTGTTTAGTGAAATTGTGAAATAGAAGTCTATATGTTCTTGCTAAATCCTTTGTCGGTTTGAAGGTGTCATGCTTTTTATCCTCAGCCTAAGCAATGTGTTACTGTAGTTTGAATTTCAAAATGACTTGAGTAACACTTTTTTCGACGCACGAGTCGACTCCACCGTAGCAAATCACATGACTTTGACATAATCCATAATATATTACAGTAAATACGAGCGAAAAATATCTTTATAAGTAAAGAATTGTCGCATGAAAATTAGATACACGCACGGGAAATCGCGCTCACGAAGTCTAGTCTGATTAATCATTGTACAAAAAACAAAAGTGCAAACAAAAAGGGGGGCTACGCCCTCTACGACCCCTCTGGATCCGTCACTGCAACCACAAAATAGGAAAGAAATGCTGTAACAGAAAGGAGATGTCATGAGAAATGACCTTGAAATAACTTATTGAAAGAAATACATTCAATATTGTAACGTGACCGAGGGGAGGAACGACACCGACACAGACGGACAGACATAATCATACTATGGCACAACAATACGACAATGTATCCTATGGTAATTCCCATGAACTAAATAATACGTTATCTGTTCATTCACAAATTTACATTACTTCAGATGCATTGACAAACTACGTTACAAAGTTTTAACATATAAACTTTAAAAACCAAGTCCTTCAGTAGATCTATACTGATTAAAACAATCAAGGAAAATTCTTACAGTCGTGACAGTACTACAGCTTCTAGTATCTTGACCAACTGACCTTTATCATAGAGTTTTATTACTTTCTCTTTAGACAAAACAAATAGGCATAACTAATTTTATTACCCTACACCCCAAAACATCGTTACTTGTCTTAATTAATCTGACAGTTCAACTTTAACTGCAGATAATAAAACTAGCCATTTGTCAAATAAGCCTTGCGTCATTAATTTTCTATGTACACAAATAAACAGTTATAAAGCAAATGAGTAAGAGGTTAATATTTACAAAACATAAATATTTCAATACCGTTTTTCAAAGAGTCCTATTCATCCTATATTTGTTTTGGTGTAATTGCAACAAAATTGTTAGCTAATTTTCTTTAGCCTTTTTCTAATTATTATTCATTACTTCAATTAATAAATTAGTATACCTTTCTAAACATTATAATAAACACTATAACATCTTAACCAGCAGCCATCCTTCACCGAGGTAAGTCGAGGCACAGAGACCACGTGACAAAGAAACGGCGGGAATCGGAATCGGAATTCTTTGTGTTTTGAATTATGAATTATGAATTTTGAATTTTGAATTTTGAATTTTGAATGATCCTTCTCGGCTTTCGTAGTTTGGTTATCACCAAGCTAATGATCCGAAAAATCGTATTCTCGAAACCGTTATATTTAGTTGGAAATTAGATTCTTTATCAGAATGTTTGTCATGTTTTCAAAACACTAATATTTTGTTACGAATATGTCAGTTGTATGTACATGTTCTATATCAATAATATTTCGAGCCATTTGAACCATAAAAATGGAAAATTCATAGAAGGGAAACTGATGGCATCACTTTTGTAGTTAAAATTATTCTTAATAAATACTCGATGTCAATTTATTGATGTTTATAATTTATCGGTTGACTTATAAAAAGTACTCCAAGTAAACCAAAGATAACACATTCTACAAATGTTGTTCCCTCTTGTTTATATTTGTGTTTTTGCCTAACAATGGTTGTCTAACAATTTTTGTTGACTTTCAGGTCTTCATATTGATGAACAACTTGAAGTTATGGGAAGATTTAGAGAAGGAGAACATTTGTGCATCGTTGCAACTTCTGTTGCATGCGAAGGGCTTGATATTCCACAATGCAATCTGATGATAAGATACAAATTCAGAGTAGATGAAATTAGTAGCTATCAAATGAGAGGTAATAATGGCAATGCTTCAAAATAGAAAGATAAGACAGAAGTATAAACTAACATGAACCTGATTAAGCATTTATGATATAAATACTTCACTGTTTTATTGAGCATTCACTATGTTGTAAACTGCTGCCTGCTTGTGCACTGCCAGTCCCTGATGGTATCAATTTTAAATGTTCTTGTTTATTAATTTGGAATTTTTTTTACGGTTATCTTATAACGAATTATATTATTCATGAAGTTAAATAAATAAATCTCGTCGAAAACACACCAACCGAAAATAAAATGTCTTAAACATCAATGGTAGAGTTTGGTGAAAAGAAACATTATTTTGCATCTTAGTGTCAAAATTATTATGAACATTTAGCTCGAATTTCCAGTGAAACTCTTGTAAGTTCCTTTAGTATCGTTCGCCTGTCGTTAACACTTATCAAAGGCTAGTACCTCGTACACTATAATACATATGTCAGCATTAATAAATAAAAAAGGGTTTAAGTTGTCATTTAAAATATATTATACATGCTATTGGAGGTCTAACTTAGTGGTTTTGATTTTGATTGAAAATATAGAAATGGTCGAAAGTACTCTTTATTGTTTCATATGTCTTTTTGATATATCATGTATATATCATAAACATGATAAAATGTATTATATATTATTTTATTTCTAGGACGAATTAGAGACAAAGGAGGAAGGGAGGTAATCCTGGCGTCTTGTGAAGATTTTGAAAGGGAAACAAAAAATATTTTAAGGCAATACTACATGAAAAATGCGATTGAACAAGTGATCGAACTTGACCTAACTGCACATATTGCAATAGCCGAACGAGGGATATATGCGTCCGAAGTTCAGGGCCGACTGCTCCAACAGCGCCAAGCAGACAGTAAAACAATAGGAGCTTTCACAGTTAATTGCAAGTTCTGCGGGAAACCAGTAGCTGATGGTCAATTTATCAGAAATATAAAAAGAAAACACACTATAATTTTTGACAAGACAATTTTGACAAGAATAAGACGCGAACCTTTTAAAAAGATAACAAAATTTGACACGATAAAGAAAACGGAAAGAGTATTTGGGAATATTTGTGGTCACAACTGGGGAGTAATACTTGTCTATCAGCAATGTGACTTTGTAGCAATTTCAAAAGATAAGGTCAATTTCTTTGATAAATTTTCAAAAGATTTGGTAAAATTTAAGAAATGGCCCGAATTCCCTTATCGCATTGACGACGTCTCGGATGAAGAAGTTCAGCGTTACTTGTCACAATGATGAAAATCACTACATAAGTAATTCGTAGCGGATATCAAAATCAAATTGACGTATTTTCGTGGTCTATTTTGGTTTCGGTCATACATATAACGTTTTGAACAACAATACATAAAAGCATTGTCCTTCAATTGAAAGTGATTGTAAAAGTTTTTGACAGGTGATTTGTTTTTATAATGAATAATTATTAGCCTAGTGATAACGTTGTCATTCCTCCACACGTGACCCTATAAAATTTCCAGGAATTTATTACACTACTTGTATGACATGCATGAGTTGATAAACTATTTGTAACACAAATGTATTCTCTTTTTTTGCAGAATAGTATAGTTATCACAATCATTTCAATGCAATATATTCATTTTGAAAATCTTAAAATTACAGACATGATCGATGCAATTAAGAAATGAATGCTTCTTTTTGTAAATTCATTGAGCCGTAAACATGTAAAAGTGTTGACTGAAGGACAATTTGTAATAAGCGCGGAAGCGCTTCATTCTTAGAATGTACGAACGATCAATGCTTTTACAACCCTATGACATTTACCGAAAGAAGCATTCAATACTTATACTTACATTTTTTCGGTATGACCATGAAAGCACGAATACTGGCAAGTTTTTGTTTTATTTATCTGTGCACTTTATTGTGGGAACGTTTGTCATCCTTAATGTTACAATTAATTTTTTGAATGTGGAATGACGCGAGACTGCTGTTAGCCAATGAAAATAACGTATAATAGCGTAATAATTTTGTATTTAATGTTAAAGGACCGTAGATCGTTTAGACATATCGATGGATTTGTATTTCACTGTTTAATAAATTCGAGAAAAACGATTTCAACAGTTTCTACTTGAATGTTTGCCAAAAAAAAAGATTTGGTAAAATATCCGTATGAATTGGCAATTCTTTTGTAAGGAGATGCTTAGTGACTTCTTGACCAACGAGTTGACTGACACGATCAGCTACGCGACGTCTTTTTAGATCTTCCTTTGCTGATCATGTTTGCTGCTTGAAATTTCTCTTGATCTAATATAGTTTTTGCACAACACACACAACTTTGATACAAACTTTATTCATAGGCAATACTTCCTTTAAGTAGTTGACTGATGATTTTGTTTTTTTTGTATTATTTACACATCAAGTTTTGCTATTCAAAGTTCCTCTATATCTAAGTATTTTTCTCAAAACAATAGGCAAAATTGAAAAACAAGTGATGATTATAACTCATAAAGGAATCGGCTGACCAGTTATCGGAACAAAAAAAAAACTTACAAGAAGATCTAACTGATAATGTTAGATATAATAATTTTTGTCTTTCTATTGTAGTGCTCATGATTCTCATAATTATAACCCATTGAACTTATTTTATACTGTGTGAAACACATTCACTGAATTTCAATATATCATCAGATTAAGTCTAATTATCATTATTTGTGTAATGTTGTTTATTTCCTTATTAATTAAAATACAAATAGAAATGACATTCACTCGATGAAATGAATAGTATAGACTGCTTTGGGTTTGTTTTCCTTGTACTTTGTTATGGAATTATACAGAACAATGTGAATGGAAAAGGTAAATGTTTCCTGTTTAATAAAAGTACAGTAGTATATACTGGAAGGTTGATAGTTAATTTATTGTTTTATATACGTTTTTATTTATTGGAGTTTCGAACACATTAAGTCGAAAAAAATTAATAAAGATATAAAAAAAGGTTAGAAATAATTGTTTTCATAACATGTCATATCAATTGTTGTAAAACACCTGATGTAATCTAAGAATAAATATTTTTTGCCAAACACATGTTTGAAACTAAACTTAACTACTTATTTATTTAACTCAGTAAAAAAATGTATCGCGAATATGGAGGTAGTTTATTAATGATGTTTTGTAGAAATAATAAAAGTTCAACTTGACATTAACACTGGTTGATTGTTTGTTGTAGATTATTTCGTTTCTTTGGAAAGTTGTCTCATTGCCACTCATACCACGTGTTCTTAATTATGTTACGGTCAAACCGATGATGTGGTCTCGTAGTAGCGTGCTCACCTTAATAAATCATGCTTTGTTAAACTACAGATTTCATAACTGGTATTTTGGTTCCCCCTTGGTCATGCAGCAATAAAAAATCATTGTAAAAGCTGTAACCTTTGAGTAAGAATAATGTGTTAAGGTGTTTATTATATGTACTTTATAAGTGTTTCTCGTTTCTCGTTTTTTATATAGGTTGGACCGTTGGTTTTCCCTTTTGAATGGTTTTACAATACTAGTAGTATATTTGGGCCTTTAGTAACTTGCTGTTCAGTGTGAGCCAATGCTCCGTGTTGAAGGCCGTACCTTGACCTTTAATGGTTAACCCTTATAAATTGTTACTTGGACGAAAAGTTGTCTCATTTGCACTCATACCTCATCTTCCTATATTTATATATCATGTACGATTACAAGTTATCCTGTTGACTTTTACACTTTAAACTAGCGCGTTAAAGAAAGGCAACAGTAGTATACCGCTGTTTGAAATTCATAAATCGATTGCGAAAAAAACAAATCCGGGTTACAAACTAAAACTGAGGTCAATGCATTAAATATAAGAGAACTACGACACAACAGAAACACAACATTAAAATGTTATACACAGAAACGAACTATAATATAACAATGGCCATTTTCCTGACATTTTATGAAAAAATTGGTGGGTTGAACCTGGTTTTGTGGCATGCCAAACCTCCTGCTTTAATTGCAATGTTAAATATAACATTATAATGAAAACATTGCATGTCAGGACTACAATACAAATAAATGGGAGAAACATGAATAGATAGCGAAACACACGAATATTAGCTAACAAAAGGTATACCGGTGTAAAATTTTATACGACAGACGTGCATTTCGTCCACACAAGACTAACCAGTGACTCTCAGATGAAAAAAAGTTTGAAACCCAGATCATCGTGTCACTGTAGTACAAAGTCTAGAAATCGGACACAAGTTCAATAAATTTCAATTACCATGATCAGGATTTAAATTGTTTTAATATCATACAGGAAATTACACAGACAAGCGCATCCTGTCATTTATCATAAAATTTACACCAGAACATCAGGATATAAACATTAAGTACAAACAATTAAATCTCAATTGTAATTACTTCCGTGAATAATATATATGCCTATACAAAGTCAGGAATGTGATTATATATTGAACGCATGTATCTAATCGAACATAAGATAATGAAAACAACAAATTCAGCACATATCTAACGCATGTATACTACAGGAAATGAAATAAAGAAAACAACAAATACAGATCAATCTTCCTCATATTCTGAGTTACATCTAGACTTTAGCATTGAACAAAGCCTTACGACAACAGAGATGATCTCAGTTCCCAATTGTGAACCGTCCATTTCTATATAATAGTAATATTCTATAGCGCCTGAATACGGTTTTTCTGTTTACAAAACTTTGAATTTTTCGATAAACTAAGGATTTTCTTACCCCAGGAGTAGATTACCTTAGCCGTATTTGGCACAATCTTTTGGAATTTCGGGTCCTCAATGCTCTTCAACTTTGTATTTGTTTCGCTTTTTAACTATTTTGATTTGAGCGTCACTGATGAGTCTTATGTAGACGAAACGCGCGTCTGGCGTATAAAATTATAATCCTGGTACTTTTGATAACTATTTACACCACTGGGTCGATGCCACTGCTGGTGGACGTTTCGTCCCCGAGGGTATCACCAGCCCAGTAGTCAGCACTTCGGTGTTGACATGAATGTCAATTATGTGGTCATTTTTATAAATTTTCTGTTTACAAAACTTTGAATTTTTCGAAAAACTAAGGATTTTCTTACCCCAGGAGTAGATTACCTTAGCCGTATTTGGCACAATCTTTTGGAATTTCGGGTCCTCAATGCTCTTCAACTTTGTATTTGTTTCGCTTTTTAACTATTTTGATTTGAGCGTCACTGATGAGTCTTATGTAGACGAAACGCGCGTCTGGCGTATAAAATTATAATCCTGGTACTTTTGATAACTATTTACACCACTGGGTCGATGCCACTGCTGGTGGACGTTTCGTCCCCGAGGGTATCACCAGCCCAGTAGTCAGCACTTCGGTGTTGACATGAATGTCAATTATATGGTCATTTTTATAAATTTTCTGTTTACAAAACTTTGAATTTTTCGAAAAACTAAGGATTTTCTTACCCCAGGAGTAGATTACCTTAGCCGTATTTGGCACAATCTTTTGGAATTTCGGGTCCTCAATGCTCTTCAACTTTGTATTTGTTTCGCTTTTTAACTATTTTGATTTGAGCGTCACTGATGAGTCTTATGTAGACGAAACGCGCGTCTGGCGTATAAAATTATAATCCTGGTACTTTTGATAACTATTTACACCACTGGGTCGATGCCACTGCTGGTGGACGTTTCGTCCCCGAGGGTATCACCAGCCCAGTAGTCAGCACTTCGGTGTTGACATGAATGTCAATTATATGGTCATTTTTATAAATTTTCTGTTTACAAAACTTTGAATTTTTCGAAAAACTAAGGATTTTCTTACCCCAGGAGTAGATTACCTTAGCCGTATTTGGCACAATCTTTTGGAATTTCGGGTCCTCAATGCTCTTCAACTTTGTATTTGTTCGCTTTTTAACTATTTTGATTTGAGCGTCACTGATGAGTCTTATGTAGACGAAACGCGCGTCTGGCGTATAAAATTATAATCCTGGTACTTTTGATAACTATTTACATATCTCCAAATGGATACGATATATCAGTGTTTGTATTTCTTATCATGATTTTGTTAATAAAGGGTTGCTGATCAGTAGGAAATATTTAAACAAGTGTTGATATTGAAATTATTCATGCGTACATTTAAAGGACGTTATCAGGAGTCGGTTGACCTTTATAGAATATCTGTTTCATAGATATGTTCAAATTATCGTAACTGCAATACCGCCCCCTTATTTCTGTATTTTGATCTAGCGAATAAAACTTGTCATCGGGTTTAGCAATAAAAAAATAGATACGGCGGGTGCCACATGTAAAGCATGTGGACCAAGATGTACTTACTTTTCCGGAAAACCTGAGATTACCCCAAGTTCTTGATTGGGTTCCTATACTTAGTTGATCAGTCTTTAGATTTCTATGCGTTTTGTGTGATGTTGTTTGTACATCTGTCCGTTTCATTTTTAGCCAAGGGATAGACAATTTATTTTTGACTGATGAGGACGAATGCCCCTTTGGTATCCTCTCTGTTTATTTTCCATTCGTTTCATGCATGTGGTTAAGCTTTTGATTTTGCCATTTAATAAGGGACTTTCCGTTTTGAATTTTCCTTGGTACAATCTTTGTTTACATTTTATATATCTTCTGTTGTTTTCTGAACTTTTCTATGTAATAATACATCAAATAGATATAGGAAGATGTGGTATGAGTGCCAATGAGACAACTCTCCATCTAAGTAACAATATATAAAAATAAACCATTATAAGGCAAGTTACGGTCTTCAAAACGGAGCCTAAGCTCACACCGCACAGAAAACTATAAAGGACCCCAAAAAATTACTAGTACAAAACCATTCAAAGGGGAAAACCAACCGTCTTAATTATATAAAAAACGAAAAACGAGAAACACATATAAACCACATAAACAGACGACAACCACTGAACCTCAGATTCCTGACTTAGGACAGGTGCAAACAATTGCAGCGGGATTAATGTACCAAACCTTCCCCCTTTTCTGAAACAGTAGTATAACATCACAACATAAAATGGCACACTATAAAATATCAATTGGAATGACTTAAATCAATAAAAAAAAACGTAGTACTGATTGATATTTTTTGTTTACCGTACATGATTTTTTTTAATTCATATATCTTCATTCATCCGATAGATTTCGACGTCATAAATAAACAATCTGAGAAAAAAACCCGATTTTTTGCCATGGAAAAATTAAAGTATCGACATAATGTAATACCGTAAATGTAAATAACTGTAAAGCAACAAAATGTATTTTTTTAAAAATTTATTGATATTAACATGATCGTTGTTTATACCGATAAGATTGATATACAAAGAATGTATTTATGAGTCTTGTGTAACGCGCGTCTGGCGTATATATAAAATTTAGTCCTGGAATCTATGATGAGTTTATTTATGTTTTAAACTGACAATATTTTAACATCCTATTATTAAAAGATGGAACCATGATCACTGTATGATTTAGACTTGTTCACATAATAAATACATTCAGTTCTTTCTGACTAACTTAAATCTAAAGAACTTTTGTTGTTGAAATAACGACAATGATGAAATAATGACAATGCTGAATAATTTGTTATGTATATTCCTTTTCAAGATCACATAGTATCCAACTGGCATGACGCAAACCAAAAATGCCAACTTTCAACATTACACGAAGTAAATAACAAGAAAACTTTACTACAAAAAGGACATGCTGCTTGGATACAAACAACTGTACTACTGTCAGACTGGGGATATTTTTTAGGTATGATACAGTGTTTGAATGGCATACAATTTGTGGGTAGTGATTATGAAATACATTTCGTTTACTTTACAGTTCTCAATGTTTTCTTAATTAGTTGTTGTATATATTTTGTTTGTATTTGTTATATCATCTAACTTTTTTTTTAAATGTGTACCATATATCTTTGTGAATGTTTGTAACACGCGGTACCGGCATTGCCATATAGTATATAAAACCTCTAATTCATTTGTTTTATAACGACTAAGTATGTTTAAGTTTCTGCTAGATTACTACATTGTACTAGAACTGGTAAGAATGAAATTAACTATTTTTGCGCAAATTGCTGTACCAAATTTGGCTTACTTATAATCCATTAAGATTTACACTGGATTTTAAGAGCCATGAATATCTTGACCCGCTTGCTAAATATATACTGAATGTCCACGAGTTATTTAAACTTATATATCGTCTTGGTTTCCGAGCAGTCCCACTCAAAGTTTCTAGTAATGTCATCGTTGCATTCCTGATTTAAGTCCTTTTTTAAATCTTCTTTAAAAATAATCTTCGTAGCAAAAGACTAGAGCCAGATACATTCCAAGATAAATAAAAACAAATGTTGAAATATAGATCTAAGGTATAACAGCATAGATTTATATCAGTAACTAAGTTGTTAAATTAATTTTGTAGGTTGTGTGCCAAAAAGTGTTAACTCCAAAAATATATCAGACATTCAAAAAAGTTTGCAAAGATGGTTTCCAGGGAGCAAGTATCCATACAATGTAAAACATATTTTTGAATGTCTCATTGCTTGTACAAATCGACCTATATACCAATATTTTATTTATGTTGTGAGTATATAATTTAAAATAGTGTGTAACAAACCTTATATTGAAATGCATGTTGTCATAATTAGAATAAAATCTATAGTCTTTTATTTAAAAATATCAATTATGTGTCTTCTTCAATATAATTATAATCCTCCCTGTATTATGGATTAATATTCTTCAAAAGACAAATTATTTTGAGATTGAAAGAAAAGATTTTTATTGATTTTACATTAATCCAAAAACTGAAAACAATACAAACAAGGACATTTGAGAAAAGATCATTACTATATTGACAGATACAGCATTGTTTATTAATTCGTTCCCCTTGGAATATAATGTAGATACAAAGATGTTTTTAAAAATAGATCATTTCAGAGAAACATCTGTCAGTGTTTAAACCAATCTTATGTATCATGGCAGCCTACAACAACTTGTATTGGAGCTTGTGAGGGAACAGATATATTTTGCACATCTGGAAGTGGTCTGCCCCTGTTTAGATTGTACGATAGTAGGTTGCATTGTATTATTTCTTTGAATTCTTTTCACAATTGTCAGGGTACCTAGATGATATTTGATACATCTCTTATTTTATTATCCTATAGTTTTATTTTAATACTGGTAGCGTATCTGCAATATTTCCACTTTCTATACATTACGATAGTGCTTTACTCTAAAACAAAAGTATTAAAGACAATTCGCACGTGAATAAAACGTGGTGATGATTACCAATGATACATAGTTATTATCATTGATAGTTATTATAGGCATGTTTCTTGTACAAAAGACTTATCAGTGACGTTCGATTAAACAAAGTTAATAGGCAAAACTAGGTCGAATAGCATTAATTTCCACTTTTCCGAACGGTTTTTCCAAATACAGCCACAGTTTCCTGGTGAAGAAAATCAAGAATTTTGAAAAAAATCCAAGTCTATTCCTCAAATCTCATTCTAACCGTTTGTTTCATAGACTTTTTCTTTATCACTTGTCATATCTAATTCAAGTATCACTTATTCTGATATTTTAATTAGGTATGACAAACCCTAATACATTTGACTCAAGAACAACTGTTTCAACTGGTCATCAGTGCTATTCTACAAGTGAACAACCGATTCGCAGCTGCAAAGATAGGATGAAGTTTGTGTGTAATACTGCAAGTCGTGAGTATTTTTAGAATCAGGTTGATCTAGATGTATTACTGCAGTGATTAAAATAAATCTCATCATAACAAAAGATAAATGTTTTTTATCTCTTTAAATCTGTATATTGTGACGTGTATCGAGATAATTATAAAGTGATGAATGATATTAGGTATACTGACCTACTTTAGAAACGCAACACTGGATTATTCTTTTTTATTCCCATTTTCAAATATGCAAGTTTTGTTAAACAAACTTATGAACAGAAAGTTCTTTCATTACTTCAATGCTTAAAACAAAAATGTAAGTTCGAAAGTTGAATTGATTACGTCATTTTCTTTGTTCAAATATTGTGGTATACACAGAAACCCTGATTTTCCCCCTTACCAATGAACGTATCACCGTCAAAAGCAATAACTGCCTGTAACAAACGCCAAAAAGAATTATCAGAAAGGTCAACCAATTCTGTTCGGCACGTTTTGGGTTCTGTTTTGCACCTTCTGATTTTGACGTTGTTCCACCCATTACAATGGGTTTTGGCAATTATGCGGATGAAAGTTTAAGGTTTTCAATGTTTTTCTGCAGTCGATTCTTTGGCAGTTCAACTAATGGGAAACATTTATGTCATAAATCTGTTCAAAATGGCATTCAGCAATTTGATAAGCAGGTGACGTTGCAGCTGTAGGTCTGTCGCGCAAATGACGTTGCGTAATAAAATTCTATTGACGTTGCATTGTCACTACATGTTGATCTGGTCATTGATGTTCTTCAACAAATCCCATCTACCGTTATCATTGTCGAAAGGACAGTAAGACGAGTTTTCACGTCTAATTGTCTGGTTGCAGCACGTTCACGTTTTCCTGTTTGCAGTATATTGATGGGTTGATTCAGTTTTTTTATTCCTCAGTGTTTGAAATATGGAGATGCAACATTTTTTAAACTGATTTAAGTGTGGCCAAGGATTGAAAGAACTGTTTCACAAAGAAAAAAAGAAGAAAAAATCTTTTATTGGTCCGAAATTTCGCTTTCTGAAATTCGTGCGATCTCAATAATTCAGTATTTTTAATATCGATAGGTAAGTAAAAGTTAGTTTTTCGAAACAGAAAGAAGTTTGATAAGCATGAATAGTATTTGTATGAGGATCAAACATGATTTGATGTCAGTCAGTATATTTAGATAAATCTTCATCATTTTTTCAGTGTATAGCTAGTTACATTTGCATTCATACCAAATTTCAAAGATTCTTGTTTACATTTTGAAATATCTCTTAGGAATTATAACGGTATTTGAAGAAAGCAATTTATAACTATCATTTTCAGGGCATCTTGAGAGATTTCTTGCATTTAACACTAGATATCGAATGGACCTTGTTCTGTACCTGCTGTAAATATACGCACAGGAAAAACATAAAATAAAGATACTAAAGAACATTTAGTACTTACCTCTCAGTAAAGTATATGAACAAAGTAAATTGAAACATAAAAAAAACAAAAACAAAAGAAAACCCCAAAAACCATTAAAAGATATAGAACATTAAAAAGGTGGAAAATAAATAAATAAAAGCAATTGATATCAGTACACACGATCCGTGGTGCTGGAATAACATTAATGAGGTAGACTCGAAAACTTAAAAGTTTAGCATTCCAAAATAGTATATGAGTTATAGCAGAAAGAATCTCACAAATGAGTAACACAACGTTATTATGTAAAAATAAATAAATTTGGTGTATTTACTGTCTTCTGATTGGTTAAAAGAATTAGCTTTATTTTCAATGTTATCAATTTTTATGGAGACACGCCCACTCTAACGTTATGTATTCATACGTAACCATCTGTGTACGTTGTTATTCGTATTAATATATATCTTTGAGCCTTATTTTTGATAGAAATTTATTTATAATGAATGGCAATAATTTATTTTGAATTTATTGAACCCTAAAATTAGTTTTTGACTCTTCACATTTAACATAATCCGCTTCACGGATCATTCAATGTGAAAAGTCAAAAATTAATTTTATGGTTCAATAAATTCAAAATAAATAACAGCCATTCATTAAATATGCAGTTAGCTGTTGTTTTTTTTTTAATGTTAAGACAGAGTTTGAATTTTACTCTAATTATACAAGTAGCCTTCAATCATACCATAATAAGAAGTTTAAAATCTCTAAGACACCATTTAATATCGTCATGACCCATTCCTTGACATAAATGTATTTTGTGTTGATAAACTGTTTTATTTGTGTGTTCTTCACTAACTCATAAGTACTCCCCTTGATGATTTTTTATTACATAAGTGGTTAATATGTGACTGTTAAAATATATACTGTATTGTCAACAATTTCAAGCTACACACAGTGTATTATAAAACGTCGAACCAGATAAGTTCAGTATTTAACCTATTCAGTGTTTGTCGTTTTCATAATGTATTGTCTTGTTGACATTTTTAGAGCAGATCTTTGATAATTTCAGTAACATTTATTTATTCAATGATGTTCTAGATGGTGTCCATGTACTATTGCCCATATAGTGAAGAGACATGTCTTTGGTTAAAGATTTTATGTCGCGCACTTCTTAGTTCTTTTGATTGTAATGCTGTCTAATTGATGTCTATCGTGCAGTGCGTCTAATTCAATCTGCTGGTGGTCAAATCTGGTTCTATAGGGATATGTTACACACAGGTTTATTATACGATCCTTGTAAATGTTGTACCAATTCCTGTGTTTCAAATATGTATTTTGATATTGTAGATAACGGAACAAATAGCAGTTGGTATGAATCTACACACGAATGTTTTGCACATGCCACTACCTTGATTCAGTTCAGTCCAAATATAACTGGTAGCTTTACCAAAGAAATATGGCTTAAATATTTTAGGAATATACAGTTAATACAGAAGTCGGATGAAGTCAGTTACTGTAATTTACTTTAAATTATAATCAGACTGCCCGGATTAAATTTATTTTGATCTGCATGCTCATACATTATTATATACTTGTATTACTTTTCATTGATTTCGCATAGCCTTATAAAATAGAGATCATTTGAGTATTATTTGAAAACAAAAGGAACACCTGTTATGAGCCGATTGTTCTGACTTCATCAAATATATTCTACCACTACACATACGTGGATCTGATTCGTAAGCTAGGTTTTTGATTAAATTTTAGCGCATAGTCTTTTTTTATTTATTATTCCCTTGATGTAGAAAAATGTCGTTTAGCCTAACATGGCTAATGCCTACTGAATATTTTATAACATTTTGATTGAAAATATCAATACGTAAACATGTACTGTCCTTCTCAATTTGAATTGCTTTGCGTAAACATTAAGTGAACGTATTTGCATTGCCAATGGTACTGACTTTCGATTATATAAAATATGCCAAAGCTATTCTATGTGAAATCCAATCGGAAATAAAGTCGTCAATAAATTGTTGTGTCGTCATATATTATTTATTCATATGAAATAAGATACTGACTCATGCAATTAAGTAAATCGTTATCTCTTAATCTATCCTGCTAGATTACGGTAGTAGAAGATGTTTGATAGCAATTAGCCATGGAGAAATAGTCCTGATTAAGATAGTTTATTGTTCTGAGTATTATGAATCACTCTGCACAATGGACAATACAGATGGTAAAATATAAATTACTCATATCAGAACGATTTTTCTAGATATTGATTTCTCAAATCTTAGCCAGTTAAGCGCAAAGTGTCTGTTGTTCTCTGCATGTAAAAATAAAATATAAAAAAAAATAATCCGAAAAAATTGAAAACAACACGTTTAATAATTTCCAGCGTCCGAACCACTTTTCTGGATTTACCTTCATCAGGATCGCTCACAGCCAAACATTTGAAATCCGAAGATGTATAGCTCTTCATCTTTTATACAAGCTTTGGATTTAAATATTTTGGCCACGAGCATCACTGAAGAGACATATTTTGTCGAAATGCGCATCTCGTGCAACAAAATTAGTGCCGTTGATTTTATTACTACCACTGGGTCGATGCCTCTGCTGGTGGACTATTAGTCCCCGAGGGTTTCACCAGCCCAGTAGCCAGTACTTCGGTACTGGCATGAAAATACGGATATTTTGTGTTATTAAAATTTGCTGTTACAAAATATTAGAAATTATTATAAATTAAGGAATGTATCTCCCTCATGCAAAGCTCTGATTCCTTTCACGAATTTGACTATATTTTTTGGACCTTTTGGATTATAGCTCTTCATCTTTTATACAAGCTTTGGATTTAAATATTTTGGCCACGAGCATCACTGAAGAGACATGTTTTGTCGAAATGCGCATCTGGTGCAACAAAATTAGTGCCGTTGATTTTATTACTACCACTGGGTCGATGCCTCTGCTGGTGGACTATTAGTCCCCGAGGGTATCACCTGCCCAGTAGCCAGTACTTCGGTACTGGCATGAAAATACGGATTTTTTGTGTTATTAAAATTTGCTGTTACAAAATATTAGAAATTATTATAAATTAAGGAATGTATCTCCCTCATGCAAAGCTCTGATTCCTTTCACGAATTTGACTATATTTTTTGGACCTTTTGGATTATAGCTCTTCATCTTTTATACAAGCTTTGGATTTAAATATTTTGGCCACGAGCATCACTGAAGAGACATGTTTTGTCGAAATGCGCATCTGGTGCAACAAAATTAGTGCCGTTGATTTTATTATGTATACGTACCGAAACCGTTGAAGAGCTATATGTCAAAAATACCTAAAATAAATAGCCAAATTTATCTAAAGCCAACTTTGCCTGAGGGAGTTGCAACCTTAGTTTCTTAATAATTTCTCAATTTATAAACGGACAATTTTAGTAAAGTTTGTTAAATCATGTCAGTACCGAAATACTGACTACTGAGCTGATGATACCCCCAAGGACTGATAGGCCACCAGCAGAGGTATCGACCCAGTTAAAAAAATGAAAACAACACGTTTGATAATTTGAGTCCGAAGCGCTTTTCTGGATTTACCTTCATCAAAAACGCTCAAAGTCAAACATTTGAAATCCGAAGATGTATAAGTACCGAAACCGTTGAAGAACCTTTGTTTTAAATAAATAAAAAAATTAATTGTTGATTAGTTTAGTCCAGACACTTAGCGTTAAGACAAACGACGAACCGAACAGCCAATAAGATTTAAATTTGCATTGGTGAATTTGAACGTAATCTGTATGTGATTGTCTGATTCATAATTGGAATTTTGGTTCTTCAATGCTCTTCAACTTTGTACTTGTTTGGCTTTATAACTATTTAGATCTGAGCGTCACTGATGAGTCTTATGAACTAAAAAGTCCACATTTGCAATGATATTGTTCATTCTTGTATTACCTGAGATTGTGTTCAATTAATATCTGTATTTTACCGAGATAATAAATCCAACCTACAGTTCCCATTAATGTCTTAGCAACATGACATTTATTACCCTTCTTTTCTTTGGAAAAATATCATTTAAGAAACAAAAAACAATTCTTTTAATAACTTATTTATATGTCTGACTGTATCGACATAGACACCAGTGGACATGCTATCTTATATAGGTTTGAATGTCATTTCCTATGTGTACAGTTTTTACTTGGTTGTATTGATGTTTGTTAGTATATATTTTTATTTTATATTCATATATTTAAAGCAATATCCACTCTAAATGAAAATACACATCCAGTCACAGTTGATGAGATTGATTTTGACAAGGCATTATCATCGATGATCAGTTATACACAGACAAATAGCGCTGTTGAACATAAAAGTAAGATCTTTAGTGAAATAATTTTATTTTGGATTTTTCGCGAAATTGGCTGTACTGAACGCATTTTGATATAGCTCCTTATTTCTAATAAGAATCAGATTACAGTAGCTGAACATGCAAGCCACATGATACTTAACTGTTATCTCAGTTTGACGAAAACTACATAGAATTGATTGCACATTTGCATAAAATTCTAATTCAATATTTATTTTGCCAAATTCGTCCATATGGATAAATAAGAAACACAAAATATTACACAGTATATACAAAACAAAAACAACGAAGTTATGATAAAGTAAAGTTTAATAACACGATTACATGTGATCTGTCGTTATATAGCTTTTTGTAATGTGTTCTAAAAAACATATCATCGTCCTTATATCTAACGAAGCAAAATTGGTAAATATCATACCGTCAACCTACAAGTACAATTATTTTTTTTCAGATTTAACTGAAATTCCTCATATAATTTTCTACCTCCTGGGAGGACTTCTGCTCGTTTTGATTGCAGTTTTATGGTAATTATAAATTTCCAACGCAAAAGTTTCTCGGCATTAAATCTGCTACAATATTGCAATCAGGTTCCTCTTGTATTTGATAATATCAATAGTATAAAAAAAGAAACATATAGAATATTATAGTATTATCATAGAAAAAATAACAAAAATGCCTAACTCAAAACCGAAAGTCCGCAGTCGAATGGCAAAATCAAAAGCTCAAACTCATCAAACGAATGAATTACAGCGACTTATAAATTTATATCACTAGATCAACAGTGCAGGCACAAAGTTATTGACCATGAACCATCGACGACATCTGTAATACAAGCTTCCGATCTGGGTCAGGCATTTAAGATTGTGACGGGGTTAACTATGTTTGTCTATCCTTCCCAAACACGAACAACGGACTAATCACCAAAAATAAGAACACATTGTAGAAATCATTTGTCATGAACTTAAATCAATACAATTGACGAATCATGTTCCCACAGTCATTTTAAAATTAAACTGAATGTAGGAGTAAAATATTTTGTTGAACACTTTTATTCTGAGATAATATGATTAATATATTAGTTGCAACCTATGATGTTGTTCACAGGAACAATTTATTTACAGCATATATTGCAAGGAATGTCAAAGGGTATTGTGAATTCAACCGAAGTTTTGAAGGAAATGTTAACTAGCTTTATTAACAATATAAATGCGAGTACTCTTATAATAGTCCTTTATGTCCTTTGTCTATGTGTGACTCGTACCAAACTTATGAGTAAAGCCATTTTAAACTTATTTGTACAGTTTTAATTGATATGATGTTAGTTTACTCTTCCGTTCGATTTGACAGTAGATTTGACCTAACTCCCTATATTCTGTCCAAGGTAGTAACCTAGCTGTCTGTCGTTTAGTTATCAATGCCTAAACCAAAAAAGAAAGGGAAACTATTGTTTTTTGTCTTCCGTTTATATGAATGAATATAAACCATTTATAATTTATATCTATGCAAATAAGAATATTTCAAATCAAAGTGGTATTGCCTTAATTACAAGAACTGAAATTGTATGCGCCTGACGTGCATTTCGTCGACAAAAGACTCATCAGTGACGATCGACTTAAAAAAGTTAAAAATGCTAAACAAATTATGAATTGATATGCTGACTACTTGGCTGATGACTTTATCAGCAGTGGCATCACCAAGTGGTTGTTGATAGGTTCATTATCAAGTACAGATTGGTTTAAACATGTTATGCTCACAAAACCTGTAAAAAAACATGTAGTACATATTTATATTATAGCGCTAGCTATCTGACCTAAATAAATATCAACACTGCGTAAATATATTTACACAAAAGTGGACAACAAAATTTCAAGGAGACGGCAATCTAAAAATATAAATCAATAAATACAGAAAAAAACCATGACGAGTAAAGAAAACGACGAGATATCACAGGTCTGGTCTATTAAACACAATACAGACCACTAGATTATTTATCAATATGAAAATAATCTAGCATCGGGGTCAACGCAATAACTTCGTTAAGGTGTACAGTGCTGATTCCTCTATAGTTGGTTAAACGACCAATTTCGGATCCATAAGACTTCAATTATGATTTATTATAACAGGTATTTCAATTGCATTATAGGAAAATATTTACAAAAGTCAGAACTAGATGCTATGAACATGCTACGCAACCGGATTTCCGGTATGGCAAGGACACATTTCGAGTTCATTATAGTCCGGCATGGGATATTCGCAATCAGTAATTGCAATACGATTATCGACTTCATTTTGCAATGAATTCTCATGAAATCAGTAATCATGCAATTTCTCTGGCTAATTACAAGTAATCATAATGTTATGGATTATAATGCACACACAAAAAAAAAAAAAAAAAAAAAAAACAGGATTTAAATATTTACTTGTAGATTACAAATGTTATTCATAAAATAAATGTTTGTTTTTATTTACACGAATTAAAATCCGAACTCAAACTAATGTTCACTTTGATTGATACTGTTTAATAATTTAAGTATACTCATACTGAATGGTATGTATAGTGTAAATGTATGGATTTTTACATTTTACTACATGTATGAACATTTCCTTAAACTTTATAGTGAGATTGATTCCTTGTGATTAAAGATCACTGCCTTAATAATAGTTAGTTGCTCCCTTTCGGTTCAAAATTCTTGGATTGTTAAGGTTAGGAGTCAATTTTGCTCTTTATGATGACTTTCATGTTCATTTCGACTTAAAATTGATAATTGTATGTTTGAACCAAAAGAAATTTATAGCAAATTTTATATCAACATTTCATAACTTTCTTGGTGTGTTTTCTTAATATGTTTGTTAAGCAGTATGAGTTTGACCATCGTGTTAATGATGAAATATAAAATGCATTCTAAAAACAGTTGTTGGCATGACACGGGTTATGTTCTTCTCATATATGTTATGATGGTATGATACTAAACCCCTAACGGGAAGGATTGTGCCTGATGTTCATATGATGAAATCATAATCTTTCAGTCAGTTTAATTGAAGTCTGGAGCTGGCATGTCAGTTAACTGCTAGTAGTCTGTTGTTATTTATGTATTATTGTCATTTTGTTTATTTTCTTTGGTTACATCTTCTGACATCAGACTCGGATTTCTCTTTAACTGAATTTTAATGTGCGTATTGTTATGCGTGTACTTTACTACATTGGTTAGAGGTATAGGGGGAGGGTTGAGATCTCACAAACATGTTTAACCCCGCCGCATTTTTGCGCCTGTCCCAAGTCAGGAGCCTCTGGCCTTTGTTAGTCTTGTATTATTTTAATTTTAGTTTCTTGTGTACAAGTTGGAAATTAGTATGGCGTTCATTATCACTGGACTAGTATATATTTGTTTAGGGGCCAGCTGAAGGACGCCTCCTGGTGCGGGAATTTCTCGCTACATTGAAGACCTGTTGGTGACCCTCTGCTGTTGTTTTTTATTTGGTCGGGTTGTTGTCTCTGACACATTCCCCATTTCCATTCTCGATTTTATTTACAATTATTGATTATTCCAATCAAAACCATTCATCTTAATTACCCAAGCTCGCAAATTGTTTTTTTTTTTAATATTTATAAAATTTGGAGTAAGGATAACATCGCTAAAAGGTCACTTGATCATTAAATAAGCACATTTTTAAAATATCATCTTCTTAATTGAAAATATATTTTGTGCTAAATTGTTGAAAGAATTCATGGCATTCCTTGTACAGAAAAAGTCACAGAGACATATAAATTAAAAGATTATCTGTTGAATAAAATTATGTCATAAAACAATATAAATATTAAACTGATCCTTGTTCTTATAACTAACATATTTATATTCAAAATAACAAAATAACAATTTTTTATTCAGATTAGCTTATTTAAGAGAATACCCATAGTATAAAATGTAATAATAAGTCATCTGATAAAACCAATAATATATTAATTTAGGTGTTATTTAATCGATTACATATTAAAGCAATCAACCACATCCCGGATTTTATTAAAAGTTGGGATTTGGGGTACATGTATATTGTTTGTCCACTTTACTAAAATTGCAAGCTTGAAAGTTTATTGTACAAGCTTGAAAGTTCAATTGTTCAATTGCCTGCCAGTGTGAAGTCAGTTGATATTAATTTTTACCTTAAACCACCTGTGTTGTTCTATTACCTGAAAGGATAAAATCCGCTGTTATTAGTTGTATCTAAAACCACCCCTCGTGGTTAATTAACTGCAAGTTCAAGTCCGTTGATTTAAGTTTTAGAAAATCTGGGTGTTGGCAATGCATATGAAAATGATGTTTTAAACGCCACTTTTAAGCACGCTTCTGTGCTATTTAGTTGCGCCTGTATTTAATGCTGGAAGAAGCCAGAGTGCCCGGAAAAAACCACCAACCTTGGATTGGAAAACTGACAATCCTAATCAATTCAGATTGGAGTCGAGTGCACCCGCACAAATGGGGTTCGAACTGAAAACCTTAGTGTTAACTAGGCAGTGATTACAGTAGTACTAAGTAAACAGTACATGTTCTTATATATTTCCGACTACTTGTGGTATAGTGTTGCCATATCAGCTGTCACAGTTTCAGCTAACTGTAAAAATTCAAAGAATTGAAAAGAATCTGCAAGTAACTAAATAACAAATAAATTACCTAATAGAAATGATTAACATCATCATAGATATCAGGATTGAAATTATGTATTTACGCCAGACGCGCATTCCATCAACAACAAACTCATCAGAGACGCTTGAGTCGAAAAACGTTCAAATGGCCAAAAAAGGTACAAAAATGAAGATCATTAAGGACCAAAAATTCTTAAAAAGGTAATCTAAACCTAAGTTTTTCAAAAATGTTAAGTTTTGTAAACAGATAATTCATAATTATGACCATATCAAAGATTAAGGCCCATTTTGGTCACATAACTCTTCAACCGTTTTTTTATATACATATTTGGCAAAAAATACCTGGTTTGGGGCGTCCCTGGTAAAGATAAATCCAGAAAAGCTCTGCAGAAGCATACATATTTTAAAAATGATGTTTCATATATGTTGCAAAGAAGTAGAACTAGTCACTCAATAAAAAGCCCTATTAAGGTGTGTTTTATTAACTTTATTTTGTTTCAGCAAATTTTAGTTGAAGGTATTACTAAATGTCTGTTTTTTGTAACAGATTATCAGACAATATTAAATAAATAACACATAGCTGAGAGGGTGATAGAGCAAATTGGTACCCGAGAAAACATTGTTAACCTTTTTCGAAGGATACCAATCTGCTATATCTCCCTCTAAGCTATGTGCTATTTAATTTATTATACTGAATGTCCTATCATTATTTTCGATTACAGATGCATTTCATTTTTAAGTACTTTCGATGACGTCACGTACATAACGTACGGGTATTAGAAAAAATAACAGACGGGTTCAATTTTTTGTATTTTTACAGTCAAATAATAGAATCTTAGCCAAAACGTAGAACTTAGCATTGCCTTTAATAACATTCAGTATAAGCAAAATTGATGAAAGATATTTTGAGAAAGTTTAGAAATAAGCATAAGTATTTATTTCAAGTGTAAATTTATGATAAGCAACATAAAATAAGTAGAAGAGGTTTAATTAAAAATGTAGCAAATATCCACTAGTGACCATATGACGTAGATGGGATCACTTATAGGCCGCTTTTCAAGTGCCAACAAAACAAACGGTTAAACTATTTAAAAAAGAAAAACAACGGCCTGATTCATATACAAAACAACAAACGCAGAAAAAATATGTAATTCATTGATTAAGGAGCTTCTCTCTTGACTTATTTAAATTCAGTAAATAGCATGGATAAACATTTTTCTAATGTTTGTGCTTTTGTCACATTTCCTGACCGGTGTGAGAAAAATATTTCTCCTCACTAGTGAAAAATCTGTTCTCTTATTTGTGATAAGTGACTTGATATTCTGTTGTTTATCAATAACGGTTTCATGTATACTGTCTTTTGTATTCAATTTGGTTTATATATTTTTTCCAATTCGAGATTTCATCTAGTATTTATCACATGGTGAAAAAGGTAACTTACTTAACACTAATATTTGTATTTGTGTTTAGATTAATTATATTTTTAATTTGTCGTTCATTTACGTCCTGTACACCGTCTGACGTAGGTTACCTCATTCATTAAAGCATACGACGTGTGAGTGTGAATTGTACAGCCCAAGCAATCATGACTTAGCGTACCAGCTGACACATTAATATATTCAGACTTTATCACGGATGTGTACTTTAAGCATTCAAAGAAGGCACGTTAAATAACAGTATGTATACATTGAAAAATATCCGTATCCGTATATTGATTTATTGTCCTCCCAATGGCAGGGTTTCATTCTTTTTAAGGAGAAGAAAAGTATACAAAATATTATGCATTAGACATGTTCGGCATGTTATGCATTATGAAAAACCGTAACGGCATATTTTCCAGCAACCTGTCACTTAACCATCAATTAGCTGCATGCATCTTTTCCGCCGAGACCTGACGGCGTACGCAAGCTTTGATTAGTAAGTTCACGAAGGGTTGAAATTAGTCCTAATATTTAGATGTATTTAAATCAGGCTAAAATAAGACTTTACATAAAAAATAGTTTTCATTTTGCACATCAAATAAAAAATGAGGAAATTTGTACTCTATATATATATATGTCGTGTACATTTTATTATTTTGTACAGGTTATTACTGGTAAAAAAACTGTGTATGAGTTATTACTTGTATGATGCCATCATACAAGTTATTACCTGTACAAATATAATTGTACTAGTAATTACTTGTACAATTTTTGTTGAGAAAAAGATAATAACTTGTACAACACCATATATTTGAGTTGTGTGTGTTTCTTCTTGTGCTTTAAACAAAATGTTTTATTCAAAAACTCCTTTCTTTGTAAGTATGGAATTTATTGTCAATTTGAGGAATTACTTTGTTTTACTATTTTCTTGTATTTATTTATGTCTTTGTTTATTTTGTCTTGTAATAGAGCGTATGTATTTTTGAAATCTATTTTTTTTTCAAGTGTGTATTCTGAACTTAATGTTTTTTGTTGTTGCATGGGATATACCTGGCCCCGTCCACTTTGTGTAGTATTTCTGTTTGTATCCATCTGATGAGTTAAGCCTTTTCCAACTGATTTTTATAGTTCGTTCTTATTTTATAATTATACACCCATTGTCCAAGGTAAGGGGAGGGTTGGGATCTCGCTAACATGTTTAACACCGCCATATTTTTGAAATGTTAGAAGTTTTCAGACATACAACGAATGCAAAGTAACAACATAACCTAGCATGACACCTTGGGCAAATTTAGCTCAACAGCTTGTTGCCGCTTAACTACGGACTACTGGTGCAAAGTGACAAAGTCGTTAAAAGCAAAAAAAAGATAAAACCCTTCTACCATTTATTTTAAAAAAATGAATTAAAAAAATTTGCATATATAATATAACATATTGGAATTACAGGTAAAGCCTAATAGATCAAATAACCTTTTTGTTTGCACAAGACAAGGACACATGAATCTGGAATTACACTATAAGTTCAATCTTCATTTACATTTGCCTTTCCTATAGACCTCTGTCTACTTTTTGCGCTGTACCATTGACTCAAATTTCTAAATCTTTTAATCATCTTTTGGCATGTGCTGTTCTTATCAAAGGGTAAAGTTCATCAATTGCACAATATAAATAATTTTGTCTCTTTTGCAAATGTGTTTTTCAATTACTGCTACATTCAAAGCACCATTATGTAGTAAGAAATATTTTTGAAGTGCTGTCTTTTCGAAACTTAATTTGGCTTCCTTTACATTACTAATATTCTCTCTGTACTATCTTATGCGTGGGAAAGCGAATCATCAGAGTTAATGATTTTTTGATATTTTTTTCTACACTGTTTTCCATCTTTACACTGAAGTTTTTACTTGTTTTTTAAGTTTTGCTTATATATTTGTTATTCAAAAAGTACACACATGCTGAAAGCTTATACCTTTATAAACTAGTCATAAACTATTTGTATAAAGTAAAACGATTCGTTGAGAACATCAACTATAATGATTTGTACAAGTTATTATCTTTTTCTCAGTAAAAAATTGTACTTACCTAGTAATTACTTGTACAATTGTATTTGTACAAGTAATAACTTGTTTTATGGCTTCATACAAGTAACTACTTGTATAAAATGTTTGTACAAGTAATAACCTGTTCAAAATAATAGCATGTACACGACATATATACATAATTTGTGTCGAATATATCAGATTTATAATTAAATACGTTAGATTGATATTGACAATGATTTGCCATTTTTAGATGAGTTCGAATTCCGGCTTATTAGTGGAAGAAATTAGCAAGCAAAATCGAGGGAATTGTGCAAATGGTGATACAAGCATGAATATTACCACAAAGCATCATTATTACATAATTTTTAAGAAATAACTGCTGGCCATTAAAAAAAAAATTTTTTCAAGATGGCCACGGCCATTTTCTAAAATGGCTGTTTTCTTCAGTTTGAAAATATTAATTTTTCTGGAAAACTTTTCTTTGACCTTCTTTCGGTAAAAAACTATCATCAGGTTTGGCGGCTACCTTCCTTACATCATATATTTTTTGAAAATTAATATTTGACATTTCCAGTATTTGCGCAAGCGCGAAAATGTTACAAACATTCTTTCAAAATCATTTGAACTATTTACTATAAATTTAGTGTTTTTGGATTTCTAATGATATTATGAATTGGTTTAATAACATTTTTCAAGGTTATGCTACACATGTGTTTAACACTTTTGCGCATGTGCAAACTATTTATAGACATCAAGAGCGATTTGTATGCACTACCAGGCAATTCTCAGATATTCGATGGATAAGGCGGAAATGTGTTAAATTTCGCAGAAACATCAATTGTAACTGCAGATCAGCCACTTTTTGAAAAAAAATTTAAGCAAATTCACTGGGAATGGCCTGATTTGTACGGAAAATTGAAGTTTATCGTCATGTTTGGTGGATTGCACATTGAAATGACTTGTTATAAAACTGTGGGTGATATATTGCGTGATAGGGAATGGACATGTTGTCTTACTAAAGCCAATATTGCAACACCAAGAACGGCATATTCTTTTTATGTATGTTCAAATGTACCTAGGACTAGACAGGCGCATCAGATAACTGCATTTCTTTTGCTTGAACTGTTAATTTCGGATTATGAAAGCAAAACTCAGAATATATAATTATGTCATGGCTCTGTGACGTTTAATGATTTTAAAGACTGGTGTAAAGAAATAGAGTCATTTCGACCACAGTTTCATTTCTGGCGTTCAATTATAAAATAAGAACTTCCTCTGATTTTAACATTATGCTCATTTCATGAGTGAGATGTCCTACTTTACAAACAGTCCATATAAAGCATGATAGGGTATTGATTTAGGTCTTGATCAAGTAAATTATGCTCGATCGTTACCGACCCATCTCCAAGATATGACTGCCCTTCCCGAACATCACCCAAAGGTGGCAATGGAATTTGAAAATGATACTTGCACTGTACGTAAAACCAGCAAATTTCTTTCTGATAACACAATTGATCAGGCAGAAAAACAGAATAATGCAAATGTGAAGGGCGATATTGGTGCTTTAGGATTAACCGAAGATCCCATTTAGACAAATGGATGGATGGAGTCAGTATACAAGAGGATGAATTTGAAAGATCTTGTGGTTTGGGTCATTCTATAACAGATGAACGACCTAATGAAGACTCTACAAAAAACACAAAAAGACGTCTTTAAACAGCTTTGAAGGCTTTGTAAAGTGATGAACAAGTTTAGAAATTCATTTCTAGAAGAGTTGTCAGATTTGTAAAAAAAAATACTCCATTTAGGAAATTGTTGAACAGGTAAGATATGTAAATAAACTCCAAGATATTGATCCAAACAATACGGAGATCTTTTGAAGCAAATGCAAAACGAAGGAGAACCTGCTTTTTATAACCAAATAAAAAATAACAACTTCCTATTTTGGCCGCAGAATGACACTGGCAACTTCTTTGTCAAAAACATAGCTAGAGAACCTTAAAAGTGATTGGGAAACTTTTCTAGAGTTTTCATTTCTTGTCACAGTAGACACTTTTACTTGGAATATTTCTTTATTCATAAAAACCAAATTGCTCCTCCGTCTTTATCGCAGGATGTTTCTTGAAATAGTGGTATTAAGTCGCTGCAAATGGATTACTTGAAACATTCTGCGATTTGCTGATCCAAATTCGGACGCATTTATCGTCGGTGGGGTAGCAATGGTTCATTCCAGGTCATAAAGTTGGGCAAACATAGTTGATGATTATGCAAATAATGTCATACTGCCTTACAGATAATCTTGCTTCGATAAGTATTCAAGAGTAGACATTGTATTTGAGGTTTACTAAATGAATAATTTCAACGCTGTGACAAGACAAAGGCAAGGTTTTTTTGTGCCAGATGGAGAGGTGTTTGTTCTGGTAGAACACCAAGGGTTTGGAGTAGTTTTTTCTGTGAAGATGACAACAAAACGAAATTTTTCTTAAGAGACTAATAAAAATGTGTATGTTACTCATGGTGAAAATATTCTTTGCAATTTCAATAAGAATACTTCCTATCTACCCCTTGGAATCATGAAGAAGCAGATACACGAATGTTTGTCCATATTCGGCATAATTATGAGAAGTGTAGTACCGACAAAGATGTAATAGTATCAAGTATTGCAGCAATCGCAAAACTAGTTAGATTACATTGTGGATAGGTTATGGAAGGAATAAAGACTTTTGATGGCTTCCTGTACGTGACATATCAAATGCGTTTGGTCCTTGTGTAGCTGCCCTTCCTTTTGTCCATGCATTCAGTGGATATCACACTTTGTCGAATTGTTGTGGGAAAGGGAAGAGGTCACCTTGGCTAACAATGGAAGGTTTTCCTGATGTAAAGGATTTTATTTGGCTTAAGTATGAAGTGAAGCACGATGTGAATTGTTTGCCAGGAAGTAGCGGCATTGTGAATCAATTTCGCCTACAAGAGGTTCTTTTCCAGAGCACATCAAAAGAGAAGTAAATGTACCAAGTCATGAACACTGGGGTTGGATGAAAGAAAGAATCAATGACTGTTGGAAACCGAAATGGACTTCTTTGACTGCCGTTGCATCCTCGTGCCAGGAACTTTTGAAATGCGGAGGCAAATATCCAGCTGGGATAACTAGGCATTTTAACTTAACAAAGAGTGTTATTACTTGTTAAGTTGATGAAATTTATTAAAACATTTTCTATTTGCCTCCAATTTGGAACCGGAAATCACTATTTTTCTTCCTTTATGTGTTGTTTTGTCGTACTAAGGAGCTGTTTTTAACGTTTTATCATAACGTACATTGGATTATACCTATAACACATCTTTCAAGGGTTTACATCCCTTTTGAAATTGCTTGAAAGTATAAAAATCGAAATTTTTGACTTTTTTGCTGGCATTTTTAAACCGGAAGTCACCTAAAGTTTCATTAATGTATTGTCTACTCGTAATTTATAAACTGTTATTTGCTTTTTATCAAATCTAACATTGGATTTTACATATAACACACCCTTCAAAGGATTAACAAATAATGGCTAATATGTAATGACGCCATCTCCAAAATGTGTGGTGGCCATCTTGAAAAATTGATTTTTTTTACTGGCTAGCAGCGGATTTTTTATAAGTATCATTTAGTTAACCTTTGTACCAAATTTCATGCTTGTATCACGATTTGCACAATTACGTCCATAATATCTCCCACTATTTTTCCCCCTCGGTAATGCATTAAATAAGATAAGGTTATAACAGCTGTCAAACTCTGTCCATGAAAAACCAATGAACAAAATTATGGGAAACCGAAATGTACAATTGCAAGCATTTTATTTTCTACAGCGTTTCGAGTTATTGCTTAAGCTAATGATAGTTACGTGTAAGCTGATATGCAATGCATTGACAAGGAAATGGGGGATTTGAACTTGATGAAATTATTCAATTCTAGTATGTGTATCAAAAGTAAACTAGGGTAGATTGGCTAGAGGTATAGGGGGAGGGCTGAGATCTCACAAACATGTTTAACCCCGCCGCATTTTTGCGCCTGTCCCAAGTCAGGAGCCTCCGGCCTTTGTTAGTCTTGTATTATTTTAATTTTAGTTTCTTGTGTACAATTTGGAAATTAGTATGGCGTTCATTATCACTGAACTAGTATATATTTGTTTAGGTTCCAGCTGAAGGACGCCTCCGGGCGCGGGAATTTCTCGCTACATTGAAGACCTGTTGGTGACCTTCTGTTGTTGTTTTTTCTATGGTCGGGTTATTGTCTCTTTGGCACATTCCCCATTTTCATTCTCAATTTTAGACTATATAGGCGATATGACTGTAGTACTTTGATTTGTCCAAACTTTTTACAATACAAATCCATCTGTGATCAGTATGGTTGGAATGTTGTCAAATTGCAATGTCAAATGATATCGTAAATATCAAAATCATTATTAAGTATTTATAATAATTTTCTTATCTATACACACTTATGTACTTATTTAATACTCATAAATGCATGACGTTGTATTATTCAAATGATAGATATTCTGTAAACTGACTATTGTATACAAATGAAAATGCCACGCTAATCACGTGATTGACAAAGTGTGTTAGCTCCTAATGTTTTTCATAATTATATCATGTATATAAAAAATTACTGTATAAATATTTGGTGTATTTATGTATGTATGTTTGTATGTATATTGACCATATATGAGTATGTGTTTACTCCTGTTGTCGTACTTATATTTTTTTCATAATTATATTATAACTATTATAATAACTGTATAGATATTTCGTTTATTGATGACTTCTTGTTCACTGTCACTGCCTGAGGATAATAAAACTTTGAATCTTGAACCCTGAATCTTGATTTTTGCAATTTCATGCAGGACAATCGCTTTTTTTAGGATCATTTTTATCATGATTTACCAAGTTGATCTACTAGATAAATGCATTATTAGTTATAGCAAATATAAGATATTGATGTATATCTTTATTTTAATGAAAATACTGTTTCAAAACTTGTTCCAGTGTAATATATGCGTTTCATGATATAATTTCCCGAAGTGATAGTTTTTGTTAAGAATGAACCTACGAATGTGTCAAATCGACATTTCCGTGTTGTTGTGACAACAACTCTTTTACTGTTCCTTTATCTTGAAATATTTTGAAAAATAGTAAATACCATTTTAAACAGAACATATCATTGAAAGTTAATAAATTATTATCAATTGATATCCCTCGAAAGGTAAAAGAACAAATTTATATTTTTACAGAGTCTACACTCAAAAAGTAGGAATTGCGTAATGTTTTTGACACAATAGTTTGTCCCCGGTCTTTATAAGCGCAGTCGATCTAGTTAAAGTTGCTAGTGGTCCTATTTTCTGTGTAGAATCGCTTTGGACTGTGGGTTGCATTGATTGTCATCAAACCTTTGTTCCTGATAGTTTTTGTTATAGATTTTCAATGAACTCTTCTCTACTTTTTTTCCCTTAATTATTTTCTTTTAATTTAAGATGCTTTATACAAATCATGGCATCTTTACATATATAAAAGAAAGTAAAATTAGAAGGATGGTCGAAAATTTTCTTGTCTTTTCATGTTTAAGGCTTTAAACATATTATAGATCAAGTTAGACTCCTCGTTATTGATGAACTGTATCTAAGTAATGTTCCACCGTAAAGGATTTCCCATAACAGTGTCTTCTAAAGAGGCATACAGTGGCACACTTGTCGATCTAGCGATGCGTTCGAATTTTCACAGTTCTCCCATATGCAGTCCATACGTTTTTACTTCATTTTATGGAAATCGTTATTGTTTTCTGCATATCATATCTATTAAAACAAAGCTTATTTTAAACAAGCAACAGCTGCTCAACATTATCAATAAACATATTGATAAAAGTTTCCTTGACTGGTCACTTGAATCGAATTAATAATATATCCTGTTTTCAAACAGGAAGATCCACGAATGTTAACGCGTGACAGATAAATTTCCATTGGTCCACATTCCTGTAATCAACTTACGGTTCCTGTTTGAAAGTACATTTTATCTGATGAAAGTTATGAACGGCCAGATGTAACATTTGTTTTTATTTTTTTTTCTTTATTTTCCGTTTTATACATTACATATGACAATGTATGATTATCACAAATATCTAATAGTTATAGTGTAAACGAGTAAGATATATCAATAAACCATGAACATTTGTACAGGTAAATAAAAGCTTTTACATCTAAATGTATAAGATTAAATGTATATGATAAAGTAAGTCTGATTATTTACTGAAGTAAGTCTAAAACCAAACGGACATTCATACTTATTGTTCAAAAATAGACTTACAACGCAATGGTTAAAAACATACTATAGCTCTTAATTTCTGTGTTATTATGTCTCTTGTTGACGGTTGTCGTATTTGCAATCCTACCATAAATTCTTTTTTTTAAACAATTCACAAAACACAATAGAGAAAACTACACAACAAGCAACACGAACCCCAACAAGAGCTAAAATTGATCTACTGTGATGCGGTAGAGAAGGCACATTCTGCTCCATTTGTGTTAGGCTGTCGTGTTGCTTATGTCAGTATTACCCCGGTGACATGCCTATTTTTGGTAGATCAAATTCGGGGGAAGGTTGAAAATGTATACGTAGTTACATGTACAATAAATGAAACATACCTGTTATATATATATATTACTCGTCTAAACATCAACCCAACAATGTTAGATCTGCAAATTTTTGTTGTTCTTCCCTCGCCGGGATTCGAACCCATGCTACTGAGATATCGTGACACCAAATCGCCTGCACTGTAGCCGTCCCGCTAAACCACACGACCACCTGGGCTTCACAATCATAAAGCGTTCGGTTGCCATGTGTTACCTTTCCTCGTCATTTTTAATCTAGCGTCGTACTACAGTTCATGATATATAAGGCATGGAGATGTTATTGTTACATATCAGCTCAATTATCTATAGTAAAGGATTCTACAAATTAATGCAAGATACAGTCACAGAAAATAATTATATTAATTTTATAAGTACGTCTGAGTCAGTGACAACTCTACAACAGATTTATCCATCGGATCACCAGCAATGATGGTGATACATGACTGTGTACATTATGTATATACAACTCGCCTAAACATCAACCCTTCAATGTTAGATCTGTAAAATTTGCTTTCGTAAATATTTTTTGTTCTTCCCTCGTCGGGTTCGAACCCATGCTACTGAAATATCGTGACACCAAATTACCTGCACTGTAGCCGTCCTGCTACACCGCACGACCACCTGGGCTTCACAATAATAAAGCTTTCGGTGGCCGTGTGTTACTTTTCCTCGTCAGTTTTAATCTAGCGTCGTATTACAGTACATGAAATATAAGGCCTGGAAATGTTATTATTACAGATCAGCAATTATCTATAGTAAAGGATCACACAAATTAATGCAAGATACAGTCACAGAAAATAATTATTTTTATAAGTACGTCTGAGTCAGTGACATCTCTACAACAGATTTATCCATCGGATCACCAGCAATGATGGTGATACATGGCTGTGTACATTATGTATATACAACTCGTCTAAACATCACCCCAACAATATTAAATCTGTAAAACTTGCTTTTGTAATTTTTTTTTCTTCTTCCCTCGCCAGGATTCGAACCCATGCTACTGAGATATCGTGACACCAAATCGCCTGCACTGTAGCCGTCCCGCTAGACCACACGACCATCTGGGCTTCACAATAATAAAGCTTTCGGTGGCCGTGTGTTACCTTTCCTCGTCAGTTTTAATCTAGCGTCGTACTACAGTACATGATATATAAGGCATGAAGATGTTATTGTTACAGATCAGCTCAATTATGTATAGTAAAGGATCCTACAAATGAATGCAAGATACAGTCACAGAAAATAATTTTATTTATAAGTACGTCTGAGTCAGTGACAACTCTACAACAGATTTATCCATCGGATCACCAGCAATGATGGTGATACATGGCTGTGTACATTATGTATATACAACTCGTCTAAACATCAACCCACCAATGTTAGATCTGTAAATTTGCTTTCGCAATTTTTTTTTGTTCTTCCGTCGCCGTATATATATATAATTTTTGAAACAAATATTCAGTAACGGTCATCCAACTTGTCATGAGTGCAACCTTTGCGGATTGGTATACGTCGGGGAAACGAAAGGAAACGTATATGCGGTCATAGATCAGACATTAACCTGAATGCAAACGACATTCTTTACCAGCATTTAATCAGTCCGATCATTCCATCGTTTCTATGAAAGTTCGCATTATCGAAAACATATACCATAGCACTAACAATCCTAATCTTGCAACGCCTCTCTGTAGACAAAAAGAGGACTAATGGATTAGACAATTGGGAACTGCGACACCTGTTGGTTGAAATGACAAAATGGATGATATAGGTATTCTATCTAGTCCTTCGTGTATCTCGGTAAACGTGATAAATATTTTCTACTCTACTCCTCATTATATGTCACCTACTCTGCATGATGTCTCTATTAGTGACTTGCTGCCATTTATACAAAAGCCGTTAGGTATTCATCACATTCGCACGAAACTTTATTCATAAACCCCTTTAAAACTTCATTCTCTGCTTACTTTATGTTTGGAAACCCCTGTTACAAACCCTCATTCAAATCAAAACAAACTTACAGCTATAATTTCGGATATTGCAAGTCACAGACTTTTCAAACCAGTCCGCACTGGAAAAGATGATAAAGAGAAGAGATGTTTTCTTAATCTTTCCTTTGCAAACAAAGGTCTCGATGGCGTCAACTTAGGCAATATCCTTCATCATAAATTAGTTCAATCGAAAATACCTCCTTATTTCAAAGATCAATCTGTACCAATCATTTCTTATACTTATACCAAACCTATTGCAACTAAAATTTTCAATTACAAACACGTTTTGCAGGATCTCAATATTGACATCTTCAAGTCCAAACATCCCGATTGCACTTGTGCTAGTTCCCAATTCACATATATTCCGGCTGGCCACGTTATTACCGGTGATGGATTCAGTCGAGGATTATGACAGGCAATGGACTAAGCGCGAGAAGGAAGACGTAGACATTTTTCCGAATGGATTAAGGCGTTGAGATCGTTGATACAAATCAGAATTAAAAAACTGAATGGGTCTATCAATGCCCATTTTACGTCAATCTTTTAAGACACAAAGGTTGCAAAATACTTATCCTACCTCCATGAAAAATATGTTGTTGTCCCCGTAGGAAAAACTCTAAACAACATCGTGATTGTGTGTAAAACTCATTACATTAACTGCTTGATAAACGAATTAGGTATTGAATTACACTTGGAAACTCAACATCTACCCTCACGCACTTACCAAAGAGGATATCCTGGATAATCATAGGTCTGTTCTATGTTCCTTTGGATTTCGACCAAGGATAAAGAACTGGCTCTTTCATCACTGTATTGAATACCTAAACTACATAAGCGTCCTTACAAACAACGGTATACTGCTGGGTCTTCCAAGTGCTCCACGAAACCTCTTTCTAAATTATTAACATCTATGTTATGAGCAATCAAAGACGGGCTTCAAAGTTATTGTGAAACTGCATATTAAGGTAATCTATGCCTGGGATAAGAAAATCTCATAAAATCTTAAAATATTATAGTTTTCGTGATGATTATAATCATAATCCATTGTATTGCACTGAAATTGAATATATTTTATTAGATTGATAATTATTTGTGTAATGTTATTTATTTCCTTATTATTTAAAATACAATTAGAAAATACATTCACTCGACGAAATGAAAAGTATAGACTGCTTTGGATTAGTTTTGCTTGTACTTTGTTACGAAATTATACAGAACAATGTGTATGGAAAAGGTAAATATTTCCTGTTTAATAAATGTACAGATGTATATATTGAAAAAATTGATAGTTTATTAAAGTGTTTGAATATGTTTTTTTTAACCAGAGTTTCGAACACATTAAGTCGACAAAATGAGTAAAGATATAAAAACTGTTTATGAATAATCGTTTGCATAACATATCATATCAAATGTTGTAAAAAACCCTGATCCAATCTTAGTATAAATACATGCAGTTGTTGTGAAACACATATTTGAAATTAATATTAACTACAGTGAAATCACATATCTCACGAATATGGAGATGATTTATTTGAGATGTTTTGTAGGATTAATAAAAGCTGCACTTTAACATAACAATGATTGATAGTTTGTTTTTGTTTACGTTTTTTATGATATGGAATATGTCATACATAAAAGAGGGACGAAAGATACCAAAGGGATAGTCAAACTCATAAATCTAAAACAAACTGACAACGCCATGGCTAAAAATGAAAAAGACAAACAGAAAAACAATAGTAAACATGACACAACATAGACAACTAAAGAATAAACAACATAACCAATGCGAGGAGTGTTAAATGTAAAGTAGCAACTATTGAATAAAACTATTTTAGTTCTGTTGTGAATGATTTTTATCTTGCTTCAACATCCACTCACAACACTTTAAGGAACATTTGGTCCTCAAGACTCTGTTACGTCGTGCTTTTTTTACTTTTTTTACTTTTCTTATTCGAGCGTCACTGATAAGTTTTTCGTAGACGAAACGCGCGTCTGGCACAAATTCAATATTTCCATCCTTGTATCTATGATGAGTGTATTTACAACCAATAAGTCGATGCCACTCCTGGTGGAGTTTTAATTCGCAGAGGGTATCACCAGCTCAGTAGTCAGCACTTATGTCCTGACATGAATTATCATTGATATGATCATAATTATGAATTAACTGTTACCAAAACCTTTGAATTTTTAAAATACTAAGGCCTTTGTACCTCAGAAATAGAATACCTTAGCTGTATTTGGCAAAACTTTTAATGCTCTTCAACTTCGAACTTTATTTGGCCCTTTTTAACCTTTTAGGATTCGACTATCACTAATGAGTCTTTTGTAGACGAAAAATGTTACTGGCGTGAATACAAAATTTAATCCTGGTATATATGATGGGTTTATTTCCATTAAAGTCAGTTGCTTATTGGCAGCGTCCAAATGTAAAAACATGTCATCAGATAATTGTTAAAATTATCATTTTAACGTTAACAGTAAGTTCACATTTTTTCAATGGCCATAGCGATTTTTTTTCATAGTACTAATGTCTCAGTTTATCAACTTATTGTTCAGTTTATTAATCGAATGTGTTATTATGTGTACCTTGACATATAATATTCACTTGAATAAATTGTGACTTGGATAGAGAGTTATCTCATTAGAACTCATACCACATCTTCTTATTTTATGTTACGATTAAACCTTACTGTGGCATCGTACGTAGTAGAGCTCAACTCAAGAACTCAGGCTGGGTTACACCACAGATTTCATAACTGGTATTTTCTGTCCCCCCTAGGTTATGCAGCAATAAAGAATCATTGTAAAAGCAGTCGCTCCGGAGTCATATGAATGTGGTCATGTAAGATTACATATTTTCCTGTTGACAGTTACCATGTAATGGTTACTTTTTAAACTAGCGCGTTAAAATTCAGATCAGCGTGTCGGTGAAGGTTAAAGTCTAGAGATCAGTTAAATTAATTATAGTTACCTTTGACCAGGATTTATATTGTTTTAATATCATACAGGAAATACCACAGACAAGTACATCCTGTCATTTTTAATAAAGCTGACTCCAGGATATCACACTTATCGGATATTAACATTAAATACAAACAATGAAGACTGAATTGTAATTACTTCCCTGAATGCCTTTACAAAGGCAGGAACATGACTACATATTGAACGCATGTATTTGCTACCGGAAATAAAATAAATACAGACCAGTCTTCCTCAGGTCTTGAGTTACATCTAGACTTTGACATTGATGGTCGTTTGAACAAACCCTTACGACAACAGAGATGATCTCAGTTCCCAATTGTGAACCGTCCATTTATATGTAGTAATATTCGATAGCGCCTGAATACGGAATACATATCTCCAAATTGATACGATATATCAGTGCTTGTATTTCTTACCATGCTTTTACCGATAGAAGTTTGCTGCTTAGAAGGAAATATGAAACCAAGAAAAAAGGACGTCATCAGGAGTTGGTCAACCTTAACAGAATCTTCGTCTTACAAGAATTTTCCAATAATTCTAACTAAAATACCGCCCCCTTTCCCCGATTGTGACCTTCCGAATAAAACTTGTCACCGGGTTTTGTACGAATATTAGAAAAACAGAAGGTGCCATACGTCATGTATGTGGATCAAAATCTACAAATGATCTTATTATTTCCGTAAAACCTGAGATAACCCCTCGATTTTGATTTAGTTCAAATAGCACAGTCTTTAGATTTCGATGCAGTATATTTTTATGCAGTGCTTTTGTCTGTTTGTCTGTTTCCTTTTTAGCTATGTCATTGCCAAGCTAATTTTGACTGGTGAGAATAAATGTATCGTTGGTATCCTTCGGCTATGTTTGTTTTCCATTCGTTTGATGTGTTTGACCTTTTGATTTTGCTATTTTATAAGGGAATTTCCGTTTTGAATTTTCCTTGGAGTTTGGTACTTTCGTTGTTCGAATTTTGTTCAAATAGACAAATAAAATCGTATAATATAATCAAAATGAGGATGTTAATTTGATGTATGCCTTTTTGTGCTTCTTCGTTACATTTGTTGTTTTTACAGTGATTAAGATGATATCACAATGTTGACTGCTGTACCCCTATTTTTGACATTTTTAACTATTGTGTCTGTTCGTTTTGTTCACGCATCGGTGACAATATAATGGAATGTGATACGACTGTCATATAAGTGAGAGGTTTAGCGCTATAAAACCAGGTTCAATCCACCATTTTCTACATTTGAAAATGCCTGTACCAAGTCAGGAATATGACAGTTCTTGTCCATTCGTTTTTGATGCGTTTTGTTATTTGAATTTGCCATGTGATTATGGACTTTCCGAATTGATTTTCCTCTGAGTTCAGTATTTTTGTGATTTTACTTTTTTTATATATCTCTTGTTTTTTTCTGATTTTTTCCATATGACAATCCTAAGTATAGATATATTCTACAATTTGTGATTTTGTATAAATCTTAATAATTATGATCATACAAGTGTGATATAACAGAGGGACGAAAGATACCAGACGGACAATTAAACTCATAGATAGAAAATAAACTGACAACGCCAAGGCTAACAAAGACTAGGACAAACAGACAAATAATAGTTTATAAGACACAACATAGAAAACCGAAGACTAAGCAACACAAACCCCGCCAAAATCTGGGGGTGCCCATTTTCTTATAAATCATACGAAAAACATAGTCAACCCCCTTACTCCGTTGAGTACAATAGTAATCTCGAAAGTTAGATGTGCAAGAAGTGAAAAGTTAAGTTATCAAATCTTCACTAGTCAAAGCATGCCAACATGTTGGTTTTTACATCTTGAATATGCCAATCTTAAGTTAAATACGATGATCGATGTAACCGGGATTTGTTACAATCTATCATGATAGAATATACGTATGAATTGTTCCTAAACTATTGCATCTTTTCTTGATTTGCTAGAAATTTGATATTTAGCTATAACTTTTACTAGATGGCTATATTTTCATTCAGATGAAATTTATCTTAATACATAAATAAACAAAAGTACAATCTGGACAGATTTTTAAAAATGCTTCTATTAAAAATAATCAGACTTTTTATGAGTGATTTTTAGATAACTTTCCACAAGAGACCAAATGACGCAAGAGTAAAACTGGTGGTCAATGCACGACATTCAACAACGAAAAAAATTCCATAACACGCGATGAGATTACCCATCTTGACAAATATGAAACAATTCGAATGAAAGAACCTCTGGTCTGAACAATCTATAAAATAATGAACAAAATTGAAATATGATATACAGCAACAAAGGACAACCACTGAATTACAGGGTCATGACTAAATGTCAAATAAAGTTGAAAAGGCTGGATTTATAAGATCGGTACAAAGAAATCTCACATAACAACTCACACAAATCCTTACAAACAAATAGACTAAAGACACAACATACCGAACTGGCAGTATCCGACAGCGAGTTCAAGGCCACAAGCAACTAATAAAAAAAACCATTTTGCCATAACCAAAATATCAATCAGTACACATCCGATAGATTTCGACGTCATAAACAAACAATCTGAGAAAATTCCAAAATGAATGTATCGACATAATGTTATATTGTAAATTACTGTAGAGCAATACAATTTATT
Organism: Mytilus edulis; assembly: GCF_963676685.1. Classification (NCBI taxonomy): domain Eukaryota; kingdom Metazoa; phylum Mollusca; class Bivalvia; order Mytilida; family Mytilidae; genus Mytilus; species Mytilus edulis. Next base: position 60,548,796 of record NC_092352.1, read on the forward strand.
TATTTTTATTTAACTAAAGTAGGAAGTTCGATATTTATTCCGATAAGATTAATATATAAAGTATGTATTTATGTTTTAAACTTACAATTTTTTTAAATCCTATTATTAAAAGGATTGAACCATGATCTTACTTTATTCTAAAGAATTAAATCTTTTGAAATAACGACAATGTTGAATAAATTCTAATATTGCTATGTCTATTCCTTTTCAAGATCACACAATATACAACTGGCATGACGCCAACAAAAAATGTCAACTTTTAACATTACACGATGTAAATAACAAGAAAACTTCACTACCAAAAGGACATGCAGCCTGGATACAAACAACTGTATTACTGTCAGACTGGGGATATTTTTTAGGTATGGTACAATGTCTTGAATATCATTCAATTTGTGGGTTGTGATTATGAAATACAAGTTTTTACTGTTCAGTTTGTAATGTTTACTTAATTCGTTGTTGTATGTATGCATGTATAATTTGTATTTATCATATTCTCTTCCTTTATATTTATGAAATTTGTACCTCCTATGTCTGTGATTATTTGTAGTAGGCGATTCCGGCATTGTCATATTAGATACACAACAGCTAGTACATTGTTGTTGAAAAAAGAGTTTGTTTAAGTTCCTGCTAGATTACTTACACATTTAAAAATGAAATTATTCTACTTTGCGTGTAGCAAATTTGACTTCGGTAAAGTTAACTTTGATTTTTTTTTTAGATTAGAATTATACAATTTATACGCTAGATTTTAAGATGTATGAATACCGTGAAGCACTAGCAAGATGTAGAATAACCTTTCAGTACTGTTAGTCCACGCGTAACCGAACCGATAAGTTTTTCATTCCCGAGCAGTAAGCAATAAGATTGAGAATGGAAATGGGGAATGTGTCAAAGAGACAACAACCCGACCAAATAAAAAACAACAGCAGAGGGTCACCAACAGGTCTTCAATGTAGCGAGAATTTCCCGCACCCGGAGGCGTCCTTCAGCTGGCCCCTAAACAAATATATACTAGTCCAGTGATAATGAACGCCATACTAATTTCCAAATTGTACACAAGAAACTAAAATTAAAATAATACAAGACTAACAAAGGCCAGAGGCTCCTGACTTGGGACAGGCTCAAAAATGCGGCGGGGTTAAACATGTTTGTGAGATCTCAACCCTCCCCTATACCTTTAACCAATGTAGAAAAGTAAACGCATGACAATACGCACATTAAAATTCAGTTCAAGAGAAGTCCGAGTCTGATGTCAGAAGATGTAACCAAGGAAAATAAACAAAATGACAATAACACATAAATAACAACAGACTACTAGCAGTTAACTGACATGCCAGCTCCAGACTTCAATTAAACTGACTGAAAGATTATGATTTCATCATATGAACATCAGGCACAATCCTTCCCGTTAGGGGTTTAGTATCATACCATCATAACATATATGAGAAGAACATAACCCGTGTCATGCCAACAACTGTTTTTAGAATAAATGTGTTTAGTTCCGATGCAAAGACCTTATCAGTGACTCAATATTAACGCCAAAATATGCAATCTTTAATGACTTGACAACATTATCGTAATTATATCCCTTCTTTATAAGTCTATTCAAAGGTTTTGTAAGTTTCTAAGGTGAATACTGACACCTTTCTGCTTTATAAAGAATATTTCCATAAAAAATTGGATGTGAAATACCTGAACGTATTAGAAGTCTGCATGTTGAGCTATATTTACGAATGATGTCTTTATACCGATGATAAAATTTAGTAAATGTTTTGACTAGTTTGTAATATCGAAAACCCTGGTGTAATAATTTTTCAGTAATACATAAATTTCTTTCGTTAATATCAAAAACATTGTTACATACACGAGCGAATCGTACAAGTTGCGATATATAAACACCGTAAGATGGTGACAAGGGAACGTCACCATCTAAAAACGGATAATTAACGATAGGAAATGAAAAATCATCCCTTTTATCATAAATTTTAGTATTCAGCTTTCCATTAGTGATATAGATATCAAGATCGAGAAAAGGGCAGTCTTCTCAGTCTGAAAGTTGGTCACATATTAATACTCAATAGTTTTTATATTCTGAATAAATTGTCTTGAAAACGAACACGCAGAGCAAGAGAAATTCAAAGATTAAAAAGGAAAAAGAGAAATATAAACCTTAGGTAAAAACAACATACATTTATATCAATACCTTAGTTCTTAGATTTATTTTGTAGGTTGTGTGCCTAAAAGTTTAAACTCAAAAATGATATCAGACATTCAAAAAAGTTTGCAAAGATGGTTTCCAGAGAGCAATTATCCATACAACGTAAAAAATATTTTTGAATGTATCCTTGCTTGTACAAATCGACATAAATACCAATATTTCATCTATGTTGTGAGTATATGATTAATGGAAGTGTGTAATGATAGCAATACCGAAACGCGTGCTGTCACAATCTTCAATACACCATATAATGGGTTTTGTTTATTATATGGTTTAAGCTATTATGAAATATTAAGAAAGCATTATTAGCTATGTTATCACTTGATCGTTAAATGTGTTCTTTAACGTTATTGTAAATCTCCTGTATTTAAGAATTTTACAATATGTTCATATTTAAAAAGAAACATAATGCATAAAAAAAAAATTGTTTATAGAAAACAAAACGTTTTATTTACATCATTCCAAAACTGAAAATAGTAATAAAAGGACTTTTTAGATTAGACCATTACTGTGATAACCAAAAAAATATATAGCTTATCAATTCATTCCACATGGAAGTTAAGCCCCAGTCCACCTAGCCCACGATCGCACCACTCTCACCGAGATCTAAAATTAATTTAGATCGTGGTGAGGTCGCGGTATGATCGTCATGCAAATGTTAATTTTCGTTGTTTTAACGATGATACTACGTCCTCATTATGCTTCTACAACGATCCCTCTACGATTATACCACGTTCTCATCACAAATTTCTCAGCAATAACGTCAACATCGTATTCCATATCAATACTGTTCCATTCCTTCTATTTCTGATTAATACGTAGATTTCTCGGAAACATACAGTCATGCCCGTGTTACCACCTTACTGCGATCTACACGATCGCACTTCGATCGTCAAAAGATCACAGATCGTAGTTCAATCGTGGCCTAGTGGGACTGCAGTATTAATTGAGACACTTAGTTGTTTAAATTGACTTAGCAGTTTACAGTAGTGTTTAAAGATGTATATGATGACTAAACATTTCGGCGTTTTAATGAGGCCCTATCGTTCACTTTAGTGTTATTTTACGGTATATCACCCTTTATAGATTATAATAATTATAATATTATGAAAAAAAAAGAAATTATAAATGCGAAACACTAACGCCTGTGAATATTCATAAATATTGACGATGCTGTTCTTATTTTTAAATGTCGACGGAAAGTATGCCGAAAACAAGTTACAGTTATAAATCAACTTGATCCAAAAATAAAAAAAAAAGTCGAAGATTGGTAATTAATACCATCAAAAATACAATCATCCACATTAAGTACATAGTTACAGATTGATTGATTTTTGTGTTTTAACGACACTTTTGAGCACTGCTTTTAGGCTATTTCGTGGTGACCAGTTTTTATAGGTGGAGCAAGCCAGAAGGCCCGGAGAAATCCACCGACCTTCGATAGGAAAAGTGACAATCTTATTCAATTAAGATTGGAGTCGAGTGCACCCGCATGAGCGGGGTTCGAACTCACAACCTCAGTGTTGACTGTTAAGTAGGAACTACTTAGACCACTCGGCTGTTGTTTGTTTCCCTCGGTTTTCGCTTGTAACCCTAATCTGTTTTCTCTCAATCGATTTATTACTTATAAACAGCGGTATACTACTGTTGTCTTTATTTTTAGTATAATTTCTGTTATTTATTTGATAATACACACCCCACAGATACGATGCTTATTATTTTGTACGCCAGACGCGTATTTCGTCTTCAAACAACTCATCAGTGAAGTTTGATTTAACAAAGTTTCAGGACAAAATAATGTCGTAGAGCATTGAGGTCCGGAAGATTCGAATGGTTTTGCCAATATAGACTCGGTTATATTTTCCCGCTGCAGAAAATCAGTAGTATTTTGAAAAAAATAAAGTCTATTCCTCAAATCTCTATCCCCAACCATGGGCCTTGGTGGCCAAGTGGTCTAAGTAGTTACTACTGTAATCACTAGCTAGTCAACACTGAGGTTGGGGGGGGGGGTGGAATCCCGCTCGTGAGGGTGCACTCGACTCCAATCTTAATTTACTATGATTGTAAGTTTTCCTATCGAAGGTCGGTGGTTTTCTCCGGGCCCTCTGGCTTCCTCCATCAACAAAAACTGGCGGCCACGAAATAGCCTGAATGTGGTGCTTAAACGTGGATTTAAAAGACAAAAAATCAAATCATCCCAATCAGTTTTGTCATTGAAAATAAATTTTATCACTTATTTTTATATTTTTCTTAGGTATGGCAAAACCTAATACATTTGAATCAAGAACAAGTGTTCCAAGTGGTCATCAGTGCTATTCTACCAGTGAACAACCTATTCGCAGCTGCAATGAGAGGATGAAGTTTGTGTGTAATACTTCAAGTTGTGAGTATTTTAAGAATCAGGTTGATTAAGATATATTACTGCAGTGATTGGAGTAACATAAATCTCAGCATTACAAAAGATAAAATATATCTCTTTAAATTTGCAATTTATAACTATCATTTTCAAAGCATCTTGAGTGATTTCTTGCATTTTACAGTATGTTTGGAATAGATCGTGTTCTGTAGCTTCTCGAAAACCAAAAGTTAAGAATACCAAAAAAGTATATGAGTTATGACAGAAAGAAACTCACGAATGAGTAACACAAACATTATTTGTTGCATTGCTCTTTACAATTTTTCATTTGCTTACAACTTAACTTTCTGAATGATACTATTTGGCTGGTTAAAAAAAAACCAATTAAAAATATTAAAATTCATTTTTTTTTGGAATTTTAAAATGTGTTACAGGAAGGAAATTTTTCATGATTGCCGAAGGTATATTTGAGATTCCATGAATAATTATGTGAGATTAAGATGTCATTTTAGTGTTTTTGTACTGTTCAAATGTTACAGATTTACATTCATCAATAAAAAATCATTATCCTTGCATTCAGTTTTTTTTTATTTGTCATCTTTGCATTTTGACCAATTCTGAGAATGACTCATAAAAGAAATATGCAGTTTGCAATTTTCCATTAATTGATATCAAAATACAGTTTGCAATTTTCCATTAATTTAAAAATATAGTTTGCAATTTTCCATTAATATCAAAATACAGTTTGCAATTTTCCATTAATATCAAAATACAGTTTGAACTTTACCGCAACTATATCAGCAGCATTCAGTTATACCATTCACTAATCAAAGAAGTTTCAGCTTCTCAGACACCATTTAAGATCGTCATGATCCATTTCTTGAAATAAATCTAGTTTGTGTTGATAAATTGTATCTTTTGTCTGTTCCTCACCGACTAACTCCGCTCGAAGATTTCTCATTTAAATTACAATAGTGGCTTATATAGGTAGAACTATATGCTGTATCAATATCAATTTCACACTGCACGTTGTGTTTTATGCAACGATGAATCAGATAAGTTAATCCTTTTCAGTGTCGTTTTACAAGCGAGAGATTTAGCTAGCTATAAAACCACGATTTAATCCACTATTTTTTACAAAAGAAAATGACTACCAAGTCAGGAATATGACAGACGTTATCCATTAGTTTGCTGTGTTTTAGCTTTTGATTTTGCTATTTCCGTATGATATTGTTATTTTTCTTTTTTCCATATTTTAATGTCTTTTTGAGATTCTTGTTATTTATTTATTTAGTGGTAAAGGCAGATCTTTGAAAATCTTTGTTACATATAAGTTCTCACATTGGTATTAGTGAATTATCGGAATTTATCCAATAGAGATACCTTTGTACATGTAGTTGAATCGTCGAATTTTTGAGCCCCAACCTTGGCGAGGTCTTTTAGTTGATAATTCAACTTATGAGATTGGATAAACTCGATAATCCACAAGTAACTATTTACAAAATCTGTTTCTTTAATGAATATCAAATCAATTTCCATTTTTTATAATCGAAAATCCCTTCGAGTACCTCCGTCACAATTTTATTAACACCTGCTACCCCATTTTGATTCATCAGTAGCTGATAAAATGTAAAACTGGAAACTCGTCAAATCATAACCTGAGATCATCGGCAATCGTTGATTAGATTTTTTTTGTTCAATGAGCACTGTTACAGATGGTATCGAATTACAGTTGCACATATAGAAATGAGACCTGTCTATGATTTAAGATTTTATGTTGAACATTTTTTTTGATCTTTTGATTTTGATGTTGTCTTTTTGATGTCTGGCTTGCGTCTAATTCAATCCGTATGTTGTCCAATTTTGTTAAATAGGGATTTGTAACACACACCTTCAACAAAAAATCCTTGTACTTACTTTCTTTGTCTGAAATATGTTTTTTGATATTGTAGATAACGGAACAAACAGCACTTGGTATGACTCTACACATGAATGTTTTACACATGCTACTACTTTGATTCAATTCAGCCAAAACCTAACTAGTAGCCTTCCAAAAGGAATATGGCTCCAATATTTTAGAAATATGCAATTAATACTGAAGTCGGATGAAGTCATTTACTGTAATTTACTTTTATAATCAGGCAGCCAGAATTAAATCTTATTTTGATCGGCATGCTATTACTATTTATCCTCGGCTTAGTATATATCTAGGATTTTGATTGGTTAACGCACGTCGTTACAAAACCCATATTTTAACACCCTTCAGTACCCTGTACACCCTTCGGCTACGCCTCATGGTGTACTGGGGTACTTTAGGGTGTTAAAATATTCATATCTACGGATATGAACGTAGATAACTTATAATCTACTTTATCATATACTAGTATTAGTGTTCAATGATTTCGCACAGCCTTATATAGTTTTGTTTCAATAGAGACTCTTTGAGTATTATTTGGTTATCTTTTTTGTTTTTTTCCCTTGATGTAGAAAATGTGGTTGAGCCTTAAATGCTTAATGCCTCTGGATTAATTATGTAGTGGTAGCATATCTTACAACATTTTCATTGAAACGATCAATACATCAACATGTTATTTCCTTCTCAATTTGAATTTCTTTGTATAAACATTAAGTATGTGTACTGCCAATGGTACTGACTTTTAATTATATAAAATATAAGTATAAACAGGTCACATATTGGTCTATATTGTAATCCTGTTCAAATATACTTTTTGGAATCGTTGAAAATTGTGAAATCCACCCGGAATTAAAGTCATTGATAAATTGTTGTGTCGTCGGTTTGCTGTATCCCCGAAATAATCGTCACATATCCTTCATTCATAGGAAACCAGCTGCTGACCCATGTAATTATGTTAATCGCTATATTTTAAATCTATAATGCTAGATGACGGTAGTAGAAGATGTTTGGTAGCTATTCGCCATAAAGAAACAGTCCTGATTAAGATGGTATATTGTTCTGAGTCTTATGCCGCACTCTGCGCAACGGAAAATACAGATGGTAATATATAAGTTATACCGTTTAGTTAAATTTTACTAGATATTGATTTATCAAAATCTTAGTTTAGGGCAAAGTAAAAATACATGTACATCTGAGGTTAAATACAATTAGGTTTACTGTTCTTGGTTTCAAATACGTTTGAATTAACAGTACTATGATATGCGAAAATTGGAAAAATTGTAATCAAGCAACAGGTATTTTCACTATATCAAGATCATTGTTTTTTTGTCCAAAGAAAAAGAAAAAAATAAGATGCAAAAAATAGTTCAGAGCAATGTTTAAAACAGATGAAAAGTATTTATCGAGGTTATTGATGTCCTCATTGACGTCTACATAACTTGCACCATTTGATATCGACTATTACAGTGAGTATGTATCTGTCATTTTGTTAATTATTGCAAATTCTAAAGCGTATTCCATGGTGAAGAAGTTAACTTGGCTAATTTTCATAAATTATGTCAGCCAAAAAAAAAATGCAAGGTATCATAATTAATCCCCTAATCAATTGCAATTATCATGACAATGTCTTTCGTTATAAATTAAAAAAATTGTACGAAACATTTGTTTTATACTTATGTAGTCAACATTTCGGTGTTGACATGAATATGAATTGTATTGTAATTCTTATAAATCAACTACTTGCAAAAGTATGAATTATTCTAAATACGAAGGATTTTCTCATCCCAAGCATAGATAACCCGAGCCGTATTTGGCACAACATATTGTACTATTGGGTAATCAATGCTCTTCAACTCTGCTCTTGTTTGACTTTGACACTCTTTTGATCTGAGCGTCACTGATGAGTCATATATAGACGAAACCCGAGTTTTGCGTGTTAAACTATAAGCCTGGTACCATTGTCAAGATTTTACAATTTGAATGAAAAAAGTTACTGATGGAGGAAAATGAACCTTAATTTTTTATCAGTTATACCATAAGGAAGACATATACATTTGTCTTAATTATCTTATTTCTGCATGAAAATTTGTTATTATTTATGAATGTACGTATTTTTTTATTTATGAAAGCAAGAGCATCGTTCTGCATCTTGTTATCCTCCGAATTTCCGAGGCTATATATTCGATATATCACGTGCAATCAAGTCTGCTTCCAAAACATTTTTACAAGTTTACATCCATGCAAGCGACTAAACGTACTGATTCTATTTCACAAAATGTCTAGAACGCTGGCTCTTTTCGTTTTTATGTTTGTTGCATTGTTGTTTGGTTTTTGTTGCACTTCACTGGTCTGTTGTTTCGTTTTTTTCATCTTATGGTTGATGTGTTTCCCCTGATTTATGACTGTTGAAGTTTTGAACAGCAAAATACTACTGTTGCCTTTACGTTAACTATGAAAAATACAACTATACACACTTGCATGTGTGAGAATCAGTTTAAACACATGGATGTAGACTACATTGCATACACTACCATGAAAGTATACCAATAAAATGGCGAGGATGTAAAGATGTAGGCGATGATGCTATCTATAATGAATAGAAAAGTTCTGTATGTGATCCACATTATAACTGATTTAAATATGTGTGTTACTTATTCTGTCATATGTGTGGGTATGAAGCCAAATACGATCATTAACTATTAATATTTGATTCTTTAAAAAAACAAGACATCACGAGTATTACAAAACAAGTGCGGACACTTGTTTAATTTATAAACGATCGAAGCAAAATCAAGGATGCATGCAATTGACTACTTAAAGCTGACAGTAACTTTCTTTCGCAAATGTTTCGTTTGCAGTACTTTTTATTTTGCATATCGTCAATGTTTGGGAAGTAGTATCGAAAATGCTTGGATATTATTCAGTGTGTTTCCTTATCAAAGGAATATACGCTATGAAATTGCAATAATATTTTTTTATACACACTCACGCTTTTTATACGGTTTGGCGTAGCAGTGTTTTACAGTTACTGTTCCATGCTTAGTTATAAGTTGTTGCGACTTCATTGGATACATCAATAACGTCGCTTCATATATATAGTTTTGTTGCTAAATATTAAACTTTCACAGAAAATGACTTGAAAACTAATACTAATATTACTAAGGACTTTCTTTTCTTTTGTACAAATCACTGTGTATTCATTGTTGAATCGTATATATGACATTTTTGTTTAAGTTTCTTTGGACTTATAGATTAGAAAATCTTTATAATTTACAACTTCCTACCTATTTGCCTAATTAACCCTATTATACTGTATACGTTGTTGGCTTATAATGTAGTTTATTTCAACAGTTTGTATCTCTAAATTCAAAACTATTACCAATTATTTTCACTTTATTTTCTGATGTATATGTACAAGCAGAATTTACATGTGAAATTAAAAATAAACCCGATTGTTGAGTATTTTATTCGAGAAACGTGGTCTTAAGATGAACGACGAATCGAACCACCAATAATAATTAAATTTACATTGGTTGGTCTAAACGTAAATTGAATATTATTGTCAGCTTTATAATCTTGAAATATTGCAAATGTTGTTTTTTTAATCCTGCAGGAACTAGTATTACATCACTGGTAACTAAAAATTTCACATTTGCAATGATATTGTTCATTCTAATATCATAACCTGAGATTGTGTTCAAATCCTATCAATATTTTACCGAGATAATCAAACGCACATACAATTCCCATGAAAATCTTAGCAAGATGAAATTTGTTACCTTCTTTTCAGCGTTTTTTTTTAATGGGAACATAATTTTTAAGAAATAAAAACAGGTATTGTTGTGACTGTTTGTCCCCACTCTTCTATTAATTTGATAATTGTATTATTTTCGTGACTTTTAATAATAATTTATATTATCTAACTGTATCGATATAGATGTTTTTTAATATTATATAGATATATTTAAAGCAATATCCACTACAAAAGAAAATACATATGCAGTAACAGTCTATGAGAATGATTTTGACAATACATCATCATCGACTATCAGTTATACACAGACAGATAGCGCTGTTGAACATCAAAGTAAGATTACTTGATTTTTCTAAATTTGCTATGCTGAACGCATTCTGACATAACTGCTTATTTCTTATCATAATTTGATTCCTGTAGCTGAACATGCTGAATATTCATGAACCAAATGTTGCTTACCTGTTATCTCATTTAGAAGACAAATTGCATATTTTTAATTTTACATTGATATCATTATTTACTTGAACATGTGAAACAAATCAACAAATTGCAGAAATGAAAATTTTGATGAACGAGAAATATACTTACACCATTTTGAGCTAAAATTTATCTTTTCATGAATTTGCATTAAAAACTGAGAATATATGTGCTATTTCGGGTCCTCAAATTGCTCATTGTCAAATGCCGAACGATGACCTATAATTATTTGTTCTCTTGTGTAGAGTTGTCGCATTGGCAATCATATCACATCTTTTATTGTAATTATTTAAGATTTTCAGAAACCCCGGGGTTATTTTTAGCAGCAGTTTTCTTTAGAAAGGTCGCTTTTTGTTTAAAGACTTTAACATTGGTTAGAAATTGGCATGTAGAAAGGTGAGACATGTACAATTTAGGATATACCTGGCTCTACGAAGTTATACTCAAGGTTCAAAATTACTTGTCCATGAGTTTGCATTAAAACATTGAGACATACAGGGGTTATTTTGTTTTTCAAACAATCACTTTTTTGGGACAAAACTTTAAACATTGATTGAAAATTAGCATGTACAAATATGATACATGACTATTTGTATAGTTCAAGACATACCTGAACTCTGTAAAAGTAAACTTCAGGTTGAAAATTAGGCTGAGGAAGCTGAGGAAAAAAAAAAACATAACTTGTATTATAGATAGCCATTTTAGAAGTTGGAATTTTGTTTGAATGATACAATAAGCCTCATGGACCTGTAATTTAAGAAAATTCAAAACCCATTTGAATGTTGCCTGTCGTGGTAAAATTCCAGGAAACGAATGTCGTTTGCAGTGTTCTTCAAAAATACATATAAATAAACAAACATAACCAAAATAATAGACAACTTTCGAGTGCGATGCATTTCCGTCAAAAACTCTGGTTTTAGTGAACGTCATTTGTGCGTTTAGGGGCGTCGTCACTTCCATTCCGATGTTGAGCGAGTGGTTGGAAAACTATAATTCTATATTGTACGAATTATTCGGCAAATTGAATTCTGAAAATTGACAATCAGCATTGCTGTCATTAGGGAATTGTCATTAAGTACCTACAGAACAACCATTATTTCTAGTTTATCCTGCACAATGACGATCACTAAGACGCTTGATGAACGTAAATAGTGCAGGGATACAGGCGACCCCCTCTATCTGGTAAATGCCATCATAAAAGCGCGTATAAATGACGAGTTTTTTTCCGGTGACGGATGAACTCGAAAGTGGTCTATTGTTTTACAGTGTCATATCGGGGTCTTTTATAGCTGACTATGCGGTATAGCCGTACGGTGACCTACATGTATAGTTGTTTTTCGTTCATTTTTTTTTATATAAATAAGCCCGTTAGTTTTCTCGTTTGAATTGTTTTACATTGTCATATCGGGGCCTATTATTACGCCATGAACCTAATCGAGCAATTATTCCTTTTCAGATTTAACTGAAATTCATATAATAAATATCTTACTTCTTGGGGGACTTCTGCTCGTTTTGATTGCAGTTTTATGGTAAGTTTAAATTTCTTGCGCAAAAATATATATTTGCTACATAATGTACATAGCTAATACAATACTGCAAGTCAATTTACTCGTTTGATTGATTATACTAATCGTATAAAAAACAACACATAGAATATGATAGTTACAAACATTAATAAATATAATGCAGAAGGAGCTTTTTCACATAATCAGCGACATCGAGTTATCGAACGTTTATTTTAGTTTAGTTTAGTTTTGTTATGTTTGTTGAATTGTATTTGAGGTCAAAATATATACAAAAATATATGTATATAATAACTCAATGAACAGTCATCATTTTTTAACGGGGACGTAACACTATTTGGCACTTGGAAAATAGTTCTTTGATGGGTTGTCTCCAAATTTTTTATGACAATACAATGTAGATTAGGTGCATCTGACACTCCATCAATTATGTTTTGATTTGTGTTTTACATCGTTTGGTTTCACATACGGGGATTTTGTCAAAAGTAGATATGAAAACGCATTATAGAAGTAATAACATTCTTCGAATATCATACGCAAACCGCACGTGCATATATTTCTCCAAGAAATGTTTTAACTGAGCTACTTATAGATTTATATGCCATACACTTTTAGTTTGTTGGAACATGATTTATCAATAATAAAATTGAGAAAGGAAATGGAGAATGTATCAAAGCGACAACAACCCGACCATAGACCAGACAACAACTGAAGGCCACCAATGGGTCTTAATAAGTTGTTATTATACAAATATAGCCTTTGTATGAGGTCGATACAAGGATATATTGACCTGAAAGAAGTATATTGACTGAGGACGAAGTCCGAGGTCGATATACTTCTTTGGGTCGATATATCCTGTATTGACCTCATACAAAGGCTATATTTGTTATATTATTAATTTCCGACCATGTTTGTATCAAAATCGTCATTTAGGTTTGTTGGAACTTTATAGATATTACATTGTCTCCATGACAATAACAACATATTAGTTGTTATTTCATTTACTTTTTTGTTGACATCTTATGTATTTGAAGATTTTTTTTCGTCAAATAATCGATCACAGATATCATTTGTTTCAAAACGTTAAACAATATCCTGAAATTCATTACATGACGTCACAAAGTATATCGGTTTTTAGATATTCTAAAAATAACCGTGCAATATGCTTTTTGCCGGTCAATATGCTTTTTGCTATCCGCCGTTTTCTCTCTACCTTCGAAAATATAGTTTAACATGTGACTATCCCTAAACGAATCAAATTTGTTAAAATATACGAATTAATAATATTGGTTGACACTAGCTTTTAATAAGAATCTGAAAGTAATCTTACAATTTAGATCAGTATTTGAGTCCTTTTACTATTAGTGCTCTAGTTTTCTGATCTTTGTGTCGTCCGTCCGCTTCTACTGATAAACCATTTATACATATATCTAATTATTATCAAACAAAATGAAAATCATACATGGTATTGCTTGGATGTCAATATGTATTTCTTTGAAAAACATTTAAAATGGTCATGGTTATGTACATCATACCTGTTTAATACGCTAAAGAAGTATTAAAAAACCACGTAGTACATGTGTATATAAAAGCCTACATCAATATATACAGTTCGTTAAATCGTTAAACAAATGCAGACAAAAAAATGACAATCACTAGACCAGTCTTCAACACAGAACACTGGTTTTTGTTCATCAATACAAAATCGACGAAACAGGGGGAACTCAATAACTTCGTAAAGGTCGAAAATACTGATTAATTAACAGTTGTGCAAATAGCCAATGGTGGAGCAACGGTACCTCCTAATTAATATATTTACAGTTATTTCAATTCTTTAGGAAGGCATATCTAAAATCCCGAGTTAGATGCTACGACCATGCTACGGAACTTGCACCGAATCAAAGAACAACAGAGCAACCAGATTCAACTGTTGATGACCTTGACGGCAGTGAAACCTTTGGAGTTCATTATAGTGTCATAAATGATTTGAGTTACATGTAAATAGTTGTTAACCAAATTTATGCATAAACTTATTAAAAGAAGAACCCTCTCTGTCTGTCCGTCCGTCTGTGTTTCTTTTCTTCCGTCACACATATAAATACAAAAGTAAATCTTGTTTGACAAATTTACTTATAATTGTTAAGTTAGATATAGAATATGACGTTAGAATCATGAAAAGGATAACCCAGAGTGTGTGCATGCAAATTAGAATTTAGTTACTCATAAAGATGACAGGTTTTTGACTCAAGCCATTTATTTTTGCATTATTAAGCATTTGGGTTACCTAATTATTCAGCTAAACTTCTCCTTAAGTTGAAAAGGTAGCACTTTTGTTCAGGTAGTATGTAAGTTAGATACAAAATGTTTGATTTTATAAAGATTTTGACCTACTTTACTTAAAATTTACAGGTTGTTGAACAATGCGTTTCTCTATAATATAAGACAAGAGAGGTACACTGTGTTTTCAAGCTTGCTACAGTTTTCAAGCTTGGACGTCTATAATATGCTGAGCAAATATTTGTTCATACCTAAAATCAAAGCATATAAGCAGGATTTTGTTTTCTTAGAATTCTACAGAAATATTAGAAGGCTAAACATGGTCATTTAAGTGACAGTGTACATACGGAATGCATGGCTCGTTCAGTTAATTCCTCTTACAGTTCGTAAAACAAAAATCTATATACGCATGTATGTAGGGGATTCTAAAATATATATCAAAAGTATACAATTTATCAAAATATAGAGTTTCAGAATCTTCAAATTTTGACAGGATGTTTTTTTAGGGTTAACTTATGTGTCTTTCCAATTGTACTTCAACAGCATAGTTAAAAAAATCCAATGTTTGTGTTGCTATAGTTATGCATTCAACAAGGTATCCTATTTGTCAATTTTATTCATTCCTTAAATCATATGTTTTAACTTTTTGAGAAGATTGCATTGAAGTTTACTGAAATAAATTCCTATTTAAGAACCTCTTACAGTATATTTGGGAATCGGGAATATATATTTTGTAAGTGCATACTTTTTGCGATATCGGATGATTAGAATTCGTGATATCTGACTACATACGTTCTTACGAATGTGATAATTCAAATATATCGATTTACATATCTGTTCTAGGTAGTGCCATTTTTTTTTATCGACTTAACTACATGTTATTGTGTTCCTTTGCCTGTCTTTGTTAATTGTTTACTGTCAAGTTTAATGTTTAGTATTCCATTTTTTGTAATATTCTTTAGGCGTGGCACGATACTTATGTATCCAGCCTTTGATCTGTTGTACTGTCGTCATTTTGTGTATTCTTGTCTTTTCATTTTTTATCAATTAATATGTGCTTTGTCTACATGCTATTTTGTTTTTCTTTGTTGACACATTTTTTTTTATTGTGATAAAGATTTGAACAGCATGTAGACTGCTGTTCACACATTGTTGTCAATATAATGGGATATTATACGACTGTTATTCAAGTGAGGGCTTTAGATGCGAGCTATAAAACCAGGGTTAATCCACCATTTCCTATACTAGTAATATAACAAATATGAAACAGGTCCCTCCTGTCTTTCTTTATGTACGTCATCATATTAACGAGCAATATATTGTTTTCGGTACTGGTATTATTGTATGTAGCTTTGTTTACCTTTGCATACATGTATGCATACATTCTGCTTTGTAAAAAAAAATCACAAAAATACTGAACTCAAAGGAAAATTTAAAACGGAAGGTCCATTATATAAATAACACATAGCTGAGAGGGTGATAGAGCAGATTGTTACCCCGAGAAAACATTGTCAACTGAGGCGAAGCCGAGGTTGACAATGTCTTTTCGAGGGGTAACAATCTGCTCTATCCCCCTCTCAGATATGTGTTATTTAATTTATTATACTGAATGTTCTGTTATTACTGTCGATTAAATTTAAAATTCAAAGTAATAAACCATGACATCTTGTACATAACCATCCGTATTTAATAAAGCGCACACTTGATCAAAGGTCTCCGTGAAGGGTAATAGAGTATTTGCCATAGGATAGAGTCGTATTTAATAAAGCGCAAACTTGATCAAGCGTCTCTGTGAAGGGTGATAGAGTATTTGTCATAGGATAGAGTCGTGTTTAATAAAGCGCACACTTGATCAAGCGTCTCCATGAAGGGTAACACAGTAAATTGACACCCTCGTATTAGCCAATCAAAATCTGGCATTTTGACATGAAGTATAATAAAATCAAATGGCAAAATCAAATGCTCAAACACATCAAACGAATGGACAACGACTGTAATTTGCCTGACTGGTAGGAAACACTTTAAGTTGGAGGGAATTGTAGAGACAATTGTCTCTTTTACTCTTTTACTCGGCCGATTCCTCATTCTTCAATTTCAATAAATAAAAAGTCAACAATAAAACTGCAAAATTTTCAATAAACTGTGGCATTAAAAGACAAAGAATGACCATGTTCTTTAATATGTTGGCTTTATAAGATCTATAATTTTTTAGAACAGGACAATTTATTAATTATGACTGTAAGCCTGATGATTGATGACGGATGATATCTCGATAGTTCGGGGGTATATTATGTTGTTATATGCAACAAGTGTGGACACAGATGAGTGTGGATAGTATGTTTGGATGTTTGACAGTATCTTATGACAAAAGGGAGTTTTATGTTTTCCTATATGGTGTTATTAACTGTGTTGCACGATGACAACCAACCAGAGCATTAGTAGTATTGTTTATTTAATATTTAGTTTTTATGTTCAAGACGGGCATGGAAAAGACAGTAATTACATTAGTTACCAAATGATTATGATAGAATATGTTCCACATCTTTGATTTTATATACATTTTGAAGCTAGGAGAGCAACACATAATAGGTTCATTTTTTCATGTGTTTTTTTTTCTAAATGGGAGATGATATATAGATTTGATAACATGATATAAGAAGCCTGTAATGCAGTGGTTGTCGTTTGTTTGTGTGTTACAGATTCGATTTTCGTTTATTTTTTGTACATAAATAAGGCCGTTAGTTTTCTCGTTTGAATTGTTTTCCATTGTCATTTCGGGGCCTTTTATAGCTAATAATAGGGTATTGGCTTTGCTCATTGTTGATGGCCATATGGTGACCTGCAGTTGTTAATTTCTGTGTCATTTTGGTCTCTTGTGGAGAATTGTCTCATTGGCAATCATACCACATTTTTGTATATGTATTTGCTTACTATTTGTATGGTTCTATTTATATTATTTTGTGCTGGATCATCAGTATCATTAGTAAAAATATTTGTTAAAATGTTCCTCAGATTAGAATACATTTATTGGTTTTTAGTAATGACAATGCCTGACATGATGCTTGGGGCTAGATGACCTAGGAAGTAACCCTTTGTGCTGATTTTTATCAATTCTTTGATAATATCTCCTCCAAATCTGGTCGAAGCAAAGAAAATTTTTGACCAATATGACAATGATTTCACCAAAAGAACCTTTGTGAGCATGCTTCAAAGACTCATAACTGCTCCAAGAGAAATCTGATAGAATTTCAAGCATGTCAAGTGGATATTATCAACAGATACTTAATTAGTCTTAATATGTCTAAATATCTAAAAAGTATTAGTATTAAAAAGGTTATGCAAAATTATTCTCTTTTCATTTTTTGTTTGTTATATGGATACAAATATAAGTGATACATGTACCAATACAGTATTTGTTGTGGTATGAAAGTGTAGTAATTAACATTTACTGCAACAATGTTAATTTACACAAATTAAGAAATAAACAAATGAATGAAAAATGTTGAACATGTACAATGAAATATAGTTTTAGAAATCGATAAGGCCAAATAGGCCTTATAATTTTTTTTAAACATAATTGAAGGACCATTTACACTCAGAACCGAGTCATCAGTAGGCAGTACAGATGTATTAAAACAACCTCGCATCATATTGCTAGTAGTGGGAGAAGCATTGTCGGGTAAATTTGGTCTTTTTAAAAATTTGGTCAATGGACATATAATGTTTGGTTCAAATCGAAACATAATGCTTTTAAGTCCCTATTACTTACATTGTACATAGAGGTGATGCTTCTTTGACAAATCCTTGTACATGAGAGTTGTCTGTCAAATCTTTATTTCACAAAGAATGAATTGCATAACCATGAACTGAGCTCAAAGCAAAATACTTTAATAATACACTTAGACAAAGAGCTAAATCCAGTGATATACTTTGAACTACAGGTCCTTCATGAACATCCATCGACCAAAACCATATCTCAATAACATGCCATACTACATGGTTGGATCAGAAGTCCTGAAAGACATGATTTTTTTATCGTATTTTAAGTATATATGCACAGGTTAAACCTTTATTGTGGTATAATAATTCAGTATCAAGCAACTATCAATTTTTTTCATGCACATATTGATATAGGTTGAGTGCCCCTCTGTTGGAAATAAGAACAAACCTCCACCTAATTTTAGTCAACTGATGAACACACATTCAAAACTATAAAATGTTATCTAAGACTTGTCAGTGTCTATTTACCATTGCCACTGAATCAGTGATATATGTACACATAAATATATACATGCAAGACTAAAATTTTAGAATACATATTAAGACTAAAACTGACATTCGGTCTTTACTGACAACTTCGTTCCCCAACTGACTTCATGATAAAATAAGATACCATATCTACATGTACAACCAATGAAAATCAAATATCCCTCTAATAGACTAGCATTAAAATCCCAGTTTTCTAAAATGGTAGCTAGGTGGAACCTAAAACTAAAAAAATTGAAACAATATATCTTAAATATTTCAAATGCATGTACATGTAAATATATAAGTTCTCCCAAATTCGCTATATCTTTCTTTTTTTGTCTTCTGTTGGAGACTGTATACAATTATATTCAGTTTGGTGTGGGTTGATGTTTGATTGTTGTACAATGTACATAAAACAGATGCTGCGCAGGGTGCAGCTTTATACGACCGCAGAGGTCGAACCCAGAACAGTTGGGGAACCCCAAGAATTCAAATTTTGAAGAAATCTAATAAACTTCAGTTTTTAACCCTTTAATGACATAGACCAATTTAAAAAAAAAATATATCAAGATTCTAAATACACGGATAGATTCAGCATTTCAAGGAACTCCAATAATTCAGTTTTTGATAAAATCAAAAACAGTTTAATTTTGAACCCTTTTGGCCTCTTATTTCCTAAACTGTTGGGACCACTCCCAAAATCAATCTCAACCTTCCTATTGAGGTTATTAACCTTGTTTAAATGTCATTGATTTCTATTCACTTATATAGTAAAGTTATTGTGCGAAAACCAAGAAAAATGCTTATTTGGGCCCTATTAGTTTTAGGGCCCTTAATTCCTTAACTGTTCGGACCAAAACTCCAAAATCAATCCTAACCTTCCTATTGTGGTGTTTAAATTTCATTGATTTCTATTCACTTATACTTAAGAAATTGTGCGAAAACTAAGAAAAATGCTTATTCAGGCCCTTTTTGACCCGTTATTCCTAAACTATTACGACCCAGCCCCCAAAATCAATCCCAACCTTCCTTTAGTGGTTTTGAATTTATAAAAATCCATTCACTAAAACTAAAGTCATTGTCTGGAAACTAAATGCGTCTTCGGACGAAGAGACGACGACAACATCATACCATTATACGACGCAAAAAAGTGTTTTGCTGTCGTATAAAAATTGTCACTTGACCAACAGAAAAACCTTACATTTTGTGTATGTCCAATGCATTATTGGAACTGATTTAAGCAAATGACCATTAGATTCAAGTCACCTTATATCACTTACTATTGTCGGCTGACCAGATAATCTGTCCCTCTTTAACTATAATTGATGTCATACAACAATCCCATTTCCATTGTGGCATCAGTTTGTATTGTGAAGTCAAAATTTTACAGGAACCTGGGTGATGTCCAGTCATGGCAGACAATAAGACGTTTAGGAAAACATGACCTAAAACCTCCTTCATATAAGACACAAATACATGGAAACCGAATCAAAATCACAAAACAGCTGTTACTATAAATGGACTAGAGTATATATGACTATCAAACAAATGTAGAGGAAAATGATGGGGAAGGGGCTAAATAGAGTTCAAGGGGAGCAAATTAGAGGGAAATTTTAAAGTTGAGTCATCTTTTTAGACGCAAGTTAAATGAGAGGGGGCAGGACCTTTTTCGGGACTTTGGGATCGGGTGTTTTTAAGTTCGGGATTTCAGGATTGACACTTTCGGGGTCAGGGATAACTTTTTTTCGAATTTCAGGATGTCAGGATTTGATATTTTTTAAATTCAGGACCTCACGATTTCATGTTTTTAAGCCGAGATTTTCACTTTTGACACGAATAGGTCGGGTTGATATTTCTGTCATTGGGGATAATATTGAGATAACTGGGATTAAACTGACCGTCAAACATGTCTAGAGAAGCACATCTCGAGAACCTTAACATTAATAAGCCAAAGTTTACCAAAAAGTTCGCGAAAATTAATATTTTTATATCTAGTATAGTAACAACATTAAAACGCTGGTACAAATTAGTTTCTCGTATTCGTAGAGGTCGTATAGTATAATGCATAATTAACAGTCTCGTAAGTGAGCTCTCTATAGTTATACGCTTTCATTTGTCCTTTGTATGCAATTGTTTCTCTTAATTGTTCATGTTTTGTTTTTTTCATTTCTGTACAGCTGAGTCGGACACTTTTATTTTTATTTAATATATATATATAAAATTTCCATTGCTTCTGGCAGTTATTTAGGGAGTAGTAAAACTGTGAACACTATAATTGTGCACCCCACCCCATTTGATTGGAAAACAAATGATTTTGAATTTAAAAAAAAGGTGCATGAAGTAACTGAATAGAAAAAAATAAAACGTACAGAAAACAGTAATGAGGACCCCCCCTCACCCTCGAGGCCCCTCATGGGGGGGGGGGGGGTCCTAGTAATCACATAATCACCATTTTTTTGCCAATATAATCACATAATCATTAAATATTTGCTTATCTTTAGTAATCAAATAATCATAAACTAAAAATACAGTCCTTGGTAATCAAATAATCATGAAATATTTGGCTTAATAATCAAATAATCATTAAAAAAACGGCCAAGTAATCACATAATCAAAAACCCCATGAGGGCCCTCACCCTCTAGACCCTCATTAAATTATTATGTATTCTCATCTGAAAATGTTGTAGAACTAGAAAGATTGTGTAGATTTATAAGATACACATCATTGAAAGTCTGTCCTCCTCGTTAGAAAAACTGTAATAATATTATAATGTTATTTATTTTCACACATGCGAAACACAATATGTATTATATATGAACTGTTATTTTCTCCGTAGCTATATGTACTAGTTTATGAGAATAAATCATTCATTCATTCATTCATTCCAGTGGCGGATGCAGGTATTTTCGAAAGGGGGGGTGCTAGCCCAGGGCAAAGGGGGGGTGCAGGGGGGGTGCAAACATATGTCCCGATTCAAATGCATTGATCGGCCAAAATAAAGGGGGGGTGCGGACCCCCGGAACCCCCCCTCTGGATCCGCCACTGCATTCATTCATTCAAAATTTAAATCATTCATTCATGCAATTTCGCAACCAAATCATCAACCTTATATTATAATTTATATCAATATGATCTATATCGACGTTATATATATTGATTTTTAAGTTTCCGTTTACAAAGTTGGATATTACGTAAGCAGAGCTAAATTTAGACACATAATATAAATGTGCATGTCTAGCTAGTTACCAACCAAATGAATAAATCTAACACGTACGCACTCGAATCAGGACGGATGGACTTGATTTGAGATACCAAATGGTAAGATGATTTTTTACGATTCTTTTACGATTATAAATTATAAATGTAGACAGTCCATCGTGAAGCCACGCCTCTAAAAGTCTGCTTGAATGTACATTATAATATAATTAGTAATATAATTGTCTATAATAATAATTATTGCTTCTTTAAACATGTTATTTTTTTCAATATAAATCGGCGTATGAAAATCGTGTTTTTAAAACATCAAATCAGCAGATTTTTATTGTAAATTACATTCTAGATTTTCTAGTTTCACTTTCGATTGATCAATTTTCCAGAAATTTGTTTAAAAATACGACTATCAACAGGCTTTTTCAAGTAAATATATATTGGATATAAACTTCATTTCTAGTTATGTAATACAAATTATTGTTTACACAAAAACAAAACAACTTAATGTGACATTTTAATCTGCTGAGAAAAAAAGGGGGGGGGGGGGAGGGATATATTAAAAAAAAAAGAAAAAAAAAAAGAATGAACCCAAATGCACGCTGACATTTGAGTCCATTTAATAAAATTTGCTGACTCAACGTATTGATCAGCTATATACAACACCTTTCATTTAATAAGGGAAAAGTCATGTAATCATTCACATCCTCCTAAATTTTCGTAATACCATCCTATAATTGGAAAATAATTCGGAAGAAAACACGAAATCTACAAATGCCTATAATTTCATTTTATAGCTTTCAAAATTTATTTACAAGATGTATATATTATTATTAAGTATAAACAATAAATGGACATTTGAGAAAAATTATTATTAATTTTAAAGAGCTTTGTGCCCCAGGGCCAAAAATAGGCCAAGAGTCGTACTCCTTTCAGTGTCAAAGGGTTGATTCATCTGCCAATTCAAATGGTGTTTTAAAATACGTAATGAAGTCGCTGGTTTTGTGCTGTGGTTAATCTCTTAATTTTCGCAAGTTTTTTTTTCTTATATTGAAGAATAATGGAAGTCGAGATTTTTTTTTTAAAATTATGAAAATACAATCATGATTCCTTTTTAAATATTATTGATGTAAGTTTTAGATGTTTTGAGTCTTAACTGCGCTTCCTTTTTTCCAGCCCTTCATCTACTATTTTTGTGTCCCACCTAAATGTTTTCTTTATCCCAAACTGATTTTCAAAGTTCTCTTAGACATAGCTGTAATAAATTTGTTAAAATTCTATTTAAATAATACTTAAGGAGAAGCATCTGTATATATGTTCTCAATTATAATTTTCTAATACTTGGCAAAAATAGGGATTTTACTATGGTTTTTTTTCTCGAAATAAATTATAAAAAGTATGATAAATTACCGTGCTACAATGTATTACTTAATTTATAACACGAAAAAATCCATAAATATTATATCGCACATCAGCTAAAGAATCATCGCATTTCGGCGTAGACAATCGCTCTTCAGCGTCCCCATCGCCTCTCCGATTCCTACATGTATGCACAATTCCATTTTCAAAAAGGTATGAAATACCCATCAAAAGGAGAAGGCGGTGTCCAAATGGATTCAAAATTCTGTAATTTTGTATACATAAGGAATAGTGTCAGGGGATACGTGTACGGTCCAAAAATTGATATGGGTAAGTCAATATTCATTCAATACAGAATCGTGACAGATTTACGAAACATGGCTCCAGTACCCCCTTATGGAGCTTTATCTATGATTAATGCATTCCAAACTTTAGCTTGGCAGGGGGTATCGATAAAACCTTTTAGTTGGAGAAATCCATCAGTATTTAAACTTATACAATTGTTATATGTTCGTAATATAAAAGAACTTAATAATTTTGAGAAGTATTAATGTGTTGCCGGAAAAAATCGTAATCGTTGATTGTGCATATCAACCCACCATTTTTTTCTCGAAATAATGTCCTGTACCAAGTCAGGAAAATGGCCATTGTTACATTATAATTCGTTTCTGTGTGTAATACATTTTAAAGTTGTGTTTCTGTTGTGTCGTTTGTTTCCTCTTATATTTGAGTGTGAATTGACATTGCTATAAGACGTGTCACGGTACTTTTCTATCCCAAATTCATGTATTTAGTTTTGATGTTATATTTGTTATTCTCGTCGGATTTTGTCTAATGCTTAGTTCGTTCCTGTGTATGTTACATTTTAATGTTGTGTTTCTGTTGTGTCGTTGTTCTCATCTTATATTTAATGCGTTTCCCTTAGTTTTAGTTCGTAACCCGGATTTGTCAGTGTTTTTTTTCTATCGATTTGTAAGTTTTAAACAGTGACATATATCATACTTTAATTAAGATTGTTAAATTATGCTAATTAATATCATGCCTGCATTTTTTTAAATTGTATTAATTGCATATTAATGAATAACCTAATTGTAATATTTGTCTATATCTTTATTTCTCAACAAACCAAATTACAATGGTATAGAGATACACACAATAATTACATAGTTCATATGTACAAACATACAAAATTATACGTTGCTTACTATGTTTAATGTAATATTAATTGTGCTTGATACCTATAAGCTGTATTGCTTTTGTAATAAAGAATATATATAAGTGTCATGTTCGATTGCTGTTATATATGTGTCATATATATATGACAAATAGAATAAGTGAAGATTGGCATCATCTTTTCGTTAAACATATACAATGAACAAATACAGTTAAACTAACGTTTTAAAGGGTATTTGGATAATTAATTAAGATAACAGAAATTGAATGTAAATCGTTTAAAATGTTGCATTTATTCCTTATATTAAGATGAATTCTCTGCTTACAAGTAAAAATTGCTTCTCCAATGAACAACGAATTGTATAAAAAGGATAGAATATTTTTAAGTTTATTTACCCTGGCTTATCTTTTTGAAAGAACATTACACGAATAATTATATTTGCAATTATCATATACATGTAGTTATACGGTTGCCGCACGCTCTTGTCAAAAACTAACATATATGCTTAAGACCTTGGTGTGTACCGGCATCCATTAAAAAGAAAGTATTAAAGGGTAGTCTGTGTTATCCGACACAGCTGGAGGACCAGAACAAAAACGGATAAAGCAGGGTGTCGGAATACTCAGGTTTTTTTCTGTAAGGATAGGCATATTTTGAACAGCGGTATACTACTGTTGCCTTTATTTATTTGGGACCATGAAACTGTGTCGGTTAAGCAGGATGTTGGAATATATCGTGTCTACATCTGATCTCTCTTATCGCACAATCCAAAAAACTATGTTACAAATTCAATTCAATTGAAAATATTGATTATTCAAATATCAAATGTACATTTCAACTAAAGGATTGGACAAAAGGCAATGCCTATACATGTAGCTTTACAAACGTTTTTACCACATTAATCAGTAATGATAAGGAATGAAATAAATCGTTTACGTGATATTTACTCAATTTCAAGAACTCACTGCAATCGATAGGTTTCTTTCAGGTGTATACAGGTATTTGGATCGCATGTTCAATGAATCAAGAATCGGCTTAAACTTGGCCGATGGGTCATGTGTTGGATCATTTCTGCCTGAAACTTTACGATTATCAACAACATGTAAAAATTTTAGAATTAGTTGAAACCTGTTTCTTGGAAACATCTTTCTAAACCACTTGTATTCTTGTTTCCCTTTCTTCCAGTAGCACTGTAGTGTTGGTCTCTTATTCAGTCCCATATTGTAAATAGCGGCAAGAAACCCTTTGAATTCATTAATTGTGAGCAGCCCAGTCTTAATCCATTGGTGAACACGTGAATGTCTACATCTGTTGATCCTTTGCATGTTGGTTTTGATAAATGATCAGGCATATCTGAAATATAAATGTCATCACATTAGAAAATGTAAACGCTAAATGATGTAAAATAGTTTTAACTGTAAATTCATTAAAAACGAGGATCTATGAAGATTCTTTTGGGGTGTTTTTGTTCTACTTGGGGCGTGGATCGTGGGTATTTATAAAGCCTATAAATATTACATATTTAATGTTTTTAAAACAAAAAGGGGTTTCTCACTTATCTAATTAATGAAATGAAACATGAATACGTTTTTGCATTGAAGTAAATGATTTTCGTTAATTCAAAATTATTTTTTTAATTTAAATGTTTATAGGTCTTTTAAGTAGTACCTTATTTTCGAAGGCAAAATAAGAATTGGACATCTACAATCCTACATTGCGTTCACAAACCGGGAAAAAGTAGTAACACACGATCATTATACAGTTTATATTCATGATACGCACACCCCCCAAAAAAAACTACTTCAACTTATCATATTGAAACAATTTTCAATAATGCCTTTGGTTGTAGATCTATTCACTTTGATAATTCTACTTGACTTTTCACTTCTTTTGTAATTATTTTAAACATTGGGAAATTGTGCTTATATTTCTTTTTTTTTTAAATGGGGATGGATTCGGGGGAGGTCAAAAATAATCATTAGATAAGAGTTTAGAAAATTCGCATGCAGTCGAAAATTTTGACTGGTAAATTATACTGATACATATACATTTTGTAGGAAAAGCAAAGCTATGAACCAACTCAATTACCTCCATGTGAAAGTATGACAAAATAGATATATACTCTATCAATAATATTGTATCAGGTTTTTATGAAGACAGAAATGCCAGAAAACTGAATAGCGAGCTTTTTTACCTGTTTGTTTCAAGGACTATCTTCTTCATAAGATTGGTTGTAAACATGAGCATAAAATATGCTATTGCAGGAGCTCCTCTGTTTGGCATATTCTTTACACCACTTTCACCTACAATAAATTCGGGGTCTTCAGCAATTTCTTCCGGCGGAAAAATACGGAACCAAGGATTTGCCATATTCACCATATTTGCCATATTTCGCAACGCTCCCGTTGACGTCATATATTCTAAGACGACTTTCATATTCGTGCAAATTCCCGTAGTTTTCCTCACTATACTATTTTGAAAAATGACAATTTTTCAAATGCAAAGAAAATGTTAATAGAAAAACTTGTAAATGCCGTTCAGATATTTTTTCAACTATCAATAAACATTTCAATTGTAAAAATAAACACCATTTGTTCTATAAATCGCATCAGTGTATGTTTAGTCTTGAAATTGAATTTTGCATGGAACGAGTTTATTGCCCTACAGGGTCATAAAGAATATTGAACTTATGTATGCATACATGTTTATACGGAAATAATACATGTTTGCACGTTGTTAAAATTTAATACGAATCTATAACGTATTATCGACAAATAATATTTCATTCAATGGTTGATGAATTCAACGGCGTATTAATTTTCGAGTGTTTTGCCGGAGTTAAACGGATTGTGGCATTGATAAACAATCAAACATAGCACGCGTAGCATATGAAAAATAAAAGAATTGATAGAGCATTATAGTTTGTTTTTTTATATTTTTCATGCGTTTTCTTGTGTTAAATCAAACGCTTTTCCTTTTAACATATTGTTGAATGATCAGATGTCTTTATTTTGTTCCATAAAAAATCTGTTATTATTATTTTGATTGCAGTGTACGTTTGTTTACATTCGTTTGTCCTTGTACTTGCAATGTGCTGTGACTACAGTTCGTTACTCTCGGAGTTTTTTTTTTTACAATTTTAGCCCTACAATCACTACTTTTGTTTTCGTGATTTTATAACATATAGATAATTATTTGATAGCAGAACACGTATGAAGATTTTGATAGTATGAAGGATTTTCTAACATGGTTTACAGTAAAATCTGTGTATGCAAGTCTATACGAAAAAATCTTTTTGTCTTTTAAATTTAAATTTTCATATATATGACTATAGTATCCTAACGTTTTGATGCTCCAACGCGGGTACCGGTTGTTGTTGCGAAAGTGACGTAATAAACGTCAACGTCAAACTATTGTTTACAATATACATAATAAAACCGTTGAATTTTTTAAATTTAACTGTCGTAGTTATCAAACCACTTATTTTCAACATTTTTAAAAGACAAAAAGCCGTCTTTGTTCTAAAAATATGATAAATATTTTTACCAATTAAGGGCCAAAATATTGGCCTTCTGGCATTTTTCAGATATTGCTTAGGCCAATTTATTGGCCCTATGATACAGAACTCGTTAATTAAAGATAAACCTAACATATAAGATAGGAAAATACTGAGGTGAAAAAAACAACAATCAATTGTGTTAGCATCGTTTTGCAAATGAATTTATTAATAATATATTTCATATTTTGTATATATTATAGTTCGTTTCTCTGTGTGTTACATTTTAATATCGTGTTTCTGTTGTGTCGTAGTTTTCCTCTTATATTTGATGCGTTTCCCTCAGTTCGTAACCCGGAATATTTTCCTACAGAGTTTTCGAACAGAGGTATAATACTGTAACGAAACTGAGTCTGGACTGAGAATGATTTCTAGCAGACAATATCTGCACGAGCTAAATTTTCCCCGGGAATTCAATCGAGCTCTCTAATTGGTTGAGAAGGGAAAAATATTTTTAATGCTAATGCGAGGTTCGTTACGTCACTAAAATTTAATGAATGAAAACAAAAAATCAGAAAGTAATAAATAATAATAAGCAATCTTTCTGGGAAAATAATAAAAAATAGTAATAATGAAATAAATAAATGAACCAAATAAAGAGTTCTTGAGACATTTGAAGTCTAAAAATGTAAAAAAGGTGGTTATAGTTCAATTGTTTCATAGGTTGAAAACTAGAGTTTCACTTTGATTAGGTACATAAACTTGCCATTATAGGTATTTTACACTTTGATTATGTACATAAACTTGCCATTATAGGTATTTTATACTTTGATTAGGTACATAATTTGCCATTATAGGTATTTTACACTTTGATTAGGTACATAAATTTGCCATTATAGGTATTTTACACTTTGATTATAGGTACATAAACCTGCCATTATAGGTATTTTACACTTTGATTTGGTACATATGTAACACTCCCAAACGTGTCCTTCACCCCCAACGTGTCAGATTCTCCCAAACGTGTCTTTTCTCCATAAACGTGTCCGAAATGTACAATATTTCCCAAACGTCTCCGATTTCATAACCCCCAAACGTGTCCGATAATTGTTATTCGCCAAAACGTGTCCAATATTTAACGCCAAAACGTTACACGTCTTTTAGCGCTTTTACATGTATCTCTTAAATAAAATCGCTGATAACGTTTACGGCAATTCTATGATGGGAGACACACGTGATGAAGATGTCATTTACCAGATTAAGTTAGTTCGATGTAGGTTTTTAATTATTATAATAATTGCAAAATTAATCTGTTATTATTAAGTAACTTTGACTGCAGTTGTTTATTGTCCATTCTAATATGACGTGCTTCTTTCGCTTTGTAAACAACACCGTGATAAAATTCTCGATATATCTATACTTAGCGCAGACTCCAAGATGTACACAAATGGCTGTTTAAATATGCCTCCCACGTAAATCCACATGTATCGTAACCTATGTGTAAACGGTTGTGGATTTCGCTGTGTTAACAATTACAATTGAATAAAACCCTACAGAACATTTATTCTGATTCTGACGCATAACAAAAAGAATTTACACATTAGAGAACAGAAAAATGGACAAAAACAAAATAAATTAAAATTCCGCGAAATTCCAGTAATGATTTTGGCGCATTAACGTCATTTCAAAACATGACGTCATACGAATGAAAACGTCAAAGCTGAATCTTTTTCTATTGCGTTTACCTTCTAAACTCGGATACAATTGCATAAATAAATTATTGAGGTAGGTGTTGCTTGTTTTCTGTTCTATTGCATTATTCGCACATTTACTGATTTCAGCAAGTCAACATGGCGGCTCCTTGGTTACAACATGTCAACAGTGAATTTGACGGTAGCTTACGATAAAAAATGTAAATTTAAAATTGCAAATGTTTGGTTTAGAGAGAAGTATCAAAAGTAATCACATTTTTTTTTCTAGCGGTTAGTTAAGAAATCATTCATGCAGGGTTATTAGATTTGTTTTACATTTATCGAACAGTGGGTAAAATAGAACAGCCACACACACGGTATACCCATCATCGCTTCAGTTTTTTAATGATCGTATTTGTCCTATTAGAATCGAAATAATTCATGGAAGCCATAGATTTGTTGTAAATTTACACATGGCCTGGGCCGTGATATTCGTTAATTTTATCCCTCGCTAACGAAATTCGAATATCACGGCCCAGGCCATGTGTAAATTTCCAACAAATCTATGGCTTCCATGAATTATTTCTTAAGTTGCAAGTGTTTCATATTCGTTTAGAGCGAACATACACATAGTTCTGAAGTTGAATTAATCGTTAACTTTGTTAATTATTTTGTACTTATAAACTCCGATGATGCCTTTTATATTTATCCGAATATTGCATGCCGGGGTTTTAACAGTATTTTTTTTTTAACTTTTGTCAATAGTTTGTGTGTATTTCAAAAGCCCATCAAATTATAAACTTGTTATCCGGGTTTTTAATAAATTTTAGGTTTCCACCATTACTAAAGACACACGATAAGAAACATAAAGTCCAGTGCCAAATATTTCATGCATAAGTTTTATAGATTCTTTTTTTAGCTCACCTGTCCCAAAGGGACAAGTGAGCTTATGCCATCACTTGGCGTCCGTCGTCGTCCGTCGTCTGTCGTCGTCTGTCGTCGTCGTAAACTATTTCAAGAATCTTCTCCTCTGAAACTACTGGGCCAAATACTTTCAAACTTTAACTGAATGTTCCTTAGGGTATCTAATTTATAAATTGTATCCGAAGTTTTGATCTATCAACAAACATGGTCGCCATTGCTAAAAATAGAACATAGGGGTCAAATGCAGTTTTTGGCTTATAACTCAAAAACCAAAGCATTTAGAGCAAATCTGACATGGGGTAATATTGTTTATCAGGTCAAGATCTATCTGCCCTTAAATTTTCAGATGAATCAGACAACCCGTTGTTGGGTTGCTGCCCCTGAATTGGTAATTTTAAGGAAATTTTGCTGTTTTTGGTTATTATCTTGAATATTATTATAGATAGAGATAAACTGCAAACAGGAATAATGTTCAGCAAAGTAAGATTTACAAATAAGTCAACATGACGGAAATGGTCAGTTGACCCCTTTAGGAGTTATTGCCCTTTATAGTCAATTTTTAACCATTTTTCGTAAATCTTAGTAATCTTTTACAAAAATCTTCTCCTCTGAAACTACTGGGCCAAATACTTCCAAACTTTAACTGAATGTTCCTTAGGGTATCTAGTTTGTAAATTGTATCCGAAGTTGTGATCTATCAACAAACATGGTCGCCATTGCTAAAAATAGAACATAGGGGTCAAATGCAGTTTTTGGCTTATAACTCAAAAACCAAAGCATTCAGAGCAAATCTGACATGGGATAATATTGTTTATCAGGTCAAGATCTATCTGCCCTGAAATTTTCAGATGAATCAGACAACCTGTTGTTGGGTTACTGCCCCTGAATTGGTAATTTTAAAGAAATTTTGCTGTTTTTGGTTATTATCTTGAATATTATTATAGATAGAGATAAACTGTAAACAGCAATAATGTTCAGCAAAGTAAGATTTACAAATAAGTCAACATGACGGAAATGGTCAGTTGACCCCTTTAGGAGTTATTGCCCTTTATAGTCAATTTTTAACCATTTTTCGTAAATCTTGGTAATCTTTTACAAAAATCTTCTCCTCTGAAACTACTGGGCCAAATACTTCCAAACTTTAACTGAATATTCCTTAGGGTATCTTGTTTGTAAATTGTATCCGAAGTTATGATCTATCAACAAACATGGTCGCCATTGCTAAAAATAGAACATAAGGGTCAATGCAGTTTTTGGCTTATAACTCAAAAACCAAAGCATTTAGAGCAAATCTGACGTCGGGTAATATTATCAGGTCAAGATCTATCTGCCCTGAAATTTTCAGATGAATCAGACAACCTGTTGTTGGGTTGCTGCCCCTGAATTGATAATTTTAAGGAAATTTTGCTGTTTTTGTTTATTATCTTGAATATAATTATAGATAGAAATAAACTGTAAACAGCAATAATGTTCAGCAAAGTAAGATCTTCAATTAAGTCAAATGACCAAAATTGTCAATTGACCACTTAAGGAGTTATTGCCCTTTAAAGACTTTTTTCACAATTTGTTCATCATGTTGACTTACTTTAAAAAATCTTCTCCTTTGAAACTGCTGTATCAATTTCAGCCAAACTTAGGCTAAATGAGTTTCAGAGTATCTAGTATAAATTTTATATTTTATTTCCTTGTATGTCAAGAAACATAGCTCCTATGGCTAAAATAGAACATAGGAGAAAATGATTTTTTGTTTTGGCTTTTGAAGAAAATAGGACGATCCAAAAAACATTTAAATAAATTGAAAAGCCAAAATAATCATTGATGAGAGATTTAACCAAAAGAATTAAGGTGAGCGATTCAGGCTCTTGAGAGCCTCTTGTTTTTATGAATATTACTGTTATGTGATCAACGCCGGTTTTAAATGCAAATTGATTTTGTAGTGTATAAATAAACTTTAGAATGTTGATTACGTATTGTCTAGTTGCAAATACTTTATGCATATTTAGAGCGCACAATAGTTTTGCAAGTTTTAATGTGTTTACAGTTGTACTGTACACATGTTATAGTAGAAATAAAAGGTACTATTTGGTTTTTCTATCTCAATTTTCTTGGAAGACTAGGACTCCATAAATTGTTTCTAAATATATCATAGTGAATGTTACAAACGTAGTTCCGTCGACATTTTCTAACGAAGTGTAAACCGTTGTCCATATAATGAATTCAATGCGACTGTGATACACGTGAGAGGTAATGCTAGCCATAAAACCAGGTTCAATCCTCACTTTTTTACCAAAGGAATTGCCTGTACCAAGTCAAAAATAAGTCAGTTATTTTCAATTCGTTTTATGTGTTTGAGCTTTTGATTTTGGCATTTGATTTGGAACTTCCCTTTTTGAATAGAAAAAGATACGACCGATACAGTTAAGTCTGCCTCATGTCTTGACTTACATCAAGAAATTGACAATCAGGGTCGGTGGAAAACAAACCATTACGACAAAAGAGATCATGATTTCAGCTTCCCAATGGTGACCTTTTCATTTTATGTAGCATCATTCCATCAGCGCCTGTATATGGAGTATTTATCTCCCAATTGTTACAATACACCCCGGTTTGTATTTCCTTTCATGATTTCCTTGATAGAGGGTTGCTGCTCATTAGAAAGCTTTTACACCAATAATTTTCTGTTTTTGCATTTTCCTCGTTACAAAGTTATTAAGTTTTGATCTTTCAAGAATGCATAATTTCATCCCGAGTATAACTTCTTTTCATAATTGTGATATTTAATCTAGTCATTTTTCTTTTCTATTTACCATCACTAGGTGATTCTGTAATGATCACTAAAAGATGATTTTACAAGCGAATCACCTTCACAATGCAGGCAATAGATTACATTTGTTATCTAGGAGAAGAATGATTTGAACATGTTGAACGAAATTTGACACATAAGTATCGTTATATTCTTAAAGGTTATGTACTGAAACTACCAGACTGATAATCAAATCAAATATTGATAATTCCCAGAACGTGTGGTGACTTTTCACTGAGACAATGTCTGCTGGTGGTGGTACGTACGTATCACATAAGACACATTATGCTCGCCTTGGTCATGCTACACAGCACTTATTACCAAGCTTTCTACAAGAGGTTCTCCTGCAATTTGAAAATCCCAATCAGATTTATATCAATTGCAGTCGAAACAGATCTTTAAGTCGTCGACTCAAACCCGGAGATTGGGAAAGACTTAAACATGCTGTACAAAAAAAATACTTTGACTTTGATATTCCTCTAATATATTCTATTTTGCGAAATCTGCATGAGCCATCTGCTCGACCAACCAGGGGATGGGAACATTCAATCGATCCATTGGTTAATGAAATCGAAATTGGAGATGATATGGAAAGATGTCGTAGAATAAGAAATAAAATTATACACAGAGGAAATACCAGAGTTAACGATCAGGAATTAAACAAATATTTCTATGAATTCAGAACCATTGCAGATAGATTGGAAAAGTTTTGTCGAAAACATAATAATGAGTTTGTTTTGGAAGTGGATCACTTAAAAACATGCAGTATGGACGAAGCTACTGAACTAAGGTATTTAGATGACCTTACGGATTATCAAGAAAAAGACAAAGAAAATGAGTCAAAAATATCAGATCTGGAACTCAAACTTAGCGGTATGCATATGTATATTATGGTTTTGATATGCTTATCCTTATAACATTAATCAGATGACTCTACTCTAGAGCACGGAAAACGTATTTCCATTTCTTGATAATACTACATACCGATCAATCAAAACATGCTCATCATTCCAACATATTAACACTAGAAATAACACACATATGCAGTAACAAAACAATAGATTCAAAGTGACTATTTAAATTTGCAAAAAATACTTCTTATTAGTATGCACTTACAATTAGTGCCATTTGTCATACTCGCTGGTATGTGTAACTATTTGATTAAATTACAGACACATAATTAGCAGTCTAAATTCATTTTGAATGCAATATTATAATAATCATTATTTTGATTTGATATTTTACAGCTATAAGAATAACAGGATCAAGTGGAGACGTCGAAAGTAGGTATTAGATACATATATTGTCTGATATTAGGTAGGTTACAAAATTGTTCTAAATAAGGACTGTCAAAGTAAGTTACAGGACAAATATGGCGACCAGTTTTTATGTTTGCCCACAATCTGGCAGCAATTGAAAGGTCAATAATCTATATTAAATAAACCACCCAAACTATAGAATGATTTTATAAAATGATATGCTACAATGCGATTTGTTCTTGAAGTTACTTTTTTCCATTTTTCGTTTTTGTGTCGAATCATTTCTTCAACATTTTTATAAATTTTTGGCTTAAAATATTTTTTACTTAAGGAATCATTGAAGAGGCATTTTTAAAGAAAAAAACATCTGTTGCAGTAAAATAGGTAAAAAGTGTAATTGTTATAACTGTTTGTTATTAGTAAAGTACTATTTGTTACACATCAAATTTGTGTTAGTCGAATGAAAGAAGCAGGAGAACAGACGCTTTAAAACATAGAAAATGAAACTATGTGATTGAATAACATGTTAATAATCACAATCTAAATCAGCACGTAAGTATTTGGGTTAAGTAAGTAGTTCAATCTTTACAAAAGCCACACGTCGTTATATATATGCTAATCTTAAAACTACGCAATGATCATTCAAGTAGTGATGAATAAAAAATAACTCTGGCTTCAAGCGGCAAAACTTAACAATGCTGATGTGTGAAAGGCCATAATCGCTCATGATGCCGTAAACTTTTCACACCGCGGAATATCATACCATTTAGGAGATATACACGTGAAGTGTTATAACAGTTCTACTGGCAAACAGCGTTTAATCCAAATTAAATATACACCAATAATTCATATTGTATCTTATAGTCTCCATATACACATGAAAGCCCTTGAAAATTTTGAATTACAATTCAGAATTGAGAACACTTAGTGTGCGTAAAATATGTAACTGCTTCAAACTTTTACTCGCTATTATTCAAAGTAATATTCAGAATATGTCCTTTAAAATAGTACATCGTTGATACAAATATCGGAATAACAGAAGATTTGCATATTTTTTGGAACTGTCTAAAGTTACAACTTTAAAGTTACAATACGTTTTGACAAGTCAAGATTGACATTCTTAAATTGAATATATGAACGGTTTCAATCAATGCATTGCACCACTTTAAATAACGGTTCCATGATTATTAGCACAATTATTTTGAATACCTAGTATCTATTTATTTTGAATTTTTTCAGTTATTGAAACTCTTCAAGATTTAAAGTGTGTCGAGGGTGTCAGCGTGACTTTACAGTGCTTACTTACCGGACCTGAGCATCAAGCAAAATGGTCTAAGGACGGAAAAGAAATTTTATTTGACAAAGAAGTTACTCGAGCACATTTATGTTTTCTGGAGAAGGATGTCAATGTTCAGGCTTACAAACTCATTTTTCCAAAGATAAAACAGGCTGAGAGGGGTACATATACTTTGCAGGTTGGAGATCAACGGTGTGAATGTTTCCTTGATATAACAGGTATTTTAAAAAATGGTCACTCTCTCAGCCATGAGAGTAAATTTACACCCTCGTATCAGCAAATTAAAATATGGAATTTTTACGTGAAGTATGATAAAATTTAATAAGTCATTCTCATTTTCATACTCTTTATTTTGCATTTTTGTTGATTATATTTTGGACTGATAATTGAAACGTCATGAAATTAGAATGATCTATCAAAAATCATATGGAAGAAATCGCTTATCAGTGCAGTAAAATATTCAAATTTTGTGTAATTTTGTTTATCTCGGGTGTAGTTACTGTCTAAAATAAATCGATGCTATAAGTTCTTTATCACATATTATTTAACAATTTTTTTAACATATATTTGTTTTCATTTTTTTTACTAGCTAAATACCTTCAAGTTATACTTTACAAAGTTTATATAATTACAATAAAATCTATGTTATAACAGTTATAGCTATAGAAATGACTATTGGTATAATTTGAGTAGGAAATAGGACTATCTAAGCTTGGACAACAATTTAATTTTTAGAGACAAACGTGAGTCTGTTGTACGAATTCTTTATCCTGCTATTTACGATTAGTTTATTTATAAGACGACACGTGCTTCTGGCGTTCAAAAAATTATCAAGGACACCATGACGGTAAGAATAAAAAGATGTAGCATGATTGCCAAGGAGACAACTTTCACTGAAATGATATAGAAGTATACACTTATAAGATATCATATGGCCTACAGAAATAAGCAAACCTTTTACCGAATTGTCAGTAAAAAAACTAAAAAAGCTAAAAGTAGTGAGTCAATTAAAACGAGCAAACTAACGGCCTAAATTTATGTAAAAAGTAAATAACGAAAAACAAAATATGATAGATAGTCACAAATGATTATCTCTGAACTACATGTACAAGGTCCTGGCTCTGATCAGGCACACACACACTATTGCGGGTTAAGATAATGTTATTGTACATATTGTGAAATCTTCTCTCCTTACCGGGACAGTGGTATAACATTAAACAACATAAGACAAATAATAAATATTTCTTGAAAGGGCTTTTTTAGTTGGTTTTTTTTTTCTAATTCAGGTTACACAAGTGATTCTTTTGTAATCAAAACACATATCTGAAGTACAAAAACTAAAAATAAGTATCTATTAATTACGACTTTGATTGTTAGAAGATATGCGCGTCTGGCGTACAATATGCAAATCCTGAAATCAATGATTAGTGAATTATTTTTCTGTTTTAATGGTTTTACACTAGTCATATTTTGGACGGTTTATAGCTTGCTCTTCTACGTGAGTTAAGGCTCTATGTTAAATATCGTACATTGACCTATAATGGTATACATTTACAAATTGTGTATTTGGAGAGTTGTCTCATTGGCACTCATGCCACATCTTCTAATAACTACGACTTAGAATGATATGGTCATCAATTTAAAATAAATGTTGACAAATGAAGGCAACAGCAGTATACCGCTGTTCGAAATTTATAAATCGTTTGAGAAAAAACAAATCCGGGTTACAAACTTAAACTGATGGAAACATATCAAATATAAGAGGAGAACTACGACACAACATAAACACAACATTAAAATGTAACACACACAGAAATGAACTATATTTTAACAATGGCCATTTTCCTGACTTGGTCCGGAACATTTATAAAAAAAATGGTTGGTTGAACCTGGTTTTGTGGCATGCCAAACCTTAAACTTTTGATTTTTAGAACATAACGAATTTCCTATCCAAGGAATTTATATAACCTTAGCTAGGTAAACTATTTTGAAATTTCTTGTAGTCTCTTTAACTGTGTTCTTTTTTGGGGGGAATTCTACTTTTCTATTCTCATGATTCTCGCGATACGCCTGAATTCATGAGTCTTTGCATACAGAAAGCGAGTATGACGTACAAAACCTCACTCATGTAGTCTCTTTAACTGTGTTCTTTTTTTTTGGGGGGGGGGGGGGAATTCTACTTTTCTATTCTCATGATTCTCGCGATACGCCTGAATATCAAATATAAGAGGAGAACTACGACACAACATAAACACAACATTAAAATGTAACACACACAGAAATGAACTATATTTTAACAATGGCCATTTTCCTGACTTGGTCCGGAACATTTACAAAAAAAAAAATGGTTGGTTGAACCTGGTTTTGTGGCATGCCAAACCTTAAACTTTTGATTTTTAGAACATAACGAATTTCCTATCCAAGGAATTTATATAACCTTAGCTAGGTAAACTATTTTGAAATTTCTTGTAGTCTCTTTAACTGTGTTCTTTTTTTGGGGGAATTCTACTTTTCTATTCTCATGATTCTCACGATACGCCTGAATTCATGAGTCTTTGCATACAGAAAGCGAGTATGACGTACAAAACCTCACTCATGTAGTCTCTTTAACTGTGTTCTTTTTTTGGGGGAATTCTACTTTTCTATTCTCATGATTCTCACGATACGCCTGAATTCATGAGTCTTTGCATACAGAAAGCGAGTATGACGTACAAAACCTCACTCATGTAGTCTCTTTAACTGTGTTCTTTTTTTTTTGGGGGGGGGGGGGAATTCTACTTTTCTATTCTCATGATTCTCGCGATACGCCTGAATATCAAATATAAGAGGAGAACTACGACACAACATAAACACAACATTAAAATGTAACACACACAGAAATGAACTATATTTTAACAATGGCCATTTTCCTGACTTGGTCCGGAACATTTACAAAAAAAAATGGTTGGTTGAACCTGGTTTTGTGGCATGCCAAACCTTAAACTTTTGATTTTTAGAACATAACGAATTTCCTATCCAAGGAATTTATATAACCTTAGCTAGGTAAACTATTTCGAAATTTCTTGTAGTCTCTTTAACTGTGTTCTTTTTGGGGGGGAATTCTACTTTTCTATTCTCATGATTCTCGCGATACGCCTGAATTCATGAGTCTTTGCATACAGAAAGCGAGTATGACGTACAAAACCTCACTCATGATATCTGCAAAGAGTTTATTCTTAACAATATGTTCGATGCAACTGCTGGTTGATATTTCCCTCGAGAGCCCAGTATTCACCACTTTGGTGTCAACATGAATGGTAAGTCATATAGTCATACATATTTGAAAAAAAAAGATGGAACTGTCGATTCCTCAAGGTTCTTCAACTTCGAATTTTATTTTAGTCGTCTTTTTTATTTATTTTTTTTATTTGAACATCACTGATGAATTTTTGTAGACCAACGTTCCAAGCATCTTCAATGAGCTTACTAATAGTATGTTATGAGAATGTTCTCCCAAATTCATTTACTTTTCTATCCACTGAAATACCATTCAAACCACTATTAAGATTACAGATTTTATAGTTCATTTACAATACAAACAAACCTAGTAATTACGTCATGATTTATTTTGTAAATATATAGAAAAAGCGATGAAGGATAATGTTTTTTTTCCGTTTCTAAACTACCCCTCCTCCCCCTAAGAAAACAAAATAAATATGTTTATTTTTTAACATCGATTTTCGATATGTCGTCTATTCTTTAATATAGTTAATAATGTTTCTGTTATATTTTCCTCTGAATTCTGAAAAATTTTATTCAAATGCACTATTTTTATTTATGTAAAGATGCAGTACTTTTTGTTAACTTTACCTTTTTTTCAATTTATGCTTTTATTCACAGAAAGAACACCTACATTAATAAATCTCCGGCAGTACCAAGAAGAACTTGCCGAGATAGCTTTAACTGGTGAAAATACTATCATATGCGCTGGTACGAATTCAGGAAAGACTTATATAGCATTCCACATAATAGAAGATCATCTTATAAAACATCCTGAAGGTAAGAAGTAAAATCCCAAAAATACAGAACTCTCAGGAAAAATTAAAACGAAATGTACCGATATAAAAAATGACTAATGAATCCATGAATGTTCAAAAACAATCAAATATTTTTTATTAATTATTTTCAAGTTTTAAATAGAAATAACAGTTATTGTTTTCAATGAACTAGTGTTCATTTTCAAGGGGCTAGCTTAAGCCCGAATCTGGGTGCAGGATTTTCGCGCAATGCTAAAGAATAATTGGTGGCCCAGTGCTGTTTTCTGCTCTTTGGTCGGGTTGTTGTCCCTTGGACGCATTACCCGTTTCATTTTTCAATTTTTTTTTATTAGTTACAAATAAAAATACTAAAATGAAGAAGTGAAAAAAATGATCCCGAAAATTTTCTTTGCAAACCTTGCAATACTTACAACCACTTTTCATACACAGAAAAAATCATTGGCTACGTGTTTGGTGCTCAGAACTCAAATTAAAGTGATCAGATTTCTATCTTTAGTCGATTCTTTTAAATTGGGTTAATTACTTTATTTCTTATATTTAAAACACACTTAAACTTTCAAAACAATTTTGAAAAACAAAATGAATTGATAAAGTTGATACAAGTTCGAAAGTAGAAATAGAACTGCATTGTAGATATTTCTCATATATTTGAGGAATCAGAATTCTGGATAAAACAGTTAATATGCATATATATTTTCACTAATGTTACTATGTTTTCATTTTATTCCAAATAAATCTCAATATAAAGTTAAACGTACTTTTAAAGGTAAGGTTGCGTTCATTAACAGAACCAATATTCTCTTGGGACAACAATACGAAAGAGCATGTGATGTATTTTCAACTCTGTTCTATCAGGTATATATATTTTATGTTACATATTTAAGTCTTATTTTTTTCACTTTAGCAGTTCTTTTTTCCAATACTAAACATGCTAGATTTAGCAAAAACTATTATATTATAACTATTTGTATTCACGTATAATACCTTTAATGCCCGCGTCACACTGTCCCGATTTTTATATACGATGGACACCCGAATGCGAAAATTGTAAGTTCGTACGAAGTTGGTCCCGATCTCGTTAACATACCAAAAAGTGACCGAAGCAAGTACGATGAATAACGAAGTCTATACGATGGTGCCGAAATTATATACGATAGCAAAAGATGGACATACGAAGGTTAACCGAACACGGGTATTTAAGCTTCATATCTCAGCCGAAGCCTACACGATGGATCACGAAGGCTACACGATGGATGACGAAGGCTACGATGGATTACGATGATGGCGCGATGAAGATACGATGTCTAAAAAACGTGTACAGCTTACGATGCATTTAAATTATATGCCGAAGGCATCACGCGTTTTAAATTGTTTGATCAATAT
The DNA here is from genome assembly GCF_963676685.1 of Mytilus edulis. NCBI lineage: Eukaryota > Metazoa > Mollusca > Bivalvia > Mytilida > Mytilidae > Mytilus > Mytilus edulis. Next base: position 60,590,198 of record NC_092352.1, read on the forward strand.
TGAATATATATTATATTGTACATCTAATTCCTGGTTTAAACATAAGACGGATCTTTTTGTCTAATTCTTATAAAACTTAGTTTATTATCCCCTCGCCTAAAAAAATAGTTTTTGTATCAAATATGCATATTCAATTTACCATTTTCTGCATGTGTCATATACAAATATAGTGTCCATATTTGTCCCCAATATGTTACATACGAGGGGATGCCACGCTCGGCTTTGCCTTGTTTGAACTGTAAAACGTGTGCACTAGTCTGAATAATCACCCATAATTATACCCATTTTTACTGATCTATCTTAAAGGTAAGGTAATGGGTTCCTTGATCCCTTTTATTCAAAAAGAGCTCTTTCCAGGAGAATATCATAATAATATAAACAAAAGGAAGGATGTGGGGAAAGCAACAAATGCGGCAAAATATGACATATAGAAAACAAAATGGTTATGGAGTAAACATTCGTATGACAACAACTCAGACGATACATAAAAAATCAGAATAATGAAGAAAAAGTTGGTTTCCCTATATACGTGTACCTGCAGTGTTGGTTTACGAGGCGCGTTTATGATTTTCATTATGTTACTTGGTATGAAAAATTGACAAAAAATAACATTTTACTTGTAAAAGTAAATCCTGAGCCTGTAATAGCTGCTATTCTTGTTCCATTTGAATTAATAGAAACAACGCTCTCGCCTATCTTGTTCTCATAGAATCATATGATATGAGCTCCATGTTTTGTGAACGTCTTTCTCAACTGTCGTATTAGACTGACCAGTGCATATCGCGCATGGCACTTTAAATGTATTTTTGCGCGAAAATTAACTTACATTTAGCTGGATTTACTGCCGTCGTAGTTCCATCTTGTCGCCTTCGTACTTTTATTCGATGGCAACACGACGGGATTACGAGGTCTTCACGAAGTCGTGTTGCCATCGTAAGACCTTCGGGTAGCTTCGTGATTCATTCGTGTAGACATCGTAATGTCAAAACTGCCCGATGGTAACGATGGAAACACGAATGCAATACGATGTTCAAAGATGCATTCCCGGTGACATTACGATGGTGAGGATGGTGATATGAACTCAATACGAACCCTCAACATCGGACGCACCTTCGGGGATTTTTTAACATGTTAAAAAATTTAGAACCCTTCGCGAAGTTATCCCCGAAGGCTAGAAAAGTGGCCGATGGTTCTACGATGGTTAAAGATGGCACTACGAATAGCCCGTTCTGGATACGATCAGTCCCGATTTTGAAAATTTCAATAATCGTGTTGACATCGGCATAAAAATCGGGACAGTGTGACGCGGGCATAAGCGAAAACATGAATAAACGAAAATTCTGAAGTCAAGCAAATTATGCAAACAATCAGACAATCGACCCTTAAATGAATAGATGTACAAACACCAATGGACATCCAATGCGCAAAATCAAACTTATCAAGTAGTCAGCTGTACATGGCCATTATATAAATAACACATAGCTGAGAGAGTGATAGAGCAGATTGTTACCCCGAGAAAACATTTTGGTGGGGTACCAATTGCTCTATCACCCTCTCAGCTATGTGTTATCTAATTTATTATACTTAATGTCCTATCATATAGTCCTTTACAGATTAGTATTTTCTATGACGTCACGTACATAACAACGTTTAGGGTATTAGACAAAAGTTAAGCAAGATGTTTTATTTTTTTAATTTTCACAGTCAGATAATAAAATCTAGCTCAGCCAAAACGTAGAACTTAAGCACTGTATTTAACTACTTGATGTACTTTCAATTCATTGTCCTTTAAACTATCGATTTGATTGGTCTAGACGAGAGGGTAACATTAAAAAGAAATGGTCAACCTCTCAGCCATAAGAGTAAATTTTCACCCTCGTATCAGCAAATTAAAAGATGGAGTTTTTACGTGAAGTATAATAAAATTTAATAAGTCATTCTATTTATTTGTTAGTGCATAAGTAATTTAGCTCATGTGATACATTAGGAGTAGAATAAAGGTTTTCCCAAGGTATGATAACTATATGTCTTACCTATATATGAGTATTGTTTTAGATGTGATTAATCCTGACAAACAATATCGTAAAAATCAATATTTTCATATATTTCCTCATTTGCGTCAATGCATTGTTGTAAATATAATGAAATTTGATGCGACAGTCATACAAGCGAGAGGTGTAGCGCTATAAAATCAGCTAAACCCACCATTTTCTACATCTAAAAATGCCTTTATCAAGTCAGGAATGTGACAAATGTTGTCCATTAGTTTGATGTGTTTTATTATTTGATTTTGCAATTAGATTAAGGACTTTCCGTTTTGAATTTTCGTCGGAGTTCAGAATTTTTGTAATTTGACTTTTGGCCTGTACCGCCATTGTTTACAGCGATTACTTTCTTTCAGCAAGCGCTCTATTAATTGACTTTGAAATATACATTCAATGCATGCATCCGTAAATTAGTTGTATTGAACTATTTTGCTATTTGTGACGCTCAACTGCACTGTACTTGTAATAATTGACATCATTGCGCATGCACAATATCACTATTTCATTTCCATGTTAAAATTAAAAAAAATAATAATAAATTTATATTACAGTTTCTTTATTTACTAACAAATCTATATACACTAATAAATCCATGTCATCTTGAGCATATTTTCAAAATATAAAGGTCAAGAAATAACTTAAGAATGAAATCATAAACAGTGCGTTTTTCGAACTGGTTGTCTATGTACTGGTTACACATGTACTTAATTTACAACCATAAATAAATGCAACAGTAGAATACCGCTGTTCAAAATTCATAAATCGATAGAGAGAAAAAAAACAAATCCGGGTTACAAACTAAAACTGAGGATAACGTATCAAATATAAGAGAACTACGATACAACAGAGACACTACACCGAAACGTAACACACATATATATAGTAACACATAAACAATGTGCCATATTTTTTTTAAATAATGAAAATAAAAATAATATGTAGGCATTGAATTCATTTTCAATACCCTATTATTCCAAACTTGCAGAATGACCAAAGAATTTTTTTTTACAAATTTATAGGTGGTTTCTCTTGTTTTTTAGAGAAAGATCAATATATGGAAAGCAGAAGAAGACGACAACGAATACTTCATCCATAAGATCAAAAATTCAAGCCTGATGTTTTTGACCCCTCAATCATTGAGCAATCATCTCACAGAAAAAGCAAAAACACCCATTTCAATATCTGAGTTCACATTGATCATACTCGATGAATGTCATCACACTATTGATAACAGTAATTATAACGAATTGATGGCATATTATAGAAAGGCTAAATACGGAAAAAAGCTGTCATCTTTGCCTCAGGTAATTTAGAATCAGAATACAACATTTGAAAAATAAAACTGATAAAATGTTCTTACCATTAACCACTTAACGTGTTTAAGAATGTTACCTTCATTGATACCAATTGCTTTTAATGATTGGTTTATTACTGTTTAAAATTAACAAATATCTTATGTTTTGAAGAAAAAAATCCACGTTATCTGAGGGTATGCAATGGTAGCATTTACATATGTGTAATCCCTTATTTTCAAACGGACTACTGAATCAACTTTCCATTTAAATTTGAGTTATTCAAACTCTATGCTTTTGGGAGTTTTCTTCTGCGTTTTAAATAATGTTAAGTTTCGTTCTTGCTAAAAAGTACAAATGATGGCTTAAAATGATGGATTTGAAGTTATAATCACACACATTAATGACTAGTTAAATTATTCTTATTTCAGACCCAGTCTACCTATAATTTATGTATAGTTGATTTCTTTTTTAAGATTTTGGGTTTGACAGCATCACCAGGCACAAAGAAGGCAAAAGATTTAAACTCTGCAAAACATCATTTACGTACTGTGATGACAAATTTAGCCGTTTCAAAACTGTCTATTGTAAAACGTAATGAAGAAGAACTTCTACAGTACACCGCTATTCCTGAAAAAGGTAAGACATTCATAGCTTTATATATAGTATGCGATCAACCCTGGCATTTTTACAGCTAGAACTTATAGCATGTTGATTGAACGATGTTTTATTTTTTTTATTTTTTTATAGTGTTTTAACGCCCCTGCTAAGCACCGCATTTAGGTTATTACGTGGCGGCAAGTTTTTATTGGTCGAGGAAGCCGGACTGCCCGGACAAAACCATCGACTTTCGATAGAAAAACTGACAATCCTAGGCAATTTAAATTGCAACTGCACCACCGGGGTTAGAACTAACAACCTCAGTGTTGCCTGGCTAGTAATTACAGTAGAAACTACTTACACCACTCCGCAACCGAGGCCCATTTGAACAATGTTGGAAAGCCTATTCAGTGTGAACTATAATTGAAATGGATAAATCGGACATACTGTAAAAATAGAAAATAGTTAATGAGTTCGTCTAACATCAGCATTATGATCTTTTTAATAAAAACTATGTACTATGTACTTAACATCACGTTTGACATAAAATAAGTTTTGCTGACGTCATTGTCAAATTTGATGGCGTCTCTTTTAGATGTATTTGTTTGAGTGTTTGAAATTTTAGCATATTGTGTTGTATGTCTGTACTTTATATTTGCACCATGTATTCTGCTTGTTCCAAATTACTGCCAAATTGACCTATTATCATGTCTATCAAATCTGTAAAAAACGGAACTCAACTTCTATCATACAATCAAGTGTGAGATTTTTCTCTTGCTATTAAACCAGGTTTGATCCACAATTTGTGTTAAGGAATGCCTGAACCAAGTCAAAAACACTGTTTTTTCCCACTTGTTCCGTTTAATGATTTGATTTTGATTTTTTATCAGTTCATAAAACCAGGTTCAACCCACAATTTGTTTATTCAAATATTCTGGACCAAGGAAAATAGCAATTATTATCTTATATTTCGTTTCTGTTTGTGTTGAATTTTCGTTTGTTTTTTTGTTGTACTTTAGTATTTCTGCTGTTTCCTTGATTTCCTCTTATATTTGATGTGTTTCCCTCAGTTTTAGTTTGTAACCCGGATTGTTTTCTCTCAATCGATTTCTGACTTTCGAACATCGCTATACTTCTGTTGCCTTTATTTGTGGATTAACACTTTTTGAGTATTCCTTGGAGTTCGGTAGTTTTGGTATTATTATAACTTTTTTATATTTGCTTGTTACCCGTGTGAAAACAAACCTTCGAAAACCTCCTTATTTCAGTCAAAATAGAAAATATCTGTAGCATATTTTATATGTAATTTATTAAAATAACATATTGAATATTTGACCGAATTAAGCAGTTTTAACGACAAATATTAAAAGATGAAATATCAAATATGTTCCTTACGTAGTAACTACAATCCCTTTCCCTTTCATGAATGTTACCGACCGAAAAAAGTAAAATGAAAAAAAATACTGAACTCCGAGGAAAATTCAATCGGAAAGTCCCTAAACACATGTCAAAATCAAATGACAAAACACATCAAACGGATGGACGACAACTGTCATGGACGAATGGAGAACTGTGATATTCCTGATTCCGAATTTGACTATTCACCGGAATTGTTATAACATAAGCAACACGACGGGTGCCACATGATGAGCAGAATCTGCTTACCCTTCCGGAGCACCAGAGATCACCCCTAGTTTTTGGCCGGGTTCATGTTGCTTATTCGCTAGTTTTCTATGTTGTGTCATTTGTTCTATTGTTTGTATGTGTGTCTTCTTTCATTTTAGCCATGGCGTTGTCAGTTTATTTTCGATTTATGTGTTTGACTGTCTCTCTGGTATCTTTCTTTACTCTTTTTTCCTTGAATATCAACGTATTTAATGTGTTAAACAATCATATTGTTTTATAATGCGTGCTACCGGATTATTAGTGTTAAATATGTAAAGAAAAACTGCGTACACTTTGGTGTGATTCTCGACAATCATATTTGTAGCATACTAATTTGTATATAAACATAAGGAGATGTGGTTTGATTGCCAATGAGAAAACTATTTACCAAAGCTCAAGTAAAGCGGATGTTATCAATTATGAGCAACCATGTGGCCTTCAACAAAATAATCAAATCCGTAAAGCCGGCTATACAAGGCCTCGACATGAAAAATCTGAATCAATTCATGTGAAAAACTAAAGGCCCGATTTAAAAAAAAAAAGTTTTTTGACAAAAGTGAACGTATAGTTACGTTTGTTCAAAATATTGGAAATACTGAGGATTGTCTTCTCCGAGAATTGATCTTATACCGCATTCCCACTAGGCCACGATCGCACTACGATCTGAAAAACTGCAAATTTTGATGATCGTAGTATGATCGTGTAGATCTCAGTTAAGTCGTATCACGGTCGTGGTGAGGTCTTCAAGATCGTGATGAACATGGGCAACTTTGAACATGTTCAAAACAATCGTGGTGCGGTCGTGGCGAAATCAGGTCGTAGAAGAAGCGTTGTGAGAGCGCAATAAGATCAAAGAAAGATCACAAAGGTCGCTGTACCATCGAGAGCGTAGAGAAAGCGTGATTCTATTCGGAGAAACTGCGCTACGATCTCATAGCGACGTTATTACGACCTCACTACGACTATCACGTTCTTATCGCGACCCAACTACGCTTCCACTACGACTATACCACGCTGTTCACGACCATAGTACGATTCTACGTGCCCTTGTCGTCCTCATCACACTCGTCTTACGACCTGACTACGAACGTTCATACTACGACCAATATTCTTATTGTCATTTTCAATTAAATCTCTCCAGGTTTTGTTTGTCTTTATGTAATTGGGACCTCCTGTCCATTTTCTCTAAGGACTCAACCATGCTTCTCGTTTTCATATATATTAGACCGTTGGTTTTTTCCCGTTTGAATGGTTTTACACTAGTAATTTTGGGGGCCCTTTTACCTGGCTGTTCGGTGTGAATCAATACTTCGTGATGAAGGCCGTACCTTGGCCTATAATGGTTTACTTTTAAAAGTTATTACTTGAATGGAGAGTTGTCTCATTGGACATTACACATCTTCCTATATCTATTGACAGATCTGTGTCATTTCTGCTACAGTTCACTAAAATATCGTCATTTCAGCTTTATGGACCAGTAATAGTCTATAAAAAAGAAGATGTGGTATGATTGCCAATTAGACAACTGTCCACAAGAGACATTAAGAACTATAGGTCAACGTATGGCCTTCAACAATGAGCAAAGCCCATATCGCATAGTCAGCTATGAAAGGCCAGTTAAGACAATGTAAAACAATTCAAACGAGAAAACTAACGGCTATTTATAAAAAAAAATGAACGAAAAACAAATATGTAACACATAAAAAAAAACGGCAACCACAGAATTACAGGCTCCTGATAGATAATAGGTTGTAAATTAGGTTGGATTGGTCGGTCCGAAATGTCTACTTAATCAAGATTCGTTACTATCAGAGCTCCCTCTGCCTCTACAACAACCCCCACACCAACGTGTTCTAGTGAACGTAGTATAATCGTGGTAAGAACGTGCTATAATCGTTGTAGAAGCGTGGTAAGATCGTGTTGCAATCGTATAACTCGTGGTATGGTCGTAGTGAGAACGTGATGAGCGTAGAAAGATCTTGATAAGCGTAGTAAGTTCGCAGAATAAGCTCAGTGAGAACGTGGTATAATCGTAGTGGGATCGTTGTAGAAGTCTAGTGAGGACGTAGAAGCATCGTGAAAGTAGTTATCAAAGGTACCAGGATTATAATTTTGTACGCCAGACGCGCGTTTCGTCTACATAAGACTCATCAGTGACGCTCATATCATAATATTTATAAAGCCAAACAAGTACAAAGTTGAAGAGCATTGAGGATCCAAAATTCCAAAAAGTTGTGCCATATACGGCTAAGGTAATCTATGCCTGGAATAAGAAAATCCTTAGTTTTTTTTCAAAAATTTAAAGTTTGGGAAGCAGGAAATTTATAAAAATGACCACATTATTGATATTCATGTCAACACCGAAAGCAACGAAAATTTACATTTTCATGCCGCTCATACTTCGACCTCACAACGATCTGAATTAATTTTAGATCGCGGTGAGCTTGGTGCGATCGTGGTCTAGTGGGACTGGGGCTTTACATTTTCATAATTTATTTATTTGGAATACAAAATGACACATTTGATGAAATCTTGTACTTATTTTAACTTAATTCTTTTAGTATTTATAAGGTCCAATCCACGCCAAGACGATCTGTTGAAAAATATTATCATACTTGCAATGGACTATGTGGAAAGCATGTTCAATTGTCGAAAAGGTATATATCTTTTTTTTTATATATAATGAGCTATTTTGCAATTTCATATACGATATTTGTTATCGATATCAGTACAAGTAAGAATGGTTTGACCGCAAAAATCCCGATATTTTTAGCTGCATTGTGAGCAGTGGCGTAGCTAGGCTATTTTCAAGTGTACGCCCCCAACATCGACGAGGGGTTTGAGGGTAACAATCGGATCTAGGTTATGACACCTGTAAGTAGTAGGTTCGAGGAGGAGAAGGCCAATTTGTTATTAAAATCTAATCAATACATGTTGACACTTTTTTTTTATGGGTAATGTATAATTCATTGTATTGATTTTGAATGTAATTGTCATTGGTGTTAGAGAAAATATCCCAACCAGTTACTTTAAAATATGTTGAAAAGGAACCATGGTGTAAAGCAAATACACAACTAAAACCATTGTCTTACAAATGTCGTTAATGGATATGAAATGATTAATTTGCATAGATGTTTTGGTGCATTATTAAATTTCGTAAAGGGTTCTGTTGAACCATGGTTCTAGGCTGTGATTACCGCTTCCCTGCGAAAATGGAATCAATTGATCAGTCCATTACAGTATTCAAAATAATAAAGCATTTTCTTTAGATATTTTTTATACTTGATCTGGAATATATTAACTTCCGAGTTTCATGACAATATCTGAATGCTTTCAAACTTTTCATGTGAAAATAATTATCTCAGACCGTCTGTTAGTTTCTGAAAGATCAGTCCGAATATCATTTGAAAAATGAAAAAAAAACAATATACTGTTGCAAAATGTTGCATCAGACATTAATCACAAAAACCTTCTGTCAAAGTTTCATAAAGTTCGATGAATGTTTGACAATGTTTGAAGTGTAACAAACTATCACCACAGATTGTATCTACTTGTTAGCTGCGAAAAAGAAAGTTTTACCAGTAAAATACGGGAAAATTTAAAAATATAAAGTTCCCATTCGGCTCTGGATATTCCTGAGAATTAACAGCTTCTGTCCAATTTCGTAAAATGTCACGAAGGTTTGACAAAATTATTGATATTCAAAAAATACTTGACCATATATTGAACAAAAAGTTGACGCTGCCCAGAGAAATGTAAGTTCGCTTTTTCTTTCTTTTTTCGTCATAAATGTCGCAGTCTCGGCTAAAATCCAAAGCATATATCAAATCTTAGCTGATTATAAATTGTTTTACACAGAAGGAAAGTAAAAAGAATTCCCTGGACCCAATATATTCAGACTTTGACTGACATAGAATGAACAAAAATATAGTACGGTACCATTTGATCAAAAGTAAATTTCGTCATTTTTAGTCGCAATTACAATGTATTTAAAAAGATTAACAAGAATGATGTACTTCAAACAAGATCTTTTTAACTTATTGAGATTTAAATAATTGTTTTACCAAAATTTAATTGTACATGCACCCGGGTGTTTTGGCGTAAACATAGCTACGCGCCTGGTGAGTCTGTTAATTTGTCACGTCATGGTGTTATATAATCAATCTTCGTTACGTCTTGTTTGAAAGTGAATACTTCGAAACAAACCGTTTGTTTTGTGTTTAGTAAAAGGAAATACTTATAATTTCAAAATTTTGGTTTGGCATAATTTTGTATTCAACATGTTCAACATTTGTAAAAATTTTCTAGACACTATTTTAAATGAAACTGAAATGTAGACCATCCTTTTTGATTTTGTATTCGTACCTAAATACAATTCTGATCAGATCCCTATCCCGTACGTATTAATGTAACTCTAAATTCAATTATTGTGTTTACAAAATCTTCTATGAAATACTGGTTTAGTTTAAATACAGAATGTTTTTCTTTTTTATTTTTAGTCTCAAGCTTTTTTATCCAGCATATGAATGATTGTAAAGACTTGTATGATGCATTAAATAAACCACCAAAACAAAGGTCCGAAATCCGTTATATACAATGGATTGCAGAGACTAAAGATAAAGTTGAGCATGTATTACACAAAGACCCGAAAATACCACGGCTACTGCATGCATGTTTCAGACACTTAGAGGTACAGACTAGCATTAAGTGACATGTTATTATTTTATGTAAATAATTAAGACTTAATAATAAACGAAAACTGGTTACTATCATTGTCGGGTAATAACTGTTCATAGCAGTTCGATAATGTTTATGAAGGAGATACTGTCATACACATTTGAACTTTGCGAGTTTTATTAACACAATATGTAAAAATTTTGAAAAAATGTTTTTTATATTTTTGTGTAATTGTTCGGTGTACAGCTGTATGATAAAAATTGCATTATCCCTAATTTTTAAAAATCACTGAAATTTACTCGTCAACAAAATAAAAAAAAATAATTGTTCCATTGATTTTAAGAGAACTACATGCCCTATCTCAGCATCACCATTTACCAAGACAACATATTTTATTTCCTCAGACACAAACACGTACCCTTCATGTTGTTGCTATTTGCTGGGTGTTGCTTTTGTTCAAGTTTATAGTAGATATTTTTATGTTTTTACATGTAACCTGCGTTGTAACTCCTGGTGACAGTCTGATATCTGATTTAATCTGAAAATCATGTCTCATTGTGAATGAAAAATACATGTAACTGTTCGTATGCCAATGGTTTATCAACTAAAAGATGTGTTCTCGATAGACAAATGAAAGATACGAAATATATACATTTATATAAACCGAGTTAAAATGCAAATGTCTTTTAAGGTTCCTGTTGGACTTTGTTTATTTTATTCGTGAAATGCCCTTTTTACAATTGATTGTCTTACGTTGTATTTTGCTAAAACATTTTCTATTTTATTCTGGAATTTGGGTGTTTGATTATTACAATTCATTTGATACCTTTGTTATCTTTTCCAGCTTTACGCTGAATGTTTAGAAGTAAATTCATTGCTGGAGGTTGATCAAGTTTGTAATGTTATTACACAGGGATACGCAGATGAATCCGCTGCAAGTCAAAATGCAAAAACCGACGAAGAGACAGATATTGTCAATAAATTAAAAGGTAATACACGGCGTGAAATGTAAAAATTGTCTCTAGTCTGAAGAACGACTGCTATTCAAACATTAGATTCAAAAACAAATCTTAGATAACATTTGAATTGAAAGATAAATGAAAATTAAAAAATTGAGATGTGGTATGTTTGCCCAACTAAAAGTTTAAATCAAGTTGATGTACGCAATTAAAGGAAACCATACAGCTTTCAACAATGAGGAAAAACCCATACCGAATACTGACTATAAAAGGGCCCCGACATAAAAGGTATTTAAAAATTCAATTGAAAAAACTAACGGTCTAATCTATAACAAAACAATTACTAATTTTAAACCAATTATTACAGACATCAACCATTAACAATAACTAAACTACAGTTTTCTGACTTTCAAAATTTCTGATGAGCATCTGTTTATTGCTTGTAGTCATCAACTGAAGCATTACAAAACGAATATAGTAGAAAAAAATGTATTTGATTTGATTTTGTTATTAATATTAAAACTGTAGCTTTTAAATATATGTTTTAAACAAAATTGAGAGTTAAGTTGTTTTAGCTATAGAATACTTTTATAAGTGACATGGGCATACATTGATTATACATAAAAAATTTGTTATTTTAGAAATATGTTTGGATATTGAGTATGACCGCTATTGAGACAACGATCCTTAGAGAAAAATAACGACAAAGTAAAAAAACGTACACCATGGTTTATGTATCATTCTAGCATGACGACCTTTAAGTGATTTGAGTACACACCCGTGGTAAAATATGAATATATTGCCTAAGGCTGTTCCGATCGTACTCCCACGTCGTATGTTTTTTTTTATGAATGAGGTACCCGACGTCATAAGCGATGACGTACGAATGTACACATTTAATTGGAAAATGCACGCTTGTGAAACCGAAAAATCATCACAAGGAAACGTAAACAAACGATGCTAAAATGAGTTATAAGCTATATTATTTTATACAGTCGTATAAGACATACAGTGGAGATCACTTCTAACCTCTCATTAGAACTGTCAGAATAATCTGTCATAGAACTGTTCTAACCTCTCCTAGAACAGTTCTATCCTTGAACTGTTCTAAGTAGAACTGTCAGAATCAGTTCTAGGTAGAACTGGCAGGATCAGTTCTAGAGTAGAACTGTCTAAAACTGTGCTAGGTAGAACTGTCAAAATCAGTTCTAACCGTAGAACTGTCAGCAGAACTGACTAAACCAGTCAGGACTGTAGAACAGTTCTAAATGACGTCACTGCAGTAAGGGCACTTTAGAATTTAGAAGAAAAAAATCACTTCCAATTACTTTGCTACGTAATAGCAAATGTTCTATATTTTTTACTGATCAAACGTTACATGTACAAATATCGAAGTGGATAGAAGGTTATCCAACTCATCGGAGAAATATGTTTATAAGATTGCATACGGAAACATCATTCTTTACGTTTCATCGTTCCCCTTTTTTAACAGTCTCTTCCTAAACATAACTGCATTTAATTCATGGAATTTTATCGTAATTTACCTTGTTTGCCTTGGATTTACATTCATTTAAGATTCTGTTTTGACAAATGTTCAAATAAAAATTGTACAGTAAATGAATTATGGGATATTAATGAAAAACGTGTTGTATAACGTAAAAAAAACTATATACATTTGCACCATCTTGTCAATTTAGCCAGACTAATATATAACGATTATTAATGATATCTGGAAGTCTGGAACTCAGAAAAATATACTCGATCTGAACATGAATGCAACATTTGCCCCTGGACGTTCGGATATTAACAAAATCATGCATTTTTCTTTGCCTTCTTCAAATTATATGAACAGTATACTTTTCCAAGAAGAGAACTTCTCATACATGTACTTTTTATTTTAAAAGTATATGAATCAGTCATGTGAGTGTTGGATGATGCCGTTAAATAGTTTTATTTAAAAAAAACAAAAACATCACAAACTACTGACTTAAAAATTCACATTAGTGACGGTTCATTATTATGGATACAGAGAGGAAATAACAGCGCGCTAAATTTTTAGATATGGTATAAATACACCTTATCGCTATTTTTCTGCCATTACTAGATATCACACAGGTTCCCGTAAAATTTTTGACGTCATAATACAAAATATCTGACACCACAATGAAAAAGTGATTGTTGTATGCTTCAAAAGTTCAAGAGGCCGGATTGAATTGTATAATTCAAATGACGCTATATATATATATTAAGATTTACATAATTGCGGCTATATATATATTAAGATTTCCATAATTCAACCACTGTTAGCCAGGATTAGCGATAAGGTGTATTGGGTTCCAAAGTTGATGTAATTTTTATCATACGATCAGTCCTGACATAGAAATATTGGTTTACAATGAGGCCATATATGTTTACATGATAAAGTGTAAATAAGTTCAGTTTTGGTTGATGTGGTCAAATAATTTTGTTAAAACGACTCAGTCTGATATATCGAAACTACTGAAATTTGTTTACAATTCAATATTTTGAATAAAAAGAGGACTTACTGGTACTCTAAATTGATGTGGAAATTTTTTTGTAACCAATGTGTTCCAATATTGCTGTCATTTGAATTATACAATTCAATCCATCGTGATATGTAACTATAAGTAATTTACTATGCGGCTATATATATATTAAGATTTACATAATAAAGTGTAAATATGGTCAGTTTTGGTTGATGCTGTCACATATGGTCAGTTTTGGTTGATGCTGTCAAATATGGTCAGTTTTGGTTGATGTGGACAAATAATTTTGTTATATGAGTCAGTCTGAGATATCAAAATTACTGAGATTAGTTTACGATTCAAAATTTTAATTAAAAAGAGGACCTGCTGGCACTATAAACTGATGCGAGCATAATTTTGTTTTCCAATATTGCTTTCATTTATATTAAACAATCCATCCTGATATAAAAATATAAGTCATTTACTTTGCGGCTATTAAGATTTACATCATCAGTCAGGGGCATTACTTAAACAAGTAATTTTTTTAAGTTACCTATATAAGTAATTTTTGTTTTTGAAAATAAAAAAATTACTTAATAGAGTTATTTTAAATTTCAATAAAACATAGACTAAATGTAGTTTTGATTAATTTTTACATAATTTCATATCATAAAGTTAAGAATTTATTATATTTGAAAGGATTATAGAGATGAAGGGTTACTTTAAAAATTTTGACAAAAATATTACTCGAATAAGTTATTTGATACATTTTTAATAAAATTAGTATTAAAACTTATTTAAGGAACATGTGTACTTGGTTTGGGTTACAAATTATAAACAACTTCAAGTCTTAATAAATTCACAAGTATCTATCTATTCATATCAGTCTACCTTCAAGATTTTGGAGGAAAATGATAATTTAATTGTCCCAAGATACCAATCTTTGACCAAGAAGCGTCGGTATGAAAGATAAGTGCGTCAGAAAGTTAATTAGTGTTTCAGAAGGATTAGATTTAATATGTCAGGGGAAAAATAACCAGATGACTGTGAAAAATTGTTAAACCTAGTAAAATCTGTATTATTGGACACCTATAAAAATATTATTCAGAAAAGTTACTTATATAAGTAATATTTAAAATAGCCTCGTTTTCAACATTACTTGAATAGGTAATTTTAATTGTTACTTGTTTAAGTAATGCCCCTGACTGATCATGTACATAATAAAGTGCAAATATGGTCAGTTTTGGTTGATGCGGACAAATAATTTTGTTATACCAGTCAGTCTGATGAATGAAAACTACTAATATTTGTTTATGATGCAATATTTTGAATAAAAAAAGTACATCCTGGCACTCTAAATTGACAAAAATGATTGATGCAAACGAAATAAGGTAGCATTGTGTTCCAATATTTCTATCATTTGTATTATCATGACTAAACAGTTAACATCCTTTGGTTTTCGTTGTCTACGAATATAGTCCCTAGTGTAAACAGTGTATAACTTGCATATTTTATTTGATACACTTTCCCAATTTATTTCTTGATATTAAATGCATGAAATATTAAGTAGGGGGTGTAATTACATGTTAAAAAAATTTGGGTGCTGAATCTTTATGTTAAGTAGTGATTTTGTCCAGTTCAAAAAGGTCAAATTTTATCACGTCTTAAGCTTTCAAACTGACTTTTACACCCCCTTAACACAGAATTGTCAATATTTTGAGTTAGAGCTGGTAGAAGTTTCTATAATTCTGATATTATTTGTCTCACTGGTAGTACACTACACTGTAAAAAATCTTTTTGAGAAAGAGCAGGTGTGATTTTTTTAATTTGAATTTACTACTAACGGCCTAATTTATGTACAAAAAATGAAAGAAAAACAAATAATTTATGTAACACTGTCCCGACTTGGAACAGGCACATACATGCAGAATATGGCGGGGTTAAAGATGTTCTCTAGCTTGCCAATTATAAATCTGAAATAAAACCGGCAAAATAGCAAAACTCTCATATAATATTAATCGCTATTTTGCTGAAGCCTTCATATTTAGACAAAGAGTTCTTGAAACTTATAAATCAATTCTAGCCGTAGAATTTATAAATCAATTCTAGCCGTATAATTTGAAATCAATTCTAACCGTAGAACTGTTCTAGAAGTAGAACTGACCAAAGATTTGGTCAGTTCTAGCTAGAACTGTCTAAAACTGTTCTAGGGTAGAGCTGTCAGGATCAGTTCTAGGTAGAACTGTCCAAATCAGTTCTATGTAGAACTGACCAAATCAGTTATAGGTTAGAACTGACTAAAAGGTGTCAGGCTGACAGTTCTACGTACTGTCCTAGAACAGTTCTCCTGACAGATTCTGATAGATTTAATGAGAGGTTAGAAGTGATCTCCACTGTTTAAATAATTTATCAATTAAATTCATTCAAAACTATCTAAATACGTTATTGTAAACAGTTTAAGCATGTCACTAATTCAGTTTGCTCCGTTCTTTTACGCCAATTAAATAGTGCGTTTATCTATTTGAACGGCAAATATTTGCCTCTACCTAGAGTGCTTCGATCCAAAAGAATTACCGTATTTGTCCTATTAGAATCAAAATAATTCATGGGGGCTTGAATATATCGTGATTTTACCAC
This sequence comes from Mytilus edulis, assembly GCF_963676685.1. Taxonomy (NCBI): domain Eukaryota; kingdom Metazoa; phylum Mollusca; class Bivalvia; order Mytilida; family Mytilidae; genus Mytilus; species Mytilus edulis. Next base: position 60,606,559 of record NC_092352.1, read on the forward strand.
GGGTTGTCCCTTTATGTCGACAGTTTACTTAATTTTAATATACTTTGTTTCTATTAAATGACAGAGGTGTTTGTTGATATACGGGAGATTGGAAGAAAACTTGAAAAAAATCCTGATGTTAAAGCAGTAATTGAATTACTAGATAGTGAATATCAAAAATGCAAAGAGGACTCCAGATTCTTAATATTTGTTAAAACTAGAGCAACAGCAAGGGCACTCGTAGATGAATTACCGGATTATCTCAGAAGTACTTACCTGACTGGATCACACAAATGTATAGATGAAGACGGTAACATATACTTTATGTTTCTATAATCAATAAATGAACAAAATGGTTAGCTCTATTAAAGCAATATACATGTATTGACCTGCTATGGCGTCATTTGGTTTTCAAATTCCTAACATAGAGGGTTTTCCGCTTGCATGTGCATAGTTATTTTTAAAGCATAACTATGTTCAGTAAGTATATTGATGATATATACAAGCACGATTATGGGTGTAGGGAGTGTTGTTTGTTCTGCTTTTAAATGTGCTTGCAATAACAGTACAAGGGTTCACTGCAGTCAAAAATACAATAGAGTAGACAAAAATATAACAATATAATTTAAACCAAAATCACCCCAAAAAAACGTTTGGTGAAGAAAGCTATCAAAGTAGACAAATGCAATTTTAAAAATGTACACTGCAAAAGTACCGTTGGATTATCTTTTTTTTAAACCAAGTTTTAAGTTTTCAAGTTTTTTATTTCTCAAAGACCCTAACAGGGGAATGTGAACAATAACAAATACTACATAAGTATTCATAATATAACAAAATAACAAAGTATCAAAGTAATGCAGTGAACATTATAAACATTCATTAACATATATACATTTGAAAAAGTAATGCATTTAAAGAAAGACAGTAAACTTCAAATGGACATATTAATGGTTGAAAATATTAGTTTAATTAACAACAGGTAGTACAATTTTACAAAATTTTGCAATTTTAATAACAACATTGTAAGAGTCAGAATTAAATAATTCATAAAATTTGTCAGTATTATGGTTGGTATAAGATTACAAGGTAATAAAGATTTCCTTTCATAACCAGATTAACACCAAATTAATGAGCATGATATACTTAATAATAACTTAATAATGAGTATTTTTCAGCTAGTATTGATGGATTATAAAAGGAGTATTTTCAAAAACAATAATGCAAGATTGTAACGTTATAACAGTATCGGTCGTCTTAGGAGTACGCAATTTCAAAATTAATTATCCCCAAATTGCAGCGATAACTAGTTCACTAATTCATAACGTGGGCAGATATTAAATCAAAATAGAGCAGTTCAAGATCACTGAAGAGTGATAGGACACACATCAATTTTCCAGTCAAAAACATTACATACGGATGATGCATTTCCGTAATCACCATGAAAGCCACTAATACTGGTATCCTATATATGTTAGCGCAGACTTTCTGCAACGGGTTTGCCAACTCTTAATATATGACCAGTTTAGACATCCAGTAACTGCCTTTTTGTTATTTTTTTTTTTTTTTGTGGTCAATTTTTATGGATCGGGGTAAACTTACATTTGTTTGGACATATGATTATATGGTTTTGCAAGATTCTGTATATAATTCTATAGATAAACTTTACTTCACTTAACTTTTACATAGTACATTGTACATGGTTCTTCTCTATAACAACGTACGAAATTCCAGGAATTACAACGTATCAACAGTATGTACATATGCACTTGCACATGTAGATTAATGTCATACATTAAGATCTTGGCTCTTGAGGAATGCGAAGACGAATTTGGTTCAGCAATGATTCGTGCTTTCATTCAAAAAGATATGAGAGACAATCATTTGCTTCATCCCGGTGCAAGTAATACATTGTAAAAATGAATATTGTTGCTGATCTTTATAAATAATATTAATCTATAATCGAACAAGCTGTGACTACTAGTCATTTTAAGAAGACAACTTATTTTCATGTTCACTTTTTTTTCTTCTTCTGATGTACAATGCAATCATCCATAATCAGTCTGACAACTTCTGAAAACAAAGCTTTATAATTTGGCACAGATACGCAATTCAGTGGGCGGTAATAGTAGCTTATCATTTTTCTTAATTCCTCTGCTCATATCATTAACTTGGATAATATGGTGGCACGTTTTGAAGCTGAGATATCGACACATTTGGGTAGGATTTCAGTTTCATTTTCCCGTAAATTAGCACATCCCGAAAACCTTTGATGATTCGGCTCATCGACAAAAAATCCCTTTTTTCAAACATTTAGTTCAATGAAAACCTTTTATTTGCATAAATTTAATAACACAGTTTTTACACATTTATTATTTGGTTCTCTGCTATCCGAATCAGCTAAATGATTTAGCTCAGTCACTTGTTAAAAATTGAATTTTGCCCAATATATCTCCACACGGAGATCTTGGTGCACAAGTTTTGTGTTCTTAAATTTGAGGCATACTAGGGAAATAGACCCATACTCGCAGAGCGGTTTGTGTTCGTACCGGCAGACAAGGCAGCAAATAATGTAGTGGTGGTGTGACGCATATACTACACGAAAGTTCTTCAAAACGAAATTATCAATTCCTCAACATTCAGGTCAGTGCGCACCACAGAGAGTCAAATCGTTAACAAGCATACCACTGCCACTGCCCAGCTTAAAGCATCTTCCGAACATTTGAAAGTCCCTACCATGTACTGGTTACCGAAATTACACAAAAAACCATTTAAATTCCGTTTCATCTCCGCTTCCAGTAAGTGTTCTACTACTAATCTATCAGTGCTTCTAACCACCTCCCTTACTACTATCAAAGAACTGGTTATTAACTTTTGTAATAAAGCTTATGAAAATAATGGTATTAATTATTTTTGGAGTGTTAAAAATTCTTTAGAGGTTTTAGATAAAATACATGCTTTCAATGGTCCTTACAATTCTGTTGACAGTTATGATTTTTCTACTCTGTACACTACACTTCCACACAATCTTATAAAGAAAAAGTTTTTGTATTTGATAAAATGGTCTTTCGAAAAATCTCATTGTAATTTTATTTGCTGTAACTAGTTTAAGGCCTTTTTCTGTAACGAAAAAGGAAAGTATGCTAGATACACTTACTGGAAATGTGAGGATATGATTGAAGCTTTAAACTTTCTGCTTGATAACATTTATGTACGTTTCGGCGATAAAGTGTATCGTCAGGTGGTAGGTATTCCTATGGGCACCAACTGTGCCCTTTTAATAGCAGATTTATTTCTATATTGCTATGAATCTCAGTTTATGACCAAACTCAGTAAAGACCCATCATTGTTACATTTGGTTGATACATTCAAAAATACCTACCGTTATCTGGATGATATTTTTTCGTTGAATAATCCAGAGTTTTCTAAATATACTTCAGAAATTTACCCAAACGAACTTACTTTAACTAAATCTAACATAAACAGCAGCAGTTGTCCTTTTCTAGATTTAGACATTTCAATTTCAAACGGGGAAACTTCACACTAAAATTTACGACAAAAGAGACGATTTTTCATTTCCCACGGTGGGTATGGTTGTCCTGCGAGAGAACGTACTGTGCTGGTGATTTGGTCCTGACGGGTGCTGGTGGGTCCTGATTCTGTGCTGGTGGGTCCTGATTCTGTGCTGGTGGGTTTGTTTACATTGTATCAGAACGGCAATAAAACGACTGTTTTGTTGCTTAATTTTTCTCTGATGCGTCATAAGTACCATGCAAAGTATATTACAACAATATAAAATGCAAAAGTCGTGCAAGTTCGTTGAACGGAATTGTCCTGACGATGTGCTGGTGATAAGAAAAACGGTCCTGGTTCTGTGCTCCTATGTCCTGGTTCTGTGCCTTTATATTTTAGTTAAAAGTGGTAAATATTCAGTCAAGATCATTGATGCTGTACTGTTATTGACTACTAGTAATTAACTGTTGTCTGCTTTCTTGAAATTGACATTGTTATGAATCTGTTTACTGTTATTATGAGAGAAAAAAAAAACCTATTTTTTATTCTTTTTATAATTAACTGTGATTTTATTTATTGGCCTGTTAATGGAACCCTTCTTGCCCCCTTTTAAGATAAGAAAATATGTTTACGATTTTCGGGATTACGATCATTTTGCAAGATCGCCAAAATACGTTGTAATTTATACAATACTTATATAAAGTAGATGATGTTGTATGTTTGTTGTCAATGGACAAATTTCCATAAGAAACCAAAGAAAGTATGTGTTAACAACCATACGTCATTGTACGACCTTCAACAATAACCCATAAAATAAAAATGTAAAAGGTTTTGTATAAAAATGGAGAGCAAAAATATAGAAGAAAGGACTTTGTGAGCGTTTGAATCATATGTCTTTAGCAGCTTAAAACACATTTGTTTGTGAAAAATTGAGTGCTGACTATAAGAATGACAATAGTATTGCGGGTTTGTTTGTTTGGTTTTTTTTGGGGGGAAGGGGGATAAGTTAGAGCGAGGTTACAGTGAAAGTGTTAAGCTTGGAATAGTTTCCCGTAAGATTTTAAAGTTGTATTTTAAAAGAAAAATGTATCTTACATCTATTAAGAATCACTTGCTGTATCTGTAAGATTTTTTCAACATATTTTTTTTGTCTGAACGGTTATCAGGTATTTTTTTTCGAAAGTTCGATAGAACACTAAAAAAAAATCACTATTGTATGAAAGGGCAGACTAGAATATGTCAGAGAATATGTCAGAGAATGAAGACGAGATAACCTAGAGAACATTAACAAAACTAAGATTTCTTAGCTTTTTCATTTCAAAATTCCAAAATAAATAAATATTTTTGATAAAGAATTACAGGGGAGGAAGTGAACAATGTGTCCTACTTTTCTATTTTTAAATATTTTTATGAATAAAAAATCAAATGTGCCTTAATTATGATTGAAAATGAGTAAATGGAAAAACTACCAAACTAAAATACATTTTTATTTTAATATTGGTAATATCACTAAGCTTTTAAGTTTTGTGTTTCAAACACACCATCTCTGTAGTAATGACTCCTTATTAAGATATTTCACATCTCCATTTTTTTTCTGCATTTTTTTATATTGTGAATTCTTAGTATTATTATATTAAAATGTAGACTTAATTTATAATTAAAAAAACTGAATCTAAAGCCAGATAAATCAAACATTTTTGTTTCTATCTATCCGTTTTCAGGACTTTAACAATCAACGTAAACACGCCTGGAAAGTAAAATGCGTACTCGGCTGTCTGTAATCGACCATTTTTAGACACCCTCCTAAAAAACAAGCCGGGGTGGGGGTTCAGAGATTCAAATTAAGTACTTAGATCAATATTTTATATTTTCGTGTATGGTTTATCACCCCCTCCTGTGGCCTGTCAATTACGAAAATGTGCAAACTGCAATAGTATCAAAACAGCACAGACAATGAATAATAGAGATATAATTTTGTACATATACATGTATCAAGGGGAAACTTCTTGCAAAGCATTATTATTTATAGTTCATTATTGTATTTAGTAGAAAAAAAGAATTTGGTGAAAATAAAATCACTATTTTTGTAGAAAATTCACAGACCTTTGTACAGAAATTTTTGTTATGTTTAGCATGGGATCATCACAAGGGTACATTATCCTTAAAAATCTATTTAAAAGTATTTGAAACTATATTATAACGTTTGCTTTGTTAATTGTGCCTTCAATTTCAAAAATTAAAATATCTCGTAACTTCATACTACCAATTGAGTATAAAACAAGTAAATAAGTTTAAAAAAGAAATTCTTAGATTAAACACCTAGATTTAACTTTAAAAAGTCATAACAGTTTAAAACAATACAAATCTACACACACAAATAACTGGCTTAATTTCAACTGATTTTCAACCCGAATCGCTATAAGATCATATATAAGCTCAACTGTGTCGAGGGATCGTGTGAGGTTCATTTATTGTCTTGGTGTCCGTAATACAATGACCAAATGTTACCAAATGATTTTTTCAAGAGTGAATCTAGGAAAAACAATATTCATCAACAAACCAGACCACTGTCTGTTAAAATGAATTCGAGTTTTTAGTTACAGCCGATTCCATTGAGTATGTAGGCAAATGTTATATCTTTGGTTAGCTTGCTTGTTAGCTAAACCGTGAAGTCATTGTTAGGTAAGGTCTATACCCTCCTTTCGAATTAGCCTGGTCCTACAGACAGAAAGATGTGTCATTTGTCGGACTAGTCTACTCTTAAAGTAGGGTAGTTTACATAACCTAACAATGACTTTTCTGTTCAGCAAGCAAGATAACCAAAGATATTCCCTTTGTCTACACACTCATTGAAATCGGCTTTAATATTGCAAATGTTCAAGCAATTAGGGCAAAACTTACCGAGTAAAAAAAATCAAAATGTCTATCACCTTGCACATTTCAGAAAATTCAGATCAGATAACGAAACTGGGTCCAGCAACATTTATAAGCAATTTAAGATTTTGACCCTCACAGTTTCCATTCACCACAAATATTCTCGTTACAACGAATCAAATACCAGTTACAGCCTTTTGTTTATCTATTAATATATGTATACGGACAAAGTTATGAAAGGCAGCAGGGTCACCAGGGTGAGGAGTCCATGTCATCTGAAATAAATGCTAAGCATAGATCTAGAAAGCGGCAGATAATCATGGCATTAAAAAAACTCTCTTCTTTTCGACTTTTTTCGAACAAATTGACACATAAAATGAATTATATAGTATTATGGAATTTTTAACTTGTGTTCAATTCATTGGTTACAGCTTTTACTAGGATAACAGTCCTGTCAAGTATGAGCTGGGTAAAATATTTCAGAAAAGAAGATGGAAATGTGAAAGTTTCCGTGCGTCAGGTGCAACAGCATACGAACAGCTAACATGTCTCGTCAGGGTGGAAGCTTAAAAGTCCACGAAAATTTGGTTTAAAACCTTTATTCGTTCCAACAAAGATATTGTGATTTTGTTGAGGATTTAACCATCTACGACAACAAAATTTCTTTTTTTTTTAGAATTTACAGCTCTTCTATAAATATATGCAAAGCAAACCATGATTGATTAAATTGCTTGCTATGATTGTTTGGATGTTTGTAAACGACAGGTAAGTAGTCTGTTTACTATATACTACAATTTATTTGGAAAATAAACATTAACTTCAATTCCTGTCAGTTTGTATTTGTCCAATCAAATCCCAGTATGTATTGAAACTCCGCCTACCTATTGTTTGAAAACATCCAAGCAAACATAGCAAGCAAGTCAATCAAAGTTTTTTTTTTGCATGCTTTTATAGAAGAGCTGTACTATATAATGCAAGGAAGCGTTTAAGTCTTTCGCCAAAAAATACTATCAATTTCTTTTTGTCCTATGTAAACTTACGTACCATTTCCTTCCATTCATGATCATTAAATTGAACTGTAAAATATTGCTTGGTACCTTCTTAATTCCTTTATGAGTCTTATGTAAACATAATTATGACAATAACTGTTGTGAGAACAAGATTCACTGCACACTTTTAAAGTTCTGCTTCATCAAACATTAAAATGTGAACTTAAGTTTTGAGACTTTTTTAATCTACACGATTGGGATTTTTGTATATGAGAACACGGTTTATCTATTAGTTGAAAATGCGGCTTTGAACTAGCTTTCAGTACCTGCAAGCATTCGTTATTCAATAATGTGTGTCTTTGTGTTATTATTTTATGTAATAAATTGTTGTGTTGGTACACCACTGTAACAATGAAGGAGGAAATGAGGAGGGTTGGTTGGGTGGAAGTGGGGAGGGGTATGCGGAGCGCTAACAAACATGTCTATGCGGTATTGGCTTTGATCATTGTTGAAGCATCAATGTAAGGGGCATTTAAAATATCTTAATAAAACTATTCTTATTTTAGATACTATATATTGTTATCTGATATTGGACGAAAGATGTTGCCCTTTTATGTAATTATTTAATACAAGTTACGATCATTTCAAAACACATATTAAACAGCCAAATGGATGCACAAGAGCTAAAATAGGAGTCATAGATCCTATTGACAACAATTATCTGCCCAATTTTATTGATTTTGTAACATTTGTTTCAAATATGACCAACTTCTTATCCAAAATCACCAGCACCGTATCAGGACCCACCAGCACAATGACAGGACCCACCAGCACAGTATCAGGACATGAATAAATTGAGAAAATGCTAAATGTTAATAAATTGCAATGTTTTTTCACAAAATAGTTTTGTCGCGTGGATTACGGTATAGAAAGCGGACTCTATGAGCATTTTTGTTTTATTTTTTCAGTTCGAGATTTTCTGAAAATGAGCATTTCTGTGTTACGCTTACTGAAAAAGTTTAGAGGGTCAACTTTTTAATGGTTTACATATGAACCCATAAGAAACAAAATTGAAAAATCTCAACCGTTTTCTTCCATTTTGTATGAGTGAAAACGTCAAAAATCATTATTTTCGTCTTTGTTTACATTTTTTCATTGATCACCAGCACCCGTCAGGACCAAATCACCAGCACAGTACGTTCTCTCGCAGGACAACCATACCCACCGTGATTTCCTATTGTTAATTTTCCTTTTTTAGACGGCGATGTGCCTTTGGCTCCATCATACGGTGTTTATATATCGCAACTCGTTCGGTTTGCCCGTGTGTGTTCTGATGTCATAGATTTTAACGAACGTAATCAATGCATCACTGGTAAATTGTTGTGTCAGGGATTTCGATACCATAAATTACTTAAAACTTTTACTAAATTCTTTCATAGATACAAAGATTTGATTAGTAAATTTGGCTATACCTGTAGAAAGCTTATTAAAAAATGGTATTTCACATCCTAAATTCTATGGTAATATTGTACTTAAAGCGAGGAAATCACTATGTGATCCTTGTAAACTCATCGAACCTTTAAACAAACTTATAAGTAAGGGTTATCGTACCAATATTGTAATAGAATGAAATTCAAAACAGTGTAGCTGTGTTCATTGATTGACACATTAAAATCATCCATTGACTGGGACAATTTACAGTTTGTCTGTAACGACCACTGTTCACGAGACATTTTAAAAACTGTGGGGTCACCAAAGGTTTCTTAACGCCTTTAATTATAAAATAATTCGAAGAATTAATCAGGAATAACCTTTGTGTTTTGATTTATATAATTGATATAAATCAAAATATCGTGTTATTTCTGATTAATTTTTCGAATTACTTTATTTAGGTTTTGAGAACCTTTGGTGACCCCATAGTTTAAGTGTCTTTAAAAAGTACATAGTGAGCATTGGTCGTTACATACAAACGTTCACCTAAATTGTCCCAGTCAATGGATGATTTTAATGTGTCAATCAATGGCCACAGCTACACTGTTTTGAATTTCATTCTAAGATCTCTGAATATAGTTCACATTGGCACTAATATTGATATTGTCATTAGCAAATTAAAACATAACTAAATTTCATTATCTTTTGAGGCGAGATGTATAGAGACACAGACACGTTAACTTTTATTTCTATATAAGTCGCTCTTCACTATACTACTACCTGTCGATACATTTATTTTTGGCATTGCACAAGTCATGTCTTCTTTGACTATTAATGACGTTAAAATACTAAATCCCTGTGATGTGTTTTAGTCGATTTTAGTCTCTGATGCATGATTTTTTATTATTAATTGGTTTTGGCTTTTAACTAGCTGTCAGTAACTGCGAGTACTCTCAAATCGTATTTTCTTGTTAATTCGACCTGTTGATACTGTTTATAATGCTTTTTTGTTATTTTTTATTTATATGGATCTTGTCAGTACACCAGCTTTGATTATTTGTAATATCTTCAATTTTTCACTTATTAAATTCTTACAACATTTGTATAAACTTCAAGATTATAAAAAAACCGGTTTTTTTCTAAAGTAAACATTGATTGGTTAAATATTTCTCAGTCATGTCCTGTGTTTGAATTTGTTTGTTAGCTTTTTGGTCATGAATGTTTGTCTCTAATATTTAATTAACTGTGCATTTGTATTCAGATATCGCAGATCAAATTTATTCGTTCATTGTTTAATCATACGTTTTTTGATTGAGTTAAGTCTGCCAATTGATATTTTATCGTATGTTTTTCTTTGTTGTGATGTTATGCTATTGTTTCAGAAAAAGGGAGAAGGTTTGGATCCATTAAAACGTTTAATCCCGCTGCAAATGTTTGCACCTGTCCTAAGTCAGGAATCTGATGTACAGTAGTTGTCGTTTGTTTATGTAATATATACGTGTTTCTCGTTTCTCGTTTTGTTTATATAGATTAGACCGTTGGTTTTCCCGTTTGAATGGTTTTACACTAGTAATTTTGGGGCCCTTTATAGCTTGTTCGGTGTGAGCCAAGGCTCCGTGTTGAAGGCCGTACTTTAACCTATAATGGTTTACTTTTTAAATTGTTATTTGTATGGAGAGTTGTCTCATTGGCACTCACACCACATCTTCCTATATCCATGTGAGGGATATTTGTTAAATTTGATATATTAAGGCGACCGCGCGACTATCCTGGAAACAACTGCTATATTGACTAGTCATGTGATAGCAAGAAGTGTTTGAAACACCAACACTACTACCATGCCAAATTTAAAGTAATGTCTGATATTTGTTGATAAAAAAAATTTCGAGACGGCAAAAAACAGCCACATGCAAATAACAAGTGGTTTACGTTGCTCGAAAGTTGGATCATAATACCATGCGAAATTTGATTTGACCGTATATTAGTGATATATGTTGATTTCGATATAATATGGTGACCATCTTGGAAAAAGCCCTTATAAAGATGTTGAATTCACAGCTAAAATTGTATGAAACGCGCACAACTACAACCATGACAAATTTGATGCATTATCATAAAACCCATTTTTGTCACCGATCTGGAGGACAAAAATAAGCGTCAATCATTTATCAAAAAAGATTTGTGTTGCTTGTAAATCAGATTATAAAATAATACTGTTTACGATTTTAACACAACATTCTTTAAAGAATATTTTGGAAAACAGCTAAAAGAATCAAAGAAATAGTGTTGGAATTGTTTTCTCTGGACAGATAAGTTATGACCATCCGCAGGTTCATTTAAATGCTGTTATTTTATATTTGTAAATTAGTACCCCTAAAATATAAAAAAAAAACAATTATACTTAAAAGTTACTTCTACTATTTGTTCCTCTTTTCCGACATAGGTGTATTAAGTTTTGAACCTGACATCCTTTATTTAGTTTTATTTAGATTATTCTACACATTTTCTTTTAACCTTTACATAATTTCAAATCATATCTCCACTTTTCGCAATTATATCATTAGTACTTCTTTATATGTTTATATAATCCTTTTTCATAACAGCTATAACATAAAATAGTTCTCTCTTTTTTAAGGCCTTCCAGCTGCTGAGCAGATTGCTGTGCTAGATAATTTCAGAAATGGTGACCACCTATGTGTTGTTGCAACATCTGTTGCTTCTGAGGGATTAGATATTCCACTGTGTAACTTGATGATACGTTACAGATTTAGAGCTAATGAAATAAGTAGCCTTCAAATGCGAGGTGAATATGAATATTATAGTCAGAACGAGGTAAAAAAAAAAACTGACGGTGCAATTTTGTCGAGTGAAAAAACAAAATAAACATAAAAAAAATATCAAGGCCGGCATGGATGGCAGACACAAATTAATACAGACTATAGGATACTATGGAGAAAACACTGAATGTGATTGTCTGCAATGTTGTTATGTGAAATAAGGACTTGCGATATGATGACCTATGAGACAATATTTCATCGGAGTTCTTGGCTTTATAACTATTTTGATCTGAGCGTCATTGATGAGACTTGTGTAGACGAAACGCGCGTCTGGCGTACTAAATTATAATCCTAGTACCTTCGTTAACTATTCAAAGCATTCGTGTTGTTTTGTAAACTATTCAATAAAGCACAATAGTGTATAAAAATGTTATGAAGTTATATATAAAAAAAAATAATGGCATAACTCCAATTTATGTTATAACGGAACTGTTGACAAAAGCAAATAATCATCGACAGAAATTGGTATTACTTATTATTCAATCATAACAAGCCTTATTAATATTCAAAATCTTTATAAGATGTGTTGATGTAAGAGCATCATATCATTTTGTAAAGATGTACTACATTTGTTTTTGTAATTACAACTTTTTAAGGTAGATGTTACATTTTTGTATGTCCTTTTTTTTGCGTTTTCCTTCTCAGCATGTTGCAGAAAGCCTTTCAAAATAATGTTCTTTTAAAATCAAAGACAATATTATTTAAACTGATATGACATACTTTTTTTCTTTCTATTTTTTTAAGAAAACAAATGTCCGTTAGTCCCTATTTTATTTCATAGTTTTGAAGTTTAAATGAAAAGCGATTTTCTCATCGAATTTAAGCCAATTATCTTTCATGTTTCCTCATTAAAGAAAAGTAAAGACTCTCCTATGCATAAACCCATATTTAAACAATGAAAAATATTTGGGTCATTTTAATGTAAATAATATGGTCCGGAATCCAAATTTATTTCATTGAAATTTGAAAGAAAATACATTAGACTTTGAAGTATTTAACAGGGGTTTAAGAAAAATCAATCGTCCAAATTTTGCTAGCCCCAGCTACCTTAAATTAGCATATATATAATCTTTTAGTTATTTGAACAAATAAACATAATACAATGAAAACTTTTAATGTTAAAGGGAGAGTTCGTCGAAGTCAACAAGGAAAAGAAGTCCATGTTGGCACGTTTGGAGAATTTGAAACGGAAGAGAAAAATATCAAGAGACAGTACTTAATGATGAAAGCAATTAAAGATGTCTGTGAACTTGATATTGATATAGCTAATGCCGAAAAAGATGTTTATCAAATGGAAGAGATGGAGAGAAACTCTAAAATTATGAAGAAAAAACAACGGCGACAAGCTTTATTTAGAGTCCATTGTAGATATTGCGGAGTATTAATAACGCAAAATACTTTTATGCGACACATCAATGAGAAGTTTTTTGTCGTATGTGATAAAGGAATACTTCAAAGAGTTGATCAGAGAGAATTGCCAAAGAAGCAAAGGAAAATGATATTCGACGGTTTTCATAAGCGTTTTAAGGCATTTGGTCTTGAGTGCGGGCATGACTGGGGATCCATTTTTATTTATAAAGAATGCGAAATCCTTGCCTTGTCACAAGCAGGCACTAAGGTGTTTGACATTGGAAATGATAAATTCATAGATTGTCGGAAATGGAATGACTTACCGTTTACAATCGATGAGATGACTGATGAAGACATCGAATTATATAAATCGTAATTTTTAATCAAAAGCAAAACAGAAATTCATACTAGTGTCTCATGAATTCAATTTGAATCTCATGAGCATTTTGTTTTATTCGAGGAAATAAATATTTAGAATAAGTTTAACCACTAACTTATTAAATCTTATATTTTTCACATTGTAGGAAATTCTGTCGTAAAGTTTTTTTTACGTGAATTGTCCTACTTGATATCATGATTGTCATCGGTTAACGCGAATATGGAAAATATACGTGGAATGAAAATCTAGAATATTTGTTTAAAGTAGAGTTCTTCTAAGCAATTAAGAAACTTAAGGACATCCATAACATGCATATGGTTAAAAATGACTTGCCACTTGGGGTGAACGTGCCTATCGTCAGCCTAGTACATGCCATTAGCACTTTTGCGTTGACATTGAATATCATTCGTTGCATGAGATTATTTCTATAAACTGAAATAACTGATTGTATTCGAATTAGACATGTAAGAGTTAATTCCGAAGCTGCTATTGTGTGAGTGACTAATAAATATGACTATGAACAATCATTCGACATGATTCAGATGCATGTTTTATATGAGTAACAAGACGGGGGTCGCATGTGAAGCAAGGTCTGCTTACTCTTTCGGAGCATCTGAGATTAAAACCGGTTTTAGATTTAATGGGGAAATCTTCTTTGCGATTTCTCTTTCGAAGTTTCAACTTTCATTGTCTTGCACTTATAAAGCGTACATTTGTACTTTTGCTACAATGGTACCTTTAGTCCATTAGTTTATAAATATTTATTGAGATTTGTAGTTGATGTTAATAATCTTGTTGCAACAACTCTTAGATACAAAAATATTTCTATCAAAATAATAATTCACATTGAATTTTTTGTGGGATGAGAATTGGCAGTTTACACGTCACTCATGCCTCATCAGTCTTCTTATATCTATATCAAAGTAATTTGAATATTTAATAGCACATGATAAAAAGATGCAGATAATACATCAAATGTGTTGTATACATAGGCATTGTCTCTTCATTTTAACAAATTATTTGAACATTAATTTTCCTAAGATCAACATATACATAGCATAAATGGCAGTATCGGTTATTTCCCTTTACAAAAAAACCGTAAATTCATCTTTTCAAAATTACACTAGTACATATACATATACACCGCGTTTCAGAAGACTTTAGAAAATATCTGATTATAGTGGAATGTGACCAGGCTGCATTCGTCGTTCGTTCTTATGATATTATATGGTACAAATGTTGTACATTTAAATATGAATTTTGGCTTGTAAGACGTTTGGCATTTGACCTATTAATATCAAGCCATAAAGATCAATTAAAGACATGTCAATTCAACAAAGAAAAAATAATACCCCCCCCCTTTTCTCTCCCTATTGGGGTGATTCACCATGTTACTCCATGCCCTTTGGGGTGACCTACATATGCGCGAATTAGAAATTGACAGGTACATTGTACATGAATTCCGTTTGCGCGAGTTTCCATGTAATTTTCTTAAGAATTATTTTTCATTTGTCGGATTTTTTTTTTTATTATGAGATATTAACTTTATTAGTTAACATACTATGACAATTCATCTGTTTAAAATTAAAAAGATAATACATGTACATATTATCTGAGAAGTCTTTCTTAGTTTATATAGTCAAGAAGGTTGTCTCAAACAAATTCTCTATCTTGGTTTACACATTGTACTAACATTAAAAAGCACTTCATATATTGCGACGAATTGCAAAGTTTGAAATAAAATGTTTTATTACAATCTGTATTTCCTGGAATGACATTTGAATGTATAAAATGTTTATTCAAGTATAAAACACAGTGTGTAATCTCGACAGGAGCAATACATGTATATGAGTCAGTCCTAGCTGTTAAAAGACTCTTGGTCATTGCGGGGCAGTTTTTATGCTTTCATTTTTAATAGTCGTGTTCCTATATCCACGTTAATTTTTTCACTTTTCATTTATCAGGCGGGGTCAATGATAGGCTGACTTTTGTTTATCATAAGCTGTTTTTTCTATGCTTTACAATAATACACAGTATAATATGATACACTTATATATGAATGAATGAATGAATGAATGAATGAATGAATGAATGAATGAATGAATGATTTATTATATTGCAACCTGTATATATACAATAGATACAAATCAATACAATATTACATTACAGCCAGCCAGACTACGATGCACTGACAAATTAAAAAAAACACATTTTGAAAAATAGATAACACATAGTTTTTGACGAATGTCTAAATTATTCGAAAATTCAACAGTTCAAGTAAAATAGTGAAATAATTTATCTTCTGATACGATCACAGTCCAAGATAAAGTTCGCTATACTTTTGTTGTTGTTAGATAACAGTTCATTTAAGGCAGCATTTGGAGGAATAAATTAATAAATAATCTTTATTTCAAGAGGATGATCCCATTAGTTAAAACTAATCTTCCTGAGAGTCCTCAAAATAATAATAACATATTTATAAGTACATAGAGTATTATAAAGTTATATTATACACAATATACAATTAATTGTATTTAAATAATAATGAAAAAGCATATTAATTTGCACAATTGATGAAAAATTTGTAACATTTTGTTTTAAAAGATACAAGTGTATTACTCATTTTTATTTCATTTGGTAAACTGTTCCATATTTGAGAACCTGAATATGTAAATGTTTTCTTTAAAAAAATTGTTTTTGGTTTTGGAAGATTTAATAGTTTTTCATCAGCTGAACGTAAGTTATAATTTTGATTATCAGTAAAATGAAAATGTTCTTGTAAATAGTTAGGAACCATACCATTTAATGATTTAAATACAAGTATTGCCTTTTGGTATTGAATGCGTTTTTCCATATTTAACCAGTGTAAACTATTAAACAATAAACTGGATGATGTCATTATGTCAGCTTCTACTATAACCCTAGCAGATTTCTTTAATAACTTATTAAGTTTATTTATTCCACTTTCACAACAGCTTCCCCATATATTGCAACAATAATCAAATAATGGCGGAATATAAGCATTAAAATAGATAATACGTATATGCATAGGTAAATATTTTCTTTTATGCGTAGAGGATAAGCAGGATCTGGTGATATTGCAGTAAATAGTTTATTTCTAAAAACAGAGTAACGATCACAGTATAATATGAAGTGTTGCTTATCTTCAATAGATCCAGAATTGCACATTTTACATACTCGTTGTTCGATTGAAATGTTTCTATAGCGTCCTCGCTCGACTTCTAGTATATATCACTATCAACTTATTAAGATTTGCTGGTGTTATATCCTACTGGACAAAATTGGCTTAATATGTCCATACAAATCAGTTTTCAAATGGCAAAGGGAAACAATTTTGTGTTAAAAACTTGCAATAAGAGAATCAAATCGTTAATTTGCAAATAGACTATCCGTGGCAAAAGAGAGGATGATTTGATAGCTTCATGCCATTTCATAATTTTGTTATTAAGATTGGCAAATTTTACATATTCAAATATGAATGTGGAAGGAATTACAAAAGTAAATCATATTTGAAGTGAATATTACATGTGAGATATTACCAAACAATTCAATCAGAATTGTGCGTATGGAGCAACCATTTAAATTCAAGGTGGGTTATTGTTTTTTGTCGTAGTCAGAATCATTTTTTTCGCGCAAATCGTGAAAAATTTTATTTAGTTTTTCAAGGCTATCAATCAAATAATTGTGTGCAAAATTCAACACTTTAAGGTATGGAGGAAAACCTTGATTCAGAACATTTTTTTTTGTTTTCCGCTTGAACAGAACATTTTTTTCATCAATTTTGGAATCAGAATATTTTGTTTATGTAAAAAACCTTAACCCCTTCCCCTTTTTTTATGTTAAATGGTCGATCTCTCGAATGAAATATCACAAAGTCATGTACCCATAACAGTGTCCATTAAGTACATAATTATTTACTATAGTCAACACTACAATACAAAAGGTATGCTATCTCGCCATCTTTATGTTCAGTTGTAGATTATAATCATTCTTTTTATCGGTAATTTATCTCATTAATGTGAATAAATGAAGATGTTGGATCAACGTCTATGGTATATTAAACATGTTAAAAGGATTTAAACCTTTATATTGAATCAAATGTGTTTCATTTTATGGTGTGAAAAGGTCAAAGATATCTACTCGAATTAAAAATCCATCTCAGATGACATCGCTGCTTCATAAAGTCATTCAAAGTTGGTCACATTAATACATTGTAGCTCAATTTAAAGTTTTATTATGTTCTAAACATTCATTTTCAATTCTGTCTCGCTTTAAATCTACCCAGGTTTCTGATCTTTCAATTTTAGATTCTGTTTATGGATACAAGCAGAGGCCACCGTTAATTTTTTTGCGCAAATGATAGTAAAATTAAGGACAACGGAAATAAAAGATACTTACTGATTAAGGACATGTTGACATGTATGCATCATGCAGATTGCAAAACAAACGGGAAAAAAAACACATTCAAAATGTTATGCATCCAAAAGCGAACAAGACAACTTATTTACAGAAAGCATATTTGGAAAAAATACAAGACAACTTATTTACAGAAAGCATATTTGGGAAAAATACAAAACATTATAAAAATCTAAAACCACAACCGCTATTATAATTATAGCATGCAGTTTCCATACAATGTCTTTATGTACATGTATGTGCTGGCATTCTGATTAATGCTAGAAACTTCAAAAATGTCAAATTTGGTATTTATAAATTCCTTACTGGTGATATATCTATTTTATCGCAAATAATAAAATAGTATGGTTGAAATATTTGAAACTTTGAATTAAACCATTCCTTTTTTAACTAGAGTGTTACGCCCTGATCAAGTTCATTCTAGTGGAAAGTTTTAAAAAAAATAAAAAAAGGGTTTCCTGTCTGTATTTGATGCGAATACATAGGTAGTCCTGTTGGTGCGTTCATCAATTTGATTTAAGCGGTAATATTGAACGAATTTCTAATGTCCAGCCTATATTTGATAGTTATCTCCCTTGAGTCACACCGGTATCTTAGGGGAACAGATGCATAAAACGACAAAAAGAGATTAATACCACATCCGAGGCTAATAAAAGGACAAACAACCCAACCACTCTATATCTTCAGATTTTATGACTTCTATCGAATTCGATTTCACGTGAAACATATTTTTAACAATTATTGGCTATAGTTTCTCTATCTTTAAGTCTTACAGAACCAACGAGTGACTAAGATATTAATACATAAGAAGATGTGGTGTGAGTGCCAATAAGACAACTCTCAATCCAAGTCACAATGTATTAAAGTAATTAAAATAATTATAGCTCAAAGTACGGCCTTCAACACGGAGCCTTGGTTCACATTGATTACTAGTATTATGATTTACAAAATGAAGCAAACGATTCCGAAAGGACAATCAAAAATCATGTTTGAGAATGATAATTTAGCGGATTTTAAAAGACGTAATAGTGGTATATGTACGGTTCACCAGGTTGTCTACATACTGAAACTGATATCGTAAAATACAAGTTGCTAGTCACAATATTAAGGTATTTTTCGAGTGAGCTCAGCAGAGTTATATAGATAGTGGAACGACTGATAAGTACATGTACTGAAAATGAGTACTTATATTGTTTACGTTTCCATACATTTGAAATGGCTTACTTTTAAAGGTATGCATTATTAATATGATTAAATAACACATAAAAAGAATACCTTGCAGGTCATTAAAAGTATATGATATTTATATGCATACAACATGTACGTAATATAAAGCTTGTATTTAAACTTTATTCGTGCACTGTATGGTTATTGCACAGGGTTACAGTACATTGTTACCATTATATTGAGGCCTTTTATAGCCAACTATATGGTTTGGGATTTTCTCATTGTTGAAGGCCGAACAGTTGCTTATTGGTCTGTTCAATATTTGCTTACATCATTTGAACCCTTGTGGAGAGTTGTCCTATTGGCAATCATACAACATCTTTTAAAATTTTTATATATCAAAACCACCAACACAAATACAACAATACTGTTCCATAAACAACAGAAGGAAATTTTTACGCTAGATTTAAAAAAGAAATCCTATCAAAAATTGTATTTAATCTGTCAGAGGAGGAAGAATGTAACTCTATAGATTTTTTTTTATAAATGTATACCTAATAGTATTATGTGTGTTTGTTTTGATCACATATTGTTGAGGGTGATGGGTTATTTTCGTTTTTCGTGATCGGCGCATTTTCGCTATCGTGATCCGTTTTTCTAGAGATTTTTTTATATTTTCGTGATCCGTGATCATGGAAATTTATTTTCTGTGAATCGTGATTGACAAAAAAAATCAACTTGTGAATCGTGATGAGACCCCCCCCCCCCCCCCCCCCCCCCATAAGACCCTTCATTGTTGTAAATATAATGGAATTGCATGTGACTGTCATACAAGTAGATCATTTGGCTGAAGTCAACTAAATCAAAACAGGTTTCGTTCACGGGGTGTATTCAAATATCGTATTTTCATTTAATGTCGACACACTTCGATGACTTACTTCAAAATAAATCTCTGCTTTAATACACACAATACTATATTTACAAATTTAAAGATTACTTTAAACTATTTCATACAAGACATTGTATATGAAAGTTATAAAATGGAGAATGAAACTGATCAGAAGAAAAAGGTATTTATCTATTTATCTATTTATCATCAGTATTTGTGTTTCGTGTATCTGTATTTGAAACCAACGCATGTTTTACATTTTCAATGAAAAAAATGAAATCGGCGCAAATAAAAGAATGACAATTTTAAAAACCGTCAAATGTCATACGCCTATTGACAGTGAGACGAGAAAGAAGAAACATTCAAATGTTTTGATAATATTACACAACATAATGTACCAGAATATTTGAGTAATCTAATTCCCCCAACAATCCAAAGTATAACTGTGTATGCACTACGCAATGGTAACGGTATAATGCTTCCATTCTGCAGACTTGCTTTAACTAATGAATCATGTATACCATCAACTATACGTCTATGGAATAATCTTGATACTTCAAACCGCGAAACAGATACAATAGGAAACAATTTTTCATAAGTGGGGGCACACTGACTGCCTAAGAGGGGGCCCGCTCCAGTCACGTTTTGGTGATTCCCTATGTAAGCAACCAATTTTTTTCCCTAAAAGGGGGGCCCGGGCCCCCTATCCCCCCCCCCTAAATCCGCCTCTAGGAAAATTCAAAACAAAACTCAAAAACTTGAATCCCAATAGTAATAAATACGTTCCGAAATATTAAAGTCGTAAACTTAACATTGTGCTTGCTCAACTTCGATGTTCTGCTTTCTTTCTTTATTATAATCTGTATAGAGGTAATATTATTTATGATCCATCTTGCCACTGCGGTGTGTATCTGAATTTTAGAAATAAAAAGACAGCTTTTAGAAAATCTTAGCTGGCTCCCAAATAACTGTCCATTAAATGTAAAACTATTAACACCAGTTAGTAAGTAAACTCATGATAGAAACCTGGATTAAATTTTATATTAACGCCAGACGCGCGTTTCGTCTACATAAGACTCATTAGTGATGCTCGAATCCAAACAAATTTAAAAAGGCCAAATAAAATACGAAGTTGACGAGCATTGAGGACAAAAAAACCTACAAGTTTTGCCAAAAATACAGCTAAGGTTATCTATTCCTGAGGTAGAAAATCCTTAGTATTTCAAAAATTCGAAAGTTTTGTAAACAGTTAACTTATCAAATGACCATATCAATGATAATTCATGTCAGCACACTACTGGGCTGGTGATACCCTCGGGGAATTAAAACTCCACCAGCAATGGCATCGACCCAGTGGTGTAAATAAACTCATACATGTATATATGCTTACTCAGACCCAAAATGAAAATAGCTTTAATAAAATTGAGAATGGAAATGGGGAATGTGCCAAAGAGACAACAACCCGACCATAGAAAAAAAACAACAGCAGAAGGTCACCAACAGGTCTTCAATGTAGCGAGAAATTCCCGCTTAAATATGTGTTTGAGCTTATTATAGGGTCAAATAGATTCCTTATTGTTTAGATATTAAAAAACATACCAAATGTACATCATCGTCTAAGGTTAAGTTGTGTGGTTTTTGTTGTTGTTGTTGTTGTTGTTGTTGTTGTTTTTTTTTTTTTTTTTTTTTTTTTTTAGTGTCCAATTAATATAAATGTTGAAAAATTGTAATGTTTGCATGCTCTTATTCATTGTATTGTTACATAATTATGTTATACGGAGAAAACTCAGTCATAAGTCTGTTTGACTTGTGTCGCATCCAATTTGTGTTTATGCAAATAAAATATGTTTTAACTGAAACACCGCTATTGCCCCATCATTAACTCCTTATAAAAATCAATTGAAAGTTTCTTAGAATCCTAATCATACAAGGCATTTTTGCTATTTCGATCCGCTTAATTTTTGTTTTGAAATTCCCAAAGCAAATCAAAGAATTTGCTATTCCTGAATATTGGGTTATAAAAAAGAAGATGTGGTACGATTACCAATGAGACAACTGTCCACAAGAGACCAAAATGATACAGACATTATCAACTATACGTCACCGTACGGCCTTCAACAATGAGCAAAGCCAGTGCCGCAAAGTCAGCTATATAGTTAGTACAGTTTTGTCAGTTTTTTCAGTTACGAACCTTTTATCATATGATATTATTCGCACCGATCAATAATTAATATGGAATTTAAACAAATATGATGAAGAAAACTCTGTTTAACTGATGTTTTAAATTTTTACAATATTTTGTATTTGAAAACATACAAACAATAGCACACATAATAAATCGCTGAAATCTTAGTGCAGATCCATGTAAAATTCAAGCTAAACTAAGTGCTTATAATCATAACTTTAACATTTCAAAATATTTAATATATGCGTTCGCTAATGTTATTTAAGCTCAATCATTCGAAGTTATGTTTTTGCACAATTTTATGATATGGAAAATGTATGCAGAATTTTATGGTAATTGTTTTGAAAATGCCATTAAGTTTCTATTAACATTGAACACGCAAACATTTACGGTAACTGGGAGTTTGCAAATTTCACGTTTGGCAGTAAGATCTACATTGCATGCTAAGTATAGGTACAGAGAATCTCTTTGTCAATTTGACGTTAAAATTTTTGCAACAACTTTTAAAGTGTTGCGCTGATGGAATGTTGCCAGGCTAAAAACCTTACGCTGTCGAACATTGCATTTCGATTATTGTATATTTCCAAATCAAGTTCGGCATTTTTTACAAAATGTTTTCGGGTATGACTTTTGGAACGCTTACGACTCCTACACACACAAAAAAAAAAAACAGTCACCAATATTACATGAGATATAAAAAAAATTACGGCTATTTTTAATCTCATAAATACATATAATGTAATCTAAAATCCGAAAATAACGACGACTACTGTTTGGTTTGACCGGGAACACTAACACAAACTGTTACCCGAAGCATATGAATTCAAATGTTACAAAACAATCAAACGCAAGCAAGAAACCAAAATATCGATGTCAGTCGCACATACTCAAAACGTTTCGGCAAAATTATTTAATTTTGATTGCACAAATTATTCCTAGCTCTGGTGCATTGTTACTTTTCTTAAGCCTTAGGCCAAATAAAAATATATGTGTGGTTCTAGTGACCATACCTTCCCTACTGTTTTGTCTTGAAATTAGCCTACCCTAAAGATTTTATTGTCATTTTTCATTAAGCACTGTTATAAAGTCAGAATGATGCTCCCATAGACTCAATGTAAAAAAAATAAACATAAAATAAAAAAAATCTACCTACCTACCCTAACTTTTTTTCAGATGTAACTGGAACCACACATACTATTTTATTTGGCCTTATAATGATAAATCATAGGAATAACAGTTCTGCTGTTTTTTCTTCAATTTCAATTTTATTTGTACATTTGACAAGAAATAAAAATATGCATGATTTATTTTATCAGTATTAAATCGCATATTTATAAGATCAAATATGATTGTACTTTAAATGTTAAATACAAAAACAAATAAACACCTACCCTTAAGGGTATTTTGAAAAACACATCATACTGCATTATTTAGTATTATTATATTTATGCGCTGTTTCAACTTAAAGACGTAAAATCTATATCATGAAAATGCTTTTAAATGGTTATTCCATACATTTTTTAGTTAAATTTGTAACAAGTATAAGATCGTTTATTTGGAGGGACTGAATTATTCAGGTTATGAAATTTGCCGATTTTCGAATGTCGACATTTTTATACAATAAAATTAACGGTACCAATTTTCTTGCACCAGATGCGCATTTCGACAATACATGTCTCTTCAGTGATGCTCGTGGCCAAAATATTTGAAATCCAAAGCTTATATAAAAGATGAAGCGCTATAATCCATAAGGTCCAAAAAGCATAGCCAAATCCGTGTAAGGAATCAGAGCTTTGCATGAGGGAGATACATTCCTTAATTTATAATAATTTCTATCATTTTGTAATAGTAAATTTTAATAACACAAAAAATCCGTATTTTCAATGTTCTAGGGAGCTCAAGTAATCAGTTATTGTTGTAACATGAATGTATATTAACTATGAAAACATATCGGACAATATGAATTAATGTAACCTCATTTTGACTGAAAGACTATCCATTTGTCCATGATACAATTAACACGATGACAGCGCTACATTTCACTTTTAATTTTATTTTGACGATTGTGTGATCCTAAAGTTGTAAGGTAACTTTGTTATGATTATTGTTAGCAAAGTGTGTCATTCAGGTACCAAACTTGATAAATGTGGTATCTAATATAAACCTATAACAAGTATAGAATAAGGACTTTCAATTGTATTTTTAAAAGCACTGTAGATGCAACGGTTCTATGCGTCTACGATAGCAGATAGGTAAATGAGTAGTTATTTATTGAACGTGAGTATGGCAAAAGATGTATTTTTGTTGCTCTCACGCAAATATAAGTTTAACGGCATGGTAAGGCACAAGTATCTATGTCGCCCAATGTACGTAATATTTGACTGACATTGTGATTTGAGTTATTACGTTATAATTATACAACGTCATATATATATATTGACCTCCTTATAATTAAAATAATTAAATAAGACAGAAAAAAAGGTAGCCCGCGGTTTAATGTACAAATGTATACTCATTCTAGATTTGATTCTGTCTTTCTTGCAAAAATCACTATCAAATTATAGCAATTTTACAAGTAGGACATTTACAAATACATAAATCATCCCTTAATTAGGTCAGTAAAGTGAGTTGAACATGTTTTCACTATACTATTGAAAACAAACTATTTCAAAAGTTAAACATGTCTTTGCTCTAATTGCCCAATCAAGTGATAGAACATTGAGAAAATGAAATATTAGGTATCACAAGCACGTTTATCGTAGACAAATCACTATTATTAAATCAATTTGAGAAGGAAATTTTGTTTTCTGGAAAGCACTCAAAGATTTTATCATTTACGGAACCGTCGCAAGTGAGTAACTTAGCATGTTCCAATTTCCGGTAATTGCAGACGACCTTGAGGAATGATGTATTTGCAGCATGCTGCTCTGTAGTGCGTTTTGTTTAAATTGGTAAAAAAAACTATTATTCATTTCCCGTATGGCTATGCTAGTCTAAAAACATCAAGACAAATATTTTCTTACGAAACAAAAGATATTTGTTTGAACTTCCGATTACTGTTGACTGACAAAATAGTTAATGCAATTATAAGTAATTCATATATTAAGAGTGATTTTGGGGTGAAAGGTTACTAGGTCTAATTGAACGTGGAGTATACAGATATAATACAGTGTAGTAATGGAAAGATAACACATTACATACAAAAGTGTATTCAAATCAATTAATTTCGCGAGCGATTTATTTTTCGCGACTTTCGCTAGTAAAAAAATAACGCGAATATAAATTGTCGCGAATAAGTAACACTTATGTTTCAATATTTAATTTCACCAATAAAAATTAGAAGATCGCGGTAATCAATGCCTGTGAAGTCGGGTGAAAAGGGCTACACGCGAAATAAAGTATCTGCGTAAACAAGTTGGTTTACAATTTTTATATTTACCATCTATCACACTAGTGTTGATGCTTACAGTACAAGACAAGACATTTGAAGAAATATAAACAAATACATATGTATACATGTAGGTAAAAAATACTGTCCACTCAAAATGCAAAAAAAATAAATAATCAAAGATACATGCACTAGGTTCGAAGGTTTATGTAATTTGGTACGTCATACGCGAGTTCCGTCTACAAACGGTTATCAGTGACACTTGAATTGACAAAAGATTAAAAACAAAGACAAATACAGCACATACTGAGTTGGAGAGCATTGATGATCTAAAAGTCCGAAAACTAATTCCGATCTCCAAAGTCATATGGATGACATATACAGTAGCTGCTTTATTTTGAAAACAGCATGCCAAAGCTTTTAAATACTATTTACATAATTATATTGTTCACTGTTAGTTTCAAATTTGTGTCCGATTAATTAAGATGTATTTCTAATTCCCGTGCGACAATAATGGCAAATTTCAATAACAGCTTCGAGGAAACTCGAAATACTAAATTTATGCACGAAATAGGAAACAAAGCATTGAAACAAATTAGTTGAGCTACATTTAACCTTTATAGTCGTATTGTGTTAATTCATACAGCGAACTCCAAATGTAGAAATAATGACGTTGTTGTTATGGCTATTCAACCTGACAATCATTCATTTCGCGCATGCTCTGCTTCTCTCTCTGGAGTACAGTGCACACAGTTCATCTTAAATTCGATTTGTTTCTTGTTCTAGGTATGTAAATTGTTATTAATGATATTTGCTAGTATGAAAGATCTTTCATTTTTCACAAAATAGAGTCCTTAGAATAACTGCTAACTAAGATTGAATATTCATATTAAATGACCAAACTTGCTCGATAATCTTAATTATCGTCCTTCCCTCCGCCTATATCACCCTGCTCTGTTGCTCCGTAATTCTCGTATCAAGACTTCAAAACGAGACCAGGCATTATCAGCGACGTCACAATGTGAGATGAGAAGTTATCAGCGATGTCACAATGCGAGAGGAGACGTTATCAAGCTTGCTTTTGTCAAGCGTAAAACTGTCTTAGGGAGAAAAAAACGACAAGTAATAAACGATAAAAAGATAATCGGGGTTTCTTCGTATAGATATCGTAAAATATCAGCAGCGAGCCACAATGTGAAACTTTTTGGCGAGTAAGCGTAGCGAACGAGCTATAAAGTTTCACATTGTGTCGAGCGGCTGATATTTTACGATATCTATACGAAGAAACCCCGATTATCCGATTATATAAGCGAATGTGTAGAAAACCCGATAATCTATACAAAGACGTCACATAAACTATTAAAAAGGACGATTGGGTTATGATAATAGACAGTATATCTGAACACAATGATTAAAAAATGCATATCTTCAGTGCTGTCTCGAATTATGTAATTCCTATAGATAAATGAATTACAGTGTATGATCAATTATAGGTTGATATGTTTGGACTATTTTTTTTTCCGAAAATGTCATAAGTAGTTATCAAAGGTACCAGGATTATAATTTATTACGCCAGACGTGCGTTTCGTCTACGTAAGACTCATCAGTGACGCTCATATCAAAATATTTATGAAGCCAAACTAGTACAAAGTTAAAGAGCATTGAAGATCCAAAATTAGTTAATTCGATATCAATATTATGCCATAAGCAGGTTCGAACTAATACGCTTCTGAATTGAGCTTAAACTGTATAACATAAGGGTCAATGTAACTATTATACCACTAGTGATGCTGAAAAACATCAAGCGGCGTTTAAACTTTTCAATTCCATTTACATTTTTTTGGCAATCATCAGACGATTTCCCATAATTTCGTATGGTGAAAAGCGTATGACTTTCCACAATCAGTATCAGGTATATAGTTGCAAAAATGTGTACGACGGACCCGCCTACTTACCAACATTGCCGATATGGCTAAAAATAGAGCATAGTGGGGAAATGCAGATTTGGCTTATATCTCTGAAACTAAATCAGTTCCACTAAATTATAATCAGATTTATTTCTATCTGCCTTGAAATTTTCAAACTAATTTAACAAACCGTTGATTGATTGCTGACCAAAATTGTCAATTGACCCCTTAAGGAGTTGTTGCTCTTAATAGAAATTTATTTTGTCAAATTTTGTAATTTTTTACAAAAAATTTTCTCCACTAAAACTACAGAGAAAAAATCAGCCAACTTGGCTATAATCATTGTTAAAAAAATAACACGCCTCCCAACCTGCCAACATGGCCGCCTTAGCTAAAAATAGAACAAAACTCAATGCTTGGCCTATATCTTTTAAACTACAGCAAAAGTATAATGGTTGCATTATGTCATGCATCAATTGTAACCAAATAAATCAGATAAGAGAGACGGGTGCGGGAATTTCTCGCTACATTGAAGACCTGTTGGTGACCTTCTGTTGTTGTTTTTTTTCTATGGTCGGGTTGTTGTCTCTTTGGCACATTCCCCATTTCCATTCTCAATTTTATTTTATGTTCATTAGAGCCTCAATTTTTATATTATTATTTATTGGATAAATGTAGGGTAATAATTCATTATGCATTGTAACGAAAATTCGAAATATTACATCAAATATTTAAAACGAAATTTAGTCTTACATAATTATTGAAATTTGAACATTCCAATTTCCATATTTCAGAAATAAGATATGCATGTTAGCAGAAAACAAACAATAACAAATCTAATATAATCGTAACCATCATTCGTAAGCAAAATATGGATTTCATATTTTTGCAAAGTTCTATTTCGTTGCGTTTTTCTTTCTGTTATACAATAATTGGGCAAAGATTGAAAAGTAATGATTTAATCTAAATGTAAATCAAGAATTCCAGTTGGCTTAAGTTATTCTTTTCCATTTATATAATAATTTGTTGCGTATTTTCCATTTCTAATTGAATATTGGCTGTACAAGAGATTTTTCTGACTAGTCTCTTCTTAATCTTTTCATTAAAGCATCGCGAAATATAAGGTGTCAAAAATGTATGTCTTGAGAACGGTGTAACCTCGATATCATAATTATGTTTTTGATCAAATTTGCGGTTGAAGGTTGTTCAATGTGAATAGTAAATGTGATCTCCAAAATATAACAGCTTTTGAGAACACATGTGAAAATAGGTGGAATTACCTGGACAATCATTATCCATGCAAACCGACAAAACAAAACAAAAATAAAAAGCTAAATGAAAAATACGATTCTGCAAAATACTTGCACATTAAATACTTATTTAATAACTGTGTGTTACAGTAAATTGGTACCGTTAATTTTTTTTATGAGATATGTAATTCCTGATCGCTTCTAGTGCAGGATGTCTTGGATTCACACATACATGTACTTATAAACAGTAAAAGATAGCATATATTATCGTTATTCAATTATAAATGTAACAATATAGCGGAGCATGATACATAAATGTTTTCCTTCGTTTTTAAGACATATCAATCTAGAGTTTTATCTCGTTTTTACTGTTCATTGATCGTGGTTTTTCGATTTAAATTTCAGATTTTTGTACTATGTAAAATTTATTTGAATGTATACGTCCGCTTTTAATTTCACTTCAAAATATACTTTGACAGAAGAAGTGTATAAAATTCATGGATTTGTGTGACCTCGATTGTTTAGCTTAGTTTTAGACAGTATATGGTTTGGACAAAGGGAATTTCGTTGATCTGTTAATTAGTAAATGTATTTGTTCAGTAGCAAATATTAGAGACGTATTTAGTTTACAACATGCTAATGCAATATGAATATTTTATGTTATTTTGTATAATTCTGAAAATCTGTCTCCGTTTTTTATTTAACTTGCAAGCTTTAAATGTAGACTCATGACCTCAAACTTATCACTTGCAACCTCAGAAACATAATTTTTATACCCAGCCTTCCCTCGCTCCCCGCGATTTAAGATAAATGCAGATCGTGATGAGGTCGTGGTATGAGCGGCATGAAAATCTAAATTTTCGTTGTGTTCATAATGCTTCTTCGTCCTTATCACACTTATAACAATCAAGCTACGAATATACCATGTTATCAGCACGTTTATTCTGCGACCTCACTACGATTATCACGATCGTACTACGTTCGTCACGCTTCTACAGCGATTGTTTAACAGGCTCATAACACGTTCAAACTGCGATCTAACTACTTAATACAGCCCCAGTCCCACTAGACCACGATCGAACCACGCTCACCGCGATCTAAATTAAATTCAGATCGTGGTGAGGTCGCGGTATGAGCGGCATGAAAATGTAAATTTTTGTTGCTTTCACGATGCTACTACGTCCTCATTACGCTTCTACAACGATCCCGCTACGATTATATATAACACGTTCTCACCGCGCTTATTCTGCAACCTTACTACGCTTATTAAGATCTTTCTAAGCTCATCACGTTCTCACTACGACCATACCACGAGTTATCCGATTGCAACACGATCTTACCACGCTTCTACTGCGATTATAGCACGTTCTTACCACGATTACACTACGTTCAAACCGCGATCTTACTACGCTCTCAGCAATAACGTCAACATCGTGTTCAATATCAATACAGTATCATTCCTTCAGTTCTATTTCTGATTGATGCATGTACGTAGATTTCTCGAAAAAAATACAGTCATGCCATCAAAATCTACTAGAACACGTGGACGTGGTGTTAGGGTTGATGTAGAGGCAAATGGAGCTCTGATAGTAACGAATCTTGATCAAGTAGAGATGTCGGACCGACCAATCCGACCTAAATTACAACCTATTGCTGGTCCATAAAGCTGAAATGACGATATTTTACTGAACGATAGCAGATATGAAACAATAGATGTAAGAAGATGTGGTATGAGTGCCAATGAGACAACTCTCAATCCAAGTAACAATTTTTAAAAGTAACAATTATAGGCAAAGATATGGCCTTCAACACGGAGCCTTGGCTCACAACGAACAGCAAGATATAAAAGGCCCCCAAAATTACTGGTGTAAAACCATTCAAACGGGAAAACCAACGGTCTAATCTATATGAAAACAAGAAGTATGGTTGAGCCGTTAGAGAAAATGGACAAGAAGTCCCAGTTACATACAGACAAACAAAACCTGGAGAGAATTAATATATTTTATGGGAAAATGACAATGAGAATAAATGCCTACCGCGCCACGTTCTTCTTACGACCTGACTACGTTCACACTACGACCATCATTCTCATTGTCATTTTCACATAAAATAAATAAAAAAGCTCCTTAGATTTGGTTTGTCTGTATATAATTATCCATTTGCTCTACCGATTCAACCATGCTTCTCGTTTCTATATAGATTAGACCGTTAGTTTCCCCGTTTAAATGGTTTTACACTAGTAATTCATGGGGCCTTGTATAGCTTGCTGTTCGGTGTGAGCCAAAGCCGTACCTTGGCCTATAGTGGTTTACTTATAAATTGTTACTTGAATGGAGAGTTGTCTAATTGGCACTCACACTACATCACCCTATATCTATTGACACATGTGTGTCATCTCTGCTATCGTTCAGTAGGTTGTAATTTAGGTTGGATCATCTCTGCTGGATCAGAATTCACTACTATCAGAGCTCCCTCTGCCTCTATATCAACCCTTACCGCCACGCCCACATGTTCTAGTAGATTTTGGTGGCATGACTGTATTTTTTTCGAGAAATCTACGTATTAATCAGAAATAGAAGGAATGGAACTGTATTGATATGGAACACAATGTTTACGTTATTGCTCAGAACGTAGTTATAGAACGTATGAACGTAGTATATTGATTGAT
The DNA here is from genome assembly GCF_963676685.1 of Mytilus edulis. Lineage (NCBI taxonomy): Eukaryota > Metazoa > Mollusca > Bivalvia > Mytilida > Mytilidae > Mytilus > Mytilus edulis. The sequence goes on from NC_092352.1 coordinate 60,637,799, forward strand.
TGTTGGTTGCTAAACGTCCAGTGGCAAATACTTCATGCATGTTCAGGTCGAGAACAAGTTAGCAATGAATACAATATGTAGGTTTTGTAACAATAGAGGCCAACTTGGATGATGTTCGGGAAAATTTGGACTGCAACAGGAAAAAGGGTATATTGGGTACCGAACAGAAAATTTGCCTTGCAACAGGCCACCTACGGACCCCTCAGAGAGTTGTTGCAAGGGTTCTTAACGTGCAAAGATCGTGGCACTCCCTTTACACGAGGCATCGGATTTAACGAACCCATTCTGACCGGACGTGGCTGCAAACTTGATACATCCCGCACAACCAAACTGACGCCCCACTTTGGCAAGCGTTTGACTGCCGGTCGGGAGAAAAACAAGTGAACGTAGTATAATCGTGGTAAGAACGTGTTATAATCGCAGTAAGATCGTGTTGCAATCGGATAACTCGTGGTATGATCGTCGCGAGAACGTGAAGAGCGTAAAAAGATCACGATAAGCGTACTATTGAGGTCGCAGAATAAGCGCAGTGAGAACGTGGTATAATCGTAGCGGGATCGTCGTAGAAGCGTAATGAGAACGTAGTAGCATCGTGAAAGGAACGAAAATTAAAATTTTCATGCCGCTCATACCGCGACCTCTCTACGATCTGAATTTATTTTAGATCGCGGTGAGCGTGGTGCGATCGTGGTCTAGTGGGACTGTGGCTTAATGGTCGTAGTGAGGGCATAGTAACGTTGCTGTGAGATCATAGCGAAGTCTTTCCAACTAGAAATGTGATTTCGCTACGCTCTCGATACGATGGTACAACTTCCTTTACGATCTCACTACGCATCTTCTACGACCTGATTTCGCCATAAACGCACGACGATTGTTTTGAACATGTTCAAAGTTTGTCTACACTCATCACGATCATTAAGACCTCAAAGCGACCGTACCACGACCTTACTGTGATCTACACGAGCGCACTACGATCTTTAATATTTGTTCTTTTTTCAGAGATCGTATTACGATCGGGGACATGTGTGACGGGGGTTTTATATCCACAGACACCTTTAAAATTTGTTCCTAATTAACTCTTTCTATATAGTGGATCTGGCGATGCCGGATTTGTTGACTTTGTTGATGTACTAAAAATAAATATAAAAGAAGATTGAAACATTTGCTGCGATTTATATAATCGCGTTATTTGCAGCTATGTTTGACTTTGAGGGGTTTTGGCATTACTTGGCGTCCAGATGGACTGACATCAACCGGTGTCCGTCTGTCCGTTGTCGTCAACGTTTTTTTTCTTCAAAATCTTCTCCTCTGATACTATACTGCGTTTTCAAACTAAGCAAGTTCAATGATTCATAAATAATGAACGTATTTCAAAAGTCGGAATGAGACTTATAAATAGTTGTGCATCGATTCTGACGTAACAGTATGCATTTTTGATCTTGTTTCAATTGGTAAATGGTCGTAACATTCCGTAATAATTAGTGAACCTCCATAATTCCAGACGATTAGTACATCCTAAGAATAAGTATTTGGTTAATTATATTTATGTCTTATTATTAGTTGATTGGTACATTTTGTATTTAGAGAAACTGTACCAATTGTTGTATTCTGATTTTCTGTTCGACTAAAAACAACAAACAAGAAATATCTATGGATAGCTTTTTCATTGTTATAGACAAAATTGTTTTTTATTGTATAATAGCATCTCGTGCTGTGTAAAATAATTGTACGATTTGTCAATTACAAATAACAGCGCGACACGACCTAAAGAAATTGACTTTCTTTCCGAAGTTAAACATGCTATAACCCATTTGTTTTTCACATCAGTCTTCCAGATCAAAGCATATTATTACAGTCATTTCCAGGAGACGTATTCTATCAAACCGCTATGAAATATTCCATTTCTAATTGTCTTTGTTGTCAAACACTAATTAAGGGTTCTACAAAACGTTTTGCTGTCGTAGATTTTCTTTTTGTCATGCAAAACGTTGCAAAGCTAAAGAACGTCATCCGGGAGAATACAAATTATTATATTGGTTTGCCAACATTTGATATAATTTGAAATAATCTATTTTTCTTCTAATACGAGTGATTTAAGCCTTTGCAGACGACAGTTAATCGCGCGTGCTAGGGCTTCGGAGATTTTCATCGAATATCTAATTTTTCTTTTATAAAGAAAGATTGATGTTCAAATAGTGGTCACAACACATTTAAAAAGTGCTTTAAAACTATTTAAGCTGAAAGAAAAGGTTCACTGTTTGCTCTGAAAAGCGTACAGCAGGACCCAATCGTAATCCAGCCATTTTTGTTTATCTAGTGTCTATGAACGTGTTAATGTTCATCGGTCAGTAATACCGCGAGGACATGATAATTGGTTAATTAACAGACTACTAATTACTTGTAATGTTGTGGGAGTTGTATCTATGTTGAACACCTCAGAACTATGTGGAACTGTAACATTTACTTATTCTTTTAATTATAAACCTTTGAATACATACGGGTGCTTTCAGCGTTAATTTTGAAGTTTTTAGTGACTTGTGATGTTTTTATAGTGAATACAATGATAGAATTTATATTTTTGCGAGAGTGACCATATTTGAACTCATGCCACTCATACGTAAAGAACGAGACAGAAGTGAACTTTTGTATGGATTATGTTTTGACGTAAGTATTGTATTACTTAAAATTTTTTTTTTTTATAGTGCGGAAGGATCTAAACGACAAAATTAAACGAAAATGTAGATTCGGAATCAGGTCGAACTTTTATAATGGTACTAAAATGAAAATTTCATAGGAACAATAGTGTTTACATAGTTAAATGTAACTTGACTGTGTTATTTATTTACTTTTTATGTTTTACAATATATATACATGTACATGTCACGTATACGGCTGTTTAAGGTACAATAGGTATATTTGGCATCTTCATCAAGCGCCATTAAAAACTTTCTGAGACTCTAGTGTCGGTTTCACGAAAAGTCATAAGATTAAGATTAATCGTAAGTCATGGACAATTCAGTAAACTTAGTATATTACGCTTAAACTTAGTCGTAAGAATTTTTGTGAAATTGACTCGTTTTTCCGTCATTCATTATGATGTTTCTTTTAAAATAACTTCAAAAGAACTATGAGTAAAGGAAAAACGAAAAATTATCTATAAAGGAAACTCTGAAGAAGATAATGATGATTTATACGAGAAAAACTGTGATTTTATATGCTGCACTGTCTTTATAGTTGTTTGGTACATTTCGTCAAGTACAATTCCAATATCGGGAAATTGTTTTGATGCAGAGTATTTCTTGTCAAAAAATATGGTTATATGCTTTAGTTGGGCACGATTATGACAGCAATGATGTCTGACTGCGCTGTCTGTACTTGAATGTCCCTCTGCGGTGGTATTTTTCGCTCCTCTTGAATACTTGAGTTCGATCAAAACATTGTACGAAAGGTAGCATCATTTAAGTCTGTAAATATGATTTAATTTATAATCTAGATTTTTTAGTAGTTTTTAGTTGTTTATCTTATAATTTTGTTAATTGAGAAAAATGTATTTTACAAGTTTTTAAACATAAATGGAAAAAAATAAACTTCTACCTATTAAAAATAACCTTACTTTCTCCAATATGTCTCAAGTTTTATTCAGCAGAGCCTGAGCTAGAAGTAGATCAGCGTATATAAAAATCAAGCCGGCCACTAAACTTCAAATATTTTGTATTTTCAATTTCTTGTAAAAGAAAAATTATCAGCTTCAGGAGATAGTTGAACGGATGGTTTGTTTCCATTAAAAATTTCGTTAAAATGATAATTACATTTTTGTTGTAAAAATATTGAGATTGGTTAAAAAATATCTTGTTCTTGTATGTTTTTGGACACTGTATTTTATCTTAATCTAAAAAAAAAAGGTAAATGCATTATTATAGTACACTGACACCCTGAGTATACTATTTTGTATCGGGCTATTTCACGAGGTAACAGTAGACAGGAAGTACTAACACATTATTCTGACGCCGAGCCGACAAGTCTTTGTTTTTACTACAAGTTTAAGGGCATACGATACAGTTACAGGGAAGGTAATGACGTTGCTAACGTAAAATGTCATTTTCGCGACGTCAAACTATGACATGTCGGGAAAAGATGCATTTTTCGACTGATTTTTATCATTCAAACTGATTTAATTTGAAAACGAGTGCATGGACCCCTATTTTTTAAAACAGCAATTCGTTTCATTTTGCAAGGAGATTATGTGACCCAAATTTTATAAAACTGTAAATAGCGCAATTTTTTCATTTTGATAAACATGCAGCAAAAAATGACGTTTTTTCCTCTATTCATGAACATTTGATAAATATTGAGATATTTCGGAATAAAAATTGAATAATTTTTAATGATACTTTTTAAATACAAAAATTACCGATTATTTAACAAAAAACAATTTGTGTTTATCTTTTAAAACAAAAAAGTAATGTCTTTCTTTCGAAAAAGAAAATTCGGACACAAATCTAAATTTTGAGCAAATATACAAAATTTCGACCTTATTTTACTCAAAAAGTAGCACATGAAGGTATATTTTTTATTATATATTTGATTTAATGAGGTAAAAAATAGCCTATATGCAAATTTTCATCAACTTGTAAATACAGGTTCAAAACTGTATCGTATGCCCTTAATGCCGCGCAGCAAATACCAATTTTAATGTCCTTGATTTGGTACCTTGATTACTCGAGTTGAACGCGCTACCACAAGATCGACCGAGATGGCTAACTTGTTAAGAAATCACTAGGGATGCTCCTGAAAGGACAGTAACATGCATATGCTGCGATATTATTGGTTAACTAGTTTTGCATATCTCAATTCCTCCCTATCTCAATCTCAATCCCTTTTATCTCGATATCAATAGAATAGAAATCAGTACAGAAAATCAACTCAAAAGAACTATCATGAATAAAGAAGAAACGAAAATTATCTAAAAGAAACTCTTACGAAGATACTGATCTAATATGCCAAAAACATTTAGATGGAACATTAGAAATACTGAAGAGGGTGCATGGCCTGAATGACACGAAACATGTAGAAAAAAACAACCACTGACAACATTCCTGACCTGACATGACACAACATAATTAATATTTAGATAACACAACAGACAACTCCTGACAAGTTTACAGAATTGTATGTCGAACACACGTGCACTAAGATGGAAAATACGACAACTGACGCGTTTTCAGAATTGAAAATTTAAATACTATATTAATGAGTGTTCTTATGGAGAAATAAACATTTAAGACTTATTTCGAATGGCAAAACCTTTAAAATATTTGTTTATTATTTATAAGATGGCATTTAAAAAAAAATATTTTTTTAACTTTATTTGATCACTCAGACACAATACATATATACGTGTAACAAGAGGAATACAATATTTACATATATACAAACAATACAAAAAAATGGTGGGCATAAGTTATAACAAGGGAAAAAACATAAAAAAATATGAAAGATACATGTATATAAACTATATATGTATATATTGTCGGCCTATGTAAATTTGTGTCCAAGTTTTGAAAAAAAGGCGAAAAGCGAGAAAGCACATTATATGTATGTATCAAGTACATGACTAAGTGCAAATAAAGCAAACAAATGGTTTAATATATACGGTAACCTTTCATCTGAACAATTATAGTTTGCTGATCGCAGGATAAAAAAAAAAAAAAACAACCGCTGGCTTTAAATATGTGTTTCCCTTGTTTTTTTTTTTTTTAATTTGATATAGATGTAAATACTGATAATTCATTTGATATTTATCGACCTATTTGAACTCGTTGTCATACTCACTTAAAGACTTGATTTAAAGATGTACTTAGGTGATGTTTTGGAGTTCGTGTCAAATTTTCGGACACCTTGGTGTTTTTCCATACAAAACCAGGTAAAATATTTTGCCCAATAACACCCATTCATTTTTTCATATAAGACAAAAGCTCATGAAAGGTCATTTACAAAAATTTTAGAAGATTCTTAAATTTTTTCTTTTGTTTTTGGAACTAAATATTACCAATGCAATCATAAGGTAAAAGTCCGAGTCAGCCTTTTCCCCGGCATATTTTAAATCTTAAATATCTCGAAAAGGAGGTCCATGACCTATTAATATTTTTAGCTTATTTCTATCCTTGAAGAATGCTCTATCAGCTTAAAGTATCAATTTTAAATTCTTGATTTATTAATTTTCAGCTAATCTCACCTAAGTACATCCTTAATATATCTGTTCCAGCATTTGATTTGTGATAATTTTATGGGTTTTTGTTTTTAATTTTTGAATGTGACTTACAAATGTATGATTTTATTTTTTTGAATTAGTAGTTATTCGCACCCAAAACTAATTTTCTAAAACTAATCTTTGATCGGGAGCGTGCTTTGTAAAACGTCTTACATAATATACATTTAAATCGAAGGGTTATTGAACTTATTCGCAAATTAGATAAGTGTTTCATTTATGACTTTCTCGCATAATACAAAATGTATGCATTGTTTTCAAATTGGTTTTCCTTTTCTATAACAAAAATGGCAACTGAAACATTTACGATATCTAAAGATAAGTTATGTAAATGTTTTGGAAATTTGAAACTCTTCCAAATAACCTTTCATATGCGACAATTCATTAATCAGTTACGATACTTCTGTGCGGGAGGTTAATTTTGCTTTGTTTATTTGCAAGTTTATGATTAAAAGAACTGGAACGATAAATAAGTTTGTACCGAATTTCTACTAGTTCAGCTGTACCGTACTAATATGACCACTAACAAGCTCATGATATCTTTTTTTAGCACAAGAAAGAGGACCTAATGATGTATACTTTTATACTTTAAATATTTTTCATAAATGTTTCTATCAGAAAACCATCTTTTTTATTACACAGTAGGTATAGAAAAGAAAATTAAAAAGCATATTTGTGATCTTAAAAATAACTAATAATAGATGCCAGGATTAAATTCTGTGATCTTAGAATTATTTTTTTTTTTGGGGGGGGGGGGACCGTCTTTAAATTCCTTAAAATCTAAGGACATTGTTAAAATAGAATAAAAGCTATTCCCCTTTTACGAAAGTGACTGCTTGTGATAAAATCATTGCACACAATTAACATGGTGGAATCAACAAACAATCAGTGCACTGTTGTCTAAAGTCATAAAAACAAACAAACAGCGTTACACTTTCTCTCAATGCTATGCGACTGTGCACGACTTTAATTCGACCATTCACGACTTTATCGCGACTCCATCCCGACAACCAAATGAAAACATATTTGATAATTCCGATTAATTTACGATCTCTACGCGATCTTTACTTGACTAGCTAGAGAAAATCAACTATGCTCGATCTCAGCCTGATATCGACCAGACCAGATCGACCTGATCGTAAATGGGTCGTAATGATAGTCGGAAATTGGTGAGGTATACACAATTTCAGTACAAAAACGTCCGAATGTTTTATTTCCCGACGCTTTTGGGTGGGCATAGTGTTACACTTGTCCGTCCGTAAGAACGTCCATGCGTCCCAACATTATCAGTTTCCGTTTTCTAATTTTATTTAAATTTTGGCTCAACCAAATTTTATGAAATGTATACACAATGGTTAGTACCATAACACAGTTCAAGTGCGAATTTGTTACATGCCAGATGGGACATAATCTGTATTCCATGGACACATTCTCCGTTTATTTGAGTGGCTTCAGTAAAAGGCCTGAGTAAAATCATACATTTAAAATATCTACATAGAAATAATTTAAAAGCAGTTTTATTTGTGGTCAAAGTGGTAAGAGCTCAGAGAGGCAGGTTAAAAGCTGTGCGGGAGCTTGAAGAGAGCATAGAAGACAAATTAAGAGGTGTAAACAGCAACGGGCGCCGAGAAATGTAGGCGAGGCAGTGACTGACACGGCGACCACTGTGTTGGCAGTATGGGAGACTTGCACTTACTCAACGAAGAGGAACTAAATGTTTATAAAAAAATCTTCATAGTAGACGCTGATTATGGTGGGAGCTTTTATTGCTCTTTTCTTGAAAATGACACCACAAAATGAGATTTGTCACTGGATTAGTTCATAAGTTAAATAGCAATATACAAACATTTTACCATCCCCTTTCCCTTGCTTTCTTACAAATAAAGCGTACTGTTTGTGTCATATATGTGCATAAGGATGTATAATCAGTGTTTTTTCATAGATTTGATATCCAGTAGTTAATGGTGAAAGATAATTCTTTTTGGTTTATGGCAACAACCTGCATGTATTTGCTAAAAAAATATTGCAAAAAGAGGGCAAACATGTCACATGATTTCCCAAAATTTGTCCGAAAGTAGAATGTTAATACCCTGAAATGATACCTTTTCGGAAACTGTTTACTCATATTTATCAAGCGATTAAATTAATTTGAAATTATTGTCTTTCGTCTAATTTTTGTGAGAAATTGCGTCAAAAGTTTGAACAAAAATTTTGGCCATAAGATGACCTATTATAGTTGTTTTTAATATCTGTGCCATTTTGTGTTCTGTGAAGAGTTGTCTCATTGGCAGTTTTTTTTTTTTTTTTTTTATACTACAAACAATTTTGGACAAACGGAAAATAAACCATCTTTGAAAGATAACTTAGTCATCAGCAGTCTAATAATGAATTTTATTGCACAGTTACTTTCATATATGAAAAATGCATCGGGGCCAAAATGCAGGATGTTCTTCCCTTCCGGACATACTGAGATCATCCAAGGTTTTGTTTGGTCACGTGTTGCTGTGTTTTTAGTTTTCTATATATTGTTGTGTTATGTGGACTGATGTTTGTTCTCTCGTTGGTTTTTTGTATTTTGTGTCGATTTGTTTTCGACCTTTGAATTTGATTGATCCTCAACGACTTTGGTATCTCTTGTCTCTCTTTTGAAATTTTAACTCTCCTTGCAAAAGTACAGATATGTACTGTACATGGAGGAATTTTTGTAAAGTAAAAAATAATGTTGCCAATGTCTTTTTGCAGAAATATATTTTTGAGAGTTAACCAGATCTGCACACACTTGAGAGAATCGTGTAGCAGTCATTTGTTCTCGTGTATGGTCGAGTGGAGATCGAAGAGAGGTCGAAGGTGGTCGTGAAGGGATTTGGTATTGGTCGAGTTGGTCAGTGATAAAATAATTGTATTGTAACTGTATGTAAAAATTGTTTGTATCTATGTATCTATGCAAATCAATATTCTTTTGCCTTATTCATGTATGCTCTGTATGCCCCTTGTGGGCCCTTAATTGGAAATAAAATATGTTCTGTTCTGTTCTGTTCTGTTCTATAGAAGTCGCAGTGATCTGAAAGCGATCGGGCATTGGTCTAGTTAATCTTGAAATGATCGGACATTAGTCGAGTACAGGTCGAAATGATCGAGTACTAATCGGTAAAGTTTTTGTATTCCGACCAAACTCGATCTCTACACGACCCCTTCCCGATGAATTCGACCGCTACTCGACGAGTTCTCGATCTCTTCTCGATCCTTACTCGAATGTTTTTGACATGTCAAAAATTCTTGGGTAGAAAGTCAGATCGATGACGACCAAAGTAGATCAACCCGAACAGTCTGGTCGATTGCGTCAGACCAGTCTCAAGATCACTTAATTTGTCTTGATTGGGCTTAGTCGAGTTGATCTGATAGGCAGTGTGAACCTAGCTTTAGGAAATAACTTTTTTTGTAATCTAATTTTCATCACAACAGATATCATATCATTGTTCTTAGGTTGGGAGTTCGAATCCTGCTCGTTGTAAGGTGCGTTTGACTCCGATCTTAATTGTCCAGGAATGGCTGTTCTTGCCGAAGGTTATTCACGGGTACTCTTGACTTCCTCTGTCCAATAAAAACTTACCGCAATAATATTGCCCAGTGTGTCAAAAGTGGCTTTAAACACAAGCAGTTTATCCATCATTGCATTGTTATTTATGTCGGTGAATAATCGCTCATTAATTTTAATCATGACTTGTCATTTCCAAAAAATCTGCAAATTTGAAAATGAAATAGATGAAATAAAGGGTTCAATTGTTTTGTCTGAACTGATTACTCGGACAGTACCAAAGACATAGCCACAATTTAAAGAAACCTTTATTTATTAATAGTCTAAGGTCAACTTTTACGATCTTTAACAGGCGGAATTGTGCTCTTTAAAATTTCAGAAAAAAATATATAAATGTATTTAAAATTTCGTATTAAAATTCTAATCATTGGGTTCACTGCAGATGATACCTTTTAAGACAACCAGTTCACCACCAGCAGTGGAATTGACCTAGTTGTAGAAATAAAAAACAATTATTACTACGGCGATAGAGATCAGTAGTACAAAATGTCTTGTTTTATCTGCACTTTTAATATGTTTTCAACAAGTTCACTTCCGTGGCCGATATGTTTTCTTGTGTGATAATAATCAAAACAAAATTATAGCCTATGTCACTTTGACAAATTATTTATCGATAGAATCATTATTTTCTTCTTCCAAGACGCACAAAAGTCAGTCTTTAATTTGGCCTGAAATTATGGAAAAATAAACACTTTAACCTTGATCAATAGTACACAGACACTACAATAACCTCGAAATCAGTTAGCGTTAATGATATGCAGTCTGTGTTGTGAAATGTTCATTTCAATTTTCTATTTGTCAACTATCGCAAAATGGTAATTGAAGACACGCTTCACATCAACAAAATAAAAGGTTGGAATTTGCTTTAGTGATATTTGTGATAGGACAGGCTTTTGACACATTTTATGATATCAATTTAAAAAATAACGAGGGTATATATGTGTTGTGTATACTTCATTGTGAGATCGTGTAGGTATTCCCATATTGACACCAATTAGTTCAGATTGCAATATAGCTTCACAGGAACAATACAAAATTACATGTCATATGAACACTTACATGTAGTAATATTATGCAATAGAACACATTGAACAACCAAGTTCTCGTCAGAAGTGCGTGACAGTAAGATACTAACTCTTAATTGTATTTAGGTTCAATTTGCTATTTCAGGAATACAACGTTATGCGTAACATTTTCAAAAGTGTATACATTGTACCATGTACATGTATCAGCTTTCCATAAAATGTCAGCTAGATCTTTTTGACAAAATTGTCAAGCCCATTTTGTTGTATGGGTCTGAAGTATGGGGTTTTAGTAATAATGAGGTATTAGAAAAGATACATTTAAAATTTTGTAAATAACTTTTAAATCTGAAATCCTCAACACCAAACTATATGGTTTACGGGGAACTAGGTTCCGGTTCCGGTTGACATAGATATAAAAGTTCGAGCAGTATTATTTTGGGCAACCGACCGTGCGAGGGCTGTATAGCCAGTCAAGGTCGTTAAACACCACCACATATATATTTTGGGCAAATTTGATATTCGGCAAACAAGCAAAGTTTTCCCTGTATATTGTATCAACTTTCTCGCCATATGAATGTTCATTTTAACATTCTGAATCAGACTAAATGGATTTTTTGTCAAAAACATATTTCAAGATTGTGGTTTCTCATATATATGGGAAACACAAAATTTTATAGATAAAGATTGGTTAAAAACTGTTATAAAGCAAAGACTGTTAGACCAGTTTCTTCAGAATTGGAATTCGCTTATTCAAAATTCGTCAAAAGCTATTAACTACAAAAATTTTAAGAAAAACTGGGAGTTTGAGGAATATTTTAATATTTTGAACTTTAAAGTTGCCGTTAATTGTTCTTTGTCGATTTCGAACGACAGATAACAAATTGCCGATTGAAACAGGAAGGTGGCAAAATGTACTGAGAGAAAACCGTGTTTGCCATCTATGTAAATATCGACAAATTGGTGACGAATATCATTTATTAAAACACCAGCTGAAAATTCCGTAACAGATTTAAATAGAAACGTACGTGCATACAGACTTGTACTCGCACATCGTTAAGACAATGACAACTACATTTGTATTAACCAAATTTCAAATGAAGTGGATATAAGCAATCTGTTATTAAATTAATTCTCTTTTAGCTAACAAATTATATGTACTTAAATCAGGTTTTGGCTTCACACATAGTGAACTAACACTTGTCATAAGCGACAACCAAATGTTGTAATTGACCTATTAATCATAATAATTGTTTGTGTCTCTAAGATGCATGCGTTCGTATTGTCAATGATTTATATATCTACAATAATGATATTCATTTTTTTTTTAATTCAAAGCAATACAGGAAAATACCAATAATAACAAAAGATAACACAATGTCTATGGATTTACTTAAGATTTCGAATTAGCAACTTCTTCTCCAATTTAAGAAAAGGGAAAACACATCTAGGTAGAGCAAACTGTATCCCTGTCTGTCCAAAGTCAGCGGGACGAGTATGGTTGTAAACATCAGATGTGATACTTATATTTACCTTTGAAATCAATGTAAAATCTATTGAGCCAGGCGACTTATTTGAAAGACAATTGCTAGCTTTTAAACAACATTAATAATTAAAAAAAAGACTGGAATCAAATGCACTGTTATTAGATTTCTGCAGGTGGAGTCATACTTCGGTACTGCTATGATTTAACAAACTTTACTAAAATTGTCCGTTTATAATTATATAAATTTTGAAATTATTAAGAAAACTAGATAAGTAAGGTTTCAACTCCGCCACGAAAAGATGGCTTTAGATGAATTTGACTATTTATTTTAGGATTTCAAATGTTTGGCTTTGAGCGTTCCTAATGAAGGTAAATCCAGAAAAGCGCTTCGGACGCAAGAAATTATTAATTTATTATATAAAGTTTTAATCCTCGTGATTTTAATTGGCAAATGTATGATATCTTAAAGAGGTTTTTTCGTAATGAAATATTACTTCAAAGTTGCCTTGCAATCCGAAATAAAAAATGCAAATTATATGCATGTATCTCCATGTGTGTGTGTGGGGGGGGGGACGAACATCGACATCAAGAAAAGAAAATTCACGATAGGAAAGTGGCTCAGTTTATCATAAATTTTGGCGTGGTTATTTCCCCTTTATTAGCATTAATGTGTAACAAAAAGGATATCGGAAACTACTTTTTTATTAATGTTTGATAACCCAATTTCTGAACTTCGATCCTGCATTCATATTTTTAATGAACAACTTGGCAACGATATAGATGATAGAACAATCTAAATTAGTTATTTACGAACTCATTTATCATTTTTCTAAAGATATAACGTGAAAATAAATAAAAATGTAAAGGTCGTTTGTCTTTGTTTGTTTATAATTAAGATGTTTAGTGTTGCAAAATTGGTTTGTTTGTTTATTTAAAGGGCTTTTCTATCTTTCTCTTTTAACATTTCAGTTGTTTTAGAGCATTTAGCATGTTTATTGTTTGGTTATATTTGTTTATTTAACACATTTGGTTATTTTTGTTTTTTTCACATTAGTTGTTGACTCTTATATATAGTTCAAGACAAGATCAGAAAATAGAATGTATTTGTTTGCGTGTTTATTTAATTTAAAAGACCTTTACTTATAATTTTTAATGTAAGAATCATTGATTTTGTATATTTAGAATCTTGTTGTGATAACGAAAAACAAACCTTCTGAAATGTACATGTTCATCGTCACATTTATGTAATACATATTGTCGTCATTCGGATATTAACACGTTTAGCGATATCAACATCTTAAACGAATATAAAGGAGGTAGAATGTATGTCACTCCACAAATATTTACAAAACGTTAATTACCTGATTTACAGTATCAGATATTGTTTATACTAAATTACTATCGCAAAGTTCTTCATACTTTATTCATTAAGACGATAACGCAAACACTATACGGATACAGCTTTGGACATTATATTTAGACAATTGCTACTTTTTGCTGCTGTACAGAGACAGTGGACATTATATTAAGACAATTGCTTCTTGTTGCTGCTGTACAGATACATTGGACATTATATTTAGACAATTGCTACTTTTTGGTGCTGTACAGATACAGCTTTGGACATTATATTTAGACAATTGCTACTTTTTGGTGCTGTACAGATACAGCTTTGGACATTATATTTTAGATAATTGCTACTTTTTGGTGCTGTACAGATACAGCTTTGGACATTATATTTAGACAATTGCTACTTTTTGGTGCTGTACAGATACAGCTTTGGACATTATATTTAGACAATTTCTACTTTTTGCTGCTGTAAAGAGACATGTCGATGTTTTGTAAAACTAATTCCTATGGATAATGGCCGTTAAGCAAGCACTAATCAATCAAATAATCTTATGGATACGTTACAGCCTGCGAGGATTCGTTCAATATCGACTAGTAGGGAAGTCTTGGTCGTAAATGTAAGTTTTCGTTCATTTCTCTTTTATTTACATGCACCTTCAAAATTCAAAACCTGCAAACTTTTTTCTTCAATCTTATTCGTTGAACATTTATATAAACTCGTATTTAAAAGGGTAATTTTTTTTAATCTAATTACATGTACCTTTAAAGATTTTCATGTTGTACATCTACATAAATGTTCTTAACAAAAAAATATATAAAATTTATAAATATGAAAACTTGACCCTACCAGGTTAAAGGGCTTCAAACGAACATCAATGGCCGTACGGTGACCTACAATAGTTGTTTACTTTTATGCCATTTCAACTCTGATGGAGAGTTGTCTCATTAGCAATCAAACAACATCTTCTTATTTTTATATCAATGGATTAATTTGCTGTTAGCTGCCAAAGTCCATATCTCGTACAGAAATCGTAGGGTGGACCAGTTAAACAGCACGAAAAACCTCTCACATATGTATTATAGACTTTTTCAAACACGGGACAGTTTTTCGACCACGCTTGATGTAATACAGTAGCTACATTATACATGTATGAAGATACAAAAAAAAAGTAATAAATTAGTAATCAGTTGAACTTGATATGTTGTTTTCTAAAGAACTATTTTATCCTCCAAAACGTTTTATATAATATTTTACCTCCCGAACTTGCATCTTAAAGATACCTTTTATAGCTTACTATAATTATAATTGAGTAACATTGACATTATGGGCTTAATCTTTTTATGAATTTGTTATTTATAATTAAGAGTCAGCTATGCGATGTTTTTTTTTATTACAAGACAATTCGAACACTTTATTTTATACCAAAGACAAAATAACATGTTCGAGATAGGCAAGATGAGTAAACTGCGGTTAGAAAAGCACCAGGAATCTATAGTCTTGAGATTTGTCCATTCTATTGTGTGATTTATTGATTTATTGTAATAATTTTTTTATGTCGTGTAAACAATTATTTCCACATTTATACCAGTACTGTTTTGAGTTATGCCGCTTTGATCAACAACATGTTTTCTCAATCAAAAGGAGAAAATAGAAAACTGCACATACAAATATGTAACACATCAACAAACGCCAACTTCTGACTTGGGACAGGCACAAGCATACAGTATGTTGAGGGTTAAACATGTTATAGGCTTAAGGGATCCCAAACCTTCCCCTAATCTGGGACGGTGGTGTAACAGTATAATACAACATGAGAATGAACTATTAAATTCAGTTGAAAAAAACTTTAAGTAAACTCATCAGATGGGTATACAAATAAAAATACATCTGACAAAAAACACATAGTGGACGTGGCCGGGTTCTTGTAAATCCCAACAACAAAAAGACGCTAAGTACAGATCTGAGAGTATTCGCAGTTACTGACAGCTAGTTCAAAGCCCTTACATATTATAAAAAAATATGCATCTTAGACTAAATTCATTTACATCTTTTTGAGATGACAGACGAGTCAAAGCTTTGCTTACTATATGGATACAAATATGATATATAGCAACAAACGACAACGATCGAATCACATGCTCTTTATGACATACAGACATACATAGTTATGTACATGTACTGAATGTAACGGGGTAAAGTTTTGTTTTATGACGCACCGCCCCCTTTTAACCTTTGGCTTTGGTGTAACATCAAAATATAGGAACAAAGTTTCAAGGAAAAGATCAGTTGACATTTAAAGGACTTGACTCATCCGATCAATAAAAAATAAAAATAAAATTGAGTTTACCGTCTATTTATGTAAGTTTTATATCGATATGGTTGTTGTGTTAAAAAAGACTTGTAGAGAATACCTTAATAACATAATAAAGGAAATCTGGAGTGGTGTTTGTGATTTCAGTTAACGTTTTATGTTTATCTATCATGTATAACTGATCAATCTTTAAGTCGGAGTAATCGTCACTACAAATAACTCAATCATTTGGTCTGGAGGTTTAATTGTACACGTAGAAAACTAATTAGAAATAAGATGCCACATCGTATATTTTACAATGATGCTATTTATTAAGATCGAACATTAAGAAACGATCCTATTGTTACTTTTTGTTCCTTTGAATGAATCCTTCCTTAAAGGTTATCAATTATTTTAGTAGCAAGGTCTTTGAATGATGTCTTTATTATGGTACTAACCTTTTATTTACATTGATTTTATTTTGTATAATAAAATAAATAACCAAGAATGAATTGCTATCTATCATCATTCCTTTAAACATGTATGGTCCTGCAAGTACAACCTACCAATATTTATTTGTTTTTCCATCGCCCAAGCTTAAGCTTTTTTAATACAAAGTCTTGTCAGGTTTTTTCCAAATGTCGTTCCAGCTTCATCCACCAATAAAAACTGACAGTCACGAAACAGTGCTGAAAATGTAGTTAAACATCAATCTATCAATCAATCTAAACTGCTTATCATGTCATCACCTACGTTAAATTCATTGGAGATTGACAGATTTATATCTTAATCTTCAGTTGGATAACATGATGCATGTATAAGTTGATGCTGGATCAGGAACTTGCCTGCGGCAACTTTTAGTAGTTTGAGATCTTTTTGTGCTTTTTGGTATTTGTATTTTGTGTTTTTATTTCAAATTTGTTCAGTGTTGTTACAAACACGTTTTTTGTTATGGTTGTTTCACTTTCAATTACAGCCATGTGCTTTTTGGTATATTTTTTTTATACAGTACAATTACATTCTATTTGAAATGAAGTAATGATGGGGGCATTGCTGTCGGATTTATAGATTGTTGTTGATCATGCATCTCAACGGGATAGCTTTTCTCGCTTGAGCCGGGCCATTGAGATGACCAATGATAATCTGTTTATCGCTATTTGACCTATGACGACGTTGTCAATTTCATGTCGATTTTATTTGCAACGCCACGTGCCTTCTAAGTTTCTAGCGATAATTTTCCATCTCAAGCGAGTAGCATATGAAAAATTATCACACATAAAAAGAACAAAGGAAAAATGCAAAAAAATAGCGATAATGATATTTACCTGTTTCCTCTGTGCGAAATAAAAAGCAAATTTCATTGTCTAACTAAGTTGTTTAGAAATATCTACAATTAAACTACAAATTACATGTAGTAATAAGCCTCCCCCCCCCCAAAAAAAAAAAACAAAAAAAAAACAACTAAATTGTTTTCAGTTGCTATTTAATTCTGCATTTCGTTTAATCACTTACTATAAATAAATCACTTAAAATACAAATAACAAATTGATTATAACATTTCCTTTTTGTAATATTTCCCACGTTCCCTGAATGAAAATATTGAATCGTTCGTTGTATTCATATATACAGTAGCAATGACTTTTCCTTTTGATTATTTCACTAAAAGCCAATAATCTAATGGATTTCTAATTAATTAAAAAGCGATTTTTGTACAAATCCTTTACAAATTTCTTTCAAGCAGAACACTAGTTGCTAATTCAAACCTCCAAGGTTGTATATGGTAAATTTAATAGTTATGTAAATCAATAAATTATATGTTTTACGTACTTTATAATCTGTTCTTCAGACAATACAACTTTGTTATTAGCCTTGAAGAGTCAATTGACGATCATTAAATAGTAATTTCTCTATCAAAAACTAATATTTGCTAATAACTAGTAAGATCATAAGAGTGTATTTCTAGTGCTTATAAAATTAGATTACTGTCAATCACAATGGCTACTATACTAATAAAAATTGATTAGATACAATTATTTCTGACGATAATATATAAACATTACGATCTTAGTTTCAGCCTTTTATCGAACAAGAATCTTTATCGATTATCGGATATTTTAGAGAGTACAGTCATATATATACGAATCACAAAATTGAGAATGGAAATAAGGAATATGTCAAAGAGACAACAACCCGACCAAAGAGCAAACAACAGCCGAAGGCCATCAATGGGTCTTCAATGCAGAGAGAAATTTCAATGCCACATTAAACAAATGAACCAAAATTAAAAAAATATATACATTCACAAGGCTGACAGAGACTAGAAATTCCTGACTTAGGACAAACACAAACATGCAGTAGAGTAAAAGCTGTTTCTTTTAGATCTTAAACAGCGCTTTTATCGCTACATTAGACCTAAGGACTGATTTACAGACGATTTGTTCGGCGAAATATTGAATCTGGGAACGATTCAAAAGAAGAAATATAATTTTCCAAATGAATATAATTACATTCCATACTTGAAACATTGTAATATGTTTTTGTGATTGGCTTAGAACAATCTCGCATCATTCTCAAATTTACCTTCATTTTAAATTGAAATGTACCATTCATTGTGTCACAAGATTCCACAATAAAATGCGCAGGTAAATAAAAGAAAAACTTGATATATCGTGTTTTCATGATCCTATTTAAGAATGTACTTATAAGTATTTTTAAATGGTTCTTTTAGTAATTTTTTAGGTTGTAAAAACGTTTATAATGCGCACATTTTGTTTTATAGTACTTTGGAAAACTCGTTTACATACCAATAAATTTACAAAAAGAAGCATTCAATTCTTAAATAAACACATTCCCAAAAACGACATGCATGTGTTATAACGGTTTACAGCATAATATTAAATACGGACTCACGAATGTTACCATTAAATTAAATTTGATCTGTAAAAAGTATTAGATATACTGTACAGATATATATTTGTAATGAAAGAATATATATATATATATTCATTTGTTTGCCTTTAAGCAACGTCAGCTTTTTATGGTGATTAATAACTTTGTATCTAATATTCAGTATCAGAAGAAAAACCAGACTCTTCAGGCTATTGAATAGTGACTTAAGACGATAAATTGTCCTTCATTAGTCTATATTGATGTTGTTTATAAAGCAGAAACAAGTTGATTTATTGAATAATTAATAAAAAAAAGTTCACACAGTCTGACTTTTGACTTTCTGCAGCCGTTTCAAATCATGAAACTAAATGTAGTATAGATTTCAACCTTCATTGACCGCAAGCATCGATCTTCAACCTTGATTGACCGCAAACATCGATCAGATTACTAGGATTCCGTATTAGTTACACATGTAGAAGAATCTGCACGTCTTCAAGTAAATTATCATGAAAGGAGTTTTACTGTATATTATTCGAGTTACTGCATAGATCGGAGTGGGTCGGTTGCTATTTATATTACAATGAATGAACAGTAAACGATATGAATGTATACTGTTGCCGATATGAATGTACGGTAGACGATATGAATGTACGGTAGACGATATGAATGTACGGTGATATGAATTTACGCTAGACGATATGAATGTACGGTGATATGAATTTACGGTAGACGATATAAATGTACGGTAGACGATATTAATGTACGGTAGACGATATGAATGTGCAGTAGACGATATGAATGTATACGGTTGCTTATATTAGTGTACGGTAGACGATTTAAATGTACGGTAAACGATATGAATGTACAGTAGACGATATGAATGTACGGTAGACGATATGATTGTAAACGGTTACCGATACAAATGCACGGTTGCCCATATGAATAAACGGTTGCCGATCTGAATGTACGGTTACGGATGTAAATGAACGGTCGACGAAATGAATGTATACGGTTGCCGATATGAATGCACGGTAGGAGATATGAATGTATACGGTTGCCGATATGAATACACGGTAGACGATATGGATGGATACGTTTCCGATATGATTGCACGGCAAACGATATGAATGTATACGGTTGCCGATATGTATACACGGTAGACGATATGTATGTATGGTTGCCGATATTAATGTATACGGTTACCGATATGAATGATTACGGTTACCGATATAAACATGATATTAGATAGTTTTATGCTTATTTATATAGGGAGTCTATTTCATATAACTGTGACCAATATTACACAATACCAATATATTCAACTTTTCATTAATTGTCAGTTTTCATCAACGCTATAAGTTTTCATCAGCACTATCAATATAATACAGGTTAAATACTTTTTAATTAGGTGTTTGAGCTGTGCAAAAACTTGAACCCTCTTCTTTTACATTTTTGTTTACATTTTTCGATTCCTTTGCCATTTACTTTTTTTCAAATAATGAAGTCAAATTTATTTAAGTTTTGAAGATGAACTGAAATTAGGTTGTCATATTTGTCAACAAATAAGATTGATGGCCTTTCAAATTTATGTATCTATTGAACGGTTATTTTACATCTTTTATTAAGGAAATGCTAATTTTGTGATTTATTGTGACGTTAGATGCAGATAAGATTTTTGACTATTCAAGAATAAAAAAGTTGTTTAAATAGAGTTGATAAACTAATGAATAATTAAACTTTATGCAGTAAAATTGTTTGACTAGTTATAATAAAAAAGTGTGTTATTTTGATTTTATTTTTAAATTTTGTCAATTAAATCGATGTATATTTCCATGTGCGTGAAATTGACATTTGACAAAAGCAGTTGCGATTTCTTTGTGAAGAAGTGTTATTAACTGATAGAAAATATTTACTGTACACCTTTGACACGATGTAAAAGCTTCAAAAACAAATTTAAAATGTTAAAATGTATTAAGTGCAAATGCATTTAGCGGGCATCTGATCGTATTTTTCGTCAAGTTCATGTAGTAAGCTTTTTAAATGAATGTGTGAAGGGCTGTGTGGGATTTGGATGAAAAGGGTGGAGGGGGTTAAACTAAAAAAATGAATTATTAAGTCAATTATACTTCAAAATCAATAATAATGTAAGTGATATTGTATTTCTATACAGAAAAACGCAAAAATAAACCTTCACTAATTTTTATGTCAAAGAGGGCGGTGGGAAGCACACTCAGCTTTCTTTGCCTTGAGATTTTTTGATACTCAATGACTATGTAGTTCGACTCCAGTTGTTTTATTGACCATTGTTATTGAAATCTAATAATTGTAATAATTGTACTCGTCTGTACCTTACAAAAATAGATTGCAATTATTTCCTATAAGTCTTGGTGATAAGAACGGAGTAAAAATAATAAGTCAATTTCAAATTCCAATAACCACAACTTATAAAATAAGACCCAATATCTGTATAGTTATGTATATTCCAATATCATCATATGTTAAAATTTCTGGTCGTAGAGCGGAACCGCACTGCAAGTCCCGACACCTTGATTGTATTCCCATGTGACTTTCGTGTTTCATCGGTGACATCTAGATTGTCCCGAATGAATAGGATAACAGACAAACGTCTTGGATCCGTCGTTTCAATTTTAAGACTAATTTCTTCTTTTATTGATGTTTATTGTAATCAGGAAAATAAGTGATAACATTTAATTATATTATTACAAATAGACATTCAAAGAAATTTTATTAACACGAACTTGTAATGATAAATGTATAAATTACATAGAAATACATAGTGTGAACTTAGGAAATGATTTTCCGATGAAATGTGCACAGTTGGAAACCAGTTTGTAAACCAATGGACATAAAGGCTGATTTGGCCAATCGAGTTTGAACATAAAGTTCCCATGAATTTACAATGAGAGGAGGGGATATGAATGGCAACATTACAAGAAAAGACTTTCACCCCAATATATTTGGTATTAGTTCTAGGAAAATAGCTTTAGTAACTTTTGATTTATTTAGCTGTAATGGGAATCTGTTTTTCAATATAATTAGGATACAGTTAATTATGGTCGGAATATAAATACTTTATTTACCGAATGAATCGATGTTGGTTTAAAAGAGTATTTCTTCTGGAGTTGCAATATGAGTGGACGACTAATGAAAAAAATCCCACTGAAGATTTTAAACAATCCGAATCGTTATTATAAAACCAACGATGATCATAATACTATTCTTCTTCAGGCTTGCTTTGATAATCCGATCTTTCAAGAGGATGGAAATAAGTTTCAAAATGACGATCATGTGATAGCAAACGACAAGTATCCCGGAAATGACTACAGTTACGCTTCAGGACCAGGACGGCCAACCGAAGTGCACTTCCGGAAGACAAATCAAAGACACAAATACATGCGTATAATTGCAACTGTAGTGATAGCCATTATTCTTATTGCCTTGATCATAGCTCTTTTAGTAGTGTTTGCAGGTGAGTGATTTTAATTTATTTCAATAAATAGTACTAGAAGAGGCTTCATGACCCTTTAATTTACTATTTTATAATTTTATTATATCGTATGGTTATTTCAGAGGCACTAGCTGTCAAATTCATGTACACCAATTTGCCACAATTTCTCATATTTTATCTAAACAATGTAAATCATTTATCATAACTATAAAAGTATAGTCTAAAATAAACAATTTACAGGGCATTGGCTCGATAATATGTAGCTTCGTTTCGTGTGTATATTTGTCTAGACGTCATCTAATTCACTATTGAATTGACCTACAAAGACCTCAGATGGGCATATAAGCGATATAAATTACAAAACACAAATTAAAGATTTAAATAGATAGCGAACTCGTGCAATTGGATTTTTCTAGGTCGGTTTAATTTCATATTATAAAGTGACATATATGTTAATCATCGTTTTTTCCTGTATAAGAAAGATTTTTTTGTGCATAAAATTATTCAATCAAATGATTTACTTTGTTTCACTATCAATGTTGACATTATTTTACTTATTAAGATTACTGAACATGCACAATTCATGCGTTATTCATCTCAAGCTAAGGGGTTAAATTGAAGTTAACACGAATAAAGTTTCAATGAGATCGTATTATGCACTTGCTAGTGAATAATTCATTATAACATTTTTTTTAGCTTATTTTGACAAAATTGAACCATACTGGCTGCTAAAAGCGAATTATTATTTCACTATTTCTCTTTCATTAAATTATGATTGAACAAACAAAAACATCATATTTTAGATTAATGCTATGTTTCTCGTATGTAGCTAGTGACCCTTTAAGAGAGCAGAATTATTTTAAGTTGATCTTAATAACAACAATACTGTTAATGAAGTGTGATGTGCGCAAACGATCCGATAGAAAATACAGCACCGTTGATTAAAAATATAATATATACAAAGTTAAAACTTCTTAGTTGAGTTGGTTCTCCTGGCATGGTTGGTGCTCCTATTCTGGGATGCTTTGAAAGCCTCCAGTGATGGTGAGAGCACAACGATTTTGACAGAGTGTTCTAGTCGGTAACTGTTCTTGGGAAAAATAAGTGTTGATAGATGAAATTCTGCAGTGGTATGGCACGAATTTCAAACTGTGGCTGTTTCAAGTTGGGTCAATATCTTTAATTGTTTTTACATAGGCGGTAATGGTAACGTTTTTTCCTGTAGCTCAGCCCATATCGTAAACTTGGATATGTATGATAGCTCGTTTCGAAGCTGTGACATTTTCACATATCGGGTTAAATTGTCGGGGTACGAAGTGAGATTACTTTTCCCGTAAATTAGCATACCCCGAACATCCTTTCGTGATGCAGCTCCTTGTGGTAAAATATACCCTTTTTAACGCAATAAGTGCTTTGAAAATTTAATACTTTGAACCCATTTAATAGCTCCATAGTTTTTACACATTTATTCTATGTTCCTCTACTTTCCTAATCACCACAAATGGTTAAGCTCAGTCATTTGTATAAAATAAAAAAATGTCCAATATCACTACACAGAGATTTTTTCTTTACACGTGACTTTTGAGTATTGGAATGTAGAGTACTGGTATAGGTATTAGTTGGTGGACTACCTTGTACATGAGGGTGACATCTGCCATTGTTCTTCTTTGTTTCAGTGTATTCAAGTTGAGGTTTTGAACAATTGATGTTACACTGATTGGCTTCTCTGGATTGTATGGTTGGTTTGTTATAAATCTTGCACCATTCCGCTTTACCTGTTCTACCCGTTTAATCTGAGTTTTCTGTTGTGGATTCCTAATACGACAAGTGTTGCGTATCTGTTTGTTTTTGCTGATGATTTAACAGTTTTCTGTTTTGTGAACTATACTATTTCATTTGATGTTTATGTAGTGTTTTGTTAACTGGTGATTTTTTTTTCGTTTTTCATATGTATTCTTTGGTTGTCTTTCAACCTTGTGGTCTTTGATTCCCCCCTTAAAGTATAATACTCCTATTTTTAGTCAATCCTTTAAGTTGGGTCCTTTGATGTTACCGCACACCATCCCTTATACATAAAACAATTCTTATTCAGATACAATGTTAGTGTGTCTAGTTCAAGTTTAAGGGTAATTTGCACTATAATAGTAAAAATTCGCAGGTCTTCAGCATTTTGTTAAATTCTGAAATCCCAAATAGTTTCGGTCATTTAACAAATTCATAAAACAGTTATTTTCTATATCCTTTTTTATATTCATAAATCTTAAATGTAAAAATTATTCTTTACGATAAAAATGATTTACTTCTGTATATGTATAGTTAAAGCTAAGTAATCAATTAATCTTTTCTACTCTACATCTTAAGTATTGTCAACCCGAACCTCATTTCCATATTCATTCAGTAAAATTATAGAACATGTTTATTATATGAAAAATCACTTAGTAAAGTGGTAAACATTGTACACAAGTTGTCCCTTAAGAAATTGTATCGCTATCATATGATATGTTGATAAAGTCTTTACGATATTGGAATTGTTTCACAATGACACAAGAATCAGTATGATTATAGTTGAATCCCGAAGCATCTCGTATCTCTCAAAGTTTATCTTAACCTGACTAGATTGTAAGGGTTATATTTCGGCACTCTATTCCTTCTAAATTTTATGAATTGGTCTAGAACCTCAAGGTTAACATTTGGAACATGAAAGTTATCACCATGCTCTTCTTCCGACCGGTAGTACAACCTGTGTCAAAATGTGGCGAACATTTGACTGTATGTTATCCCTCAATTGGCAGCTTGGACCGGTTATATTGACGATGTTAAATCCGACGCCTTTTGAATAGATAATGCGCCGCTCTATGCACGTAAAAGAATAAGTAACAAATGTCAAGGGGTCCATACGAGGAATGTTTCAGGATTTCTGTCCCGATCAAATACAAGATTGTTTTCAAATGGTAGTTCAAATTGCTCGCCCTTTAATCCTGCAGATCCTTTCTAGTATTGTATTCATATTAACAGTTTCTCGCCCTGAATGTACATGTCACAATTTACATTTGTCGATTAGCAAGCTACAGTTAATCAATCAATCAATCAATCGCTGTAATAATTATAGTAGTTTTATTATTACCCCAACATATTCCGAAACGACGAACATTCAATGAAAGTTTTTAAGTATTAAGGAATGAAAACGCAAATTGGACACTGGTAAATGCTTCGTTCATATTCATAGAAGAAGAGGCAGTAAATCAAATAATAGGTTCTGCAAAGTGACTTAACTCGGCTGACTGGCTGAAAATAAACTCATCATAGATACCAGGATTGAAATATATGTATGCACCAGACGCGCGTTTCGTCGAGTAGACGCTCGAATCTAAAAGAAGTTAAAAAGGCCAAATAAAGAACGAAGTTGAAGAGCATTAAGGAACAAAAGTTCCTAAAAGTTTTGCCAAATCCTGCTAAGGTAATTTATCCCAGAGGTAATCTTCATTATATTTCTGAGGGAAACTTCGACTGTAAATGAGCATCTGATTTAACGATCTCATTGTGATACAGCATGACAGTTTATCTATACAAAAATGAATGCCCCTCTTCAGCTAGTTTTTCCTGTCAGTTGGAAGAATTTCTTGGTGACTCCAGCCAACCTTTGAGACTAAAAAAAGAGTGTTGTGTATAAAACAGCTTTAATTTATTCTTTGAACATACATGTAGTGTATGTATAGTCTAAAGTGTTTCAATCCTTCCTGTTCTTTCCTGTTTTTTTCGTCATTCTTATTTATAAACAAGATATGTATCACAAGGTTATAATTAGTTATCAAATGTACAGTCTTATAATTGTATACGCCGACGCGCGTTTTCGTCTGCATAAGACTCGATCAACAGAGACGCTCAGATAAAAAAGTTTGAAAGCAAAAACAAGTACAAAGTTGAAGAGCTCTCAAAAACAACAACTCCCAAAAAACAATGTGCTTAATACGGCTAAAGTTATCTTTGCCTGGGGTAAGACAATCCTAAGTATTTCGAATAATTCATACTTTTGCAAACAGTAAATTTATAAAAATGACCATATACCTGATATTCATGTCAACACCGAATGAGGGGCTGGTGATACCCTCGGGACGAAACGTTCACTAGCAGTGGCATTATAAAATATATAATGTCATTAACGTAAATTAATGTAAAAAATCGTACTCTATTTTTTTCTACTACTCATTTTTCATTTCCCCAAAAATTTGAATTAAGCTTTTTTTTTTTAAAGATGTTTTAAAAATTGTTTTACCAGCATCAAATTAATCTTGTCATCAGTAACAGTTATTCTAAAAATAAATGAATAATGCGAAAGGCTTGTGATGAAGCATTTCTTCAGTTTCTTACAAATCGGTGGTTGTGTAAAAATTTACCAAAGTCTATGTTTTGGTATGAATGTACGAGATTAACCTATACCCAAGCAAGCAAACCTGGTATTCGCTTTATAAATGCAAAAAACCCAATGTATTGATGTTTATTTAAAAATTTGCTCCATTTCCTCTAAATAAAATTAAGAAAGAAAATGAAGTTGTATAGAAAATAGTTTTTTTGAGATATTGAATCCGTAAACGACAAACATCACCTCTCTTCCTTAAGGCTACAGGAACTAGACAGTAACGTCTTGTGTAGACGTTTCTCGATGTGTATTGTTATTGGTTTTTCCCTCTGGAAGCCGTCAATGTCAACACTTTATAACTCAGATGGTTAATTAGTGGAGAGATTTTACGATCCAATGCCCATTTTACTAACTATGTCCTGTAAGTGCTTATAAAAGAAGTGTGTTTAAATCGGACGATTAAACGCTCCTGGTTAGCTGTCAAAGCGTCTGTTAAATTGCCTTCAAGGATACTTTTCATTCGACAATTACAATCTTTATCTGTTAGCAATTTCTACATTTGCCGCTAAATCCCTATTTTTATTTGTTGAACGTGTAGAATCATTTTTAGTAGAAAAGTATAACAAAAATATCAAACTCTCATTGTTAGTAGAAAAGTATAACAAAAATATCAATCATTGTTAGTAGAAAAGTATAACAAAAATATCAATAATTGTTAGTAAAAAAGTATAACAAAATTATCAATCATTGTTAGTAGAAAAGTATAACAAAAATATCAATCATTGTTAGTAGAAAAGTATAACAAAAATATCACTCATTGTTAGTAGACCAGTATAACAAAAGTATCAATCATTGTTAGTAGAAAAGTATAACAAAAATATCAATCATTGTTAGTAGAAAAGTATAACAAAATTATCAATCATTGTTAGTAGAAAAGTATAACCAAAATATCTTTCATTGTTATTAGAAAAGTATAACAAAAATATCAATCATTGTTTGTAGAAAAGAATAAAAAAAATATCAATCATTGTTAGTAGAAAAGTATAACAAAAATATAAATCATTGTTAGTAGAAAAGTATAACAAAATTATCAATCATTGTTAGTAGAAAAGTATCACAAAAATAGCAAACTTAAGGCAAAAACAAAAATGTAACATACTGTATAGCTACCAAGCATAGTGTTTGCTTCTCACATTTAATATCTTAGTTGTTTTTGGCAAAACCTTTCGGGACTTTTGTTCTCAATGGCTTTCAACTTTGCACTTTATTTGGCGTGATTTTTAATATATTTAAATTGATCGTACATTATGAGTCTTTTGTAGATAAAACACGCGTCTGGCGTACAAAGTAGTCCAGTTATCTATGATGAGGTTTTTTTTAGCAATGCATTTGAGAGATTTTGACGATTGGAAATATATACAGTGGTTTTTTTTCTACAATATGAAAAATATCTCTTAGTAAACTAATCATCAATCAGAAATAACAAATACGAATTAAATTATGACGTGATGATTCAATTTCTAGAATTGTCTACATAAGTAAATGCCTGTACCAAGTTAGAAATATGACAGTTGTTATCCAGGCGTTTGATAAGTTTGAGCTTTTGATTTAGCCATTTGATTAGTGACTTTTTGTTTTGAATTTTCCTTGGAGGTCAGTATTTTTGTGATTTTACTTTTCGAATATACTGCTCCCAACAACTTCTCAAACTTCAGGATTCTTTAGGATTACGTATATAGTTGTTATTCTAAAAACAAAATTACGTACTTTTTAATTGCCTAAAGTTTGAAAACATTCAAACATTTCCACTACCTATGTTCGATCTTCTTATTTGTTATGCTCTAAATTGAATACATCAACCCATCATAGATACCGGTAATAAATTAGTGTTCGCCACACGCACACCAAATGCTTTTTTTACGATTCCTGAGCAAACTTTATATTTTGACAACATTCTCACATTATACCTACCTAAGTTTTGTATCGTGCTCTTCTGTCAATTAAATGCCTTTGATGGCTGTACATTCTTCCACTTTTGTATCATGGTAAATGTTTGTTTATATATTTGTCTGTTTGTATAGTTATTAAGATAATAACACAATGTTGACTGCTGTACTCCTATTTTTGACAGTTTTACCTATTTTGTCTGCTTGTTGTGTTCACTAATCGCCGTCGATATAATGGAATTTTATACGACTGTTATACAAGTGAGAGGTTTAGCTAGATATACATTTGATTAAATCTACCATTTTATACATACGAAAATGTCTGTACCATATGAAGAATATGCCAATTGATGTCCATTCGTTTGATGTGTTTTATGTTTTGATTTTGGCATTTGATTAGAAACTTTCCGTTTTGAATTTTTCTCTGAGTACAGTATTTTTGTATTTTACTTTTTACAATACAAGTCAAAATCATTGAATGAAAATACAAGCATGACATATGTACCGTTGGACCGTAAGGTTTTTTTTCTTTCTCAGTAATTAGCAAGTATAAACATCTAACAAACTAATTACATTGGAATTCTAATGTATATTTCTGCTTCAGTAATGACAGTAAGCCATAATACAAATATTTGAAATAACACAGAATAAACAGATAACTATAAAACAACATATTGTTATTTCAAAATAACTTTTAATCTATATAATGGTTTCAAAGCAAATAAACAATATAATTGACCTTTCCACCAGATGAGGCTACGTGTATTACGCTGCACAGAAAGATAGTCTAGTCTTTAGATGTTTTCAATGCCGTTGATTTTATCAGTCCCTGTTTTTAAATTATTGGAATTGGATTTAGAATGTAGAGTTTTGTCACATAAACATGACCATGATGATAAATGACAGGTTAAAAAAGAGAGATGTGTTAAGTGCGTCAATGAAACAGTATCCGATTGAAACTCAAAACCAATGTGAAATCACGTGTCTATATTTGGCGTATGTAGTGGTCTAGAGGCTAGTTTATTTGATTGGTGAATTCAAAAACATATATGATTGCTGTCATTTGGTCTTTGATGAAAATATTGAAGTTATCATTTGGTGATCATGTTTCTTATATTGATATCATAGATACTATAAGATTATCGATATCATATTTTGTTTATTCTAGGTAAATCTGATGAAGAAAAACCAGTAGGTTAGTATGTTTAAGAATTATGATAATGAATTAAAATTTCATTTCGTAAATATTTTGTTACTGGTCGTACATTTCATATTTTAAACTGAGATTATGATCCATAAGGTTTGGCTCTCATAACGAACCCATAATGTTAATTGAATATGGAAAATACAGTTTAGAGTCTATTTTTTCTGAACTTTTAGACATTTTTGTTTAGCATGTTTAGAGCCTGTTGAAGCACGCCTCCAGGAGCAGGATTTTTTCGCTGTGTTTAAGACCTATTGGTGGTCATCGTCACTGTTTTCTGCTCTTTGGTCGGGTTGTTTTCTCTTTAACACATTCCCCATTTCCATTCTCAATTTCATTAAAATAACATTGTTTATATTTATCCTTATAAATATATCCCCCTTTTCAAACTTTTTGATCTGCCATCGACAAATGCTATTATAGAGCGCACGTACATGTAAAACATAATGAACCTACACGAGGTTTATCAATCGTGATATATTTTCAGTCATTTTACTTGATTTTACCTAAGCCTTCTGGATATATGGTAGAAAGCAATTAGCCATTTCAATCGATCGAAAACAATAGAAAAAAACTATGTCAAGCGTAGACGAGGATAAACCGAATGTATCATGTGGTCAGTGGTTTTACTTAAAAATTAATCATGTGCAAATAAATGTTACAATAATTACAATGAATTATGCGTATCTAATACAATTATGGTCTCCTAAGTGGTCTTGTACTTTTGTTACACTCATGGTAGTTTTATATTGACCTATAATACTTTAATGTTAATAGCGAATTGAAAACTCAAAGGCGTTTATGTTACTGCTTTCACGGAAGTATTGTATCGTCAAAATAATACTTTTATGGTAAAATTTACGTCATAGTTCAAATTGGTGTTTTCTTTGGTGTTCACGTGTGAATGAAATAACACTTTAGGAATTTGATGCGTCTGGATCGGTTTTCTAAATCTACATTCAGTAGCAACGCTCCGTATACATGTTATAGAACCAACTATTCTATAAGACGGCATTGTACATTTTCTTAGAATTTCCCATCATTCATTAAACACCAGAACATTTATCTGGACACATGGTTCTAATTAGTTCAAAAGCACCTAGAGTAAAACAAATTATTTTCAATAACTAAATCATTACCATTCGATTTTCCAATTAGACATCTTAGATCTTCGAGTTAACTCTACAAATTCCCATAAAAGAGGACGTCTTACTTTCGATTTACAATATTGCTTGTCTTGTTAGTAACGCTTCGCTAACACAGATAATGAATGTATATGATCTAACTTTCTGTATTGATAATTATAATATCAACCAATGAGATATTCCGAATGTATCAAGGTCTTCTAAAAAAAGGTAAAATTGAGTGTTGTCAGATACTCGTACAGATCTGTATTCAAATGAAAATGAGTATAACTATTCAGATTTACAGTGATGCTGGTTATGTGTAAGTTTCACGAACTCCGGTCAAAAGAAATTTCCACAATACATGTAGCTGCAAAATATTAAAAGATTTATAGAAATAATCATATTGATCACAATTATCTTTTTCTCTAAATATTATTTTATTTTAAGAAAATTAAGAACGAACAAAATAATGTTAGAACAAGTCAGTGAACCTAAAATAAACAAATTTCATAATAAAAACCAATAGTATATGAATACACTTTAGTATTAAAATATACAGATTTAACAAAAATAGCGAACTCCAAGGTAAACTCAAAAAGTCATATACCATAAAAACTCACGACTACAGCTTTTATATTCCTGACTTGGTGCAGACATTTTACGAAGAAAATCTTTTTTAAATCTAGTTATTGAAATAATTCATGCATATATAAAAAAAAAAACCAATATAAAGTGGCATCCTTTTCATAATGTATATGTTGTTGTTAGTTTTGATAATGTAAACAATACATAAAAGAAATTTCAGCAGCAATTTATTACAAATCGGATAGTTCAGACCATACCTGTACATCTATATGCAGTATTCAATTTAAGAAAATTTACTCTTGAATAAACCAGTTCTTCAAAAATGTCATAGTGGTGTTTTAATTAAACAGAAGACTCTTTCAATTCATGTCTCTTTTTTGGATTATAAAGTTCCTAACGTGTTAAATAAAGGCAACAGTACTATACCGCTGTTCGAAATTAATAAATCGATAGAGAAAAAACAAATCCGGGTTACAAACTAAAACTGAGGGAAACGTATCAAATTTAAGAGAACTACGACACAACAGAGACACAATACCAAAATGTAACACACACAGAAACGAACTATAATCTAACAATGGCCATTTTTCTGACTTGATACAGGGCATTTTATGACAAAATGGTGGGTTAAATGTGGTGTACATCCATGGCTTTCAAATGTTTTGGTTTGAAAGTACCGGATGAAGGTAAATCAGGAAAACGCTTCGGACGCACGTCACTAAACATTGTCTTATTATAGTTGGTATCTTTAGCTTGACATGCATCAATACTTTTCTGATGTTGCAGTATAATAATTTGTTATCTTTTATATTTCAGTGCTTTTTAAAACAAGTAGGATATCGGGCAGTATAAAGATCATCCAGGGACCATTTTCTGTATATACATCATCATTAAAAGACTCCAAATCGGAGGCGTATCGTTATTTTTCAAATAGTTTTATTTATAAAGTAAGTGAATGTATTATCTTTTTTATATATATTGTTTTCAAAGAGATATTATATAAATTTCACGAACAAGGCAATGGTTATATCAAATATTTTTTCTAATGTTTGCACTATTTTCACATTTACCAAAAAATGGTGAACAAAAATTCTCCTCACTAGGGAAATGTCTGTTCTCGGCAAACAGTTGGTCGAAATTTTGTTAGTTTTTCTGAATGTCCTATTGTGACATTGATGCGACCATGGCTGATGACGTCACATATAAAGGACACAATTTTCTGCAAAACTTTTGAAATGAAAGGATACAAATCATTTCAGAATCAGATTCCATCACTATAACTCGTATTCAAGAGATAGCTGTATTGTATTTGAAGCTTTAAGGACGTCCATCGGTAGTTTTACTGTCGCAAATTTAGTTTACCTGGCGACGCGGAGCGGAGACAGGTAAACGGGTATTTGCGACAGTAAAACTACCGATGGACGTCCGCAAAGCTTCAAATACAATACAGTTATCTCTATTTTAATGCAAAACAAGTTTATAATTAAATTTCAATCATTATTTCAGTGTAAAATGTTCATTAAAGAAAATACCGCGAAAAGATGTTATGTTCTTTTGTCCCTACACTAGGTGACGTCATAGGTATGCTTCCGGCGTCAAACATAAAAACCGGGCGTTTTATGGCTTCTGTGCCGCTTCAGAATGTAATAACATTTGATATTTAGGTGCAAAAAGTGAGTTTTTTTTTGTTTATTATTGTAGAAATAACATTTGAATACATTCCGAAATTCAAAATGTCGGCTTCCTTAGTTACAGACAAGGAGATAGAGAATTTTACGCTTGCTGTTATCCAATCAGAACAATTGTTACAAAATAATTGCATTAGAATTCACTTTATTCCTCTTCTACTGTGGATTGATTTACTTTTATAGATACCAATGTGTGTGGATTATATTTTCGTGGATATTTTGTCTTCATGGTTTTGCCAAAGCCATATCATGTCAAAATAAAAGGTGTACTTCGATTAACATTTACAATCGCGGTTTACCTATATCCATAAAACTCCCCCAAAATGGTATCCTACGAAAATGAATCCATAGTACCTTCTAAAATGGATTTAAACGTTATTTATAACATTTCAACCATAGAGAGAATAAAATTTAAAAAAAAAAACAAGGGCTAAAGTTATACACCAAAATCTTGAAACACATGTGTAGTGCTTCTTGCTAATGATCGCTCTTATATACATCCAAAATGACAAGACATTTTTGTGAATAATACAGTAGTAAGTTTTCTGACGATATTAGTATATGACATTGTTTACCAATGTACGTTAAATTTGCATTCTTCATCTATAGAAGCCTATGTAATATTGATTCACAGAAAGTGGTCTGTTATCTGACTGATGAAACTTTGCTTATTTAGCAATATTAAGCATCTGATAGACAGTGTTACCTAATCACGGTTATTTACATGCAAAATAAAAACGGATACCGAGTCAATTGCTTCTAGATTCAGAATGGCTTGTTCAGTAAACACTACTGTCGGATTCATCTCGTGTTTTGGCATCAGATGGTTTATTAGTAGTGGGTGGATGGGTAATTGTTTCTATTAAAGTAGAATGTAAATTTAATTTGTATCTGTTACAATTCTCTTCAAATAACAATATAAAGTTATTTGATGTCAATTGCGTCCAAACACGGAAATAAAACATTGAAATATACATGAATGTCTCTTTGACTTACGACATTATTTGACGTATTGTAATGGAGTATTAGAAAATAGATGTATGTAATGCAAATAAAGAATAATTGATGGAATATGTCGTAAGGGTTTTTGTTTCACAATATTCTATATGTATGACGTCATTAAATTCATCGGAAAGATTAAGGTAGCAATTATTCATAGAAAATATTTTGACACGGGTCAAGTTGTGCAAATTTCAATGAAATTATTCTTTTATATCATAAGATATTTTGATGAAAAAAATCAATCAATCAGTACATTAAACTTAACTTGTATTCATAGATTTTCTATTTACGTACACCTATCGATATCAACTCCTTTATTTTGAATTGTTTATCCTACTGTGAAATGTTCGCACAATGAAATGCAGTAATGATTATCTATATATATTTTCACGAATGACATTTCTATTGTAAATGTTCGGTCGTTAGCTGTTGCCATTTTAAAACGAAATGTAGATTTGAAAGTTTTTAAAAATTTTGAAATTGAAAAAATTATCATGAATTTGTAAAAATGTCACCAGGAGATTATTACTGTAAATGTATATTTTACACATTATATAAGACATGTCACCGAGTTAAAATAAAATCCAATGAATATTTGATATGGTCAAATGAATGCTGTATTCAAAGTATCAAAGATTTAGTATTATGGTATCTATGAGGAGTTTATTTACAACCACTGAGTCGATGCTTTTGCTGTTGGAGGTTTTTTCCTGGATCGTATCACAAGCCTAGGAGTCGACAATTCTATGTTGAATTACAATTAATATGGTGGAATGAATAAATCAACTGTTTACACATAAAAAAATAAATACTTAGAATTTTCTACCCCTGGAATATATAATTGTATCGATACTTAGCAAACACTTCCCGAAATTTGGGTCCTTAAAGTTGTTTAACTTTGTACTTTATTTGGCCTTTTAACTCTTTCATTCGATCGTCAAAAGTGAGTCTTTTGTATATTAACGCGATACTGACGTACGAAATGTTAATCCTAGAATCTATGATGAGTGTATGCATGGTTCAAATTTCGTATTTGATATAAACTATGCAATATAACGACTCATCATTGATCACTTGAAATACAAGCTGCTTATTTGACAATTTTGATCAAATTTTTCAGATTTGATTGAGGTATATAAGATCTTCCTCCAGACTAATATTATGTACTGTTTTAACTTGATCACAGAGTCTGTGTATAATAATTATCTATGATGAAAATGCGCAATTAGCAAAAGACGAGTTGTTAAAGACTTGTCCACAGTTCTTAAAACTCAATGAAAAATAACATAAAAAGTGATATAATACTAATCGCTCAGTTTAGTTTAAACTTGTTTATTTATAGTGGATTGGGAAACAAGTTTTGCAACTTATATTAATCCCTTTCCACTTTGCGGGTGCAAGTGCTGCCTTGTAGCGGCATTAGCCTACTCTTTTTCGAAATGTACAAGGGTGTCTTTTACGTGCAAGAGATATGGCTTTCTTTTAACACGGGTCAGCCATTTATTGTCCCCTTCCGACGGACTATCATCGTTTCCTAAAGACCATACTCGCACATGATGTCAAGGGAGAGCCGAAAATTCAGTCCCTGAAATTTCATTCCGGAACGGGAATCGAACCAGGAACCTCTGTGTTAGTAGTCCGATGCCATAACCACTACACCACGGCTCTCTTTCAGTATTCAGAATGTTCCCATATAAACGTAAACAACTTAGCACCTATAACTTAACATTTGTCAGAAAGAGGGGATGAAGCGAGACTGGTAAATAAAGTCAACAATAGTATACCGCTGTTCGAAAATATAGCAGAACAAAAAAGAAAAAGACAATCAAGAGTCTACAAAACACTACGGAAACACCTAAAAAAAGAGCAAAAAGAACATAATTTAAAACCATGGCTAATCTCAGGTAATCTTGAAGGGTTATCATATTCTACTCCACATGTTATGACGATCACGTCATTGAATCGAATAACAAATTACCTTTTGTAAAAGACAAAAAATGTGCAAACGCCTTTTTCAATTCTTCAAAGACTTCTTTTGAAAATACCATAAAACGCTTGACAAAGATACCAATAGGTTGTTCTCGGTGGGTATGATTCCAATAAAGTTTTGTTTATGTCATAATCTTGAAAAGGGATAATCGAAACAGCGTGTGATTCCCATCCTAAAGTAATTAATTGAAACCTCTCGCCTTTATTTTTCTAAATAGTACCATATTTAGAAAAGCTATTAAAATAAACAGTGTGTGTAAGAGGTTATTTTAATGGTCACTATTCTTAGAACTATTCCAATCCCTAAATACAGTTTCACAGGCGTATTTTGTACTTTATCACTAATTCAACAGAAATAGCTCTGAATCATTTAGATAAGCTTGAATTTTCTAGTATTTGTACTGGGACATCACAGCTTTTGATTGTCGAAATGCGCGACTGGCAATGAAGAAGTGGTACGGTTTATGTTATTACACAAATTTAAGTCTTGATAACTTTTTCTAAAAGATACGTAAGCTACGATCTGTTCATGTATTACTTTACGATTTATTGTTCGCGATTTGATGCTGTATTCAAATTTGATATCTCTAGCGCGCTGGATTTTATTTATTCCAGAAAATCCGAGCAGCATGCGAAATTTAAACGATCAATATAAAATATGATGATGTGGTATGATTGCCACAAAAGAAAACTATCAACCAGAGTTCATTGACGTGGACTTTGGCAACTGTATGTCACCATACGGCTTTCAACAATCAGTCAAAACCATGCACAAAGCCAGCTAATAAGGGCCATACCATAATTTTATGTAAAACAATTCAATTGAGAAAACAAACGGCTTACATGTACTCTATGTACGAAAAAAATCAATAAAAAAATAATGATGAGAAGGAACAAACGACAACCACTCCATTTTCCTGTTTTAGACTTAGAACAGTCACATTATTTAATGTGGAAGGGTTAAACATGTGAGTGGGCGCCAAACCCTTCCCTTGCCTAGTATAGTGGTACTACTATACACTGTTCTATAAAAATTCGAAGCCATGATTACCATGCATCAAATAAAGTTATTCCCGATGTATATTAGAAGTATTTCTAATCGGCCTGTATCATTATATAACTTAAAACAAATATCTAAAATTTATATTGAAAATGCATATTAATATGACAGATATAAACCAGTTATAGTCAAGGGAAATTGGTTACATAAGATCTATTACTCATGGGGAAAATTGTATAATATGCATTCATTTCTCTTGAATTTGAGATAGCAGTCTCCATATTTATAGATGCAAAGATCATTGTTTCATATTTTATGACACTTCAATATCAATAGTTTTCTTTTTATGCGTGAATAATTATTTCAAACAATGATGTTTTATATAGTGGAATTTTATCTCATTTTAACCATACGCTTTTGATTTTTATTAAACCCAGGATGACGTTCCAGTAAACGATCAATCTATATTTGAGCTTGGAATGTTTTATCTTTGGTCAATCAATATTATTACATTTTACCGAATAGCTAGTTTTTTTTAAAATGGTTCATTTTATTTAAATAAACTTTACAGAATCCCATGTTTTGACACGAATAAACTTTATAATTGATATCACTATTTTTTATCATAAGTCATTTGTAGAGAGCTAAAGTTAAAAAGGAAATGTTCATGGGTATCTGCCTACTCATGCGGATCGACTGATAGCACCAACTTTATTATTGTTGCTCAGTGTTAAGTGAAATATTTCGTGGTTTTGTTTACCCTTCCTGGTTTTTCTTATTATTTTTTTTGCTTTGCTTTTGTGAGTTTAGAAAGTTTACTTTTGTATTCTACTGTACCTATACATGATAAACAATGAAATTGTGTTGACTTGACATTATATAACGATATACGCATGAGACTTGAAAACGGAGAAAATACAAAGCCGTTCCGATAATGTTTATGCTTCAAACATTTTTTACTGATTCTTAAATCAAATGGGAGGTGATTCATGCAGGTCAATAATACTTATTCTGTCGACTTACCCGGTTTCGCTCCTTTTGAAGTTTAATACGATTCCGGCAGTTGTCATTTTAATTAATTCACGTTGCCTTAATTTATCAGAGAGTACACTTCTTGTATTATCTTCTTTAGTGGATGATTTAAAACTAAGGACTTTCTTATCCCAGGATTATATAACCTTAGCCGTATTTGACACAACTTTTTGGAATTTTGGATCCTCAATGCTCTTCCACTTTGTACTTGTTTGGCTTCATAACTATTTTGATATGAGCGTCACCGATGAGTCTTATGTAGACGAAACACGTGTCTGTCGTATTAAATTAGAATCCTGGTACCTTTAACAATTAATACAAGCTAAAGATGCAAAACACAACATGCATATCAACTGTTATTTTCCTTTGTTTGGTTTGAAGGTAACCAAACAGGACTGAAATGTATATGTTTACCAAATAAATATGCTAAATGTTTGCTTTTCAATGCCTGCGTGAATTAAAATCTAAATTTATAATTTATAAATGGACAATTCAAGATAACCATTTAACGAATGTTTAATTTTTCTTTTTTTTCCAGATAAATGCAATATTTCATTCAAGTGATTATAGATCTGTATATAATTCAACCATCATCAATTCATTATCGTAAGTATATAGTATATTTGTCCGGGAAAAGTAACAATACAATATTTGAATGCTAAATATCTAAAATAGACATGTCATACAACATCGCGTATCGGTGTTCAACTATTAACACAAAAAATGTAAACACCTTCGATTCATTAGAAGGACGAGCTATCTTTAAGGCCAATTTCGCCTTCAAAATTACCAAAACTGTAAATTTATTTCTAGCTATTTCTATTCTTGATGAAACTGTGCGGACTTCATAAACAGGAATGTCCTCCTTACACAAATTCGGTGACGACGAACGGATAAGATCGACACTATATCAATTGTTTAGTCATCTAAACGAATTGGTAGACCGATACGATATATATGTCTATGTCTCAACTCTCTAGCTGAATGTTTTCGTGACCTCAAATCTTTATATACCAGTATAATGGTCTGGTGTATAGTTTTACTGTTTTCTCCTAATCGCCAATTAAGACATTTTGACCGCGTTGGCATTTCCATAGGCTTGTCTGTATACGCTACCGGCCACAATATTTTTGGAATTTTTGTCAAATTCTTCTACATTTTGTTTAATGCCTTTTATTGTATCTTCTTAAACGATAAACAAGACTTGCACATCGACTAACTTCGGTCGCCTTAATTTTCATCAGTTGATTTTCTTTGTTATTATGCCAACGGTACTTTTAACCTGTATCAGTATGCAGTCTTTATATCATAGCAAAGTCGATATTTCTGAATGATACATTTCTTTGCTACTAACTTTTTATTAATCAGACCTTGGAATTTTATTGACAATTGTTCATTCAGTTGGTATAACACGCTGGCTTTTATGCATTATGTTCTTGAATGAGGTTATAGGCGGAAGTAAAATGAGACATAACTTCTTTGCACAGTGGTTTCATAGTTATAAATCTAATACTTGTAGAGTTTCAACAATGATATCTTATTCCAAGCAATTAAGCAAATTCATACTTTTAATCAAGTTTATCATTTATTGCTTGTTTTTTTTTCATGTTAGAGAAATTAATTGCATGTTTGTTCTGTGACCGTCGCTTGTTACACTCGGGTAATGTTTATCTAGCATGATCATATTGTTACTGCGTATCTCTGAACGCAATATTAGCATTATTGATATCTACAAGAAAAATTCTAAATGTTCTAGCCTCAAATTCAAATTAATTTTAAAAAAGAGTGTTTTTTATTATATAAAATAAATTACGTGGTACATTTATGATTGTCATTGATGACTGGTTTTTATGATAATAAAATAGAAGACTTTGTACATTTATCATTGTCAATGAGACAAATCTGCATCAGAGACCAAGTGACATTGCAGTTAATAGCTGTAGGTCACCGTACGGCATTTAAAATCTACAAAACCCAACAGTTTAAGGCCCTAAAATGAAAAATGTTGAACAATTCAAGCAAGAAAACTAACGGCTTATTTATGAACAAAACAATAAACAAAAAAAAACGATATACAGAAACAAACTACAGCCACTAAAATACAGGACCTGACTTCCACGTATATATTGTAACAAATTCAGACATGTTTCCGGGAGCTATACTCCTTAACCAGAGAGACATTAGTTTAACAGTACGACATAAAAACAAACTATGAAAATCAGATGTAAAATGACTTCACTCATCATTTAGTATTCAACATCAATTTCAAGTCTGATTAACAAATATTGGTACGATATTAAAGGAGGGTCTTGATTGGGGGGGGGGGGGGGGTCCGTTATTCTGTAAACATTTAATTTTCACCCCTTTTTTCTCTAATCTTCAAAAAATAAGTCTATTCTTTAAAAGTGATTTTTTATGCATTATTCTCTAATTTTTTCCCCAGTTTTCTTTAATCTTTAAAAAAAAAAGTAAAAAACATTTTTTTAAATGAATGAGAATGGTGATTACATATAAAAAAGAAGATGTGGTGTAATTGCCAATCAGACAACTATTTAAAAGAGACCAAATGACACAGAACTTAACAACTATAGGTCACTGTACGGCATTCAACAATGAGCGAAGCCAATACCGCATAATCAGCTATAAAAGGCTTCCAAATGACAAATGTAAAACAATTTAAACGAGAAAACTAACAATACAGTTTCATTGTGCCTTTTTTGAGTTAACATATATGAACAATTATACAACAATAAAATATCCTTATGCGTCTCTTACAAGTCTAATCTCACAGTGGCCCTTATAACACGACCTGACCTACAGTTACTGATATGACCAATGTTTTCATTTTCAGTTTGTTCCTGTGTATCATGGCTATCATCACTACTGCTGGATGAGTCATATTCATCTGAATTATCGGAGTCATCTAAAATTTCATCAACTAAAATTTCGTTTGGTTTATTCATTGTCTCTTCTGTAACACGCACTTCATTGCTTATTCTGAATTCAATATGCCCCCTGTTTTGAATGTCCTGATTCCGGTATAAAGAAATTGGTAAAGTGCCAGCTTTGTCTTTGGTTGTTTCATCTCTGACGCTTCTTTTTCTAATGGGTCGGTAATTTTCTATCCATGATTTCATTGCCACTACATCAGTTTTAGATACCTTCTTTATTTCCAAGTCAAATTTAATGTCGAAAACGTATGATAAAGGCATGTTGCGGTTAGGAACGGGATAGTAGGAGTT
This sequence comes from Mytilus edulis, assembly GCF_963676685.1. Lineage (NCBI taxonomy): Eukaryota > Metazoa > Mollusca > Bivalvia > Mytilida > Mytilidae > Mytilus > Mytilus edulis. Next base: position 60,679,338 of record NC_092352.1, read on the forward strand.
TGGGTGTGTGAAATACTTTACAGACTAAACAGATACTCTTTTAAGAGATTCTCGAATGATAGCGCTGAAATCCATGGCATATTCCAGCATTGAAAATGTTTGGTGTCGGAGGTGCGATACGACATGGAGGTTTTCGACAATAGAAGTAAGCAAAGTGGAGGCTTCTGTGCGATACTGAACGGCAGACAACACGTGAACATTTCTAGTTAACTCGCTTATTCCGGAGTGGAGTATCTGTATGGATCTACAGGTTTTGTTAGACACGGTTCCTTGTGGGCCATTTGTCAGGTTAACATGAAGCTGTTGGACGTTTTTCGCATTTTGGACATGCTCTTGTACAAAAGATTTTGCATCGTACACACACTCTATTGTTGACTTTAAATCAATCTTTGGATATTTGTTTCCCTTCTCATAAATTCCAAAGGCCCTATATTGTAAACCCAGACTTTTTAAAAACATTCTTGTTCCGAACAAATCTGACACGATAGCTATTCTTCCGCAGGCTGGTTCCGTCACAAAGACAGAGTTTCCTTCTGTTCAAATCCCAAATGGTTGGCTAAAACGGGAACTAGTGTTAGTGACATCCTTGTATCCCTTAGTTCCATTTCCAGCTATTGGTTTTAATGTGTTATTTTCCGTGTTAAATACACTAACACTGTGATTCACCTCATCCCCAACAACAATAGATTCTCCCAACAATCCTAATTAATTTAACCATTGCTTTGCAATAATGGTCTGTCGTGCACCTGATTCCGAGTAGAAGTATCGGAAACCAGTTCACATTGACTTAATCCTATAGTCTGTTATCACGAAACCAAAAAAGGTTTATCAAATTTGTTTTCACATTTTTTATTTTTACAATGATAATTTTGATAGTTTTCTTTAAATTCTAAGAAGGGAAAATTCTGTAAACACTTAATGTTTAGCGTTTTCTTTTATTAATCATTCAATATTCATTATATTTTTAGACCACGCATTTCTCTAATCTTTATTTTTTTGGCCCGTTATTCTCTAATCTTCATTTTGTAAGGGCATTATTCTCTAATCATTTAACCCCACCCAAACCCTCTTAAAGAGGCCGACAGGAAAATAATAGAGACACGAAACAAACATTTCTTTCTTCATTCCACCATTTGGCGTATGTGCCTGTCTCATGTCAGGATCTTGTATTTCTGTGATTGAAGTGTGTGTCTGTATATATTATATATTATCTATGATAGCATATTATTAGTTTAAATTTATTGTTTTGTACATTTTATCTTAATTAGCAGTTAGCTTACGGCTAAATATGCAGTATTTTGATTATTGTTGAATACAGATCAAATATAATGTTGATGTATACTAAACAACAAACTGTTGGCCCTATCAATAAGAACCATGTCTTTTTTATTCTATTATTCGTATGACTGCGTGTTTTATTTATTTTAACTGGAGGTAAAGCAACAAATAATCAGCCAATTATATTTTTTTCAGATCCGGAAGTGTGATAGTGCATTTTACTGTAATATTTAAATCAACTATAGATATCAAATCATCAACAGCAGAGTCCATAAAATCATTGCTCATCACAGAGTTGGACGAAAGTGTGTTCTTCATAGATAAAAATGATGTAAAAATATTACCAATAGGTAGGTACTGTAGGTGACAGAAATATTTTAAAGGAGTAGGTCCAGTAAGAACCCCTTTTTGGCCCCAAAATATAGCAGTTTTACAAAGTTGTTAAAATGTATACTTTTAGTTATTTATTGGACAGAAGAATGCTTCTGCTACATAAATATGGGCTGTTTTTGACAATACACTGTACATATATCGAGAACTGGCACAATTAAGTCATGCTAAATTACTGAAATCTTCAAAATTTTAGCATTTTGGTTAAATTATAGACGGTTTCCGTGTAAAACGAAAGTGGCCGCATTCGTGTTCATCCAAAATATTTAAATGTATTTGATGATAATACATAACATATATAAAGGTTAGGGATGAACACGGATGCGGCCACTTTCATTTTTGACAAAAACCATCTTAAAAGTGACATTTTTCAGCATATTTGGTAGACTTTTCATATTTTAGCTTGAATCGAAGCGTTTTAAATGACTAAATTAGTTAAAATCTTTCACATAAATTAATGTAATCAAATAAAATAGACACTTAAGTGTTTAAAAAGTGGTCAACATCTTTCGTCAGATGAACCTGAAATTTGAGGCCAAAATCGGTCCTTACCGGACCTACTCCTTAAAGGTTCGGTAAAACCTATTTTTATATTCTATATAGCTCAATATGATGATAAACTTCTTTATATTTGTCAGGACTATTGTTTATATTTTTGTCTTTATAAATAACAATATTTGTTTGTTGATCTTGGAAAACAGGCTCTTAAAAACTGTCATAGTTCTGATGTAAACTGTTTTAAAATAAAATGATTTACTACAATAAGCCAACCGTCCTTTACACCCAACGTAAGACATATATATCATTTGTTGCTTGCAAAATTACAAAATATTGAGCTACACGTGAATGGACAAACACTAATTTAAAGTAAATACATTTCAACCGAGGGTTATATTGTACATATGTTTAGTATTCATTCATTTTTTAATTGTTTGAGGAAATGATTGATTAACGAGTGAAAGCACGAATCATAGGGTTTTTATATATAATCTATTAGATTATTCAAACAATATATTGACTTGCGTATATTTGAAACTTGCTCACATAAAATGAAATGTATAACTAAAACAGCATTATGAACTTGTGGTATACACCATGATTTTAGAAATATTCAGAAATAGTGTTTTCAATAAAAACAAGATTAAATATGTCGTAAATTTGACGAATGAATTATATTTTGGTTGTGAGAATGAAATAAGTTGGTTGTGAGAATAAAATAGCAAGAAGAAGATTTCAGGGAGACAATAAATATAATTGAAGAACGCCGAACAATGACAAATCCAAAAAGAAATATATATATAAAAACTGTCCGAAATAAACCAAATAAGAAATGAGCAGTGTCAACTACATCAAAAACTGAAGATGGATAAGAAATGTTTTGATAGTTCTTTGATTCATTTTTTTCGACTGAAACTCATCACGTGGTTCAATTTATATGTGCTAGATTAAAATGTTTATGTTGGTGATCAAAGTCAAGGACCTTTCACAAAATCAGAAAAATAACTTTGTATATAAAAGAGTTATTATAGAACAATGACAACGTAAGATCTAATCACAATCAAATCAGATTTACCGAAACCTAATGGAGCTTCCGTATTTGACATTTGCAAAATCTCTCATAATGAACGCATTTAAGTGATTAACTTATAATTTTGTATGCATGACTTGGAATCTATAGTCTTGTTTTACCATTTTTCCTTTCCCATACGTATATCAAAAACTGATTGGATGACTTCTTCTGTATTCGTCAATAAACAACAAATCTACTGAACTGACGTTATATATTATTAAGTGATAGCCTGACTAAATTTTTATTTCATTTTAATCGCAAGGTTCTCCCTGGAAACATATAAGTATGAGACTTACTGAAAATGATATCAAATATTTTTTGTGTCATATACATCATATAAAGAATAGGAATACAATGAACATAATAAATAATAAACATAAACGAAAAAAGAGGGGAAATCTATTCCTAGAAAGTATAAATTTAAAGCAAATAAAATTAAAAAAAAAATATCATATAAATATACCATTAAGTGTCTTTTGATTCAATGCCTGCTTGAAAACGGTCCTTTTCCCTAGCAATCAGAAAATGTATCTGGTTTGTCGAATTTTGCAAATCTAAGATTATAAGTAAAGGTTTCGCATAAGATATAACAAAAGGTAATGTTAAGGGTATAACTAAAGCCTTTTGGCCCTTCTAGTTCTGAATATTAATAGATTCAGTTTAGAAAAGCATTAGATATAACTTCAATTGAGAAATAAAGTATATATGAATATTTATTACAGGGCCTCCGCCAATACATACGACAGTTTCACCTGGTAAGTAACCATATAATACAACTTTCTAGTTTTGTTTATTCTCAATGAAGTAAAAAGGGGAAATGCAAAACAAAAAGTCGAACAGATCGTCAGAACCACAGTTGTATTATATAATAAACCAAACATACATAAATATATATAAATGGACGTATATATTGCTAGAAGCAATCAAGTCCGTTGTGTGTAAGCCTGATGCTGGTGTTAACAAAAGTAAACTAGTGCCAACGCTTTAAAAATGATTGCTGATGTTAATGAGATTGAAACAGACTATGTTTGTAGTGTTGTAATGTTTTGCTTCTGTTACATGTTAGGGTCCAGGTTGGCATTTAAACTCGGTAAATATATATCAATGGACGTATATATTGCTAGAAAAAATCTAGTCCGTTGTGTGTAAGCCTGATGCTGGTGTTAACATAATTAAACTAATGTCAACGCTTAAAAATGATTGCTGATGTTAATGAGATTGAAACAGACTATGTTTGTAGTGTTGTAATGTTTTGCTTCTGTTACATGTTAGGGTCCAGGTTGGCATTTAAACTCGGTAAATATATATCAATGGACGTATATATTGCTAGAAAAAATCTAGTCCGTTGTGTGTAAGCCTGATGCTGGTGTTAACAAAATTAAACTAGTGTCAACGCTTAAAAATGATTGCTGATGTTAATGAGATTGAAACAGACTATGTTTGTAGTGTTGTAATGTTTTGCTTCTATTGCATATAAGGGTGCAGGTTGGCATTTAAACTCGGTGAATTTGCCTGTACCAATCTTAAGTCAGGTACCTGTTGTTCAGCGGTTGTCGATTGCTGACGTTGTTCATCAGGGTTTCTCATAACTCGTTTATATATAGTTTTGACCGTTGACGTTCCTATTTGAATTGTTTTACACTTGTCAATTTGGGGCCTTGATAACTTGCTGTGTAGCATGAGCTCTGTGCGTATTGGAGGCCGTATTTTGACCTATAACGGTTTAACTTTTACTAAAAGTGTTTTAGATGGAGAGCTGGCTCATATGCACTCATAACACATCTTTGGTATATCTATATTAGACAATTTAAAGTTTTATTTTATTTTCAGGTTTATGCCAGTCTATAACGTTACAGCAGTGTATCAACAAAACTGATTATAAATATACGTCTTTCCCGAACTTTGCTGGACATAAAAATCAAAAAGAACTTACGGATAATTTAGAACAATTTAATGATTTCTTACATAACCAATGCTATGGATTTGCAAACTCATTCTTTTGTGCTTTGTTGTCACCTGAGTGTCGAAATGGACGACGAATTCCACCATGTCGTCAGTTTTGTGAAGGTAAGTTAGCAGATAGTGAATATCCTCTTTCAATATTTATAAAAAAAAATGTTGGTTAAAAATACCACACACTAATTCTTTTCAGTGATGCCTGCAGCCAAAATATTTGAATCATAGGCTGAAGAAAATGTTGATAAGCTATAATCCAAAAAGATTCAAAAGTGGGGCAAGGAATCATATTATCATTATGGCTGATAGGTCTCTATTTGTTCGGTAGGTTTTGTAGACGTTTGTCTATCATTGTTGAAGGCCATATAGTGGCCTTTCATTGCTTACAACCAAGCATTATAACTTGAAGAAAGTTGTCTCATTAACAGTCATACAAAATCGACATATCTTGATATTGTTTGGTTTCGAACTATTTTCGAATCTTATTGCGAAATCGCTGTCAGTTCGGTTTTGAATGTTCAGTTTTGATAGTTATCAAAGGTACCAGGAATTTAATTTAGTACGCCAGACGCGCGTTTCGTCTACATAAGACTCATCAGTGACGCTCATATCAAAATATTTATGAAGCCAAACAAGTACAAAGTTGAAGAGCATTGAGGATCAAAAATTCCAAAAAGTTGTGCCAAATACAGCTAAGGTAATCTATGCCTGGGATAAGAAAATCCTTAGTTTGTCGAAAAATTCAAAGTTTTGTTAACAAGAAATCCATACAAATGACCACATTATTGATATTCATGTCAACAGCGAAGTGTCTTTTATAAATGTTTTGTTTTTACGTGGTCAGTAAGTTTATATCATGGGTTTGTTCGTTATTGCACGTTTGATATCCGAACGTTTGAAGTCTCCGTTGAAATCATTGACATTTTTATTCATTCAATCTATTTGAACTTCGACATTATGCTATGGTTCTCAACTAAATGTCTATTGTTGAAGATCATTTGTTTATTCTTGAGTGTCTTTTCTTGTTAAATGTTAATGTTAGATGAATTTAACTGTCTAGTTTACGTACTCTGAACTTTTCTTTTACTGACATCTTTGTCATCACTTTCGTTTATAATATTTTAACCTTTTTCAAAGCGCGTAATCTTGTTTTGGGAAAGTTCTGAAAACTTTTTATGTACATCACAATAGAAGGCGATGTAATATAAATCTTCTGACGTAAGAATTGCAAACTTTCACTTCGCATTTGTGTCGAAATGTAATTGTCTTTTTATGTCCTATGGTAAATTAAGTGTAGAACCTGATATTGACTTTCAACCTGTCTTGATAACAACCATTAGTACTAAAATCAGACGGGTCTGATGAGTTCTCTATGGCTATTTTGTAGTTATATTGAGATATCAAACGTCAAATATAACATTATTGTATTGATCTTTGGCTGCTTTGTGATCTTCTGATTGTTATTTGATCTGATAGGTTTGTAAATTTCCGAGATACATTCTGTTTGTAGCTATCTTCTATGGAATACGTTCATGAAATCGTTAGGAATATTCGAATCTAGATGTAAACAATAAAATGTAATTGATTTATCTATGCATACATATTAGATTTAGTAGAAGATTCTACCATACATTCTAGTTGATACCGATATCTATCAACTTGATATTTTCAAACTCAGAATTAGAGAGTTAAAGTATCTAATTTTGATAAATATCTAAGATAAGTAAACAAATAAATCTTTATATTTAAAACATGGGATCTGTTTTCCGTTAACTAAATTAAAAATGTCCAATGTAAAATTATGACATTTCTATAAACATTATAAAAGCAGAAGGTATGATAGGGGTACATTTAGTCCTTTTACTTTTGAAAATAATTTAAATATATGATTTTCAAAAATTATAATACATCTTTTCAAAAATTATAATACATCTTTTTAAAAATTATAATACATCTTTTCAAACCAAAATATTGTTGCATGACATTAGGCAGCTGTCAATTATACGTAGGTCCATTATTGTAATTGAACCCATTAAACATATATAATGCAATGCTTCAACATTCCTGTCTTAAGGTGGTACATTACACTACAGGGAGAGAACTCTTTAAAATCCGCTAAACGTTTTAATTTCGTTGTGTTGTTAAGGGAATATTAAGCCTCTCAATGATCAAAATTAGTGTTTGTCAAACTGCTATATAACCAGTGTATTTTTTCTGATAAAATGGTTGTTTCAAATTTTTTGAAATTTTTATGTTTTTGTCAAAGGATCAAAGTAAATATTTTATCAACATTTTATGAAAGTTAAACGAGCCAAATTAATTTTAGTGAAGGTGTCGGGTACAACCTTAAACGCTCAACTATAAAAACTGCCGAACTCGTCTTGTTTTCAAAGCCTCTCATTTGTATTTAGCTATAGGCAATTTTTTGCTAAAATCGATATCTTTTTATACTTTTTCGTAATCAAAGAAATGAACTTAGCATTTATAATATTTTTGGCTTAGGCTTTTGGTCAAACTTTCGTTTTGCAAAAGATTTGTTGAATAGTGACAGCAAAACTAGAATGTATACACTCGCGTGTCTAGAGATTAAATCATCCTATTGACTTCGCGAAAAATAACACATAACTTTAAAAGGAATGAACACGTTTACAGTTAAAGGAGCCAATTGATGGCTCTTATCGTACCTCATTCTTTATGTATTAGACAGAACCACCTAATATTTACACAGAATGAGACAAACAAATTAAATGTTAATTGTACATCATAAAGACCTATCGTATACATTTCCGTAAAGAATTCAATCTTCGTGATATTCATGATATAAATCATACAACTCTAAAAGTAGGTATTGGTGATTATTTTATAGATGTAAAAGATGGTTGTGTAAATCAAACATTCCCAGTTGACTGTGATACGCTACCAGATTCAAATGATCCCTCAGTCTGTGCAGTTAATCCTTATAAACGTAAGTATCTATAATACTAAAATTACCAGGTCCAATTTGTCAGCCGTCATCACGTAAAAACGACGAATCAAAGAATTTAACTTTATATATAACTAATATAGTACAAAGGTGTAGATTAAAAATTACACCACTCCAGGCCCTTTTGTTTTCCACGTAACTAATATTGCCAATAATTCGGGTCGAGTCCGATACCGATACCAATAGTATATTCACCTGTTACCTCTTACCTTATCTGTACGTTCCGCATCTGACAGGCGCACCACTAAACGGTGTATTCAGGATTAATATGCTATATACACGGGTCATAATCAATTCAAGCATTGTCAAATTGTTCCCTATTGTGGTAAGACTTTCTAAGATAACAATACGAATTCTAAAAATCTGGACTTAAAATAAGGCATATAGGTACAGTTTTCAATTTGATAGCGGGCATGACGTAAAACAACAAATAAAAGAATTCAACTTTATTTATTAACTAATATAGGACAATGCTGTTGATTAAAAACACTCCATTCCAGGACCTTTTCGCCGCGATATAGCCTTTTTGTGCTAATACGGCGTAAAGCAACCAACAATCAATCAATCCAGGACCTTTTGTTTTCCAAGTAATTAATATTACCAATAATTGATAAGTTCCAGGTCGACGGGTTCAAACCGAAAGATTTTGAAAGCAGAGAAAACTGAGCATCTTATAATCGGCATGACTTTATCAGATGACAATACCAATACTTAAATAAGGGTTACGCATGGTTATATAATTTAATTCAGTCACGGACCCGCGATATCACGGGTGTGTTCTAGTATTACATAATAACATTGCAAACATTTTTATGCCCCATTTATGGGCATTATGTTTTCTGGTCTGTACGTTTATTCGTCTGTTCGCTTATCCCGCATCAGGTTAAATTTTTAGGTCGAGGTTGTTTTTGACGAAGTTGAAGTCCAATCAACTTGAAACTTTATACACATGTTCCGTATTATATGATCTTTTTAATTTAATGTCAAAATAAGATATAAATCAAAGTCGAATGCAGTAACCTCTCTAAGCTACCTACAATGTGTAAACTTGCATTTTCTCTTTTTTACCCTTCAAATGGACTTTGTTTTTTAACTAAATGAACGACAACTGTATTATATATATATGCTTCATTTATAAGCCAAAACAAAACAAAGTTAACGTGTTACCTTTTTCAAAATAAGCGATTAAAACTGGGTATGAGTAGTTTCAGTTTTTTTGTAAGTACAAAATCGATTTTTAATAATTAATCTTTATGTCTTCGATACATCTAGATGTATTGGCAATGATCTTAACCAACATGTATGATATTTTTTACTTAACCCTAGTCAAAACGATGATGCTTGATTTCAAATAAAATTATGATAGTTTGATACAAATGGCTCATGATTTATTTTTATATATATTAATTCATATATTTCATCCTTACTTTTGAGATTATTTGATAGCACTTATCAGAGCAAAAAGGCTTTATAGTAGTTTGTTTTTATCTAACTAATATCCACCCTTTAACAAAAACTACTAGGAATGGATAGTCACGTTCATCGAATAATTTCTAATTAGATTTTATGATTTAATTTTTTTCAGCTGCCCATTGTTTTGAATATAAGAATGAAAGCTTTGCAAGATGTTGGAGTATGGGTTATAAAACTACAGCTTTTCCTAATTATGCTGGAGAAATTTCTGAAGGGGAAGCAGCTCATTATGTGAATCTGTTAACCTCAGTCGATGACGCCACAAGATGTTATAAACATGCTTCCTTATTTGCCTGTTCAGCATTTGTCCCGAAATGCACAGGTATAGAAGTTGTAGGTCAGCACACCATACCACCGTGTAAAAGTCTATGTAAAGGTATCTGTCTTTGACTTTAGTATATATTAAGGTTGCTCGCTTGTCATGTTTTGATTTTTTTTGGTCATACTTTCGGAATCCTCTGGTTGTATCCATTTGAATGCATTAAACAATTTTGCCCATTGACCACCATTTTTCTCTTTTAAAATCTTGTGCATGTATAATACCAAGCAATTTGTCAAGTATTATAAAATCTTATTTATTTTTTAATAGTTTTTGCAAACTTTAACTTGTTAATGATAAAGCTATGAAAAGTCAAGAGAGAATATTTCCCGCCAAAATTTCAATGGCTTATATCTCGAAAACAAGCGCACTGTGACCACTATATATGTTTTTTTTCTTTTTTTCTTCCTTAATTAATCCCCTATTTATATTTACTAGTTTTATGAATAGCTATTTATTTTGAAACTGAGAAGCGAACGGGAATAGTATTAATAAATACAGTATGCAGACTAAAAATACTGGAAATATGAAATAATATTCATTGAGACATCCTTAGCCTGTTCAACAACTCATATACTTTGTAAACTAATACACAAATATGTGTTTAATAAGGTAAAGTTATGGTAGATTGAAATACATGAAATCACGTCCAAAGAGAAACGTGCATAAATGGGACAATTTTCTAAACTCTTTCGCGAGATCAAAATAATATGTTGTGGCACTGGTGAACCGCTTTGAAATAATGTATTGACAGCAGTCAGTTTACACATTCAAGAACGTTTTAAGAAGCTAAAAAAAGGATAACATTACAATTGACAGTTTTTTTTTAAAAGATTTTAACATCTTAATACAACATTACACAGTATCTAAAGAGAATTTTGAGTTACCATTTATTTCTTATAGGTAAAATGTATATAAAAGTTTATACAAGTTCAATTAATAGTTCTTCTCGTTTATTTTGAATTCTCACAGCCACGAAAGCTGGATGTGAAGTATTTATGAACATATTCAGCATGATATGGCCAGAAAATCTTGACTGTGACGCCCTACCAGACGTAAATGATACATCTATTTGTATTGGGTATGCCGAAGCACACGAACCTAGAAAGATTGGAGGTAAAAACTCAATTTATATATAAAAGTATCTCATTTTGTCGTTTTGAAGCACAAACGTGTATTTTCAGAGGAAAACAAACCGCCTATGCTAGATCACATTGTTTTCAACATTAACATGGGGAAGAACATTTTGTTTCTTTACGATATTTACGAACTAGAAATAATTTATATTATTCAAAATGAATATACCAACAGGAGTAAAAAATAATCAAAAATTCAAGGTCGTGACGATCTACAGCAGGTATAAAGATCATCCTTATAAGTTGTTATTTCATAGTTTGTGAACTGTATGTTATAGCTGTGAAACTAAAGGTGTGGTTCTTATCTTTTTTATGTCCCATGTATGGGCATTATGTTTTCTGGTTCGTGTGTTCGTTCGTCCGTCCGTCCGTTACATGTTCCCTATGATATAATCTTTCTAACTTTAATGCCAAATTAGAGATTTCCCCCCATTTTCACGGTCCATTAAACATAGAAAATGATAGTGTGGTTGGGGCATCCGCGTATTGGGGACACATACTTGTTTGTAAATTAATTAACACGTTCAATTCTAGCATTGCTTGGCTTTCCAGTCTATGAAAATACCCGTTCTTAACTAAACTTTGCTTGAAACAATTATAAAACACTCAAAACAGCAGTTTTTGTTTTTCTTTTGGTCATTAACACGGACACTTTATATGTATAATACAACATTCTATATACGATTAACAAAGAGAGAAAATCGAAAAGAACAATAATTTGTTACAATTACATAACAACTTTCGAAATGTTTGCACCAAATATGTAAAGAAAGAAATTACATTAACACACTTTTATATAAGTCATTTTATTTTGCAGCATGTCCCACTGAACAGTTACGATGTGACACGGATGTGTGTATTCCGTCATCGTGGGTTTGTGATGGTTATCAAGACTGCAAAGACAATTCAGACGAAGAACTCTGTGGTAGGTCAATATACAGCTTCGTCGCTGTAACAACATATTGATATTCCCATATTATTACTCATTGAACATTATTTTACATGCAATCAAACTTATTGTTTTTATTATTTGTCTTGGTTACATACTGAAACTGGAAACATATTCTGTGACCAATGTTTTTTTTCTATTTTTTTTTCAAATTAGCAAGATATAAACCACATTTTGTTTGAAGTACGATAATGGTTCCATTCTTCATTATATGACATTATTGACCATACGTCTGGCATTAAGGTGGCTGTCGGGTACAAAAATTTCAGCAAAAAAGTGAACCTTAATTTTTTCATTAGAAATTTTATTTATAACACTAGTAGTTATTACTTTATAATATGGTAAAAAAATCAACCCAACAAATCGATTCGGTTTGGCCCCAGATGACTTTTAAAATGTTTATATCATTGAAAAAGCTCCATATTATCTCCATTTGATGCAAAAATGCCATTTTTTGGCATTAGATTTGAAATATCTTTTTTAACTCATCGGTGACCTATATTTTTTAATATTGTTTTCATATAAGCTGTACATAAACTAAATAATTGTAAAATTTAAGCGATTTCTGTAATTAGGTTATTTTTTTATTTCAATATTACCTCAGACTATTTCTCTTATTAGTTTAACAGAAAAAAAGGACAGTAACAAAAATGTATGTAGGCAGATTGTGAGCTTAAATGAACGGTGACCCATTTTTTTTATTTCATTTTTCTTTTAAGTATATGATTAAGTTCATATAAAAAAAAATATAGCGAAATCCTATATTAGAAAAAAATGATTTATACCCAGGAGCCCCCTTAATGGCCACCTTTTTTAAAAACCCAATCTGTTCGTAGTGCAACACTTCAAATTGAGAAATGGATAAACATAAAAAAAAAATCAAATTAGTCATATTTTCACGGAGATTTCAATTAGATAGAGAGATTAAAATGACAAACTTAGGCGACAGTAGCTTTACCGATGTCATAGTTTCAAGAATCAAATCAGGATAATATACAAAACAATTGATAAATCGCATAAAATACAGGGAAGTAAGGATTAGTAAGCCTCTCCTGTTATGCATGCTTCCCTCGCCTTACGAGTCAAAATATCACAATCAGACAAAAACACACTCGGAAAAAATAACGTTTCATACCACTTGTCGGGAATGTTCTTAGGCTGCGAAAAATTGTTTCGATATTGATTTCACACACACTATCCGTCAACTAATTTGTGATCGGTGGTAACTGTCAACAGTATGTGAGATTGATTTCATTTGTTCTTTCTGTTGGAGGATTTTTTTGTGCATAAGGAAAAACGACCAACAAAATGAGACTACAAATGAGTCATAAGAATAGGTTTTTCTGGATGTTGTTACTTTTTCGTATACCAAATGATATTTCCCGAAAAATAGGATTGTAGCACGGAAAATTAAGATCACGGCTATTGATGTCAACGATTATTATGTCTCGTCAAGGAAAGTGAGGGAAAATTTTCGGATTTCCCTTGCAATGCCTTGCCAGAATAACGTTTTCGGTTGATATATAAATAAAAAAAGAGGTGTTTGTGATTGCCAGTGAGACAACTATTCACAAGAGATTACATGACACAGAAATTAACAACTATAGGTCAGCGTACGGCCTGGAACAATACCACATGTCAGCTAAAAAAAGTCCCTGAAATGACAAATGTAAAACAATTCAAACGAGAGAACTAAATGCCTATTGGCTATGGACAGGCACATACTTACAGAATATGGTGGCGTTAAACATGTTACCGGAATCCCAATCCTCACCTAACCTCGGTTGAGTTTCTTAACCATGAATTGATGTTTTACATCGATTGGTAACTTTGCGCACATGTTCATTTTGATATGATCTTTTTATTTATAATAAATTACAATTTACGACAAAAGTTGCTCTTAATTGACCCGGTAAATGATAGAGTAAGCAATTCATGGTGTTATATTGACATACATTTCGATTCATAGATACATTTCTTGCAACATTTTTGACTTGATTAGACAAACGAAAATTGAAAGTACCAGAATACATCTTAATTGAAGTTACAAATTCATACCTATTTTTTTCCATAACAGATATCATTGCATTTTGTGTGCTAATGTTTTTATACTCTTTATAGCCAAATGTCCAGTAGGACAAGAAAAATGCCATCCAGTTTCCGGACAGTGCATAGGTACCAATTTAGTATGCGACGGTGTTGGCGATTGTTATGAAAACGTCGACGAAGCACAATGCAGTATGTACATTTAGCTTAAATGTTGCTAATGATAGTGTAAGGAAGCTCCAAGGTGGTACTTAACATCTAACTAAAATTAATTTTGCTCGTTTGATTTTCATTAAAGCTGAACAACAAATTAACTTTGGCCCTTTGATCAAAATATTAAAATTTCAGATTTCAGATTAAAACGTTTAGCTGAATTTTACAGAGTTATCTATCCCCTTTTAATGTTATGCACCACCTTACGACTTGTTACTTTTAACAGTTCAGTTAAATCTTTGAACTTGTTTTCATTCTGACCTTCACTGTTATTATTTAACTTAAGGTTTAATTCTTTATATGATATCGAATTTCGTTTAACTTAGCTAGTAACTTGTTTTATTTTCAACGTTGTTTCAAAAATTAAACTAATATTTTTATCAGTTTTATAAGATTCTTTGCTTCGCGTACTTTTTCTATACCAAACCATGTTTGCTGTGTCATACCGTTGTATCGTAGCTGTTTCACGCATAGCAACCGCTTAAAAAGTGTTGAAAGAAACCCTTCAGGTATCATTTTGAATGGTGCAAACTTCGTAATATTATTTTGTAAAAAGTGTATTCGATATTTCCATAATGATTGTAATAAAATTGAGAATGAAAATTGGGAATGTGTCAGAGAGACAACAACTCAACCAAAGATCAGATAACAGACGAAGACCACCAATGGGTATAAAGCATAGTTAACACCAAATATTGTCCTAAATGCGGCATGCTAAATGTTTAATTATCACGATATTCAACATTTTCTCTATGATTGTTTTTAATTTGGTTTTAGTTAGACTTGGAAATGGTACAAACTCGGGCATTTTACTAGTTAAAGATGGTGTTAGTTCACATTGGCAGGAGGTTTGTTCTGATGACTGGAATGCAACATTCAGTGATATGGTCTGTAATCAGCTGGGCTACAAGTACGTTCATTTGCTTAGCCATTTTACAACCAACATATCGCATAAAAAAAATTAATTTCAAAACGTTGTATTTTATTTTTTATTTCGATGCTGTTTTTTTTTAATTTTTAAACTAAAATTGTTTCATTTCAATTTGTTGAATAAAATACTTCAAAATATTGCTTTATATGTAAGATTGTATCACATTTATTTTGAAGTATTCAAAATATGATTTTAACTTGCATTGTTTTTTTTAAAAGTCATTTGTACATGTAAATAATTAAAGAAGATTTGCTCCTGAACGTTTTTAAGGAGGTTCGCTACTTTGTTTAAAAATAACAAGCTTTTTAAAAGACTGCTATAAATTGATAGTATATAAATAAAGAAACTAAAATAGCAGAAAAAAATGATGGGTCCGTGTGCTTGTTTTCGAAATATAAGCCATTGAAAATTTGGCGGGAAATAATTCTCTCTAGATTTTTCTTACATTTAACATTGGCACTCTTCTTGTTTAAAAAACTATGAAAAATAACAGGGATTTTAAAAGATTTTGAAATATGGCTTCTTAAACTATATGTAATAAAAATATCAAAAGATAAAGATAAAATTTGAATGAATTTATCTTAAACAAAAACTATAGGTAGGTGTTAATATAAGGAAGTGTTATTATATTTTGATGCTTTTTCGTGTCAAATTTACAATCCTGTAAATTTTGAAAACTTGTGATTTTCTCTGTTTTAAGATCAAAATGCATATAAAATACATATCTAAGAAATTTGGAACAACAAACATGTACATGTTTCTGGTAAAATCATTTTTTGTAATCCTCAACCTTTTTCTCAATATTTTGGTTAAAAAAATTACTTAATTGGTAATAAAATTTGAAAAACTTCTTACTCAAAAACGACTTATTGTGAATACACAATATTTTTACAAGTTAAGTTTAATTTTTTTTTAAATTCATTGCTTTTTTCTACATGTATCGCATGTTTTATAAATTCAAACGAGATTTCAACGAGACTGAAACAAACATTGCATATCATAGAAATAATATTCTTAAAACGGTCAACAGATTATATCTTGTTTTACTTCGATTTATCTGCAAGGATTCTCCATTTTTTCTCCCTCAATCAAGCTTGTCACCAAATGATCGGAAATCCATAAATATATAACATTTGACAGTAAAATTACAACAAATCCTTACAAAATTACCTCAATTGATCGTCGTAACTATACAAGTTTTTTTTATAAATGTTAATATTTAATATATATAGATATTTAATGAAATCACTTATTTGTTCGAAGTTGATATTTTTGTGTGGATCAAGGTTTATATGTGATGACAAATATCGATGATATTGTATTGTCTTTCATTTTTGTAAACAGTTTATTTCTGGTCGCTACTTCTTATTATTAATTCGTACCATTAACCTATTTTTTAAGAGATACCAAATCATTCGAAGCGACAAATCCAGGTCAAAACCTAAAGTCAGTTATACATATAGATCTGAAGAATGGTTCTGACACTATGGCTCTTCAATCCTACCTACAAAAATCGTAAGTATAATACCAGCATCAAATAAACTTATCCTAGATACCAGGATCAAAATTTTGTACGACAGACGACAGTTTTGTCTACAAATGACTTATCAATGACGCTCGGATCATAACATTGAAAAGGCAAAATTAAGTATGAAGTTAGAGACTATTAACGACACAACATTCCGAAAGGTTTTGACATATTCTGATAAGGCATTCTACTTTACTTTATAGAAAATCCTTAGTATTTTAAGCATTTCTGACATAAACAAGCATGTAGAGTTGTCTCATTGGCACTCACACCACATCTGCCTTTATCTATGTCAATAGTTATTAAAGGTACCAGGACTATAATTAAATACATCAGACGCGCGTTTCGTGTACATGAAACTCATCAGTGACGCTAAGATCAAAATAGTTGTAAAGCCAAACAAGTATAAAGTTGAAGAGCATTGAGGATCCAAAATTCCTATGGGTTATGCCAAATACGGCTAAGGTAATTTATTCCTGGGATAAGAAAATCCTTAGTTTTTCGAAAAATTCAAAGTTTTGTAACAGGAAATGTATACAAATGACCATATAATTGATATTCATGTCAACACCAGCAGTGGCATCGACCAAGTGGTGTAAATAGTTATCAAGAGTATTAGGAAATATAATTGATATTCATGTCAACACCGATTGCTCAATATTCACAACAAAAATCCAGACGTTTACCATGTTTACAGAGATGCAACATTCTTCATTTATGTCTTATATCATTATATATTATATAAAAGGGAGATAATCAAAATATTTTTGTGATTGGATGATGTTTGGAAATATTGAAAAAGTTAATTTTCTTTCTGTTGGTTTATTTTATCAGGTTTTTTGGACTTCACTCTTTTTACACTAGAATTCGGTATTACTGTTAATACTTTTTATGCCCCATTTATGGATATTATGTTTTCTGGTCTGTGTGTTCGTCCGTTTGTCCATCTGTCCCACTTCATGTTAAATTTTTTGGTCGAGGTTTTTTTTTTATGAAGTTGAAATCCCATCAACTTGAAACTTAATAAATAGGTTCCCTATGGTATGACCTTTTCATTTAAATGCCAAATTAGAGATTTTATCCCATTTTTACGGTCCCCTGAACGTAAAAAATGATAGTGCAGATTGGGCATCCGTGTACTTGGGACACATTCTTGTTTGTAAGTAGTTATGTAGGTATTGCTTTGTCTAAATACCAATTGAAGTTATGGTAATTACATATCAACTTAAGAATTGTAAAATTTACAAAATCAACATATGTTGTTTTTTTGTAAATTGGACATGAAAGCTTGATGTATTTTTTAAATAGACATCATATATATATATTAAACATTTAGTTTCTTTTAGTTTGTTTGTATTTTTCCAACTTTGTATGGATGGCAAGCTATGAGTTTGTTAAAAAGAAAAAGAAAAAAATACGATTGTTATGTTTAATATCCATAATTAAAAAAAAGGAATTTAATTATTCTTTCTATTGTATATATTGTGATATTTATTAATTTTAACGTTTTCACTTACAGTGTTGCTAGCTGTACCAGTGGAAAAGTTGTTCATTTGTCCTGTGAAAATGCAGGTAAACCAACTATTATCTTATTGTGAAAATATTAAGTAATATATATATAGTGGAGGATACAGGGGAACCATTGTTTTGACGATCAATGCTTTTAAAAAAAGATACATGTTTGGAAAAACACTCCTTTATCCTGCTTTATCTCTCTTGCTAAAAGTTACTGGATCCGACCCTGATTCAACAACTGAAAAAGGAAGTTTTACATGTTTCAAATTATGCTTCATTCTTAATTACAAGCATGAGTATAAAAGTGCGATCATTGATTTTTCTTTTTAAATTTTAATCAAATAAATTGGAGATAAACGACATAGAAACAGCATCAAAATCACAAAAATACTGTTTTTTCTACATGACAATTCAAATTAATAATTGTTTTATTGTCTTCCTTACATTCGGTTCTGTGTCCATCCATAAAGCATTTTTCTAAAAATATAATTAATTTATATTTACAAAAATGGGTTTGTCGTGACAAGCAGGTTTAACAACACATATCGATCGCGTTTCATAATTAGCAAAGTATTGACATAAAATATGTGATAAAATATAGATTCCCATTAAATAAACTCATCATAGATACCAGGACTAAATTTTATATATACGTCAGACGCGCGTTTCGTCTACAAAAGACTCAACAGTGACGCTCGAATCCAAAAAAGTAAAAAAAAAAAAAAAAAAAAAAAGCCAAATTAAGTAAGAAGTAATTCTTATTTTAGTCTCTTGTTCCATCCCAACGAATTATAACACCACTGTGTGTGGTATTTTTCAATGTCTGAGTTTCCATTTATTATTCTAGTATGTGGTAACAGACCGGCAAAACATCCGTCTCAATTACGAATTGTGAATGGCATTGAAGTCGACCCCGGAACATGGCCTTCCCAGATTTCATTACACGGCGGTGAAAATGAAGCTTATTACTGTGGAGCAAGTTTGATAGGCCACAGCTGGGTCATGACTGCTGGTCACTGTGTAGGCGGGTAAGATATTTATATTATTTAAACATTACTATTTTAAACAATAAATTTGGGTAAATATTGAAATAAGTGTGCAAGTCTTGCGGAATAATGCTTTCCTTGTAACTTATTGAAAATATTGACACTTGCAAAATAGATCAATTACACGATGTGTTAATTTTCGCCATATTCCTTAAAATAATTTGTTAATAAAGATTGGTAAGAAATTATCAGGTGTTTGGCAAATTTTAAGACATAAAGTAACAGACGCCGAAAAGACATGATGAAAGAATCGTAAAGAATAATTAAACCAAAATAAGGAATTCACAAACAAATACAATTTAACAAATGAGTCCTATATAGTTTAAAAGTCATTCAAAATCCGTAAATCTTTAATGGAAGATTTTTACGTTTTCCAATATTACAATATGCATGCACTCAATTTCTTTTCAACGGTCTTGCAATGTGCAATGTATAGACTATCATAACATTTCACTACATACATATTTTTGGCTATTTAGAAATAAGGATGCATCGACAATAACATTGAAGATAGGAGCAACTAGACGATATGCATATTCAGCGTATCGTCAAGTCAGAAAAGCTAAAAATCTCTACCCACATCCAAAGTACAACCCTATCACAGTAGACAATGATATAGCATTGATAGAATTAGACGAACCTGTTTATTTTAATGACTACCTCCGTCCTATATGTCTGCCTGATCCTACTCATGTGACACCAGCCGGAACAAGATGTTATGCGGTCGGATGGGGTAGAAAAGATGAAACAGGTAAATTTCTTGCTAATACAATGGAAACCTGTTTAAACTAAACCTCTTCGGGACATAAGATTTTGTTCGGTTTTGGCCGATGTTCGGTTTTATCAGATTCACAACACATATAATTTGATATGACGGTGCTTTAGAAAATGTTTGGTTTATACAGGTTTTCGGTTTAAGCAGGATTCGGTTTAGCCAGGTTTCACTGTAGTATTGTGAACATAAAAGACAGTATTTCAACTGAGTTGTGTTATATTATAGCTTAATGACATCAGTTCATGACAATGTTACTGTTGTGTTTTTTATCTATATATAACGGTTTATTTTTAATCAATTAAGACGTATTTAATACATTTTCTTGATTCATGTATGACTTACAATATTTAATTTCAACGGAAACAACTCTATGAGAAGGTCTATTTATTTTCCTGTCGTTTGATGTGTTTGAACTTATGATTTTGTCTATTTGATAAGTGGCTTTCAATTTTAAATTTTACTTGGAGTAAGGTATTTTTGTTATTTCTTTTACATTTTTTAAGTTATTGAAAGAATCATTCCAAACTACCATTGTTGAATATACCATTTATTGACATGTTGCATTATATACACACAAAGTTGTATAAAACATGACTTAAACAAAATTTGTTGAACCAAAAGAATCCAAATAAAAACTCGTAAATACTTTTAATGACGTTATGATGTTCAGATTAAAAGTAACATTTTAAAGGACTAGAAAAAAGTAAAATAAGAAAAACACCGGACTCGGAGGAATTTCTAAACGGATAGTCTCTAAGCAAAAGGCAAAATTAAAAGGTCGAACACATCAAGCGGATGGATAACAACGTTCAAATATTATTTGCTTTGGTTCAGGCTTTTTCTTATCAGTATACCTGGTTTTATAGCTAGCTCAATCACTCACTTATATGACAGTCGGATAAAATTAGTGGTCCAGCATTCAACATTGTTTAATAATAGTTTAATCAAAGGTACCAGGCTTTTTAATTTGATATGCAAGTCGCCTTAAGACTCATCAGTGAAGCTCAGAATATGAACATTATTAACAAACACGAAATAAAAGAAAAGAAAACATTACTAGAGCACAATAACACAATGACGGGATGTATAAAAAAGGGAATTGTTTGGCATGAAAAAAAATCATAGTGTTTCCATTAAGATTATATATTTAGTCATTGGTCGCTTCATTGTCTCTAATTATACTATTTTCAAGGTGAAATTGATGATATTCGTAAAATATATGAGAATTGTTGCTGTAAAGTTAAGAAAACATTTTCAGATACATATTATGTTTCAAAATCTTAACAACGATAAACCATATTTTTCATTCTTTAAACGTTTGCCCTGATGTGGTGTTTATATCAATATTTCAAATTGTTATTTTTCAGCAACTGACTATGAAAGAGCATTAAAGGAAGTTACTTTGAACATTGAAAATTGGGATTCCTGTAACAATGCAATAGAAAACTCTCCAGTGAAGTCATCATACAAACTGACAGATAATATGATATGTGCTAGTGGAGGACCTGCCCATGATGCATGTCAGGTTAGAATACTATAGACACTTTATTGATTTCGACAATTTATTGAATAATTAGCTATAACATATCAATAACAGGACAATTTAGATAAACGATATGGGCATTAATTTCTATTTTGAAGATTTATTAAGATTTTGTTTGCTTCAATCATTTATATCAGCGGAATTATGAAATAAGGTTTCGGTATTAGGAGTCAGTTGGGTTCAATTATGAAAAAACGTTGACATTGCTAATGTATAGTTGGATTGCAAGTCAATTATTTGATTCATTTGAATCCGTATTCCTGCCAACTTCAGTTTAACCTTAACCTGGGGATGAATACGCATGTGCCAACAATTTTATGTAATTCAAATGAATAGAACATCAACATGTGTTATGTCTAACATGAATGTTTAAAAAAAACATTTATATAAAATGTAAAACCTTTTATCGATTATGCATATATCTATCTTGACCAAAGGCTTTCCCCTCTATGTTATATCTACTTTTTGATCTTGTTACAGGGTGATAGCGGTGGACCATTATTGTGTTCCAAAAACGCAACACTAGATACTTGGTACCTAGCCGGAGTTATTTCTTGGGGTATAGGATGTGCTGTAAACGTTCCAGGTGTATATACTGAAGTACCACTGTATGTCGACTGGGTCCGAGAGACTACGAAAGGGGCTGTTGGATGATATTAAAACTTTTAATTTATTTTTATCATATACACCATAGACAACATAACGTTATAAACTGACAACTTTACTACCCAGATTAACTATAGACCAGTACTAGTAGAAGTCATTATCATAAGCAATATATTAGACCGCGCCTACTTGTTCTTTCTAATCCTGAAGTGCAAAAAGCACGATACTGTATATGATAATATACACATTTATAATGAATACCTTGATATGAAGACAATTTGAAATAGTGCATATGAAGTCTCAAAAAAGGTGTTTATACTATAAAAATATTATTATTGATCAAGTGGGATATTGCAGTATGGAATTTTGAAATATAAGAACACTAGATACAATGACGTTTGAAAGAATGTTTTGAGAGATTTTAAAAGTTTTATAGATGTTATAGATCCTCTTAAAATTAAAACAAAATCGACAAATAATGTTTAATATAATACAATTATGAAATGCATGCGTTCGTCGCGCTTTTCTGGATGTTCATTATAAAAGCTAGGGATTTATAAGACCTTATCCTGTGATGACAATAAGATAACTAGAGGCTCTAAAGAGCCTGTGTCGCTCACCTTGGTCTATGTGAATATTAAACAAAGGAAGCAGATGGATTCATGGCAAAATTGTGTTTTGGTGATTGTGATGTGTTTGTACATCTTACTTTTCTGAACATTCTTGCTGCTTACAATTATCTCTATCTATAATGAACTTGGCCCAGTAGTTTCAGTGGGAAATGTTAGTAAAAATTTACAAATTTTATGAAAATTGACTATAAAGGACAATTACTCCTTAGGGGTCAATTGACCGTTTTGGTAATGTTGACATAAATTTAGGTCTTACTTTGCTGTACATTAATGCTGTTTACAGTTAGTCTCTATCTATAAAAATATTCAAGATAATAACAAAAAACGGGAAAATTTCCTTAAAATTACCAATTTAGGGGACAGCAATCAAACAACCGGTTGTCCAATTCATCTGAAAATTTCAGGGCAGATAGATCGTGACCTGATAAACAATTTAACCCCGTCAGATTTGCTCTAAATGCTTTGATTTTTGAGTCATAAGCCAAAACTGCATTTTACACCTATGTTATATTTTTAGCCGTAGCAGCCATCTTGGTTGAATTGCCGGGTCACCAGGCACATTTGTTAAACTAAACACCCAAAAAATGATTGTGGCCAAATTTGGATTAATTTGTCCCAGTAGTTTCAGAGGAGAAGATTTTTGTAAAAGATTACTATCAACAAACATGGTCGCCATTGCTAAAAATAGAACATAGGGGTCAAATGCAGTTTTTGGCTTATAACTCAAAAACCAAAGCATTTAGAGCAAATCTGACGTGGGTAGTATTGTTTATCAGGTCAAGATCTATCTGCCCTGAAATTTTCAGATGAATCAGACAACCTGTTGTTGGGTTGCTGCCCTTGAATTGATAATTTTAAGGAAATTTTGCTGTTTTTGTTTATTATCTTGAATATAATTATAGATAGAAATAAACTGTAAACAGCAATAATGTTCAGCAAAGTAAGATCTTCAATTAAGTCAAATTGACCAAAATTGTCAATTGACCACTTATGGAGTTATTGCCCTTTAAAGACGTTTTTCACAATTTGTTCATCATGTTGACTTACTTTAAAAAATCTTCTCCTTTGAAACTGCTGTATCAATTTCAGCTAAACTTAGGCTAAATGAGTTTCAGAGTATCTAGTATAAATTTTATATTTTATTTCCTTGTATGTCAAGAAACATAGCTCCTATCGCTAAAATAGAACATAGGAGAAAATGATTATTTTTTTTGGCTTTTGAAGAAAATAGGACGATCCAAAAAACATTTAAATAAATTGAAAAGCCAAAATAATCATTAATGAGAGATTTAAACAAAAGAATTAAGGTGAGCAATTCAGGCTCTTGAGAGCCTCTTGTTTAACTGCTGAACTGTTTGTAAGAATGGTTGAGTTAACGTGAATAGTAGATGGATGGATGCACATGATGGAGCCAGTTTAAAACACTTTTTGAATGTATATGTAATAAATCTGTTATCATGGGTAGCATTTGTACTTCATTTCTCATAATGTACTACGTTTTTTTTTCTTTTACTATGGACACAAAACATCTAAAAATTTGATTAGTTTACAAAATCAAAATTGTTGGTAATACAGCTATGCCGCATACAATTTTGCACAACTGCATTTTAAATATATCAGTGCAAACCAGAAAATTATATTCTATGCGCTCAATTATTCACAGGACTTTTAGATGACGTATAAGTAAGCGTATTAAAAATTTAAATTTAAAAAATGATTATCATTGATATCATCTCTCAAATAGCGCCTTTTTTCTCAGTGCAAACAGTCTTTATATTTCTTTTGCATATCAGTTTTGTTGTATTAAATGTTCATATAAAATTATATCAAAGACATTTTAATTTATAATCATGTGTCATTATTAACTGAAACACCTGTTAATGTTGTATAATTATTCTGTGAATATTATTTACTTTTGCTTTGTACATAACATAAACAAACGGTAAAGATTGCATTGTTTTATACCCAAAATATCATAAGTTGTATGTACCGTTATTCTTTCATCTAATAAACAATAAATGTACAAAACTATTAATTTATTCAATATCTCTATTCAATCCAACCATATATGTTGTGTTTTGATAGCGTGGTTGCCTTTTTTGTTCGGCGGGAGGGGAGAGAATCCCGACTTCTTTAAAAAAAAAAAAGACTGAAGATTTTGTTGTTTTTGTTCCTGTTATATTAGTATTGAATTATTTTATTTACTACAGATGAAAGAGGAAAGACGGGTGAGCTCAATGTCAGATTAACGTGTGGCGGAAGAGTGACAAACATGTCTATTTACGGACCATAATCATGTGATCCAGCAAATTTAACCCGCCGTATTACGTCGGGCAAATTCAATATCATGAATATTATTGTAAAGAAATATGGGTTCTTGACATTACGCACTTAAAGCTTTTTAAATAAGAGTAAACATAAAAACAAATGTTTTAGACAGAGTTTTTTTTAAGACGTGTGCCTTTCAAATATAAGTGGGTGACAGGGGAATGCACTTCTTTTTTCACTCCTTTCTTTCTGTTTTTCCAGATCCCACTTGCTTTACCCCCTATAATAAATTAAGCATAGGTACCAGGATTCAAATTTTGTATTTTTGGGATTCGTCAGCTTCAACATGTTCAAGGAAGCTATTAAACCAAGAGTTCCAAATGGTGGAGTTGAATTCATCCCTTCGTAAATTTTACGGACGCCGTCACGAGTTGGTTGACCGTTATGGAATAACCGTTTCACAAATGTTATCGGATATGTTCCTTACGTCGTAATTACAATCCCCTTCCCCTTTCATGAATGTGACCTACCGAATTAGACTATTTACCGGATTTGTTATCACATAAGCAACACGACGGGTGCCGCATGTGGAGCAGGATCTGCTTACCTTTCTGGATCACCTGAGATCTGGTGGGGTTTGTGTTGTGTCATGTGTGCTGTTGTCTTTTTTCATTTTTAGCCATGGCGTTGTCAGTTTGTTTTAGATTTATGAGTTTGACTGTCCCTTTGGTATCTTTCGTCCCTCTTCTTTAATTAGAATAGTATAAAAAAAATTAAAAAAAATAATTATGCAGTTGAAGATAACCCACATCCACTATTATCTACCCCTTATATCCAACACCCCAAAATCGATGCATATCATAAAATACAAAGGTATACCATATGCATAATTGACAATGTTGGGATTGTAAGGCAAAAATTCTTTTAACAAAATATGAATGAATTTTTGAAAAGTAGTAGCAAACAACCATGCCATTGGTATATCTGATTGAATTGATGTCCATTCTCAATCAGGAAATAAGGAAGAAGATGTTTTAATAGTATTTGAAATTTTAATAATTCTAATAAGCATATCCTAGTTTTAACCATGACTACATGCTCCTGGTGTGACAGATACATCGTCAATAGCCAAGTCGCTGTGGTATGAAGTTCCTGTTCTACCTTCAATTTGGAACTGAAAAGTAAATACTAAAACAGTAAAATATGTTAAATACGTTACATTAGATTCTACTTAGGTGATAGAAGATTCAAAGATAGGAGGAGTTTACAGGTAACCGTGTGTATACTGAACAAAATAAAACACTTCAATTCATGGAAAGGTTGTGTTTGTTGGAAAAAAACCTATGCAGATGACTTTTTTACTAATAATTAATACATGTGCATGTAGCGTACACAAATCATGACTCGCTATTCCATGACTATCAGTCAGAACGGTTATAGTAGACGCTTTGTAGTAATTTCAAAGTTGTGAACCAAATGCTTTTAGAAAAGAACGTATGACACTGGCAATGCAAGGAAAATGGCCATTGTTATATTATAGTTCGTGTCTGTGTGTGTTACATTTAAGTGTTATGTTTCTGTTGTGTCATAGTTTTCCTCTTATAATGCAATATTATTAACTAAAATGTGCTATTAATAAACTAACACTGAATGCATGGGATCCTTTAACGTTAACTTGAGTCTGCACGTGCATCCATCTGTCACCGTGGTCACCGTGGTAAGACCTCATCGCATGTTTCCTTCCTCCGATCAGTAGTTCAAAATAGATATAGCCCATTTCATGACCATACATGTTAAACCATGCTGAGAAACAATAAGTTCCAGGTTGGTACTGTGGGGAAACAAGGATGGCGTTTTTGTTCGTTTGTCCACTGGATTCCAAAAACAAATAATGTCCTGTAAGAAAAATGTATCATCTTAGGATTGAACGTATAAAACATGGAAGCAGTATTTTGTACAAAGTACGTGCTGAAACATAATTTAACAATATTTTAATGATAATAAAACCACTACATCGATGTGAAATGCAGCAATCCGGACCAAGTAATGAGTAAATATTCTAAAAAACAATAATCAATGCATAGATTTGTCAAGAAGTAACACAACTTCGTGCGTATTTTTGGATTGAACTTAATTTAATGGACCTTCGACAATTAACATGGAGCTGATGTTCTATTAATAAATCAGAAATATAAGACAAAAATACATATATGGAAATATCAATTACACAGTCAAATATACCTCCGCTAGTTCCACTGTGGTCGGCATGTGGACCAGTGTTTCGGCTAGGTGTACTGCCCATACCAGTTCTCCAGTCAATATTATCACTTGTGGATTGTAACCATCCACACAAACCAGCATCAAAGGAACATGTGGCAGCTGTAGAATATAATGAGTATTTATTCATCTAATTTGTACTTTTTCGGTCATTAATCTATGTATCATGTTACTGATAATTATGCGTTTATTTAAACATTTATGCGTTATAAGACCATGTGATATGGCGGCAGCTACTACCGGAGAAGAATTATTACAGTCCAATAAACCTGTGTGTGCTAAGTCTTTTTTTATGTTTCAATGGTGTTTTGTAAACTTATTTGTCTTGATGTTTACTTTTTTTATTGTTGTCATGACATTGTCATTCATCTTCCATCGTTAGCCTTTTTTGCAGCATAAATTATATTTTTATGTTACAATAGTTATCAAAGGTACCAGGATTATAATTTAGTACGCCAGACGCGCGTTTCGTCTTCATAAGACTCACGCTTTCCTGTTTTTAAGCCTCAGTAGTATAACAATCATATGCGAGCTCATATTATTGTGTTTTTATTTGAGATGAGTATTAAGCAAATAAGCTAATAACATGAAACTTAATACAAGTTTCACAACATCAATTTTGTAGCTATTAAAAACAAAATGCAAAAACTTACCTTGGTTTGTAATGACAGGATCTGCAAAAATGTACGTCATTATTTACAAACCGTTATTGTATACATGCACTAGTATAGAAAGGTTGTGGATATCAAAGCTTCTCCCTATTATACAAGAGCATAAAATCTTGGTGTAATGACGAATGAGAACTGGGTATCACTAGATATAAACTCATATCCTTTAATTTCAATGTAATTGTAAACGAGTCTGGAATTAACTGATTGAATGGTAAATAAAGAAAACATTTATAATCAGCGTGCGTCCAATGCACGTTCATGGATTTATTCTCACCAGAAACTCTCAACTCCAAAACAGTTGACAAGTAACATTGCAAAATTACTAGAGGAGTAATATCAAATTTAAAAAAAGCTAAATAGAAGAAACTAAATGAATATAAAGTTTACGTTGCTTAATTGAGTTTGAACCTTAGATTTTGAATCTATAAATATTTCGTCAGCAAAGTACTGAATATGGGACTGTCTCAAAGCTATGTCTTAGAATTATAGAATGATATCTGTAAATTGATTGTACCAAACGGAGACCTTGGAATATTATTATTATCCAACTGTTTGATGTGTTGGAGCTTTTTACTCTGCCATTTGATTAGGGAATTTCCGTTTTCAAGTTTCCTCGGAGTTCAGTATTTTTTGTGATTTTGCTTTTTTTTCAAATGTTTGTGCTATTCTTTAAAAACACACGGGTTCCCGTAAAATTTGACATCACAATATGAAAAATTGACGTCTTAATTCAATTTTTTTTTGCCTTACGTCAGAAGGCTATTTGGAAACAACCTAAAGGTCATTCGGATACCAAATTCAGCATGTACCAAAAGTGATAATGCCTTGATAAAACTAACATAACTTTAAAAAGGTTGAACAACTTTTATTTTTATTGGAATTCAGATAAGGGCTCTTATATTACAAATATACCTTTTCCTGTAATAGAGATTATCGAAAATGTACCACATTATTATATGCTTCATATTGTGGCGTTAGTGTAACGGTGTCCTACTGTTCCCCTCATAAAAAGAGTTTTAATTTTTGGGTTTAAATAATATTACAACAGTTTAATCATACAATATAAGGTCATATAAAAAGCATGACAAACACATCTCATTCAGAAAAAAAAACAATGAAAAAAAAGCATTACTGTTTGTGATCGACCAACAACTTATATTAGTAAATGTTCTAAATGTACAGTTAATGACTTGTATGACACAATGTATTAATCTTACTTGGTGTAGAAACGTGTGAAATATCTGGTGCATGAGTTGATGCGCCAGGTGCTGCTGTGACTGTTCCAACACTACCTCTTGGTATGCAACCATATAAAATCTGAATTTCTTTGGCATCAGTTTCGCTCAGTCTTACTCTTTGTCCAATGGTTACTCCACTTTGTTTTGGTTCAAGGGTCATTTGATGTCTATCAATGGCGAACGCATAGGCTGGATAATGCATAACTGATCCATAATCGTATGGCATACCCAAATGATCAATTTGTGTGCCTAATTGGTACTTGTCAAAGTTACGTGCATGACCTGTAAGCAACAAACGAAGAAGAACATTGTGTGAAAAACTATTTGAATCTTAAATGATGTTTGTAATTAATTCGGAAAGTATAAAAGCCATGTTCCGTCAATTTCATAACTTTTAATACTTAGTGATATCTCATATACGCTGCAACTTCTCTTTTATTCATAACTTTTAATACTTAGTGATATCTCATATACGCTGCAACTTCTCTTTTATTCAAGTATGAACTGGGTTTAACATATAAGTTTCTATCTCCCATACAAAAACAACACAAAATTAAAAAAAAGTATATAAAACGTTTTCATCTTTGCAAATTTTACTGTTTGCTAAGTAAGCAATGATAGTTCATACATGATTTTAAATGATTCATTCAACATCTTTTTGAAACAAGTAATTGTCATATAATTTATGATAATAGATTTTGCTTATTTGGGCCATCTGGGGTTAACTTGGTGACACAAACACACTTTTGTTTGATGAGATGGTACAAGAATTTATACAATAAAATAATCTTTCAAAAGATCAGTATTGCAGTGTCAGAAAAGTTGACATATTGTGATAAGAATGAGATACTATATCAATGCCGCCTTATGGAAAACAGAAGTCACCTGAACTTTGATTATAACCATTTTCAAAATATATGTTGTAATGAATAATATGTTTGTGTTTACTTGTTTGAATATTCTTCCAGTGAACTGTGACGTAGTTGTCTCTGTCTGCTCTGCTTTGTTCGTGCCAGAATCCTAAACCATGAAGGATTTCATGCATGACTGTTCCTTTTCGTAGACATCCGGTACCTAATGTGACGTCAGATCTGCGTGTACTGTGATAACCAATTGGTGTGTGGCATCTTTAAATGAAAATTGTATGTATTTAATTTTGGCATCGGTAGCTTGTTCAAATTTCATCAATCAAAAGACAATGTACTTAATTAAGGTTTAACAAATTGTGTCAGATGTTCGGACTCCTCCCCCCTTAAATACAGGGT
The DNA here is from genome assembly GCF_963676685.1 of Mytilus edulis. Lineage (NCBI taxonomy): Eukaryota > Metazoa > Mollusca > Bivalvia > Mytilida > Mytilidae > Mytilus > Mytilus edulis. The sequence goes on from NC_092352.1 coordinate 60,709,946, forward strand.
AGACTATTTTGACCCATGATACCTAATTTTTTTTTAATTAAGGCATTTATAGCTTCTATAAGGTCGTTTTCCAAAATTTAGGCACACTCTAGATTTATTTCTTGCGATTTGATATTTCTGCATTTACAATATGGAACAAACTGAGATAATCTGTACTTACCCACTTCCGTAAGTAAATTGCATATATCCATGTTCCGCTTTGCGTGGTTGGAAGTCAATGCATTTCTTTCCATTTACTTTTGTCTTTTCCATAATTTCGTTCATGGCATCATGGAAAACTTGGACATGAGAAGCTTGTCCTGAGAGCACAAAAAAATAGGAAAATTAATTTAAAGAAAGAGAATTAAAAAAGGCAACAAATTCGGAAATACAATATAATATTTTCACTAGTTTCGCAGTATGTTTAAGGTATCTTTTTTGGCACATGTATTGATTTTCTCGAGAAATTATCGATATCTTAAGGCAATTTACTCACTTGAATGAACTGCATCAATGGTCCATGGAACAACACCATGTGGCCAGAGAAGTCTGTGGTTGGCAACAGCATTTCTCAACTATAAAAAAAAAAAACATGTACGATCAAATATACATGTTTATATACAAGGAATAAATATAATTACTATGAGTAACATGTGTTCCAAATGTCGTAACAACAATCCCTTCCTCATTTGCTCGAATGTGACCTATCGAGTTAGCTTCCGTAGAAACTTAGATTAACCCAGATGTATGATTGGGTTCGTGTTGCTCAGTCTTTCGTTTTCTGTGTTGTGTTTTGTATACTTTTGCTTTTCTGTTGGTTCTTTATTTTATTTTTATTTTTAGCCATGGCGTTGTTAGTTTATTCCGATTCTTGGGTTTGAATGTCCCCTTTGTGTTCTCTCCTCTCTTGTTCGACGGAAACAGACAAGGAGCCACCGATCTTTTGTGTATTACATTATTTTGTGTTTTCTTCTATAAAATGGTCATGTTTGTGTTAAATTTCTATATAATAAATAGTATTTGAATATAAAAAATAAAAAGAACATAACCGAACGACGCCGTTTAATTCACAGCGGCATTCGGTCACCTGTGATCAATTTTTTGTATTAAAATAAAACGACTTATAATCTGCATATTTTATCATTTAAAAAAAAATCACATGCATTGAATTTAAAAGGTACTTCTAAAACCTTTTAGTGAAACAGATTACCATAAATTTTGTTAGTTAGAAGTTTTGAATAGATTTATAAAAATAGTTGACTAAAAAATATTAGTGAATTCTAGAGTTATGTCCCTTGTTTTAAGTCAACAGCCTTGATGCAATAAATGAAGTAAACAAAAGGGACCATGCAGTCACACTTACATATGGCTCCTCTCCTGGTTCTATCTCTATATCTCCTTCGAAAAATCCTGCAATTCAAATAAAACTAATGTATATTTCTAATGCATTGATTTGACAAAAATGGGAATGTTTGTTACTAACAAAAACCAACTTCTAGTCTTTATCCATGATCACATATAAAGTTAAGAATGTTACAACCAACTGACCTTAACTTGCTACCAACAACTAACACAGTGTAACTAAAACAATATGCGCTGTAATTGTATTTTAGAAATAAGGTTTAGATAAAGGTATTGATATTAATTTTAAATTTATTTCACAGTTTTTTGGTTAATGGAGAGAAAAGCAATTCGCATATTTAAACTTTATAATTACCTGCTTCTTCTGGGTTCTGGTCTGAAAAATAATAACAGTTTTGTTAAATTTTATATTCAATGGTAAATAAAACATTTCTCGTCTTTGATAACATGTAAGGTATTCAAATATAATAATAATTAGTATTCTAAGTTTCTTTTATATAATATTATTATAAATAAATGTTTTAAATTAATATTATTATTGTTAAATATATTGGTTTTGTTTTTAATTATCATGATAGTAATTCATAGTTTCTTGCTATTGTATTTCTACTGTGTTAACAATAATTAAGCTCCTCCTTAGATTCTTACAAAATGTTGCCTTGAAATGATAACAGGCTTTATTTCGGTGCGAACACCTTTAACCATAGATAACAATGTAATCTTTAAACCTACCACATGAACACATAGGTCAAAATGTGGCAGATAGGTGTACACATTTAACCTCGAAACGGTCGGTATTTATGACATTTATTTTTGTAATGAGACATCAGCACATTTCTTTTGATATACTAAACTATCATTAAGAATAGAATAGAGAATGAAAAGTTGAAATATGTCAAAGAGAAAACAACCCGACCACAGACTAGAAAACTGTTCATGGTTACCAGCTGTCCTTTTGCGCAGCGAACTCACTATGAAGCACTAAATATTTCATATGTGTTTGTGCAAAATATCAATCCTTAGCAGGTGGTTATTCTCCTTTCGAATTTGCCATAGTCAAGAATATGTACATAAGCTCATTTGTGCAATAGACTTTTTTCAACGAGATTAACCATCCGTTCGTTTGTTGTGCTGTCAAATGTTAACCTCGTCACATGCTTGTTGTCGTTAGTTTATGTCGGTCATATCATTTAGCTTTTTTGTTTCTTGTTTTATAACAAAATCAGACCTGTTTTATCATAGTATAGTTATGTTAGGCCATTTTATAAATTATAATACAGTATAGTATTTTTTTGTCATTTGCAAATACCTTACAGTATGTATAGTTAACATTTCTTCAGAAAATAACCATAACAAATCAGGAATAAGGTTGTTGTTCTGCGCATGTTCCTTTTGTTGATAGTGTTTGATTTTGTCTATATTTTATTTTATTACCCCTTTTTGAATTTCATTTGGAGTTCGGTACTTTTGTTTTAGTTTCATGATCTGATACCGTTTTGTTCCATATTGAAAGCATCGCTATAAGTTGAGACGAAGAACAACTTTTACACTTGTTACAATAAAGGGTCTGTTGCTAATATGCTTGGCCTATATGCCATTTTGTGCTTCTTTGTTACATATTTGTTTTTTATAAGTGAGTAAGGTTATAACACAATGTTGACTGCAGTACCCGTGTCTTTGACATTTAGAACTATTATTTATGTTCACCAATCGTTGTCAATATAAAGGCATTTGATGCGATCGTCGTAAAAGTAAGATGTTTAGCTAGCTATATGACCAGGTTTAATCTACCATTTTCTACATAAGAAATTCCTGTCCAAGTCAGGATTATAACAGTTGTTATCCATTCGTTTGACGTTTGATGTGTTTGAGCGATTAATTTTGCATTTTTATTTGGGACTTTGCGTTTTGAATTTTCCTCGGCGTTCGATATTTTTGTGCTTTTACTTTTAATATTTTTTTGTTTTGTCAGATATACAAGTAATTCCTTCACAAGAATGGAACTTCAATACTGATATGCACTAGATGGGTGATTGTTAATCTTTGTGTACATGTATTTTAAAGTTTTCTCATTCCCATGTTGACATTGCATACTTCCATAGTTTCATTTCTCAGTTCCCATTTGACAGTTTTTAGTTTCAATTACAAATTTATATTTAATATTATATGTTATAATATATAACCATGGAACTGAGAAATGACAAGTTGAACGTTGTCAACATGGAATGGCGAAATTACAAAACCAGATAAAGAATAAAAAGCACTCAATCACCAGATAGTACAAGAATAGAAAGATAAATATAAGGTTATTTTAAGAAAAAGACTCACCATCGACCTAGATAAAAAAAAAATCAAATATCATATACAAATGTGGTATTCAGCCTACCATATTGATTCTATTCAATGCGCAAGTGGTTTGAAAATGAAAATTATTATTGGTTTGTTTGGTACTTCGAAAGAAAGAACACTATATTATGATTTCAACTGTAATATAATATCTGTATCAACTGTGCGAAAGACCGAACATGCAGAATGTATATTTCAAATATGGAAGGCTTCTGCAAAAGTGTCACACATAGATCATATATAGATATCAAACATTGAAAAATATACGCATATGCAATAAATAGAACCTTGAAACATAAATAAATGTAACCTGACTTTATTGTTTTTTTAAATTAAATGATAGGAATTAAAAGCATGTTTAAGTAAACCAATTATGCAGAGTTATTTGTATTCTTTACCTGCACCGGTACAGCTAGTACCAGAGACACCCCCAGTGATAGAGCTAGAAAAATGTTCATCTTGTCCAAGCAAAGTGAGACAACTATCTGAAGAATAGAATCACGAATAACCTATATTTAAAGATCGTGCCCTACCAAGATAAGACATTACAGAAACATTGAGGTACTTTAAGAACATTTTGTAATATATTATGATCACGAAAGGTGATAATATTTTGTTTACGTTCATTTGTAAGTGAATTTAAGTCTTAAACAGTCATTTCATCTTAATAACATCATCTGAAATGTCAGAAAATTATTCCTAAGACATATTCAGTCTTTTATAGAACACAGCTGAAAATTGAGCACCTTCTCGTATGTCTTATATTTGTATTTATTGTTCACATACGGAGGGATGATCTAAACTTCACCATCTTGGTTTTATAGCTCCCTTGTGGGCAGCAAACCTCTATCAAGGAAATCATGATAGGAAATACCTAATCAATTGGGAGATATATACTCCGGGATATGCAGCCGCAGCTGGAAAATTTAAGACTTTATTGATATGTTTGGTATACGAAGATAAACAACTTGATATAGTTATTACGTAATACTAAACAACAAATCTTAAATTAAATAAGTACGCCGACAGATACTTTGGTACAAAAAGATTGATGAATCAAAGATCGAAACTATTGGTTCAAAAGCTTTAAGGTTAACGTTATCTTTTCTAAAATGTGAAATACGCCATTGTGACTTTGGTGACCGGTATGAAATACATCTTACACTTTTGATCTCGACCTGCCGTTTCAAACTGAACTGTTGCTGTTGTAGGAACAATTAAGGACTGGCTAACTTTCCCGTGCAGAAAAAAGTTATATCAAACACTATTTAGCTCTATATCTTGTGTGATATATTTTCTTAGATTAGAACTGATGATTTTTAGTACAAGATATTGTATTTTAGAGCAGTGTGAGTGTCTAGTTTTCGATTACAATTGCTATAATAGTACGGTTAAACTTTTCAGTATCATACATGTCATAGGTATAAATCGAGGTCAAGGTATTGTCTTATGTACTTGTCAAACTTCTTACATGCATTTATGTAATATACTTTTAAATACAAAACCTTTAAACAGACTTATTAAGAAGGGATATAGTTACGATACTGTTGTCAGGTCATTAAAGATTGAATATTTTGGCTTTAATATTGATTCACTTATAGGATCTTTGCACCGGAACTAAACACATCTATTTAAAAAAAAACAGTTGTTGGCATGACACGGGTTATGTTCTTCTCATATACTTTATGAGAGTATGATACTAAACCCCTAACGGGAGGGATTGTGCCTGATATTCATATGATGAAGACATAATCTTTCAATCAGTTCAATTGAGGTCTGGAACTGGCATGTCAGTTAACTGCTAGTAGTCTGTTGTTATTTATGTATTATTGTCATTTTGTTTATTTTCTTTTGTTACATCTTCTAACGTAGGAATCGGATTTCTCTTGAACTAAATTTTAATGTGCGTATTGTTATGCGTTTACTTTTCTACATTGGCTAGAGGTATAGGGGGAGGGTTGAGATCTCACAAACATGTTTAACCCCGCCGCAATTTTGCGCCTGTCCCAAGTCAGAAGCCTCTGGCCTTTGTTAGTCTTGTATGATTTTTAATTTTAGTTTCTTGTGTATAATTCGGAGTTTAGTATGACGTCCATTATCACTAGTATACATATTTTTTAAGGTGCCAGCTGAAGGACGCCTACGGGTGCGGGAGTTTCACGCTACATTGAAGACCCATTGGTGGCCTTCGGCTGTTGTCTGCTCTATGGTCGGGTTGTTGTCGCTTTGACACATTCCCCATTTCCTTTCTCAATTTTATCTTCCAGATATTCACGCTAACTATACTCTTGCTATCAAATTGAGCAAGGTATAAACATAAAAACATATATTCAAGTTTTAGAGGGGCACTAGCTACGAGATATCTGAAAAAATCTAATATATTTTTTTTTGCTTAATCATTAATGAAATGCAAATAGTGAAATAATAATTCGCTTTTAGCAGCCAGTATGGTTTTAATTTTGTCAAAATAAGCTAACAAAACATTGAATATGAATTATTCACTTGCAAGTGAATAATTTGACCTCATTGAATCCGTATTCATGTGAACTTCAATTTAACCCCTTAGCTTGAGATGGATTACACGTGAATTGTATGTGTAAGGTTATTTAAAGGAAAAGAATGGCAACATGGAAAGTGAAACAAAGGTAAATCATTTCATTGACTGATTCGATCCAAAAATAAATCATTCTAATAAGGTAAAAACGATGATAACATTTATATTTCATTTATAATATAAAACTAACTAGACCTAGAAAAATCTAACAGCACGAGTTTGCTTAATCTATTCATATTCATGTTTACATCGCTTATATGGTTATCGGATGAATTTAGAGGTCAACTCGATGGTAAGTTGGATGGCGTATAGACAAAAATACACACGAAACGAAGCTACGTAAGTTCATGACAGTGCCCTGTTTATTGTTTATTTTAGACTTTTAATAGTTTGGATAAATGTTAAACATTGTGATTCATTGATATTTTATATATTTCTAAACGAAACGCCGTGAAACGTCCCTATTTCTTTTCTTTTATTAGCGAGTATTTCTCATAAGTTTCGAAAACATATCTGCAGGTTCCAAAGTAGAAATAGGCGAAAACGTATAAATTCGATTTTTTTTTATACTTTGCAAGTATAATGTCCGGAATTTTGTTAAGGAAATTCCATCTGTTGCAAAGATATAAACTAAAGAATAATAATGTTTAATTAATTTCCAAAGCCATGAGGCTTATCCTTGACATGTTTGGATAAAAAAGAATATGAAATATTGAATTAAAAAGAAAATGAGACGTTGAATGAATAAGAAGATGAGATGTTCGATAAAAGTCAGCAGAAAATATCAAATAAACTCATCATAGAAACCAGGATTAAAATGTAATATATACACCAGACGCGCGTTTCGTCTACAAAAGACTCATCAGTGACGCTTGAATCAAAAAATGTTTAAAAGGCCAAATACAGTAAGAAGTTGAAGAGCATTGAGGACCAAAAATTCCTAAAAGTTTTGCCAAATACAGCTAAGGTAATATATTCCTGAGGTAGAAAAGCCGTAGTATTTCAAATACTTAAAGTTTTGTTTACAGTTAATTTATAATTATGAACATATCAATAATAGCTCAAATCAACACAAACGTGCTGACTACTGGGATGGTGATACTCTCGGGGAAAGAAATCTTCACCAGCAGTGGCATCGACCCAGTGGTTGTAAATAAACTCGTCATAGATACCAGGATTAAAATTTAATATATACGCCAGACGCGCGTTTCGTTTACAAAAGACTCATCAGTGACTCTCGAATCAAAAAATGTTTAAAAGGCCAAATACAGTAAGAAGTTGAAGAGCATTGAGGACCAAAAATTCCTAAAAGTTTTGCCAAATACAGCTAAGGTAATCTATATTCCTGAGGTAGAAAAGCCTTAGTATTTCAAAAATTTAAAGTTTTGTTAACAGTTATTTTTTTATTATGAACATATCAATGATAACTCAAGTCAACACAAAAGTGCTGACTACTTGGCTGGTGATACCCTCGGGGAAATAAATCTCCACCAGCAGTGGCATCGACTCAGTGGTTGTAAATAAACTCGTCATAGATACCAGGGTTAAAATTTAATATATACCCCAGACGCGCGTTTCGTCTACAAAAGACTCATCAGTGACGATCGAATCAAAAAATGTTTGAAAGGCGGCGAAATAAAGTACGAAGTTGAAGAGCATTGAGGACCATAAATTCCTAAAGTTTTGCCAAATACAGCTAAGGTAATCTATTCCTGAGGTAAAGAAAAGCCTTGGTATTTCAAAAATTTAAAGTTTTGTTAAGAGTTAATTTATTATTATGAACATATCAATGATAATTCTAATGCAACAACGTTTGTAAGGTTCATTTTGATTGGATAACGTCACTTTCTTACATGGCATCAATTGACAATTGATGCTATGGGACGTACGCGCAAGCGCAGACGGCATATGACAGATTTTAGATACACATTTTAACATTGTTTTCTGTCAGTTTCATTAGAATGGAGATAACAATATTGTATTTTAAGCTCCGACGGCATCAATTGGGGATTTGATGGTCGCAAATACCCGTTTACTGTCTCCGCTAACGCGTCGCCAGTTAACTTAATTTGCGACCATCAAATCCCCAATTGATGCCGTCGGAGCTTAAAATACAATACAGTTATCTCCTAACTCAAGTCAACACAAACAGATGTGAAAACTCAAAAAGTCGAAAAACAAACGGCAATAGAACAATTTACGACAAAAAGACAAACAACAGTCTATAAAACATAAAAAAAAATACAACTGGGTATCCGCTCTAAAAAGCTCCTGAATAGTAAGCAATTCGACTCCACATATGATACCCGTCATGTTGCTCGTGTATTAATGCGCAAATTCGGCTATAAGTTCAAGATATGATAAATATTACTACTGACTAGAAGTAGACACATGAATCTGTGGCGGTGTAAAAGTCATTTGTTTTTCTTCTCATCCTCACTTCTCTTTAGCTAAGAATACTAACATACATGTAATAGACTGTTTCGACACGAGCACATTAAAACACAGATACATATATGATATGTATTCTTCCGACACGCATAAACATAAAGATCATGCCTTGTAGATATGTACTCACATTTGATCTGTATACGTAATAAGGTCGTTATTTATGACAAGTATTGGTAACATTACATAAGCCCATTTCTATTTTTGGAAATATGGTATGAGAAATCTTTTTTCTAATTCACGTTGACCTGTTGATTTATATTTACATTTCAATTTTATATCAGTTTCTATTTTTGTTTGCACAAAAACTGCATGCATTTGCACTAAGCAGATATGTCGAATTCTCCATGGGGATAGGATTTGATATGATGCATTATAACTTATAAAACACGAAGAAATAACTTCCCCCCTTTTTTATTTCATAATTTTCGATTTTAATTGAGCACATATCCGTGTAAATTAACACTAAAAATGTAGTCTTGCACATTTCAAAATGGTACAAGAAAAGAAAACAATAAAAAGGTAAGAAAGATTGACAAACAGATGCATCAGATTCTAGGAGCATTCCTTAACATATAAGTATAAATTCTCATAGCAAGATTTGACAGTTTTGTGATGATTTTTTAATTCCTCTTAAGCTTTGAAATCGGTTGTGTTTTGATTGTAGCTATAACGAAACCCATGTCTGTCATTCAACATTATCAGAACATTGATGAGTTACACAAAGCAGTTAGATTGATGGATTGATTGTTGGTTGCTTAACGTCCAAAGCCAAATATTTCATGCTTATTCAAGACGAGATCAAATTAACAAGATATACAACTGGTACATGTAGGTCCTGTAATAGAGGCTATCAGGGATGAAGGTGGTGGAACGAAAACTGTCACTTGCAAAGGAGGGAAAATTGGATGTGAACATAAACGTTGCCTTGCAACAGGCCACCTTTAGACTCTTCATAGAGTCACAAGAGTTTCTTGCAGAGAATGAGACACTATCTACACGCGATATCGGATTTAACCTCAACGTTCTGACCATACGTGACATCAGTAAGTGAATAATTGTCATTTCATTAGTTTAATTATCAGTGATTATAATAATATAATTTATCCTTTGTGCTTTCGCCACGTGTACCATAGAGGACGTTAGGATTTACCACTTCAACATTATTGTCTCGGTTTTTTTTTGTGTTCTTTTTTATTTTCCATGTAATCATTCAGCCCGACGCCGTTATTACCAAAATGTCATAAGGAACATTTTACCATGACAGCTGTGAAGGCGTTTTTGTTGATACGTAAAAGATGTTTTAATTATTTATTATATATATAGATTTATATTAGAATAATGATATTTGAGTAGAGTATCGGCGTTGTCGTGCGACCATCCATTTTAAAAGGTCGATAATAATAAATAGCTATTTACTGTGTTGAAAACTGACAGGAAAACAGATGACTATTCTGTAATAGGTTTTTTATGTTGCTGTGCCATTGATGTTTACATTGCACGTTTTATTGAGATTGTTTTTACAATATTTGAGTCTTTAGTTGTGTTTTGTATACTGTTGTTTGTCTTTTTTCCCCTATTCTGTCAAATGATAAATGTGACAAATGCGAAAACTTATATAATTTATACGAATGACCACATCCAGTTAAGTGAAGCTGACTTTATCGGTAGTAGAGCATAAAACCAATGACCTTACATGTAAGTTCAGATATACGAGTGCTCATATTTATGGAGGCCATTCAAACTAATAAATATCATGTGTTTCCTGAGAACATATCAATCAGCACACTTACAATGAGTTGGTACAAAGAAGTTATTAGCAGTCAAAAAAAAGTACTACGCTTATATATACAACGCCAAAATATAACTACTGTCTGGGTGCCTTATCATAACTGGTTTATTTAAAATTACTGAATAACAATGCACGTATATTATTTTTTTGTTTTTACATGAAAATAATTGTGAGTACAGATAAAGACAATTTTCAAAGATCTTATAACAATGTACAAAATTTAAACGTTGACCAGCCCTTTTAACAACTGTTACATCTTTTTTGATATCACATTTGTTTTAAAATTCCTATACATAAGTATAGGCACATGAAGAGTCAAACCTTCTGTTATGTGCGAGTTGTTTTTTTGTCTCTCAACATATATATTTCTTAGTAATTCAGTCAACCATGTTCCTCAAAGTTTAATATCATTACTCGCCAAAACGTATAATATTATAATAAATTAAGAACTGAAAGTATACATACATAATATTTATGTTATATGAATTTAAGGGGGTTCGCGGGTCTAAATCATTTATATAGGATTTCTCTATATTTTTCTATAAATGAACTTTATCTTATAGTTAATAGAAAATTAAAATAAAAAAGTGGGGTCACCGTTCATTTGCGCTCACAATCTGCCTTCGAAAGAAGCATACATTTTTGTAAAGGTGGTTGAAGTAATAGGAGAAATATAGGTAATATCGAAATAAAAAAAGAAATTTATTACAGAAATCGCTCAAATTTTACAATAATTTAGTTTAAGTACAGCTTATATGGAAATTATATTAAAAAATATATGTCACCGATAAGTTAAAAAAGATATTTCAATTTTAAAGCCAAAAAAGGGTATTTTTCCACCAAAGGGAGATAATTTGGAACTTTTGCAATGATGTACACATTTCAAATGATATCTGGGGCCAACACGAATTGATTGTTTTGAATGATTTTTGTACCATATGATAAAGTAACAACTACAAAAGGTAATAAATAAAATTTGTAGTGAAAAACAAATGTTTAATTTTTTCTGAAATTTTTATACCCTCGAGCCTCCTTACGGCGCAATTACTATATAAGTAAGCCGCCTACCAAAACCAATAACAACAACAATGAAGAGTCAGAATTCAAAACCAAATGTTGAAACCTTTGTAAGAATTCTACGACTTTTGTTTTAATTTGTCAGTAAATCTTTTAAAGTATCGATTACTTATATATTTGTTATTATCATCGGATTTTGTCTAATGCTTACTAGTTAGTTTCTGTGTGTTACATTTTGAATGTTGTGTCGTTGTTCTCCTCTTATATTTAATGCGTTTCCCTCAGTTTAAGTTTGTAACCCGGATTTGTTTTTTTTCTATCGATTTATGAGTTTCGAACAACGGTATACTGCTATTGCCTTTATATAGCAATTTAGAAATTTTATCAGTTGTAAATCAACCTCTACAAATATCAATTGAACTTGAAAGAACAGCTCTAACAAATCATTTACATAGTCGTAACATTGTAAACAGATCTGGATCAATTGCACTTTTTTCTAAACTTTACTTCTAATTACATGTAGCAATAGTTTAAAGAGTGTGCAACATTTGGTAATAATTACCGTTGATCTTCTTTTTTTTTCATGCTAGGCCGTTTCAGTTTGATTTGATCAAACGATAACAAATGCATATTTGTGAATTCTTCCAGTATTCGTTTTTTAAGACAATAACAAGACTGGTCTAATAGTATATGGTTTAATCGAATTAATTTATCCTCCGCATCATCATCAATGAATGTTTTAGCGAGTAGTTAGTTCCTTTCCATGTTCGCCAGTAGACACCATCGTGATTCTGGTCTGGTGTCTTATTGAAGTATACTCCATTCAAGTCAGACGTAGTACAACTGTTGAACCACCAAGCGCCAGTGTAAAAAGTAGCACAATTTGACTTGGAATTATCATTATCCATGTCTTTGGTTGAAAAGGCGTTGCCATTATGGTGTGCCAAGCTGTTTCCTATAAAATGTTATTGAAAAATAATTACTTGTTTAAAATGAATATTTGAAGCTGATATTATGCAATTATAGCCCTTGTATGAGGTCGGTACGAATTTTATCTATATACATGTAAGAGAAGAAAAAAGTAAAATCACAAAAATACTGAACTTAGAGGAAGATCAATTGGGAAAGTCCATAATCACATGGCAAAATCAAATAACAAAACGCATCAAAAACGAATGGACAAAAACTGTCATATTCCTGACTTGGTACAGGCATTTTCAAATGTAGAAAATGGTGGATTAAACCTGGTTCGATAGCGCTAACCCTCTCACTTTAATGACAGTCTCATCAATTTCCGATATTTTTACATTGATGCGTTAAATAAACAGACACAATAAATATAATAGTCAAAATATGGGTACATCAGTCATCATCGTTTAACAATTTTAAAAGGAACAATTTAACAGAACACAAAAACATCTACTATCTACGAACACATTTATTGATTTGTGTGTCTGACGTCAGAAAATTTTATACGTCACATAAATTTGTCGTTCAATGTACGTACAAACAATTTTAAAATTTTCATGGGAATGTTAGCATACAGGGTTAAAAAATCAAAAGTATGTAAGAATAAATTTAAGAAATAGACCGAGATTTAAACTAGTCCAAAAATAGTTAATTCCACTACGCGATTGAATAATTTTGACGTTTGTGGTTCAACGTATATTGTAATTCATAATAGAAATATATCATAATGACATATACATAGAACAATATCATACTGACGGGATCTTTTAAAGTACATAGTCACGTTATAAGAACAAAAGAAATACAAAAAGTCGCAAATACAAAACAAACCATAGAATACAGACCGGGGATCAAGTCTGAGGTCGATATGCTTCAATAGGTCGATATAAGATCGTGTTGACCTCAACCAAAGGATATCATAGTATTAATCAACATCTATTGAATGCATAATGTAAAACTAGAATGTATTTTAGTAGCATGATGTATGACCTGTCCAATATGCTGACTTGACCTGCGAAATGCTAGACCCCACAGCACGTAGTAAATACAAATTTATATGTGATCGAGTTTTAACGAACCACAAATCATTAAAAAAATATTTGATTAATAATACAAAAAAAAAAAAAATGTATAAGACATAACAAATTATTTATTCCCACATACATGTATAACAAGAGTTCTCATTGGAGGCTCAATTTGTTCCATGTAGGGTATTAACATTTGTATTTAATATCTGCTAGGCTGGTTCTCTCCCTTACAACATACGGGTATCATAGCAAAACAGAAAAAAAACGGGGAAACTAGCCTTATTTTTTACGTACATGTACATGTAGTTATAAATTATCGTTGATCATCTCAACGAGATTGATTTTCTCGCTTGACCAATGATAATCTGTTTATCGCTATTTTACCTATGCCGACGTTTTTAATTTCATGTCAATTTCATTAGCAACGCCAAATTCGTCCTTAGTTTCTAGCGATAATTTTCTATCTCAAGCCAGTAGCATGATATGAAAAATTATCACAAAAAAAGATCAAAGGGAAAATGCACAAAATAGCGATAAATAAAGATTTTACCACTGCATCTAGTGTGATGCGATATGTATCCACTCCAGACATTTAAATATTTAAAATTCAGCTGTCGAGAGTGGATAAATATCGTATTACACAAGATTTGGTGGTGGAATCTGTTTCTCTAATGATTTTTATGATATGCAGACAATTTCAAATGATCTGCAAAAAGATGTGTTCTTTCTATGTGACGTCATCAGGCATGGTCGCCCTTTTTCGTGCCGTCCCAATAGGAAATTCAGAAGAAAGCAAGAAAATTCGAATTTTGAACAATGAAGAACTTAGATTAAACGATCCACACGTTGATTAAATAAAAATAATGATACATGTCAGGAAAGGGATATATTGAGATAGTTAAAATTTATAATTTAACTATCGAGATTGGATAATTCCGATAATCCACGAGTAACTATGTAAGAATCTGTTTCTCTAATGATTAAAAAATACATTTTCTTTTTTTGTTAACTGTAAATCCCCTTCGAGTACCTTTCACATTGCACGAAGTTGTCAATTTCATTAACACAAATTATTAATCAAAATAATTTTTTATGCTAACAGGGTTGAGTTCAATATCGTAGCATCTACGTAGCCGCTACGTAGCTGCTATCAATATCTATGTAACAACTAGTACATAGCTACACGTTCAATAATCAAAATCTATGTAGCACTACGTAGCTGCTACGATATTGAACGCAGCATAAAAAATTATTTTGATTCATCCAGTTAACTAAAAAGGTCATGACCCTTAAAATCATCCAATGATCTTTTGAGATCACCAGCAACCACACGTTGATTAATTATTTTTTTTTATACAATGGGTTCGGAAAGGGGTTAATTTCCATAGAATTAGGGAGAAAAATATATCTTGAATATATCTTGACAATGTGCTTGATGTCAATTTTTACTTCATTTAAGTTGCTGATCTTTTTTTTTTATAATAAAATTGAGAATGGAAATGGGGAATGTGTCAAAGAGACAACAACCCGACCAAATAAAAAACAACAGCAGAGGGTCACCAACAGGTCTTCAATGTAGCGAGAAATTCCCGCACCCGGAGGCGTCCTTCAGCTGGCCCCTAGACAAATATATACTGGTCCAGTGATAATGAACGCCATACTAATTTCCAAATTGTACACAAGAAACTAAAATTAAAATAATACAAGACTAACAAAGGCCAGAGGCTCCTGACTTGGGACAGGCGCAAAAATGCGGCGGGATAAAACATGTTTGTGAGATCTCAACCCTCCCCCTATACCTTTAACCAATGTAGAAAAGTAAACGCATAACAATACGCACATTAAAATTCAGTTCAAGAGAAGTCCGAGTCTGATGTCAGAAGATATAACCAAAGAAAATAAACAAAATGACAATAATACATAAATAACAACAGACTACCAGCAGTTAACTGACATGCCAGCTCCAGACTTCAATTAAACTGACTGAAAGATTATGATTTCATCATATGAACATCAGGCACAATCCTTCCCGTTAGGGGTTTAGTATCATACCATCATAACATATATGAGAAGAACATAACCCGTGTCATGCCAACAACTGTTTTTAGAATAAATTTATTTATAAATCAATTTTATTTTTTTTAATGGAGTAAATTTAATATCCTCTTTTTGAAACACAATCTTGTTTTATCCATTTTACGGAATATTGGTACATGTACATTAATGTAATGAACCTTACGTTTTAAATCCATCGCAATTATATTCAATTCAGACAAACTTAATAATTTAATTAAAAGTGGTCAGTTTGTAGGATATGTTAAGTTACATTCTTTTACCTGCAGTGCCGTTGTATCCAGTTGCCGTAAGTTTGAACTTTGAACTTGCATCTCCTATTTTGAAATCTTTGTATTTTGCAAATGCATGGTTCCTATCAAAGTCAGACAGATCTATCCTCATTTCGTACCTTCCTTGTGCTGTAAGTGAATGCATCTGCTTGTTCCCTGTAGAAATAAATCATCATTCATTCAACTGAAATACATGTATGTGTCCAAGTGTATAAAACCTGAATTTATTTGGGCTTTTAAAGACAGAAAATTGAATCAAATGGAAACAACTACTTGAAAAACGTTGAAACTGTCGATAAAATAAAGAGCAAACTGATGTACCTATAAACAAGTCTAGATTGATAATATATAAATAAGTACTCTTTTAGGACTGTTTCATATTGGTCAAATATAGATTACTTCAGTTTTTGGAGGTTGAATGGTCACAACAACCGATAAACAAACAAGAATGTGTCTCAAGTACACGGATGCCCCATCCGCACCATCATTTTCTCAATTTAGTGGACCTTGAAATTGTGGTAAAACCTCTAATTTGGCTTTAAAATTAGGAAGATAATGTCATAGAGAACATGTGTACTAAGTTTCAAGTTGATTGGATTCAACTTCATCAAAAACTACCTCGACCAAAACCTCTAACCTTACCTCGACAAAAAACTTTAACCTGAAGCTGGACAGACGGACGTACGGACGAACGAACGGACGGACTCTCAGACCAAAAAGCATAATGCTCATAAATGGGGCATAAAAAATGTAGACAACTTTAAATATATAGCTTACCAAGCCAGAATTCATGCTCGATGTCTCCAAATCCATGTTTGTAGTCATCCCAACCTCGAAAGAAATCAACAGCTCCATTCTCTCGTCTTTGAAAAACCTTGAATAGAATGATTTGAGAATTTTTAACTTCCATTTGAAATGATTTAGAAATATACCAGTTACCAGCAGTTTTCTCTAGGAAATTTCCATATTTACCCGTATAAATGAGTATCAAAATTCTAAGACAATCCTATAACCAGTTTTCGATTAAAATTGGACCTTTTTTTTATGTTAATCATGACGTAGCATCATTGAAAGACAATCCTTATAAAAATACACATTAAGAAAAATCTTAAGCAAAAAAATCACATCTCATCTTACGTAACTCGATAAAAATGGCAGCTGTCTTTGAAGGTGTTGCAGTCTACAGGGTATATTTGTAAGATAATAATGACCCCCTCCAAGAAGAGAAATTCAATGCTCCCATTTGAATGGTTTTACAATAGTAATTTTTGTGGCGTTTTATAGCTTGCTGTTCGGTGTGAGCCCAGGCTCCGTGTTGAAGACCGTACATTGACCTACAAAATGTATATTGGTGTACTTTTATAAATTGTTACTTTGATAGAGAGCTGTCTCATTGACACTCATACCACATCTTCCTATATCTACAAATGTAACAGGGAAAAACACATTTGTGTTCGCCAATTATGATTGATGAAAATAATACAATGGCTAATAAAACAATTATACAATTGAGAACGGATATGGGGAATGCGTCAAAGAGACAATAAACCGACCATAGCGCAGACAACAGCCGAAGGCCACCAATGGGTCTTCAATTAGCGAGAAACTCCCGCACCCGGAAGAGTCCTTCAGCTGCCCCTTAACAAATATGTATAATAGTTCAGTGAGAATGGTCGTCATACTAAACTCCAAATTATACACAAGAAACTAAAATTAAAATCATACAAGACTAACAAAGGCCAGAGGCTCCCGACTTTGGACAGGCGCAAAAATGCGGAGGGGTTAATCATGTTTTTGATATCACAACCCTCCCTATACCTCTAGCCAATGCAGAAAAACAAACACACAACAATACGCACAGTAAAACACAGTTTAAGCGAAGTCCGAGTCCGATGTCAGAATAGGTAACAACAGAAACTAAACAAAATGACAATATCATTTATCTTTCCTCACTTCTATAACTTACAGTCCAATGTCCACCGTCTATTTTCATTTCACAATAGACGTCAAATCCAGTTGAGTATCTTGGATAAACTGTGTATACGTCACTTGGACACAATTCTGGAATATCATTACAATCGCGTGGTCGTCTTCCTATAAAATATAAAATACTTAACTTATAATATAAAACCAAGAAGATGTGATATGACTGTCTAACATTGAGACAACTAGATGTATCTACCAAAGAACAAATGGCTTAGATGTGAGAAATGATATATCAGATCACTGTACGGTCTTTAGACAGCAAAACTGATCGTAAGCCAAGAAAGGCCCCGACATGACAGTTACGTTATTACGTAAAACAGTATAAATAAAAACGAACAGGCATGGAAAAAAACCCATTTCAAACCTGTCTACTGTATATTAAACTTCGAGTACATTGTGTACGTGCTATAAGCTTCAAATTTTCCCTTTACGAAAGAGCGTACAATAAATATAATGCTACTGAGTATATACAAAAATCGTGTTAAACTCGTTCTGTTAGATAGTTGAAAACATAATGATTGTATTTCTTACATTGCCAATTTCCAGTTAGTTATAATAATATTTTTGCGATATATGAGTCGAAAACGTTTCTGATAATATCTAATGTAAATTTCTTACTATGACATTTTGGATTTGAATCTTTCATTGCCAACGCCAGACTGAGTATTCTTTCAGCAGCTTCTCCATAAAGACACACGCCTGTTTAGTTATATATAAATTTTATATAAATATACCAAATCAAACAAAATATACAAGTTGTACATTGAGGGCAAAGGTCAAGCTCACATGCCACATATTCAGAAGCAAGGTAAATTGAAAATTATATTTTGAGGTCAAGGTAATATACCAAGGAACGCACTGTATCATGATGGCACACACAACGTGCATATGTCAAGAGTCAAAAAGTCATAATCTGGTCAAGAGTTCCATGTTAAAAATACACACAGCATTCCTGCACGAAAGTTCATCATGGTACACGTAACAATGTCTTGTGTCATGATGCGTACACATGCCAAATACAGAAAACCTAGGTCAGAGACAGAAACCTAAGACATATAACTAAACTCAATTGAACGGTACTTGTATTGCAGGTCACTACAATTGCCTTCAACATAGAACATTAAACTCTCGCAACACTGCAAAGTTAAAACCGTCTTTCACAAAAGTTTGAGCAGGATTCTTTGCAACGATTATCTTAATGTTAATTGAGAATCGAGTCGTGCAGTTACATGTAGGTCAATAAATTAAAACGGTAATTTTAGACATTAAAACATTAAAAACTAGGGTTTACCATTAATTTATAACCTAACCATGTGATAGTACACATGATACAGTATCTGAAATAGTACGACCAGAACAATGGGCCATTCCAGTTATTATCTGCTAAATGGGGATGGATGGTCTTTTCTGAGGGGTGTAAAATTCATACATCTTAGGGGTGATTTTTTTATTTTTTTTCATCTGACACGTACACTTATACGCAAAAAACTTCTGAGGGTCTTGCAGCAGTAAATGATTAAAAATAATTACATTTTAGGGGTTACAAAAATGTCTATATTAGATCTTAGGGGTGCTTTGGAATGTAAACAGTGCATTATCTGGTATCGTATTTAAAATTCTGATGAGTACAATACTTGAATAAAAAAATTCTGATAGGTAATTTTTTCCCATGGAAGGCCATCCACCCTATATGAACAGAAACTCTTCATCTGATAGGTCTTAATTCGGAGATCTGATAGGTAGATTTTCATGATTTTTTTTTCTGATACGTATTAAAGAAATCTCCCCATCCATCCCCACCTGTCAGAAATTAATTGGAACGGCCAAAGACAAGACAGAGTTGGAAACAAAACATACGAATTTTTAACCACAATGCACAAATAAGGAACCGTATTTATTCATCTAAAATGTACGCTTGGAAATTAACACTGTATATTTATATCAACGATTAATCTTGTATACTAAATAAATAAATGATTTGGAAAATTCGTGGAAGGTATAAAAAGTCATGAGAATTCCGAATGCAATTAGGTTCTATCCGGGCATTTTGGTTCTAAACCTTGGTTCCATCTGGGTTTTTTTTTTGTTCTGAACCTTGGTTATAGCAACCCAACTTCTTGGTTCCATCTGGGTTCTATTCTAGATCATTCTAATGTTCCCGTTGAACTTGGAGAAGTTAACCACAAGTATCCGAATAAAAAGATAAACTAGGTCAAAGACGCTAAAATTGTTTTATAACATTAAACATTCCGCAGCATCGACGGTAAAGGAAGCTGTAAGGTATTTATCTTCTCATTTTAATTATTTTGATTAGGAAATTAGATGAAAGAAAGCATCGTATATATTTTAAATATAAACCGAAATATACAGTATATCGAACATCCTTTTATTTAATCCAGTTGTTCTGTTTTCATTTATTTTCCTTTTCTCATCTCTTATTTCCGTTAATATTTCTAGAAGTTTTAAAACCATCCAATTAGGGGGTGTTGCTAAACGGCGGAAACGGAAAACGGAACGGAAACGGAAACGGAAAGAAATTTTTATATAGACGGAATTTAAGGGGAGGGAAAAAAGAAGTATGAACATCAATAGATCTTGCTGGTAATTTTTGCTATTAAAAGATTCTATCTATTTATCATATATTTCAATATAACAGGCGAACATGTAAGTGAGAAAATTCGTCAAATAAGGTCGATAACTCCTAGTCATTTGACCGTTTTGACGTGAATGGACATAAGGTAGAGCTCAAGATTCTAATAAAATTGAGAATAAAAAAAGTCAAAGAAGCAACAACCCGATGAAAGACCAGACAACATCAGAAGGCCACCAATTGGTCTTCAACGCAGCGAGAAAATCTCGCACCCGGAGGTGGTATCAGCTGGCCCTTAAATAAAATTGTGTAGGCTAGTTCAGTGAAAATGGGCGTCACACTAAACTCCAAAACATATAAACTAGACTAACAAAGGTCAGAGATTCCTGAAATTGGGACAGGCGAAAAAATGCGGAAAGGGGGGGGGGGGGGGTAGGGGGTAAACATATTTTGTGAGATCCCAACCCTCCCCCTATACCTCTAGCCAATGTAGAATTAAGAAACACATATGAAGCAATACACAGTAAACCTAATTTTAAAAGAAGTCCGAGTCCGATGACAGATTAGACATGTTTTTCACACAGTTTTTAAACTAGATACACCGATGATAATTGTTGCAAAGTTTAACCAAAACTATCGGGCGACTCCTTAAAAGCCATATGTTCAATAACATTTGGCCCAGTAGTTTCTGAGACTGAGCCCGGACATTTTGTAAAAGTTAACAAAGACGAAAATCGGACGACGAACGCCAAGTGATGAGAAAAGCTCACTTAGCAGGACCCAGGTCAGTTAAAAAAGAACTCTCAAGTATACTACTAAAGACTAAAGCAGGTCTTAGTACTAGCAGAAAACGACCATGACAGAGCAAAAATATTGATTGAATATATCATTATAATTGTATCAACTAAGAAGACATCAACTAAATATATACCACTAAATAAACCGTTACATCCAAATTGGAAAGACATAATAACTTAAGTATGGACGAAAACAAAATTAGAATATTGATTCAATACATAAAAAGTATGAGGGCCAGACAAAATAGGTTATAGAATGTTAAAATAAAAAAAATATAAAATGAATTAGCAGCTTTAATTTCATATTATTATTCACCATTTTTTCAACAATCATCGATTCCAGCATGATACGTGGTGAATGGACAACAGGAGACATTTGTGCATTTCCGCTATTCAAGTATGAAGTATCTCAAACATGCATTCACTGCAGGATGCTGCAACATATAGTATGCTCCAACATAATGCGTTATCGTCTAGATTATTATAGTACCATCAATTGTTACGTCTTAGATGCATGAGTTTTTGTTGGTTGTTAGTGGCTTTGAACTAGCTGTCAGTTAACTGCAAGTACTATACCTAGTGTCTTTTTGCTGTTGGGATGTACAAGTACCCGGCCACGTCCACTTCAAGTTAATCTTATGTTGTAATGTTATACCACTGTCCCAGATTAGGGGGAGGGTTGGGATCCTACTACACGTTTAACCCCACCACATTCTGTATGTATGTGCCTGTCCCAAGTCAGGAGCCTGTAATTCAGTGATTGATGTTTGTTTATGTGTTACATATTTGTTTTTTCGTGCATTTTTTGTAAATAAATTAGGCCGTTAGTTTTCTCTTTTGAATTGTTTTACATTTTCATGTCGGTGCCTTTTATAGCTGACTACGCGGTATGGACTTTGCTCATTGTTGAAGGTTGTATGGTGACCTATAGTTGTTAATTTCTGTGTCATTTGGTCTCTTGTGGAGTGTTCTCATTGGCACTTATGCCACATCTTCTTTTTTATATTGTGTATAAGTTTTGTAGTATTTGGTTGAGGCAAACTAAAGTTAGGATAACGGAACTCATTTTTGGGGACGTTCGGGACGAACTTTATGCCACTCCACTATGGCGCCAATACAGAAGTTCTGGCTATTGTGCTGGTATACTCATCCACTAGCACTGTTGTAACACACACACAATTTCATTATTATTTTATTATAAAAATATTCAATCTTAACTTTGATTTCTTTATTTTAAGGCCGAATGATTCATGATATGCATGCCCTTCACAAAGAGTATCAAATTTGACAAATTAATTGTACATATACATTTTGTAATATTTTACAGCTTATTTTTCAACTAAATAAAGCTTACAAACTTAAATTGATCATCTTTTTCTTTTTATATGTTTTTTACCATTCTGTTTCGATCAAAACAATTTGTTAAATATACCATTCCCGTAGTCAGGGGGCGTGAGTCCAAATACCCCGCCCCCCCCCCCCCCCCCCTTTTGGAAATTCTTGGCTACGGGCCTGTATACTTCACATGTATTTCTATCAAATCTGACATTATTACAAAGCCAATTAAATAAAGTTACGTCGAACTTGAAAATAAATGAGCAATCAAATATATATAAAAAAAAAAATGCATAAAAAGCAGAGCAAAAGGCCATTATAAAAAGTGCTGTCTCAAAGCTGAAATTTCTTTCTTTCTTTTTTTAATATATCTGCCATTAAATGCTAGTGCTTATATTTATTTATTATTGTTTTTATGCTTTTAGTCTGTTATATTTTATGATCCCCATTGATTTGCTGATTCCCCCGTTTCAATGGTAATTTTGGTAGTTTTTAATGATTTTGGTGTTATGTCAAGACAACTGAAAACTCATTCTGCTCTGTTCTTTTTTTATGACGGAAATGATACTTTATTTCACACTACGCATCTGATCATTTTGATGTTTCTATTGGCCATACACCCAGTTTTTTCAAGATATCACTGATATCATTTACTTAATAACACCTGACCATAACAGTTCCTTGAGAGACCCCAGAATCAACGGTCTGTTGGACCTGTTTGATGTTGTTCAATTTACCACGACTCTTTGCTTGCGGAAGCATAGGAATGAGTAAATCCAACATTGCATGTGTTTTACCTGGTTTCCTAGGCCTGTAGCTGTTTAATTTTGATTTAATAGTTTATATGGGGCGTTTTCAAAATATGAAATAAATATATCTGTAAGGTGTTCTAACGATTTTTTTGGCGCAATACATGTAATTGCAACTGCGACATTAACGTAAATATATAAAAAGAAGATGTGGTATGATTGCCAATGAGACAACTCTCCACAAGAGATTAAAATGACACAGAAATTAAGGCCGGGTTAAACATGTTAGCGGGATCCCCGCCCTCCACCTAATGTGGTATGAGTGTCATTGAGAACTCTCCACTGAATTACAGGCTCCTGACCTGCGACAGTGTGACGTCTTTCGTATATACTAAATTTAGTCCTGGTATCTATGATTAGTTTATTTACAACCACTGGGTCGATGCCACTGCCACTGTGGAGATTTATTTCCCCGAGGGTATCACAAGCCCAGTAGTCAGCTTTTTGTGCTGACATGAATTGTCATTGATATGGTTATATTTATAAATTTACTGTTTTAATACAAAACTTTAAATTTTTGAAACACTAAGGCTTTTCTACCTCAGGCATAGATTACCTTAGCTGTATTTGGCAAAACTTTTTAGGAATTTTGGTCCTCAATGCTCTTCAACTTCGTACTTTATTTGACCTTTTTAACTTTTTTGGATTCGAGCGTCACTGATGAGTCTTTTGTAGACGAAACGCGCTTCTGGCGTATATACTAAATTTAGTCCTGGTATCTATGAGGATTTTATTTATTTATTTATTCACATACATACCGAAGAAGGCGGGGTTGAACATGTTAGCAGGATCCCCACCACCCTAATCTGGGACAATGCTTATTACCACACAACACAAAATCAAATTTGAAATTTGGTAGCGTCACTTTAACCGTTCATGAGTTATCGTGTCCCTTTAAAAACATAGACAATGACGAATTTTTCGTTTCCGTTCTCTTAAAAAAGTTTGACTTAATCAAATGTTATATACCTTATACGCAATGCTTTTTACCCCATAACACAGATCTATCAAGTTCGATATTGGGTGGCGTCACTGTTCATGAGTTATTAGATGTAAGAAGATGTGGTACGAGTACCAATGATACAAATGACAACACTGATCCTTAAAATAGGAAAAATGCTAAATTTGTTGTTTCAATTCTTTAACGTTAGTTTGTCTCAACTAAATGTTTTGAAACTTATACACAATGCTTATGGTCACAAAACGGTCAAAATTACGTGAATCCCGTGAATCCTGCGTCTACATGTATATGTAGAATTTTACTCATTGTGTTTTTCACAAGCAGAGGCATCTGTGGCCAATAGACATATTCTATACATTTATTTCAGTAAACAGGTTATTTACTTCCATTGAATTCTACTTCTAATAGAATTAACTTGCATATTTTTTTGAGGGTTTCTGTTCAGTTTGGTAACAGACAGTGAAATTTCACGTTACATGTGACCAGCATAACAAAGTGTTTCACTAGATTGAGCTCTCTGTCTAAGTGTACTTTAAAGGTTCTTTGCACTGAGTTCAGTTTATTCGTATACCTTCTGTGTGAATTTTTAAGATGTAAAAACAGACTATCCATACCTACATGTCCATGAAATAAAATTTAAGGTAAAATGATTGAAATATTTTGCATTATCTATCACAAGTCAACTGGCAAGCACATGCTGCTACTGAAGCAGTAAATGTTCTCTCTTATTTTTTGCGGAAATTAAAGGATTTAGTTTTCATTTGATTCAAACATTCTTTAAAATTGAGAATGAAAATGTGGAATGTGTGAAAGAGACAGTAACATGACAAAAGAAGAGAAAGCAGTCAAAGGCCACCAATGGGTCTTCAATAAAGCGAGAAAATCCATCAACCGGAGGCGGGTTTCAGATGGCCTCTCAACAAAATGTGTACTAGTTCAAACTCCAAAACATAAAAATGAACTTACAATAAAAAACATACAAGACTAACAAAACCAGAGACTCCTGACTTGACGTCAAGGTAATCATACCAAGAGACACAACCCATATGCATAGGTCAAGAGTCAAAAAGTCATAGCCTGGTCAAGAGTTCCTTGTCAAAAAAACACCAAGCAGATTTTTAGGAAAGGGACATCGTGGTAACCAAAACTAACAAACATAGCTCTATATCTAATATAGATATAACAAGATGTGGTATGAGTGCCAATCAGACAATTCTTCATTTAATTCAAACAAAATATACAAGTTGTCTATTGAGGGCAAAGGTCAAGCTCACATGAAGTTTCTCGTGCCACTAGACTCACCATCTTATGACAATACATCTACATGCCACATATTCAGAAGCAAGGTCAATTGAAAATTGTATTTTGAGGTCAAGGTAATATACTGTATCAAGATAGGTCAAGAGTCAAAAAGTCAAAAATTCATAGTCTCGTCAAGAGTTCGAATTCCATGTCAAAAATACACACAGCAGTCCTACACGAAAGTTCATAATGGTTCACGCAACAATGTCTTGTGTCATGATGCACTACACATGCCAAATACAGAAAACATAGGTCAGAGACAGAAACACAAGACATATGACTAAACACAATTGAACGGTACTTGTATTGCAGGTCACTACATTTGCCTTCAACATAGAACATAAACTCTCGGAACACTGCAAACTTAAAACTGTCTATCACAAAAGTTTGAAGTGGATTCTTTGAAACGATTATCTAATACTGTTAATTGATAATCGAGTCGTTCAGTTATGTCAATGAATTAAAACGGTAAGTTTAGACATTAAAACACTACGACACTAGGGTTTACCATTAATTTCTAACCTAACCATGCGATAGTACTATGGTAAACTTATGGAAACACATGATACAGTAATGAAATTGAATATTTGCAATAGTACGACCAGAACAATACAAGAAAGAGTTGTAAACAAAACTTACAAATTTTAAATCACAATGCACAAATAAGGAACCGTAGTTTTCATTCACTTTATTTATCTAAAATGTACGCTTGCATTGTTAAACAATTGAAATTAGCACTGTATATTTATATAAACGATCAATCTTGTAAACAAATAAATACATTCCATTGTGACTAGAACTGAATCTTCAGTTGAATGTCATCATTCGACAAAAAAATCAATTACAGTGAGTTAAATTGTGTTACTAAATGATAATAATTCTGTATTTATTCACAGAGAGCGTCCTCCATCAGTTTTAGCAGCCTGGTATTATTGCTTCTTTTTTTTATAAATCTTGAATGCCATACAAATTACAAAAAAAACGATTTTTTTTTTTTTTTTGCCTATTTATTTCTATAATCTTACTCATACTATAGGGTTATTGCATGAATATTGGGGAATATTGTCCCGAGTAGAATTTTATATTGCACGAGCTTACGAGTGCAATATACAAATGTATGTTCTACGAGGGACAATATTCCCCAATATTCATGCAATAATCCTTTTATTGTACAGCAATATAATATTTGAAAGTAAAAATTGGTTTAAACTAAGATTTTGTCGTTGATGACGTCATGAATTTTGAAGATTTATTGCACTAGTGCAATATTAGAATTTATTGCACGCTAACTTTTGGTTACTTTCTGTGGGAAATATTATATTGCTATGCAATACAATCTGTTATTATATTATTATATTATAATGATATAATTGTTAAATTGTAAACTATTAAGACAATCAAATCATTTACATTTTTTGTTTGTACCCCAACATGGATTGACAGCAACAAATTTAATTCACATAAAATTACTCTAAAAGAGCTACATGGACCATTTGAGTTTTAAGGGGGAGGTCTAGGAGCAAATAAAAAAAAGGCAGGACAAGAGTTTGGAGTTAAATAAAAAGGCAAGATGAACAATTGGTAAAAAGGCAGGATGACAATTTTTGTTTAAAAAGTCAGGATAAACTTTTTTTTAAATGCAGGATACGGTGAAATATAAAAAGACAGGACAGAGATGACAACTAAAAAATGCAGAACTTTTCATCCATGCCAGCACCTCGTATCCCTACCCCTTACCCTTTTCCCCCTTAAAATCAAATGGTTGCTGTCTTACCTGTCTGTGACGTCGACACAACATTTCGTCGATCATATAAAATTGAAGCTTTGTGAAGCCTGGCAGTTCCCAGAAGACAAAGCGCGAACAGTGCTGCAGTAAAAAACATTATAATTTCCTTCTTTGCAATGATCGAAAACAATTACTGAAAATAACCGCTCAAGTGTCAGTAATTTTATATGGTACGTTTGTTTGTGACAGATGTTTATTAATATCAATATTGCGTGATGGAGATGTGTGTCGCATATATATTGTTACAGAGAGCTTTATGTTATTTTGTTAGTTCTATTTTTTTAAATTCCAAAAACACGAGTATCTAAGAGCAAACTTAGTGACATGTTAGTGTAACTCTACAGCATAGACCCCATAAATACTGCGCTAGTGTCGTCACATTTACATCTACAACATAATTATGTATATCTTAACTACATGTAACGAGAAAATTCTACAAAAATATGACCTCTGAACTTAAAGAAAATGGTATGTAAAGAAAATGGTATGTCAATCAAGAACATCTCCTTTACCGTGTGTATGACATGTATTTCTAATTAAGACAACCATATTATAATGATACTAATAATAATAAGGAAAGTGTGTTCCTTATTTCCTTTGGAGACCATTTGAAATTTGAAAAAAAGCCAGTTAACATTGACTTGACATTGCTATGGTATCAACCAATATCTTGTGTGTGTTTGTGTTGGTGGGGGGGGGGATGAGAGGGGCCTTTTCAAGTTGTCTGACTGATCCAACTGCTGTATCCCTAAGTCTAGACTGTCAACATCAAGGTCGGGAGTTCAAATCTTTTACGTGGCATGATTGTAAGATTTCCGATCATAGAGCGGATGTTCTCTCAGAGCATACCGACTTCTGTTTCTTCACCTATAAAAACAGACCCCAACATCTAGTAGCGGTGAGTGACTAAATATTTGTTTTTGAGTAATTTTTAATGGAAATGTACTAAAGAAACCCGCTCCATCTAAAACTTTTTGTTTTTAAGAAATTAAGGATATTTAATACAATTTATTAAAAATAAACAGCTGCGCCACGAGCGCATGATACGCTCGACGTCTTGTGTGGAAGTTTTATGCAATAACCATAAATAGTTTCTGAGAAAGTTTTAAGCAATAACTATTTATTGTTTTTGAGACACGGCGGGACATGTGAAACACCCCTAGTACCCTGGGTTTTTTTTTTACAAAAAACTAAATATCACTAAAATTAAATTTTGAATCAAACCAAAGAGTATACAGATCTTTAGATTAATATAACAAAGAAGTGTGTACAGTTTCAAGCAATAGCCATAAATTGTTTTTGAGATACGTAGGGACATGTAAAAAAAAACTCCCCTTTTTAACAAAATACTCAATAACTCAAAAATAAAATTATGAGTCATCACCAAAAAGTATACAGATCTTTAGATTAATATAACAAAGAAGTGTGTAAAGTTTTGAGCAATAAGCATAAATCGATTTTGAGATACGGCACGACATGTAAAAACCCCCTCCCCTTTTTTACAAAATAATCAATAACTCAAAAATGAAATATTGAATCATCACTAAAAAGTATACAGATCTTTAGATTAATATAACAAAGAAGTGTGTAAAGTTTTGAGCAATAATCATAAATCGTTTTTGAGATACAGCGCGACATGTAAAAAAAAACCTCCCCCTTTTTTACAAAATACTCAATAACTCAAAAATGAAATTTTGAATCATCACCAAATAGTATACAGATATTAAGATTAATATAACTAAGAAGTGTGTAAAGTGTTAAGCAAAATTAAGATTCGTTTTTGAGATACGGTGCGACATGTGAAAAAAACACACCCCTGTTTTAGTTACATAGTGCCGTAACTCAAAAAGTTTAATTCTTATTTTCACCAAAGAGTATACCGATCATTTGACCATCATAAGAAACAACTATATTTTAAGTTTCATGAAATTTAGATAAGTCGTTCTCAAGTTACGGTGCGACATGTTTACGCCGGACAGACAGACAGACGAACAGACGGACAGACATACAGACAGACGGACGGACACCGGACATTTGTATACCATAATACGTCCCGTCAAAATTTTGACGGGCGTATAAAAATGATCCCTTCAAAATAGCAATGTATTGCCATCGACGATAAATAATTGTATGTACTGTTGGAGTGACTGACTGCAGGAAAATGAATAATAATGTGTAATATTTGCGAGAGAAGGATTCCTTTTTGCCAGGTAAAACGTCCGCTGCTAACCAACATGATTACTATTTACAGTGATATTCCTAACTTTCGTCTCCTCATTCCAGTCAATGAATAAATACCGCAAAAAAATATTCTCTTCGAGAATATGTGTGAAATGTTTGCTACTAGATGTTAATAAACACCAAATTACCAACCAAATATACATAACAGGCTGTGTGGTATATCCCAACTAGCGGAGATCCAGAAATTTCCATTATTTATTTTTTACATTCGGTTGACCAAAGTGTGACCTCTCGCAAATCATATATACTGCATTGTCAAAATTTAATTTTCAAAATGATACTAACCAATGTCACAAATGTATCAGTTATTTGCATAGTATTTCAATGTTGAAGGTTCAATTCAAGTTCTAAAGAGTTTACATACAAAATATCTTGAAAAAATTTATAAAAACTTCCTATATCTTTGTTACTCTCCATCATGTCCAGGAAAGTTACGATAACAAATAGATGATGTGAACTTTCAAAGTGTGTTTTTGTGAAGGAATAAAAGAATAACTTTCTCTATCTTGGTTGTTTTTTGTTTTTCTCATTTCTATTTCTTCGTTTCATCAAAAAAAAGATAGAAATAATTACTAGATTAAATTGTACACGTAAACCTGACAGGCTTATTTTATACATAAAGTTTATAAAAAATATCAGCTTGTGTACCTTATTGACGGTGGTTTATATAAAATTACTTTATCATTAAGATGTTGTGTGTTGATTTTTACTTATTCAACGTATTCATAATTCTCCATTTAAACTTTTGCAAAGTTAAAAGTTCGGAAACTATAGGTAATATTTTCAATTTTACTAGTATTTCGAAATTCTTCTTTTCAATACATGTTTTATGTTGAATTAGATTATTTTGCATTATGTCAATAACAGGTTATTTTTACCTTGAAGATTACAAAAATGTATGCAATAAACGAACAAACATATCTCGTTCTTGATTATGATATTCGTTCCTTTTCATTAAAGCATCTTGAATGATCGATTGTTGCTTGCGCAACGTCCAGTGGTAAATACATTTGTAGTTTATGCAATGATATATGTAGGAATAATTATTGATTCAAACCAATCAATGCAAAGTCACACATTGTAGATACATGCATGAAGCTATGTAAAAATTACCTCAACCGGGATTATGGGACGATATGGAAGTTTACCCAAAGCAAAGCTGGAGGTGTTTAGCATTTATTATAAAATAATAAAGAAACAAATAAAACATGTAAAACAATCGACGTTGATGTTTTCTAATCCAATAGTTAATTACCTACATATGTTCTAGTGTGGTTGTTGTGTATTGAGATATTCCGATTTACCCAACCTACTTGTTGCGACAGTGTAATACGGTGACACTACGCACGTTTTGAAGGAGCATTCCACATGTGTGAACAAGAAACACACCCTGGTAAAATTGCAAAGCTTGAACAACCGAAAAACAATCATCAGGAAAGATTTTCTTTCATTTGTAAATGAAGTCTGAACCCGCGTTGTTTAACCTTTTCAGGTCTTGCAATCAGTCATGGGTCAGACTCACAATAAACATTTTATGCTTTGTTTCATTTTGCCACTATTCTTTTTACTGAACCGCTAAATCAAAGGCTCATTCATGACTTCGGACAGAGACATACATTTGTACATATGAAGCGAATTTAAACTCAGGTCTGTGAAGTAAGAGAACTGTGTTGGTTTCGGAAAAACATCGTTCTAAAGTTAACAATTTAATGAAAAACAACATTTAACTTGACTTGGCAACCGATTCAGTTGTTAACCTGACGAATATATTATACAAAACAAACCAAAAATGTTTTGCTGGCATTTTTTCTGCCGTTTACGCTCAATAATTTTTGATTTGTATGTCTTACAAGCATTAGCCTTTCAAAAAGGGCTAGTCGACTCTTAGCTGATAAAAATGGAAAGTGCTCTCGCTTTGTAGATTAATTCATTTACAAGAATAGCCACGTGCATCAATCAACAAATTTTACCACACACGTGAGGTACCACGTTATGAAGTAGTATATATCGTTTAACGTTGTTAATGACCAGGCAAAATCTAATTGCTAAAATAGAGAGGACAAATCCGATACTCTACGGGATTGAAGGACATTTACTAGGTTTGAATTGACCTAACCAATCAATAAACTTCTCGTAATATCTTCCAATCAGGTAGCAAGAAAAATTCACGCACTTATTGTCCATCGTTCAATTATGTTCAGAGAACAATATAAAAATTAAACCACTTTGCGACGACTCATATAAACTCAGACTGAATTTACAAATGAAAGAAAATCTTTCCTGGTGATTGTTTTTCGGTTGTTCAAGCTATGCAATTTTACCAGGGTGTGTTTCTTGTTCACACATGTGGAATGCTCCTTCAAAACGTGCGTAGTGTCACCGTATTACACTGTCGCAACAAGTAGGTTGGGTAAAAATAGAAATCAAAATGTAGAACACGCTTTGTATATTATTTTATTTCATAATATTCACCGCTACCCGTACTTCTGACATATAATTTAACGGTAAAACCTTGCATTGAAGTGAAAAATAAAAAATATATAATCTAAACCATAATGATCCTTTTTCCTTATAGAAATTTAACGCTGGCACTATTTATTATCGACTCCTAGGAGTTATGGTTTAGATTATATTTTTTTTATTTTTCACTTCAATGCAAGGTTTTACCGTTTAAATTATATGTCAGAAGTACGGGTAGCGGTGAATATTATGAAATAAAATAATATACAAAGCGTGTTCTACATTTTGATTTCTATTTTCAATAGAAACCAAAATGTAGAACGCGCTTTGTATATTATATTATTTTAGATTTTTACATTGACATAATTCAATAAATGCATACTCTCTTTTTTCTCGTCCTGTTGTTGATTAAATGAGTCGCAAACAAAACAAGTACATCATATGCACCTGTAGATAATTCGAAAAGATAGAATTTCTAAAAAAAAAATTAAAAAAAGGAATCAACTTTGAACTAGCTGTCAGTATAACTGAGAGTACTCTCAGATCTGTACTTATTGTCTTTTTGGCTGTTTGGATATACAAGTACCCGGCCACGTCTACTCTGGGTTTACACTATAGGAATAATGCACTTGTAAAGACTGCAGAAATGAAACCAATCGAATAAAGCTAAAAATAGAAGAAAAAAATCCAAACATTAATTTATTGATGTTTGATTCTAGGCGTTTAACACCACCTTTTGCATTTTGACTATATCCTTGCTACAAATTTTTATTTATGGAAAACCACACTACAATAATACAATATTGTCATGATCATTCTTATTTCAATTTGTATAATATCTGTTATTATTTTTTTTATTTTTTTTGGGGGGGGGGGGGGGGGGGGATTAATTGTTTCATGTTTATTTTATACGAGAAAATCATCGGAAATTAGAATACCGTAAGTGCCCCCAAATTGCACCGAATTTTTGTTTGATTTTACTATTTTTTGTTGGTCCTTTCTGACCGTGTACCGGAATTGTCTGTGTGCAACCTATCAAAACATATATAACCAAAAGTCGATAATATGAAAAACTTATATTTGAAAACTATATACTGACTTAAGAAGACAAGAACAAGACTAGAAACAGAACATCTTCAGGCCACTTAGGCTAACGGCCTTCAAAAATGAGCAAAACATTTATCGTATAAAAGGTTCCGGAACGTCTTAATTTGTCAAATAAATTTTGACAAACATAATGTGATAAAAATAATGTGTAGTATTATAGTAAAAACTAGATGTGTCAACGCGGCACGAATGGCCCCGTCCAAAAAAGTTGAAAAATCTGCAATTTCAATATAAACACATGATTTTCAACAATTTCTCAAAGTCCAAAGCCCGCAATTTCGGCAAAAATTAGTGGCGCGGATCGAAACTTAAACTTGAGCTGTAACTCATCATGGTTAACTCACATACCAAAAATCAGCCCAATATCTGAAGGCATTTAGAAAAAAACTCCGTATAATGGTTTGTTGCGGAATGACGAAATGACGGAATTACGGAATTTCGGAATGACGGAATTTCGGAATGACGGACAAGGGTAAAAATATATGGCATCGACAAATTCGTTGTGGGGCCATAAAAATCACCGGAAAAATTCCTGAATATACCTGAAATATTTGCCACTGAACATTAAGAACACAGAACAATCAATCTATCATGGACAAAAAGGATTGTGGATTTATTGATTGGTGGTTGTAATACGCCACCTTAGCACACAAGCCGATGTTGAGTCTGGTCGACCTCAAACAGTTTTGTCAAAAATTATGTATTTCATTTTTAGTAATTTTGAATGGTTTTACATTAGTATTTTTTGGGGGCACTTTATACCTTGCTGTTTAGTATAGGCAAATTTGAAGGCTCCGTGTGGAAGACCGTACTTTGATCTATAATAGTTTACTTTAATAAATTGTGAGGTGTCTCATTAGCACTCATACCACATCTTATATCTATTAAACATTTTTGGAAGGGTACAATCAAAGAAGCATACAACTACAACCAATGGATCTATCATTTATTATTTGAATACTGCACATTAAATTAGGTTTTCTCGACTGTCATATGTGCTTGCCTCAACAGGCCTATCCTAAAGGTAAATGGGCGAAATGGTTGTTAATCAAAAAATTATCGCATGTGGTTCCCATACTACTCAAGATAAAATAATGGAGCAAAAAAAAAAAAGGTCTAGTTTCTTTGCCTATATTTTTAAAAGCAAAAACCCTAAACACGAAATTGTTTTTTCCTCGTTTTACAGAAACAATACAAGTTATTGATTGGCAGCATAATGATCTATTGAGGTCAATGTCATGTGACCTGAGGGACATACAAATTCTCATGTTACGTAGCTTATTTATTTTTAAGAATGGAATAGAAACTCGCTTCTCTC
The DNA here is from genome assembly GCF_963676685.1 of Mytilus edulis. Taxonomy (NCBI): domain Eukaryota; kingdom Metazoa; phylum Mollusca; class Bivalvia; order Mytilida; family Mytilidae; genus Mytilus; species Mytilus edulis. The sequence continues at coordinate 60,744,478 of NC_092352.1, forward strand.
GTCATTGCCATTGTACGCTAGTCCTGCCTCTGACTTTGTTGGCACTATTGCATGGATAGGCGGGAAAAGCATGGAGAGGTTAGACGAAGAAATTGGCCAAAGCTTTGATTGGCATAGGCAAGTTCTATGCGTACTTACATATGCATTGCCCTGGTATGGAAAAGTCTTGTCGCAAAACTCTTACCGATTTAGCTTGCATGAAAGAAGAAAACCCTGATATATGCAATTGGTATTTGAATGATGCAGATCAGCCAGGCGAGCGATCTTGGAATAAACGCGGGGAATCAGGATCAATTTCAACAGCTCCAAAAGTTCCAAATCTTCCAAACCTTCCAGGTTCCAGAAAATGGTGGGGAAAGGAAAACCAGCCAACACAGTGCTTCCAAGATTGATTTCATTAGGGAAAAAGGCTTTTTGAAAAAATTGCTCAACAGTAGAAATTAACTTTGTTTTAAATTTACCGACTGCTGACCACGACGAACAATATACTTAAAACAGGACCCATTATCATTATTATTAAAATACACTCAATTAGTGCATTCGAATATTGATCAATTAGTTAATTCAGGATTAAAAAATATTTCACTACTTATTATGCACATACTTTATCGCATGTTGTGAATTATTAATACCCACTGGGCCACGTACCGTCTTGTGGCAAAGTTGACATTATTGAATATTGGAAGTAGAGGGTTTGATCCTCAGTCGGATCAAGGAGGTCATATAACCTCCTTGGTCGGATCAAACTAAGGACTATAAAATTGGAATTTGATACGTTTCTGTTCGTCTCTCAAAAATTAAGAATGAGTCCAAAAGTGGTTGATACTACATTGTAAGTCCATACATGTAGATGTCGGTTGTTGATATGGTTTAAATGTGTTTATCGTTTTCGTTTTTTATATAGACTATATATCGTTGGTTTTCCTGTTTGAATTGTTTTACACTTAGTCATTTGTCGAACCCTTTATAGCTTTGCTGTTAGCTGTGATCCAAGGCTCTCTGTCGCAGGCCATATTATCTAATAGTATAATTGTTTACTTTTACAAATTGTGACTTGGATGGAGCGTTAATTGTCGCATTGGCATTCATTACTCATCTTCTTATATCTACTTTTTAAAGCCATGCATTTGTTCAAAAGATTATCAAATATATTCAAATATTTGCTGCTTATTGTTATGTGTTCGCTAATCATTCAGTTTTTCAAAGTAGTTTTATCAAATATTTGAAAACAATATAGTCTTTATAAAATATAAGCCACTGAACATTAATCAGACAAAATGTATTTACTTATTGATTCTGAGTTTTAATGGCATAACAGTTTAGTAATGTCGTGCTATAATATCAAAGCATCATATGAGTGATACAAATTTTCGGATCATCTGACAGTACCCCTGGTGGAGTAACTCCGAGTTAATGTTAATCTAATATCCCTATTTTTCTCTGAAATATTTTGCAGACACTTTTTGTTTATTGCCACCATTTTTTGTTGTCTGGATTTGATTATCTATTTGGTATAAATTCTGCCCCTTTTTATCAACACATCATATACAACCTACAAGCACAACAACAAACTAATTATGTAAAGGTGACTGAAATGTCTTTAAAAGGTCAATTTTTTTTATTATTTCAATCTGTTCTATATCTGATATACCATCAGTTTATCTGTTTTTTTGGGGGTTTGTTTTGCTGTTGTAAATATAGGAAGTAAATCAGTTGACAACTTTCAAAACTTTGATATATGCACCAATGATTTAATATTGTATGTAACGCAGCTTCTGATTGTCTGACAGTGTTTCTTCTATAAAACTTTTTAATGGCATGGCAATAGATAATCCTATGTTTCCAAATCTATCTGATGCTCAAAAACTAGTAGTCCTACTCAATCCTTCTTATATAAACCAAGTGAAAAAAACAGGTTCCTTTATAAAACAGTCTTTAGAGCTGAGGACAGGGGACTCTTAGTTAGTTTTACTTGTATATATATAGATATGTGTGTGTTCAACTCAGTTATTTTATAGTTGTTGTTACTTTTGTTTATGTCACAAGTATAATGTTACTTATATGACAAATAAATAAAGTGTTTTTTTTTATATAAGCTTAGATACATTATTTTGTTATTAGACCGTGACGTCATCAACGTTTATTCATGATTTACTCCGGCTTAAAATTGAATTATAAATTAAACTGTTATACTTTTTCTGCCTATTTGAAATAACATACAAAAAAAGATGCACACTTTAAAATAACTCGCTACGCGGTTTATTCAGTGTGCACCACATTTTTTATGTTATTTCATCATTGACAGAAAAAAAAATCACAGTCATTCCCGAAACATGTGAAATTTATAACTTGAGTAGATTGGTTGACTTTTATTTCAATTGATCTCCTACTTGAATACTCTTGTACTTTTTACGTCTTTTAAAACCATAATAAATGCACTGTTATGTAAATATGATGAAAAGAAAGTACAGAACATGTAAATACAATATGGCGCATCAAATCAACAGATCAAACAGAATTTGTTGATATTTGTTGTTATAAATTATTATTTTAAATTATAGCAGAATAAACGGTATTATATAATAAATTACACGTCTTATGAAATGCATAACTATACATTGTGGAAATTAGTATGGCGTTCATTATCACTGGACTAGTATATATTTGTTTAGGGGCCAGCTGAAGGACGCCTCCGGGTGCGGGAATTTCTCGCTACATTGAAGACCTGTTGGTGACCCTCTGCTGTTGTTTTTTATTTGGTCGGGTTGTTGTCTCTTTGACACATTCCCCATTTCCATTCTCAATTTTATTGTGATAAAGCGGAATATGCTCCAATCATTGTATTAAGAGAACATAGGAGGAAAACTTTGTTGCTTATACATACATTTGTACCAACAAGTACTTGTCTAATTCTTGATATTTTGATGGATTTTTAATCGTGTTTTCATTGGAAAAATTGAGAAACTATTCTAATAAAAAGTCTTGAGACGTAGATTTTGGGATAGTTCTTGCATTTACGGTCTTTTAAATAAAGCCACATTTAAAGGTAAGTTTTTATTTGCTTGTAAAATGTTTAATTCATTATTTAAATTTAAGGAGATGTGGCATTAGTGCCAGTGAGACATACAACTGCCCACAAACCACCTGAAAATAAGGAAAAGTACATCTTGAATTAATGTCACCTTACGTCCTTAAAAAAATATGCAAAACTCACACCGTATAGATTAAATAATTGCATGATGTCTTAGGAAGCAACCAATTAATCGCAAGGAGGGAATTTATGTTTTTTTATTGAGTCAGATATTTAGTTTTTTTTTCGGTCAGTGCGAACAGTTTTATTCAACGCTATCAATCAATTTGTTTGTTCAAAATTTAGAACTATAAGATATAATATATGAAAACAGAATATTTTTATTTGCGATCTATTTGAAAAGGTTTTTATTTTTATAAATGTGGGAATCAGAATTTTTTTTTTTAGGAAAAAACAGTACTCAACCCCTTTTTGATGTTAAGTGTCGTTCTCTTAGTCCAAAAGCACATGTTACGTCAACGTTATTTTCATGATTTACTCCGGCTTAAAATTTAGAATTAAAATTAAATTAAATAATAAGACATTACTGCTATATGTTTAACAATACATGTACATGCAAACATTATGTATCTCGTTTATGGAAGGGAAAAATCAAGTATGTCAAAGAAGCAAACAATCTACATCAGATTCGTGTTCGAAAGTAATATAACAAAATTTTGAATTTTTTGAAATACTAAGGCTTTTCTACCTCAGGCATATATTACCTTATCTGTTTTTGGAAACACTTTTAGGAATTTTGGATCTCTATGCTCTTCAACTTTATTTAGCTTTTTTTTTCTTTTTTTTCTTTTTTTTTTTTTTTGAACTTTTTTGGATTCGAGCGTTACTGATGACTCTTTTGCAGACGAAACGCGCGTCTGACGTATATATAAAATTTAGTCCTGGTATCTATGATGAGTTTATTTACATTTCATTATCTGCAATGCTAGTTTATTTGGTTTCTCTACCTACAGCATATCATACATGTACATACGTGTATGCCTCAAAATGCCTACACTAACGTGTTATTTTAAGGTTGCACTACTGACAATATAAACAATACCATTTGCCATAGAGACTACTTTTACGGCTACAACTGAGCCACGTTTACTCTGAAGTTTTGTAAAAACTCATAGCCTGGGATGGAAAGTTCTGTTTAAATCATATGCAGTATCACTTTTCGCAAAGTTACAAACCTAGGTTTGTGCGACATGTTTTCAATAATTATACGCCTTACACTTCTAAGTTTCTTTTAAAATGCTATACTACACCCTAACTTCAATGATTCATCACGATATTCAAAATTATTAAGTCAGCTATCCAACAGTTTTTTACTGATAAATGTCCTTACTGTGTCTCTATGATATGACACATGAAGATCGTATCTGGGAACCAGTATGTAAACAAAACATATATATCATATATCAATGAATATCAAATATCTCTCCAAAAGAGGCGTGGTTTGTGTATCAGCTTTCTTGACAAAGTGCTACCCGTATCGGTTTTGTTTGTTTTTAATCGCAACACAATTGTACATACCTACATTTGTGTACGTTTAAAAAATATTATCTTAATAAATATTTAAAAACATCCTAACTAAATGTATCCTTCCTACCCCCCCCCCCCCCCCCCCCCCCAAAAAAAGAAAACCAATAAACACACTTTTGTGTAAGTCCTCTTTTCTCTGTCAAACTATCAGTGACCAAATAAACACTCTGCATGTTACATAAACAACTCATTGTTATTCTAATGAAAATATTCAATTTTCAGAATGAAGTCGAAACTCGTTTCTCTGTCATCGCAATTTTGTGGTGTGCCAATGCCAACGCCAGTCCAGCCTCTGACTTAATTGGCACCATTGCATGGATAGGCGGGAAAAGCATGGAAAAGGTAGACGAGACATTTGTCAAGTGCGCCCGTCGTCAATACCATGACGATGATAAAGATATGGAAACATTGGTTGGCGAGTGTGTGTCAACGATTGGTGACTATCTTTGTGAAGGACAGGATTGCAATGCTGACGTTCGCAAAACTGTAATTGGTATCGCAAGTTCTATGTTTCTTTACATATGAATTGCCCTGAGTTAGAAGTAGCTTGTCACAAAATGCTTACTGAATTAGTATGCAGGAAAGAAGAAAATCCTGACGTATGCAATTGGTTTTGGAATGATGAGCAGTCAAGTGTGCATTCTTGGAATAAAAGTGTAAAGTCTGGACCAGTTTCACCAGCTCTGAAAGTTCCAAATCTTTCAAACTTACACAATATTGGTGAGGTATTGAGAATCAGCCAACGAAGTGTTTCCAAGTTTGATTTGCTTAGAGGGGAAAAAATCGTGAAGAAAGTTTAACAGTAGAAATTAACTTTTGTTAACTTTTGTTTCACAATTCAATACCTTTAAACAAGACTGCCTATTTTCATTGTGATAAAAATGCATTCTATAATTATGTAACCATCCAAAAAATATATGTCAAATATTTGCTGCTTGACGTTTGTCATTCGTTAATCAATCAGTTTTCCCATATCATGTAGTATATTTATATCAAATACTTGAAAAAAAATAATTAAATGGCTGAATATAACAACACAATTTTGCAACAAACGAAAACAAAGTAAAGTTAAAGTAATGTTTGAGGTTTATTACTGATTTTGGAAGTCTTAATAATCTCTTAGTCACTTGTAATATGGAAAAACTCTTTGAATATCAATGTATTGAACAAATACGGATTTTCTGTACGTAAATATACCTTTTACGAACTTCAAATAAATAAGAGTATATTTACACTACCAAGAAAGTCTAAAAACAATAAGGTCAAGGATATATGGAATCTGATTATGAAATTTCTAAATTTCTTTCACAAAAATGAACATGATAAACCATGATGAGTTTTAACATAGACATACATGTAGACAAAAAGTTGCTGAGAAAATCAGATTCAGAAATGTCGCATATACGGAGAATTCATAAAAAAATAAGAAAAATGAGATGGAAACTAGCAACTATATATCAGTACGTCCTTCAACAATGGCATTACAATACCAAATTTTTAGTTACATAATGCCCCGAGATGACAAATATGAACGAAAACATATATGATACTTATACATAAGCAACATAACAACAACCACTGATTAAAAGCTTCTGACTTGATATAGACACATGCAGAATTTGACACTAAACACATTACAAGTAATCAAAACTGGATATCTGTGCAAATAAAACGTATTTATCTAATTAGTAAGGATGGATGGTGTCCGAAACCGCTCACTTACCGTTGACAGCGGTTGAAGAGTACTACTGCTAGTAGTCCTTTGTTAATTTATGTATCATTGTTATAGAAAACCCATTGGTGGCCTTCGGCTGTTATCTGCTCTTTGGCCGGGTAGTTGTCTCATTGACATATTCCCAATTTCCTTTTTGATATTATTATAGAACCAACTACATATTCAGCGGAAAATAATTATTCACTTATCAGATTGATACAGAGAAGAAAAATAAATATTAAAAATGTATACAGCCAATGTTTTTTTTTTAATATTGACTGGGAAACAAATATCAGATGCAACAATTTTTTAAAATACATTTAAAAAGTGGTTGTTATTACACTTGTTGCATTGGATGTTTATGTATTCAGTTTCAACTCTTATCTAATTCAGTGTATTATATGGTCCGAGAACACAATTATTTCATAGTGCAATTCTTTTAGACAACTAATGAAAATTAAAAAAAAATCCTGCGCTTTCTCAATATAATATTTTTACATTGTGTTGTACTACGTTGGGACAAATTATATCAAAATTATAACTTCATCGGCTCTTACTCAAAATATGAACAATTTTATTTTAAGGGCGTCTTGAAATCTCTTGACAGCTTGCGAAGTGCTAATTTTTAACCAATTTCAGCTGGACCAAATCACTACTTTACTTTAAAATTCATTACCCATTTTTTTACAGTGTAATTTCATCCCCTAGCTACTTGCTATTTGAGGCATAAAACATGAATTTGAAAGGGGTATACAAAATCGCAAATAACATACTGTCCGCAATAGGGACTATATCGATAATTGTGTTCCAGGACCATACGTATAATAATAGTTGTCAAACATTTATTAACCTAAGGTTATTTTTTTTTGTCAAAAAATATACGAAAACGGCATAAGACTGGATGTATTAGCTGTCCAACCCTGTAGATAACACAGGCGGATTATTATTTTATTTGGCCAATTGTTGGTTTTTTTTTATATATCTAAAATTTTGATTATCTATTATATGCAAAAAAAAGGGACGAAAGATACCTGATGGAGAGTCAAACTCATAAATCGAAAACAAACTGACAACGCCAGGGATAAAAATGAAAAGACAAACAGAGAAACGATAGTACACATGACACAACATAGACAACTGAAGAATAAGTAACACGAAACCCATCAAAAAACAGGGGTGATCTCAGGTGTTCTGGAAGGGTAAGCAGATCCTGCTCCACATGTGGCACCCGTCGTGTTGCTCATGTTATAACAAATCCGGTAAATAGTCTAATTAGGTACGTCACATTCATGAAAGGGAAGGGGATTGTAGTTACGACGTAAGGAACATATCCGATATCATTTGAGAAATGGGTTATTCCATAACGGTCAACCAACTCGTGATGGCGTCCGTAAAATTTACGACGTGATGATTTCAACTTAACCATTTGGAACTCTTGGTTTAATAGCATCCTTGTGAGCAGCAACCCTCTATCAAGAAAATCATGATAGGAAATGCAAGCACGGGAATATCGTATCAATTTGGAGATATATACTCCGTATGCAGATGCTGCTGGATTGTTGCTACTTAGAAATGAAAAGTTCACAATTGAAAAGCTGAACTCATCTCTGTTGTCGTAAAGTTTTGTTTGGAACCGACCCGACCATCAATTTCTAGATGTAAGTCAAGATATGAGGCCGACTTTACTGTATCTGTTGTATCCTTTATCTCTAGTTCGATGGGATAGATGCGTTCAACATAGTCACCAAATTTTGAATTATTTAGTGAAAGAACATCATCTGTATAGCGGAAAGTAGAGTTAAAGGATATTGATAACTTCTTATTTTTCTTCCTGAGAAGTTCTTGTATGAAGTCAGCCTCATAATGATGAAGAAACAAGTCGGCAAGAAGAGGGACACAATTGGTTCCCATTGGAATGCCGACAGTCTGTTGAAAAAACACGTCCTCCGAACGCAACATAAATGCAACATATGAACTTCTATCAGAGTTCATTATGAATAGATATAAACTAATGATACCTTTTTGTATTCTTGTCTTACAGAAACAAATTGAATTACTTCCCCTTTGAAAGACAGACCTACAACAGACAGTTTGTTTTTCCCACATAGTTGTCAATATAATGGAATTTCTATGCGATTGTAATAGAAGTGAAAGGCTTAGCTAGCTATGACAAGGTTTAGTTCACCAAGAAAATAACTTACAGAGTCAGGAATATGTTAGTTGATATCCATTTGTTTCATGTGTTTGAGCTTTTGATTTTGTCATTTGTTTCAGGATTTCTGTTTTGGATTATCCTCAAGAGTTCGGTACTTTTGTTTTTTACTATTTATACCATGAATGTTTTGGTGGATTTGAAGCACAAAATTCAATATATTTCTCCTTGGTTTCAATGTTCATGTAATAATAAATAACGAAAACAACACGTTAATAATATCATGCGTCCAAATCACTTTTCTTGAATTACCTTCATCAGGAACGCCCTATGTTAGAGCATTAAATTATCTATATATATATTAATATTGTCCGACTGTTACACATTGTGTTCGCTCTATATCTAGAGAACCGTTATAATGTCATATTTTATACTTGACATTGTATTAACCAACACTAGAGGGTTTGTCAAAAAGAGGGGTACAGTAGTCAACATTGTGTTATTATCTTAATCATTATAAAACCAAACAAAAGTATAAACACACAACGCGGAGGGGTTTAGCAGCTTTTACCCCTATTGTAACAGTTCTATATTTCGTGAGGATGTGGATAAATCAAGGGCTTACTTTTAAAAGACGGTATGTTAAAACATGTTTTATGATGGTAGGATACTTAACCTCCGTACGGGAGGGATTGTGCTTGATTTTCATATGATGAAGACTTAATATGTCAATCAGTTTAATTGAGATCTCGAGCTTGTATGTCAGTACGTTGCTACTAGTAGTGCCTTAATAATATTTGTGTAAACACCTCTGCGTTGTTTGTGTCTGTCACAAGAGAGGAACCTCTAGTCGTTATCTATCTTGTTGTTTTTTGTTTTTTACATTTTGGTTCATTTAAATGTTTCGAAGTTAATAAGTGTGATTTTTTAAATGGGCTGACGCCCGACTCAGGGTGTAGAATGGTCTTTACTGTGTTGTTAACCATTTGGACCGTCGGCTGTTTTCCGCTCTTTGGTCGGGCATTCTTCGTTTCCATTATCAATTGTGTGTATCGTATAGCAAACAAATCCATTAAGATATTTAAAAAAATGTATTTATGAGTAATCTGGGTCAGTTTAAGATTACATATACACCGCGCTAAAAAAAACAGTGACGGTCCATTCTACAGTTTCTTTTTTTCAAAATTAAGAAAATGAATAATGTAATTATAGTTTATAATAAATTTATAATTGAAGTTTGAAAATGAAAAAAATAGATTATGGACGTTCTTCAGCCCAGTTAATTAAACACAGACTAAATCCAAAGGATTAAACGTCTTATGGACCTATATTGTTAGTAATTATTGGAGAATATATATACAAATTACTATGTTCCTTCCTGTCTTTATAACTTCAATTAGAATATATTGTTTTGAATTTCAAACCATTGAGATTGAAATAATCATCTTGTCAGCTAAGTCTACTTCATTCACTGAAAAATAAAAGAACAAGTATTAAAGCGAATAATTATGGTAGGGAATTCTAGTAATACAGTTTTTGTTATATTTTCAAATAGAATAAATTTTGTTTTTGTGGAAAATACACGCACAAATATATATCTTGTAAGTGTTATACGATCAACGGTATTCGTACTGTTGGTCCTCAATGCACTTCAACTTCGTATTTTAATTGGTCTTTTTAACTTTTTTGGATTCGAGCGTCACTGATGGGCTTTTGTTTACGAAACGCACGTCTGGCGTAAATACAAAATGTTATCCTGGAATCTATGATGAGTTTATTTGTAACTATTCGTGATGGTTTCGATATCAGTCACGGTTGGGAGATCTTTGGATTATATTCCTGTCTCGGATTGATACGGATTTAATATTGAAAAAGCCATATAAGATACTCTGTGCATCTAATTATTTTATAACGTGCAGGTCAATTTATATTCAGACCACATCCGATACCACGTTTGATGTGTTAATAGCTACATATATATACTAGAAATAGTTATCAAAGGTATTCAGGATTATAATTTAATACGCCAGACGCGCGTGTCGTCATCAGTGACGCTTAGATCAAAATCCTTTAGTGATTTTCAGAACCGTCTACAATTGGCACTCCCTAAGGTGTCTGAAACTCTTATTCATCAACCCTTTTATCAAGGCTTTTAGAATTGAACAAAATGTAGGTTACACATCTTTTGCACCCTACACTTGATTTACGCACTTAAATATTAATCTATCACAAGAAGTGTTATATTGCTTAAATACTTAACAATGCAGCCTCGTTTTGAAATGGCATCGTAAAGTAGCAATGTCGACCTTTACTCTATAAAACCACTCAACAGTGCCATTAACAGTTTAAGGCAATAAGTGTATCACTGATGTACGTTTATCCATTTTGTTTTGACGCAACCAAAATCTGCTTACTTTGGGAGAATCGCATAACCAGCATCGTAGCCAAACCATGTACGTCATTAGCTAGGCAGGCACTACTGACATACATTTAGGAGATAACTGTATGGTATTTTAAGCTGTGACGGCATCAATTGGGGATTTGATGGTCGCAAATTAAGTTTACTGGCGACGCGTTAGCGGAGACAGTAAACGGATATTTGCGACCATCAAATCCCCAATTTGACAGAAAACAACGCTAAAACATGTATTTAAAATTTGTCATATGCCGTCTGCGCTTGTGCGTACGTCCCATAACATCAATTGCCAATTGATGCCATGTAAATAAGTGATGTTATCCAATCAAAATGAACGTTACAAACGTTGTTGTATTAGAATGTACATAAGTGTAAGATTCTCCTGCGTTACGAAAACAAAGATATGTCTATGATATGAAGAACAGTTATAAACACACTTTTTCTATTAGTGTTGTGGGTATATGAATTTTGAGTCAAGGACCTACAGCATCTCATTATTTACAATTACAAGTATTTGTTTTGGCCCGTTTTCTCTTCGAACATTATAATATTACAAGTTTGTAAACTGTATAATTATTATAAGAGACTTGTCATATGGTCTCCAATAAGTCAAATGTTTACCTAGGACAAAAGTCCGTGGTACTCGTATCAGCAGGTACACTTCAAATTATGATACGATCAAGTAAAATTGACGAAAAATAAATATAGCGAGAACTGCATGAGCAATCGGGGAATTTAAGAAAAGGTACACATCAATATAGATATATATATATATATATATATATGTTAATACGATTTTTGCTAAAAGTTAAGATACCTTACTTTACGGACGCCATCACGAGTTGGTTGACCGTTATGGAATAACCGTTTCACAAATGATATCGGATATGTTCCTTACGTCGTAACTACAATTCCCTTCCCTTTTATGAATGTGACCTACCGAATTAGACTATTTACCGGATTAAAATTTTGTAATCACATAAGCAACACGACGGGTGTCACATGTGGAGCAGGATCTGCTTACCCTTCCGGAGCACCTGAGATCACCCCTAGTTTTTGGTGGGGTTCGTGTTGTTTATTCTTTAGTTTTCTATGTTGTGTCATGTTTACTATTGTTTTTCTGTTTGTCTTTTTTATTTTTAGCCATGGCGTTGTCAGTTTGTTTTAGATTTATGAGTTTGACTGTCCCTTTGGTATCTTTCGTCCCTCTTTTACTCATTACTTCATAAATTACAATTTAAATACATTTAATAGTTATCAAAGGTACCAGGATTATAATTTCATATGCCAGACGCGCGTTTCGTCTACATAAGACTCATCAGTGACGCTCATATCAAAATATTTATAAAGCCAAACAAGTACAAAGTTGAAGAGCATTGAGGATCCAAAATTCCAAAAAGTTGTGTCAAATACGGCTAAGGTAATCTATGCCTGGGATAAGAAAATCCTTAGTTTTTCGAAAAATTCAAACTTTTGTAAACAGGAAATTTATAAAAATGACCAAATTATTGATATTCATGTCAACACCGAAGTGTTGACTACTGGGCTGGTGATACCCTCGGGGACGAAACGTCCACCAGCAGTGGCATCGACCCAGTAGTGTAAATAGTTATCAAAGGTACCAGGATTATAATTAAGTACGCTAGACGCGCGTTTCGTCTACATAAGACTCATCAGTGACGCTCATATCAAAATATTTATAAAGCCAAACAAGTACAAAGTTGAAGAGCATTGAGGATCCAAAATTCCAAAAAGTTGTGCCAAATACGGCTAAGGTAATCTATGCCTGGGATAAGAAAATCCTTAGTTTTTCGAAAAATTCAAACTTTTGTAAACAGGAAATTTATAAAAATGACCAAATTATTGATATTCATGTCAACACCGAAGTGTTGACTACTGGGCTGGTGATACCCTCGGGAACGAAACGTCCACCAGTAGTGGCATCGACCCAGTGGTGTAAATAGTTATCAACGGTACCAGGATTATAATTTAGTACGCCAGACGCGCGTTTCGTCTACATAAGACTCATCAGTGACGCTCATATCATAATATTTATAAAGCCAAACAAGTACAAAGTTGAAGAGCATTGAGGATCCAAAATTCCAAAAAGTTGTGCCAAATACGGCTAAGGTAATCTATGCCTGGGATAAGAAAATCCTTAGTTTTTCGAAAAATTCAAACTTTTGTAAACAGGAAATTTATAAAAATGACCAAATTATTGATATTCATGTCAACACCGAAGTTTTGACTACTGGGCTGGTGATACCCTTAAAACAGCTGCACAAAGCACAAATCAAAGTGTTAGATCATTTTGAAAGTAATAAGGAATTATTATACTGTAAATTCAGAAATTATTGCGTACATTTGTTATTGCTATTTTGTAAGTTTAGACCTACTGTGATACCTAACACTACAGGGAGATAACTCTGTAAAATCAGCTAAAAGTTTTAATCACGTTGTATTGTTATACGCAAATATCAAGCTTCTCAATGATTAGAAGGAGTGTTTGTGCAATCATTTTTTTACCGAGAATATCAAGCTTCTCAATGATTAAAAGGAGTGTTTGTGCAATCATTTTTTTACCGAGAAAGTGATTGGTTTTTTTTTGAAATTTTATAATTTTTTCAAAGGGTCAGTAAATTTTTTGTCAAAATTTAATGAAAGTTAAACGAGCAAAATTAATTTTAGTCAAGGTGTTGGGTACCACCTTGAATGCGATTTTAATTTTTTAACGATTCTGTGAAAAGTCCTGTCTAATACATATAAAATATTTCAAAATGAGAGTTTAAATTATGGGGTTTACAACTCTGTAGCATTTTTTGCAATAATAAAAACCTCGCAATATTAATTTCTGAATTTACAGTAAATGTATATTCGACGTAATTTAGTATTTAACCATGAACCAAAACGCCTGACCTACCATAATTAAATCTTGCCACATGCTGATCAGCGCCATACAAAATATATGGATAAGCCTTTCCTGGTAGTCTATCAAAGTAACAAGAACGGCTAGCGGCGTCAGAGATGTCACTCACTACAAACCAACCATAGTCTGAATTACAACTTCCGTATCTTTTACTGATGAATAAATGGCGGGCATACTTTGGATCCCTATTTACAAAAACAAGGAGATACATTATTATACTTGCTGTAAAAATAAACAGAGACAGAGCCATTATGTAGATTTTTATTATCGCTTTATCTATTATTTTGTTATTCATAATAAACAACGAAATGTGATATGATTGCAAATGAGACAACACTGCGAATCAATGGTCAAAAACCTTGAAGACGTTACGCGCGATGTTCGTACATGTAAGCGAAACACAACGTCGCGAATATTTCGTAACGTTCAAACCGAAAATTCGACTGAAACGTTGTTTTTAAGCAAGTGCGACATTCTTGTAAGACTCCGCAAAATCGACGGCGCTTTTTAACTACTTATCGAAAATTGATGTATTTTAGTTTTTTGAAGATTTAAGAAAAATAACATTTTAAAAAATCATAAAATTCTACCATTATAAGAGAAGTGATAAGCAAACAATTGACGTAAATTTGAGTTGAGTTCGTTTTTACGTCAAAAAATGGAGGTGCGACAAACTTGTAAGCCTTTGAAAAATCGCTCATAAATTACCATATATCATTTTTCAGGATATTTGTCTTTAAATTCATAACATTAAGCAAATTAACATTGATGTAGTAAATACAAATACTAAACTTTTTTTCATTTTAGATAAATGTTTTTTGATTCTCAAATCTGGAATCCGATTTTTTTCCCGCGGGACAGATTTGTCCTTGTAGTATGGATCGCGTTTTTTTATGTGACGTCATCATAACGTCATAAAAATGCATAAAAGACTGAATGAACCATTCTGTTTAATAATGGAAACACGTTTTTCAAAATATTAAATAGTTTTGACGAAAACCATAGTTAAGTGGTTACAATAAATGAAATATGTTACGCGGGATAACCTAAAAATCGCCGTTTTTTAAAAATGAAGCTTGTCGCATGCAGCATAAAACATAGTTTCAACATTAATTTTTTTCGTTTTCATTCTAAAAATCGTTATTTTTTAAAATACGTACAATAGCAATGAATATGATATAACACAATTATATATTTTGGACTTGCCAACTACACCGAATTTCCAATGAGGTACGAACATCGCATCGATCGCGCGTAACGTCCATACTGTTTAGTAGCATAACATTGTGGAAGTTATAAAGTACATATTTTAAACGATTTAAAATTGAAGAAAAACCGACTGTCTGAATGATAGCGCTTGCTTTTGTCAGTTTTTGTACACGCTTTATTTTTGAATTTGACTCGGAGGTCGGTATTTTTTATACTTTTTATTATACTTTATTAACATATTCATCAATCAACGAATGCGATCTAAATGTAGTCGCTGTGCTGAAAAAAGTCCAATCACACCCAATAAATAAACCCTGTTCTAAATAACTAATATGTCAATCAGTGCACCTGCGATGGATATAGTGCAAAAAAGACACAATATGGAGGGAAACGCACGACCTTAGCAATATAGGTTGCCGATGATATAAGAACATTGTTTTTTTTTAGGCTGGAACAATTATATGTAAAATAGCAACAAATCTCTCTCTCTCTCTTTGACTATAATTACCCGTCCATTGAAAAAACATTGGTGGTAGACGACTGAGTCAAGTCGTTGAACGAATTGGAACGAAGTCGATCTTTTGAAAACCAATCAGACTTTGTTGAACCATGGCCATCAAAGTAAATCTCTACAGCTAGTTCTCCATTTTTAAATAGCTCAACTTTGACCTGAAATGAAAATATAACTTTGAATTCAGATGTATTTCAATGCAGTATTGAGTCTTAAAGTAAATACGCAAGGGTATTACACATGCTTTTATGATTTGAAAGATATGATTAATGCACAAACAATGATTGTTGTGTATCTTCAGAAAATGTAGCCCTGGTATTTTGTGCAATGCTTAAAACATCGCAAATCTTTGTAGTATATTACAAAACATAAATGCATCAGTCGAGAGGAGTTCTAACGTAATCCATTTTGAATGTAATAATTATAGATACCTGGATATTTTATACGGTAGACTCGGGTTTCGTCTACGAAAGACTCGTCAGCGATGTTCAAATATAAAAAGAAAAAAAGCCTAAAGAAAGTACGAACTTCAAGTTGAAAGATAGAAGGACCTAAATGTTTTGTCAAATGCAGCTACGTTAATTTATTTCTGGGATAACAAATCCTTAATATTTCGAAAAAAATTGGTTAAGTTAACACTTTATTTATAAATATAACTTTATTACTGATAATACATGTGTAACAGGATAGAAATGTAATAAGATGTCTGACTCGTCAGCGACGCTCGAATAAAGAAAATCCATGCGAATTAAGGAATGACTAGATTTAATTTATACCTGTTAGGAAGTAAAATTATTTATAAGTTATATAATAGTTTACCTGGTCAATAGGTAACACATCCCATTTGTCAATCATTGTACTCCTAATGTGTTGATTATTCATGTTGGTACACGGGTTTTTAATGTTTTCAATGTCATAGTCCATTCCCGTGCTTGGGTTTTCCCAAGTGGTCAATACTGACTGTTGATTTCCAGGGCATGCCACAAATATCTGTGTAAAATCTTTAGAAAGGGAGATAATTGTTATATCTTCCGTTAGCCAAGTATTTAAACATTTTTAGTATTAACATATTCCTAAAAGCATAAGAACAAAAAACCTCTATAATTAAAATGTATTATGACATTGCATGCAATGAAATAACGTGACTTCCCAGTGAAATAGAATCCGATACTATCACATGTGAAATAAATCCGATCATTTCACATGTGAAATAAATCCGATCATTTCATATGTAAAATAAATCCAATACTTTCACTCCTATGACGTAATATAACAGTATATCGTCGCTGGGCTTCTAAAATGTCGTAAATTTCAAATTTTTCAAGGAAAAAATATCTCACAAACAGGCTTTGAAATTTAGGCAAAATGCATGCTTCCAAAATGTCTTATGTGAACTGGAACATTTTTGTAAATAGCAGTGAAATAAAAACTTTGACATTTCTGGATAATCCAAGAACTTAAATTATTTTCACAGAAATAAAGAAAATGTACAATTATTTTTTTCCCAAAGCCTTTCGATTCTACAATGATTTTCAAGTTTTCATACAACATTTTGGAAGCAAACTTTACAAACAACTGACATTGGCAATTTTGTAATATGTCTTATTTCACACATTTTGAATGGTCTACCTGTATACTATTTTGTAATACCAAAGATTTCCTCCCGCCCAGACCATTGGTGTCAAAAAGTATTTTTAGCCAAAAAAGTCATATATACGACATTTTGAAGCCCAGCGACGATATGGATGTATTATCAATACATTGTCAACTACAGTGAAACCTGGCTAAACCGAATCATGCATGTATAAACCGAAAACCTGTATAAACCAAAAATGTTCTTAAAGACCAAAAAGTCGATTCAGTTCTACCAGTGATTTTTTCGTTAACATTTTATATGAAGGTATTTTATGATTTGAGGAACAAAATATGCTGGAAAAAATTAGGGTCCAACGACTTAGTTTTGTCACTATAGCAACCTCAGTTCCAGGTTTTCCCGAATATTAACATGATATTTGCTTGTTATCTCAACTTTCAAAAAATCCCTTTATATCAAACCATTCTTGTTTCACGTTAAACAGTAGATTTTGTGTCTATCAAATACAGGTTCAAGAGTTTAAGATTCCAATATTAAAAAAATATCTACCAGTGATTTCTTCATAAACATTTCAAGGAGGAAAGTGCCATGTGTACTCTTCAAAATAAAGGGAGGAAAATGTATGTCATCAACCAATACCGAACAAGAGATTTAGTCCCGGAGAGGTTCGGTTAAAACAGGTTTTACTGTATATGGATGTTATCAAGACATTGTCAAATTCATTGCATTAAAACATTGAGAAGGATTGGAAATATATAGTAACTTACATTTTATACTTTATTTTCTTCAATAACCCATGGATATAGTAAATGTAATATTATATAGATTAATAAAAAAAACCGAAAAATTCACCTATGCAAACAAAATATATTCGTGACCAAAAAATCACTAAAGATTAAAACTAAAAAAAAAAGATTATTTTAATTTACTAAAACTCATTAGATTTTAATCTGCATGTTTATGATTAATTGTTATTTAGCTCTTCTTTTTGTTATGCGCTATATACCAAAGGGTGTGTATTCAATTAAGAAATAATTAATTGACGAAAACATGGAACAAGAAAATAGAATATGAAAACCGGTGGCGGACATTTAAGCACATTGTTAGGACAGGTTAGCGAAAACAAATCGGACGTTTTAGCGCCAAAGTATAACCAATTTAAGCGCCGGATTTTTAACCCATTTTAGCGAAAATTAAAATTGTCAGTGCCCATTGCTAACAAACTTATAATAAACAATATAATGATAAATTAATAAAAAAATAATTTAATTGACTCAAGACAGCACAATATAAAACATATCATGTTCATTAAAATACAGCACTAAAAGTCTTAAATATTACATCAAATGTTTAAAGCCCGTTCTAATCTGGAATCTATATCCTAAATAAAATACAGCACTAAAAGTCTAAAAGGTTAAATAAAATGTTAAATTCGTTCTAGCCTGTAATTTATATCCTAGAGCGCACGTAATGGGATCTGGATAAACCCCCTGTACAATACTGTTCACAATATTGCGTTAGTAACTGTTCTTTCTCTTTATCTCGTCTATACTTAGTATTTTATATAACATGTGGTCGTCTGCATTTTGATGATAGTATCAAGAAAACCGCAAAAAGCTGAGTGACAACTATAAAATTGCTCACTATAATGGGTTGTAGTAAGGCGAGTATTATTCAACCAAGTAAGTTTTCGCTAAAATGGGCTATGGAATATACAGGTGAACGGATTAATCCGGCGCTAAAATGGGCTCTTAAGTCGGCGCTAAAATATCCCCTAGTAGTTTAATTATTTTCACTCGAATCTCCTGCACCCATAAAACATTTTCCATGGCTATAGCCTGAATCAATCATCATTCATTCCCTGAAAATAAAATATTTTTTATCTCCTTTTTTCTGCAATTAAATACACAAAGTAATATAGGATTATTGCATGAATATTGGGGAATATTGTCCCGAGTAGAATTTCATATTGCACGAGCTATGGAGTGCAATATATGTTCTACGAGGGACAATATTCCCCAATATGCATGCAATAACCCTTTTATTGTACAGCAATATAATATTTGAAAGTAAAAAATGGTTTAACCTAAGAATTCGTCGTTGATGACGTCATGAATTTTTGAATATTTATTGCACTAGTGCAATATTGGAATTTATTGCACGCTAACTTTTGGTTACTTTCTGTGGGAAATATTATATTGCTATGCAATAATTGCATTTATTGTTTAAGGTCAAGTAACAGTAAATGAACGCCGTCTAGCGGATTCCGCGAAATATCGCGACGTTTTGTACGAATTACGTCCCTTTGACCAGATTTTGCAATGTTAAAATTGCACCCGGCGACTTTTCGTTGGGACAATGTCAACGGTAAATTTGACGGAAAGTATGTTACTTCTAGGAGAATGAACTTGTTTTTCTAATATTAAAAATTGAAAATGAATATGAAAACAGTCCTGAAGACGATCTTCAAAATGAAAATCAGTTTGTAGGGTGGTAGAGTTTGTATATCTGCTGGCCAGTTAAAAAAAGTGTGAAAACTGTTGCTCACTATTGTGATTAGAAAAAAACAGTGTGGTCTCGGAAGTATTCTATATGTAGTATGTCAAAACTGTCCTTTCAAAAACCCTATATTCACTTGGAAAAGACATCGTCTAGCAGAAAATAAGCAGAAGGGGTGCAAGTTTAGGAGATTAATACTAAAGTTAAAACTTAGTATTGTACGGTAAGATTCTCCCATATTTTGAAAATTATCCCACCAGTCGGAACAAGTAAAAATATTTTCAAATTAGAGAGAAGGAAATGAATCACATAAACAAATACTGGTCATAAATTCGCCGCTGCTGTCACGGCAGTCAGTCATAGATGGCACTAAACTATAATACATTTAAATTAATTAACCTTGTTCACGGTTGGAACAATAGTTTTATATTCATACACAGTTTTTAGACTATAACAAATTAAAAATAAGCAAAAATGATGTTTCACGATCATTAATACATCGCTACATTTTGTAATCTAACGTTGTTTTTTGTTTTTGTAATGGTGCTTTCTTTCACGTCCGCAATTTCGATGTTAAAAATAGAACACAAATCTTTAAATAGTTACATGTATAAATAGTATATGGTTTGAAGATTTATACAGGGCTTAGTATCCTAATAGTATTCAATTTGATTCGCATGGTTGTCTCCTCAAAGGAAATTGTTATATATATATATGGGTAAAAATTAACCGAAAATAAAAAAAATGTACCCTAGCTGAAAGAAGAATCTCAAATATACAATAGAACTGTTCTCAATTCTATTTCACTTATAAAACTTGAAGGTTGAGAACGAGATTATATCGATCACCTCTATATCAACTTAATTACTACTATATATATACCGACTGAAAAATATGCACAGTGTCACAGACTTTCAGTACCTAAAGTTAAATGTAAATCCCGTAAGTAGTCAGTACTTTAATAAGACAGCAACCAGACAACAACACAAGGCCAAAAGAAAATTAAAAAGGAAAAGGCATCTTATGATATGCATTTGACGGGGTGGGGTGGGGGCTGCAGGGGTCCTGATCCCGAAATCCCGGACTTATAAACATGAAATCCCGAGGTCCCGAATTTATAAAAATTTCAATCCCGCCATACCGAAATTCGAAAAAAGATTAACCGGATCCATAAAGGATCAATCCTGAAATCCCGTGTTGAAAAACACCCGATCCCGGAGTCCCGTTTAAGGTCCCCCCTCATTTGTGTAGATGGACTAAATAACAAAAACACAATATTACCAGTCATGTCTCAGCCTGTGTGCGATTGTTTTTTTCTTGGTTTTTTTTTTTCGGTTTGGGGGGGGGGGGGGGGGGGGGGTTGTAGACATATCAAACATAAATATGTACATCTGTTTCTATGTCATATGTTTCAACCTCCTTTAATTTGGTTTCCTCGGAAATGTTTTTACACGATGTATTTTCTGGAAATGTCTTGAGAGAAAGCAAAATTCAGAGAGAGAAGCACAATAATTTATTGTCACATATAATTAGATCTCAACGGGAGTTGCATGCAGAATAAGGAATACTGGCGAATGTCAAAATTGAATAAAAAAGTTTGCAAAATTATAAAGAATAACAACGGAAAATAAAATAATTATTTAATATAATACTGTAGACCATGTACAGAATTTTACAAAATCGTTAATTGAAGATTTTACAGAATAAGCGTTATATCTAAAGATAAAGAACATTTAGGTCCACACTTCATATGGACCCTTAAAAATCGTTGGATTATCTCGGTGTTGCTGGTCAGTAATGAATAAAAAATCACTGGTCAATTAAAGGTTGTTGTAAGTGATGCAATATATTCTTATTTTCCTGTTCCCCTTATGTAACTTCCAGTTTTATTAAAGTTTACATTCATCAAAGCCTTAGTTTAATTTAGTTTCCTGTCATTACTATTCCCCCCCCCCCCCCCCCCTCTTTTATTTGTCGCATGTTGTGTATCATGTACTGATTCTATATATACTTCGAGCATACATATGTACACTTATGAAACAATAACCATTTAGTAAACTTTTTAAAACGTTTATATAGACTTGTATACAATAAATTCTATACAGAACAAATAAGATATTAACAAAGATGTCAGTATGTCTGCGTGTTTTACTTGTTAACTTGAAGATGTATAAAAAACCACACGACACTCTTTCAAGAATTTGTAGAATCATTGATATAATGTTTGTTTATATATGCGATGTTAAGCAGCAGTATATGGACAGAACACGTTCTGTCGTGATATAGTACCAAAACACAAGCTTTTACATGTTCCGCTGCTAAAAAAAACGTTTTTTTTCAAAAGTGGCCAAATCATATATCGGAATGGAGTTAAAGTGTAAACAGATGACTTACAAGATAGTCTAAGAGATTTATGAATTGGTTACCCAAAAATGACAAAGTTCAACTATCTCTCATTAGAGCAAATATTAATAAAGATCAAAACCCTGACCACATGCAGACAGCAAAGTACGTTCTAGGATTCAAACTAGATGTTTTGCGGAAAAACTATAAACTATAAAGGGGGACGGACGGACGGACGGAAGGACGGGCGGTCAGACGGAATGAAGGACGGACAGATGTACAGGGGTAGTTGAGGGGGCATAAAAAATATAGCTTCAATTACATCTTTTATTGCGTCAACTTGTATACAGTATCCTGATGATTTCTATTTTTAAGATTTTACCATTTTTGCGTTCATGTACTTACAACGTATTTTTGTCGGAATTAGTAATTGTTTTAGATATTTATTTTGATAATGAACATACTTGTTTCTACGGAAGCCCATAGGGGACCTAAAAAAAAAAAAATTATTTCGTTATCTCAATATAAATATCGTTATTTCGATATAATTAAATCGTTATTTCGATATAATTAAATCGTTATCTCGATATATTTATATCGTTATCTCGATATTTAATTTATTTCGTTATCTCGATATAATTATATCGTTATCTCGATATTTAAATCGTTATATCGATATATTTATTTCGTTATCTCGATATAATTACATCGTTATCTCGATATATTTATTTCGTTATCTCGATATAATTATATCGTTATCTCGATATATTTATTTCGTTATCTCGATATAATTAAATCGTTATTTCGATATATTTATTTCGTTATTTCGATTTAATTATATCGTTATAATTGCCAAGTCTTCATATTTTGTAAATTATATAACCGGCCAAAATTTTTGCGCCTTCCCGACTACGACTCAGCCGATATCGGGTATCGGGATGATAACCGGGCCGATATGGATTTATACAATATATTTAAATAATCTATAAATATCACAAACTTTAGCATTGAATTTGCATTGAAAACACCAGTCAATGGACCGTGACTGCGGGGTCATAGGCGTAAAATCATCATGTATCCGAAATATACTACCGGATACTAATGCAACTACATAAAAAATATTATGATCTAGTATCAGTGGTTCATGTGTAACTTCAGCTAAATCATAAACGTGAAAATTGTGAACGCTGCCGCTGACGCCGTCGGAAAAACAATATCTAAGTCTCATGCATTCTTTGTTTAATTTATTTACATGTGTATGTAGAATTTAATAGTATTTAAATATAAATCTAAGTGACAAAACCCTACCCTAGCTTATTTAGTAGATAATACATTTAATACAGAAACAGTGCTCACTTTCAGTTGAACAAGATGGGGATTTCCACGGTGTTTAAGACCTTGTTTCGATATCTGGTTCAACTGTTTGTGGCCTATTTTCAATGACACAAATATATTTTCAAATCATAACAATTTTGAAATAATAACCATATTGACAATTCTATTTTGATGTCCTACATTTTGACTTGGACAGAACCTTAATACTTAGCAGACCTTTTTGGACCAAAGTCCTGTTACTTATTGCGAATCATAAATAGAATCATTTAATATAGTATATACATGCCGAACATTCACAAAGATAAAGACAAATACTTTTACTTGTGATAAGTCAACAAATCGATATAAACAAATACAAAAATCACACTCACGTTCGGTTCCTCTTCATTCCTAGACGCCATGCTGGAATAAACACGTGACGCGTCAATTTATCAAGATAAACAAAATAAATATCGATATAACGATATAATTATTTCGAGATAACGAAATAAATATATCGATATAACGATATAAATATCGAGATAACGATGTAATTATATCGAGATAACGAAATAAATATATCGATATTACGATATAATTATATCGAGATAACGAAATAAATATATCGAGATAACGATGTAATTATATCGAGATAACGAAATAAATATATCGATATAACGATTTAAATATCGAGATAACGATATAATTATATCGAGATAACGAAATAAATTAAATATCGAGATAACGATATAAATATATTGAGATAACGATGTAATTATATCGAAATAACGATTTAATTATATCGAAATAACGATATTTATATTGAGATAACGAAATATTTTTTTTTTTTTTAGGTCCCCTATGGGCTTCCGTATGTTTCACATTTTTACAATGTATAATTTCTTTTTAAAATGTTCCATAAAAGAGGGTCTGATTGGGGTTTACGGAATACAGAATATTGGGCAAAAATTGCAGAATCAAATGCAAAAAAGAAAAAGAAAAGAAAAAGTGTATAATGAGGTGCTAAAATATAAAGAATAAAGAATATTGGTAAAACTAAATAACAATTTATGATAATTATCCAGACTCTTATGATAAAAAGAATCTATCAATACGAAACACATAATCATCGTGCATAATCAACACGAAGAACGTTGGAAATTATTAGCATGATAACTTGACGTTATATAATAAAAATTACGACGTCACGAATTTTTATGGTTTTTTTTATCAAAATGTTGGGTTTGCGTCGCTTCTACAGGGAAAACGAAGTCGGTGACCATATTTTTTTTTAATATCATCTAATTCGTAAGACAAAGAGGAAAAAAATATTACTTTAAAAAAAATTTCTATGGAGCGGTTCTCGTGATTTATACTAGAAACCGAAAATTGTAGAAGAAAAATATAGATTTACCCTATATATTCAATGTAATTTAGTACCCTCTCGGACCATTTTAATAATGGATTTTTCTTGAAAACGAAGTCGGTGACATATACTTTTTTTTACATTTCCTGATGTATATTTTCAATATCTAATTGAGTTCTAAGTTTTAAAAAAATCTATGGACTAGTTAATTTACTGATCCTTGACCTTAATATTTTTTTAAATCAAGTTAGTTTTCATTCATTGGTTGTATTTGCTTCTTAACATGCTGTCCTGCAATTTATTAACAGACAAAGGCTTACACACACTTCAAAATTCATCTCTACTTTTTCAATGGATATTTACTTAGTCATAGTCACATTGCATTCCATTATTTTATTTGAAAAAAAATAAAATATATAAAATAATATTCCTGTTCAAATAAAACTGACAAATAACATTTTGGTTATTATTTACATTGATTTTTAAAAGGCAATAGCTACGAGATATATAAAACAAATCTCGCATATGCTGTGTTTTGTTCAATCATTGATGAACGTGAAATAGTGAAATAATAATTCGCTGTTTTAGCCAGTATGCTCCAATTTTGTCAAAATAAGGGACGACATCAAAAGTTCAATGAAGGATTAAAAACTTGATTCATATATTTTTTTCACTGACCCCCTACCCCCCTCTGAACTTAATTTGGGAGAAATTGATTGACCAATAAGGATATATGTAAAAATCGATGTCAATTTATACAAAACTTGCAGAAATTTAGCCCCCACCCCAAACTATTCGAATTAAGCTTTTCATCCTTCATTGATTTTTTTTTATGTCGTCCCTAACTTTTTGAAAAGGAAATGCTTACCCTTCCGGAGCACCTGATTTCACTCTCGGTTTTTAGTGGAGTTCGTGTTGTTTCTTAATTATTATTTATATAAAAAAGAAGATGTGGTATGATTGCCAATGAGACAACTATCCACAAAAGACCAAAATGACACAGACATTAACAACTATAGGTCACCGTACGGTCTTCAACAATGAGCAAAGCCCATACCACATAGTCAGCTATAAAAAGCCCCGATAAGACAATGTAAAACAATTCAAACGAGAAAACTAACGGTTTTGTTTATGTTAAAAAATGACTGTTGATGTAAATGTCCTTGGTTTTGTGAGTCTTTGTTTACCCCTTGGTTTTGATTGTTATTGTCTTTTGAAACATTGATGATGACTTATTCATTTACAAGTGAACGATCTCATCGAATCCGTATGTACAAAAAAAACATTCTTATACAGGGAAACACAACGACTAACATATCCTTTTAATCTATGATATGAAATTTAACAAACATAGAAACAGCAAATTGCACGAGTTCGTATCTATTTATATAAAATTGAGAAAGGAATCTATATTTATGTTTATATCGCTTAAATTACCATTGGAGGTCTTCGGAGGTCAAGTCGACAGATAGGTTTGGTCTGATCTTTTTTTCTGTGATTTGATACACACGATAGTTGCAATTTTTGTTTTATCTTTTGAAAAAATATATTTTCATTGATTGAATGATTTTGCTTTGTAAAATGCTGTCTTCAGATTTACCAACCGAAAAAGACTTACTCATCTGACGTCACCCACCAATGGATGGTGTCAAGACATTGCCAAAGCGAATTGGGAATGGTCGGGAATAGATAATAAAGTAACTAGCATTGTTTACTTTATTTTCATTGATAAGCTAATAGTTAATGTAAATTATAATAAAAAAAATATATTCTTAAACAAACAACACTGGCAAATACATAAACAATATATGAATATTGTCGGAAAGAGCAAATACATTGTTCGTTCTTTAGAAACAGGTCGAAAAGCGAGGCTCGACGATCTTTTCTCATGTTTCGTAGCGAGTACAAACATTGTTTATGTTTCCGCAATATACATAATTTTGTTGTTAACCTGTAATTTGCACGTGTCACTTGACATTGTAAAAGTTGTTAAAATACAAATCAATAAAATCAACATACTTACAACACGGACCGCGAAAAGGACCCATAAAAGAACTGTCACGAAAACAGAAATATCCGCTTTATCAACATGTTGTACGATTTTGCCTCCCGCAGAGCTATAGAAAAACAGTACATTAACGGGTGTTACACGAACTCGTTTAAGACGATACACGGACTCTTTTTAGTTGTTACACGGACACTTTTTATGAATAGAATCACTCGTACATGATCAGTGAGTTCATGGGCATTTTAACTTTCAATTAGATTTGAACTTTTTGGTTCACCGACATATTTCCTGTCTTTTTTTTTAATAAAATATTTACGTTAGCATCAATATTTTTTAAAAACATTTCCAGTAAAATACTATTCATTTCAGTATAATACACTAAGGGATTCAACATTTAATTTCAAAAAAGGGGGGTATGTTTTTCTCCTAATAACAAAACATATTTTGATCCCAAATCTTATGAGAAAAAAATTACTATGCATGGTAATAACATATGGTATGGTATGATAACAAATTATTGATCTGCATGATTCCTGATTTTTCGAATACAGTATATATATAATATTGCTAATTTAAGATATATATATATATATATATTGGGTGATGGCGTTGTAAAGGTAGAAAGGCAAAAAAAGATCATACCGCCCCCCCCCCCCCCCCACCCCCCCCCCCCCCGCCCCCTTTATTGAGCGAAATAATCGGTCAATAAACGTATTTTCCTCAATACATGGACATGAATAGTATTTTTGGACAATGCTGAAAGTAAAGAAATGACTGATACCGGCGTTTATATTTCAATTAAAAAAGACAGGAAAAAAATCAAACCGCATCAAAAGATAAAAAATCCCTATCAACTCACCAATTCACGATTGATTCTATGAATAAAAAGTGTTCGTGTAATAAATGTCTAAATAAGCAGCAACTCTTGAAGAAAATCATTCAACTTATGTCCTCAATTTGGACGGTAGGCTGCGATTGGATCATGTAGCATGTATAGTAACACGTGTTTAATTAATCGCGATCAACACTTGCAAAGACGAGCATGAATTAAAAAAAAATATCAAGTGTTTGTCTTAATATATAATAAAATAACAAGACGAAATTCATTTTTTTCGTAACATTTAATTCACTAGTAAAGTAGAAAATTCATTCTTTTGATACATTTTATATTTTGTTATTGAATTTATATTTAAGTTGCCTTCAGATCTATCAGGGGCGGATCCAGCCATTTTAAGAAAGGGGTTTCCAACCCAGGAAAAAAAGGGGTCCCACTATATATCCCCATCCAAAAACAGTGATCGTCCAAAAAAGGGGGTTCCAGCCCCCGGAACCCCCTCCCCCTTAATATTACATTCATGTATTTGGCAGCAAACGATCGATTTTTACAATTTTTTTAAAGGGTGAAGGGGCGGGGGATGAAATGGCACGTCCTGCATTTTTTCATCAAAATAAAGATCACAGCCTGTTTTTTTCAAATCAATTGATCCCCCTCCCCCTTTCCCGCTTTCCGGTTCACCCATGAAAATCAAACGATATCGTATTTACCACAAACATATTTTAAAGGCAATGTTCCAGCTAGGTTTTCAAAAGGGCAGGGTGCCAATCCTGAAAAAGGGCATTTAACGCGCGAAATGATAATATGAAAAGGGCATATTTTAAGAAAAGATGTTAATCAAACATTTGTGTTTAT
Source organism: Mytilus edulis (assembly GCF_963676685.1). Classification (NCBI taxonomy): domain Eukaryota; kingdom Metazoa; phylum Mollusca; class Bivalvia; order Mytilida; family Mytilidae; genus Mytilus; species Mytilus edulis. The sequence goes on from NC_092352.1 coordinate 60,772,838, forward strand.
TCGTTGAATCACAAGTTATACAAGAACAACATCTTTAGCCCATATAGAACTCTATCTTTCTACTTTTAAGGCTGAAAAACTTGTCAAGCAGCTTGTCACACAAGTTTTTTTATCATTGCTTGGCACAGTTGAACTTTATATGCAGTATGTTTTGAAAGGAGATCTGTTTCATACTGTTTCTATGGTCTACCACATTTTACCAGTTTCACTTTTCTACCCCTGCTGTGCTTGATGGCAATACAGCACAAAACAGCTGTGCTCAGTAAATTCACAATTTTAGGATATAAAGCAACAGTGAAAAATAGTATCAAAAATAAAGAATACAGAAAAAGATGACCAAGGCACCCTACCAACACTGCTACTAAGACCCTCTTTAACTTTTCCCATAACTCAAAATAAATACCTAAACATATATATTCTTAAGCAAGAAGTATGGAGACACATTTTAGAATATGTAAATGGGTTACTCAAAGCTAGGAAAAAAATCAGATTGAGTTATCTTTCTTTATTCGGGTGTGCTCCTTCTTTGGAGGATTATAAACAGTACGTAAATATGATGTAAATATGATCACAATATGGCGGCCGATTTTGTTATTTTCGTATCAAAAATGAAGGCAGTCAATGACAAATACGTCTGAATTTTCTGTTTATTTTACAGAAAACAAGTAAAACAATGTCTTCAACGAGTTTATAATGGTTTTCCAACTTTCTGTCATTACGTTTCTTCCATGAAACTACGGTAAACATTGCAAATTGTGCCCAAGTTGTTGTATGCACATTTCTTCAAAGATAATTGCCGACTGACCGATTCTATTTGAATGAATTAATGTTGATGAACATTAATGACCCATCCGATAAACGGATTACCTATAACAACAGATTATGACACCAGTTGTAACCATTGATTAGTTTGGGGTGGTAAACAAAGTCATAATCTTTTCCCCAGGTAAAATTTAGTAATTAGCGTATCATATCAATACGCAAATTAATATGCAATCGATCTTCAAAAAAGGCAGGGCGCCCTGGAAACTGTAAAAAGGGCACAGGGCGCCACTCGGAAAAGGGCGGGCGCCGCGCCCTCTGAAAACGGCCTAGCTGGAACACTGCTTTAATATATTACTTTTTTTACGAAGTTGCATTTTAAAAGTCCCAAATGTGATAACATTCATCTTTTACTTCAAATGGTTCCTTTTTTTTTATCAAATTATTGGATTCCTGATTGTTTTTTCAGAAAAAAAAATCGGTTGAAAGGAAATGAATAAAAATGTGTTAACTTTATACTATACCGTAACTTACATTTACTGCTTTGGGGCCATTTAAGTTTCTCAAATGTTCAGTCTTGCAAAATGTAAAACTTCTTCCTTGGAACGTCGTACAAGTCAGATACAAAAACAAAAGTGACAAAAAAACAGGCCGGAAACAACCTGGCGTATAGTTTTTCTGCACTTGTAGTCAGGTCAAGGTCCTCGGCTATCACCTCGGACCTTGACCTGACTACTCGTGCAGAAAAACTATCCGGCAACGGTTGTTACCGGCCTGTTTCTTTGTTACCTTTGTATTGTATCTAATGTGAAGCTAAAAACAGCATACTGTATTTGTACAAGTACAAGTAAATCAAAAATGTATATTATAGTACATGTTATTTGTACAATAGTTAACTGATTGCAGGATAAAGTGTAATTAATAAAATTGAATTTAACTACATCATATTCATACTACTAATTGGGTTTTTTATACTAAGGGAAGGTGAATTCTTTCAATTTTTAATTTGAATAATAATTAAAACTAGGGAACACAATCGAATATCCCCGTTGTCTATGATTAAATACAAAAAGTATTTAACAAATACATGTTTTATCTTTAAACAAAAATCTATTTCTTCTTCATTGGTTGAATAATTCTGCTTTCAGATTTATCATCCGGAAAAGACTTCCATACACACTTCAACATTCACGTTGCATTATGCAATAAATGTATTTAGTTAAACAGCACTTTTAAAACCAATATTTATGAATTCATTACAGAGGTTGCAACAGAGAGGCGAAAGACTCCAAAGTGACATTCTTAGTTTCTATAATCATTCAAAACGTGATTGCTTAAAACATTTCGCGGAATCAATTTTCGGGACATGCCTGAGATATTTTGTTTTCTATTATTTTTTTTTTATCTAGAAGGTTAATCTAAACAAAAATAATTAGACATAACAACTTGACAAGGGACAAGACAAGTAACAAAAAACGCGGCAGGGTAGACATGTTGCATATTAAACTATTTTTGATTATTTACACATATAAAAAAAGCCTTTTTACCAATCCGGAGCACCAACAATTACAACCGAATTTCGGAAGTATTCTTGTTGCTCGGTCTTCGGTTTTCTATGTACATGTAATATTTTTGTAATATTGTTTGTCTATTCGTGCGTTTCGTTTGGTTTTTTTTTTCATGGAGTGGTAAATAAAGGCAACAGTAGTATACCGCTGTTCGAAAGTCATAAATCGATTGAGAGAAAACAAATCCGGGTTACAAACTAAAACTGAGGTAAAATAATCAACCATATGAGGAAAACAACGAAACAACAGAAACACTGAAGTGCAACCAAAAAAAAAAAACAACAATGCAACGCACACAGAAAAGAACAATGAAATAACAACTGCCATTTTCCTGATTTGGTACAGGACATTTTAAGAAAAAATGGTGGATTGAACCTGGTTATATGGCTAGCCAAACCTCTCGCTTTAATGACAATGTCAAATATGACATCAAAATGACAACATTACATGTTAGAATTACGGCACAAACAAATGCAAAAACATTAAGAACAGAGAAATACACAAATAAACATTACAATAGGACATTTCGACATGTTAATAGTTATCATCGGTACCAGACTTATAATCTAATACACCATGCGTGCGTTTTGTCTACATAAGAATCACTAGTGACGCTCAGATCAAAAATAGCAAAGAAAGCCAAACAAGTACAAAGTTGAAGAGCATTGATGACCAAAAATTCTAAACAGTTGTGCTAAATAAGGGTAAGGTTAATATCTATGCCTTGGAATTAAAAAAATCCTTAGTATTTAGAATAAAATTCATACTTTTGCAAACAGTATATTTATAGAAATGACCATATTACTGATGTTCATGTCAACACCAAAGTGGTGACTAACCACATAATAAAACCGAACATTAAAACAAAAAACAAAAAAATAGGACAGCACATAAAACAGCACAAAAGAACCATAAAATGTCACCAACTGAATAACGCTACAAAATGACATCACACTCAGGTAAATTTTCTCAAAGTATGATATAGTTAAAAATCAGGTTTGTAATTATGGTATTAGTTGTATAATATAACAATTAGAATTTAATTAAAATAGAATTGTGTTAGTAATTAGATAATTAATTGTATCATCAAGCTATATCGATATTTCTTCTAAATGAAACTATAAAAAAAATCGAATACGTTAAGTTGCCCCAGACTAAAATGTTATAATTGAACTGGGTGATTAATTGTCTTCACTTTTACATACGGATAGAATATTAAAAACTTATAATTACAACTGCAAACGATTAAGCCTCAGTCACACTGTCACGTTTCGACAGCTAGGTTTTAGTACGTGTAGAAATGCTACGTTTCATGGCATTTTTTTGTCATTTTTAACGGTCCGTACGTTTAACTAGGTTTACGCCACGTTTTGATACGTTCTTCTACGTATTGTTTCGTTTTGTTACGATTTGCTAGGATTTTTTTATCACTACAAGGGGTACGTTCTACTAGGTTTTAATGCGCTTCAGTACGTATAAACTACGTTTTACTACGGTTTACTACGTTTCACTACGTATTACTAGGGTTTAGTACGTTTCTAAATCGGTTCAAGTACGCTTTTGCACGATTTCCTACGATTTAGCAAGTTTATTGCACGCAGTATCACGTGTCACTACGCTGTGATCACTTATCATGAAACGGCATCATTATTCAATAAAATTTAGAAAGGAAAGAGATGCAAAGAGGGAGCAGAGTAACTAAAACAAATCTAGAGACATTAATAGAGGTACACTTTATAATTATTAATACATCTGTCATTGTAATTAAATTATTTTGTTCCCATTTTATGGTCTAAAAATTTAGATTTTTTGTACTCAAAAGAAAGATTTTATTGTTTTTTCTTTCAGATAAGATTTTTGTTGAGTGGATACATGAATCATGAAAAAAACATTTAAAGCTTTGGTTAGAACATTGTCAATGCTTTCCCTTTTATAATAATTGCTCTTTTGAAATATTCTACGTTGCACATTGTCCGTTTTAAATCCAATTTTCCTCTTACCGGTATTTGATTTATCTTTTAGTGTGTTTCAAACCAGACCGTTCTGATGAGGACCAGAGGCAGAGGAAGGGGTCGTGGTGGGCGTGGCAGAGGCCGCATAGTTAGTGTGGCGCCTGAGACTGGAACAACTAATACACAAGAAACAAATGAGCAAACACAAACTAGTGATACTGAACAGCCAGCTAATACCAATAAAGAGAAGCGCAAAAGAAGCAAGCCATTAGAAATACCACAAGAAAAGCAGGATGAGTTGGCAGATTGGTATAGAGAAAACGAACCTCTATACAACAAAGGTACATGTATTTATTTGCTATAATTTAAAATATTAATACGGAGAATAAATGTCAAAAGATGTTAACCCCACCAGTAGACATAGATAAACTTACAGCATGGTCTTTATATTTAAAAATCAATTTGACCGATTTTTTTCTTCTCTTTCAGCTCATTATCAGTACAAAGATACTGCTCTCAAAAAAACACGATGGCAAGCAAAAGCTAATGAGCTAGGTGTAGAGGATTGGAAGACTCTCAGGACATGGGTTGAGTCAATGAGATCTCAGCTCGGAAGACTGACACGAGAAGGCAATAAATCTGGTTCAGGCAGAAAAGATGATACTCAAAGAGACAAATGGATCAAAGAAAAATTTGGCTTCCTGGGTCCACATATTGCCAGAATAGAAACCAGAGGAGGAATAAACGTGTGCAATACAGTTTTCTATTACTTAATATTTCAGTTCACTTTTTTTTACCTTTTATTGTTATTTCCTTTGTTGAATTCCCGTACCTTTTTTTCTTTTTCTAAATGATACTTAATGTTCTGATTCTACGAAATTCATTTTACAGCTGTTTCATTTCAAACGTTTGACTTTATCTCGATATATCTTGTACGAATACATAAATAATGTTCCGATTATGTCTGAATATTTCAGCTGAAAGAGAAACTCAAGGCAAAATACGGAACAGATGCTTGCGTCGATTCTCCCAGTGAACATGAGGACGAAGAGGAAAGTCATGAAGACGATGAAAGAAGGTCAGTAACCATTTACTTCTTTGTATAATTAGTTAAATTGAAACTATATCTTCACATCAGGACTTATTATAATGTTTTGGTCCGTCCGTCCGTCCGTCCATCACACTTACATTTGTAAATACTTTTCAGTTAAAAGTAATTGTATCGGATTGATTGTGCTTCCGGCATTTCTTGTTTTCTTGTTATGAGATAGGGTGTCAAGCCAGTCAAGGTCGTTCAAAACCCACCGTAGTAGTAGAGATAGAGTGTCTTTTTGTATTGTTTAGAACAAAAAATACAACTTTCATCGTTTTTTTCTTCTTTAGATCGCAATGTAATCTTGAGGAGACGTCCAGCACAATAGATATTCCCTCTCCTATAGTTATAACAAAAACGAAAAAGAAATACCAGAAGATGCAATCTCCAGTTGAAAAAAGTATCCAGGAAGCAATAAAACAGTCTTCTGAATTACAGAAACAAGTGCAGGCTAAGCTGGCTAGTCACGCGGACATGACACCCGAAAGGCAGAACTGGGGACATTGGATGGTCAGCATTCTTCCAGGTATTGACGACAGATTGTGGGGGAGGTATGCTATGCTTTTGTATGTTAATGGTTTGTTACTTGATGAATGTGTACTATACACGACCGAATACGCTATATAAAAATCGTGTATCATCGAGCAGAGGGTCTATTCTGATTTTTTAGGAGGAAAAACATAACTCCACGGTGCAGTGCAACAACTTTTTGATGTACTGTAGCAGCTTTAAAATTGAACACCATACAAATCGTTTAAGCCTGGTACCAACATCCTGTGTCCGATGATACGCTATGGTAATGACATTAGTTTTGATACCCCGCCACACGAAGTCGCAAGGCATTGTGTAATACCCTTCGTAAAAAACGTTTGGTTGAGTGTCCGTTCGTCTGCGTATTGCCTGTCTGTCTGCTCTTTCGTCCGCTTGTCCATCTGTCCGTCCGTCATCGACTGTTACCAAGTAGTCATTTAAGAACGAATCCATAATTTTTATTGAAACTTTGCTCAATTGTTGAGTACTAAACAGAGAGCTTTTACAAGTTTTTAAGTTAAGCCGTTTTGAAATGAAACTTTGAAGTTATTGAGAGATTTTCATGAAACTTTGCAAAAATATTATATGTAAAGATTGGTGTTTATCAAACTTCAGTATGGTTCGTTTTCAATTATTTTCCTCACACTTTCTCAAAAGAATGAGATGTATCAAAAATAATCCATTATAGCTATATTTTACATTAATATGATATTGATTCTCACTTTTTAAATGAATTTATATCAAATTTTTGCTTTCAGGTTTAAAAGAGAGAGTGTGGATCTATTGGACAGATTTCAAAATGAAAGTAAGGAGCTACGCAGCCGTGATAAACAACGTCTTCAGCAACTGCAGGTATATTATTCACATATTATTTACTAGTACTAGTATTGTGTTAAGACTGAAAGGTCAGAACATGTTTCGAAATACACATTTCTTTAGTTCACCTGCATATTTTGGATGCCTCGTGTTGTAATTGCTGCATTTTGAAATTGTCATGCGTCCGGTCATATATATATATATTTATATATACTACGTATATTAAAACGATATGGTTACAGAATTGGATCCAGGAATTTAGAAAGGGGCGTAGACTATATTTTGTTGGCGAGCGGAGCGAGGCGAAATTGTTTTTTTTTTGGCTAAAATCACGTAAAAAGGGGGGAAAAAGTACAAATAAAGGGGGCGTACGCCCTCTATGCCCCCCCCCCCTGAATCCGCCACTGCTGTGTATCCTTGACTTAGGAACTGGGATTTATTTATCTTTAAGAAATCGGCATTACCGAACAAGGCAACAGTACCCCGTACAGTTATGTTAATTATCCTTCCTTGAAACCCTGCATAACCCCAGTTCTAGTACCTAATTCCAACGCCGATGATACACAGTTGATCAAACTTGTTTATATGGTCATGTTTTTTTGTTGTTGCAGGGATTCACTGGTCAACAATCTGCATTGGATGTTCCCATGGGCAGCTTCTGTAATCAATCAAGTAATGTTGGGTACCTACCTGCATGGCAGCAGCAATATCAGCTACCTGGACAGGACGTCGCCTTTCTGCAAAACCGGTCTAAAACTCACGCAGACATTGAACATTCTGCTCCACCTGTTACATGCGCACAAGATATTACAACATCAAGTATTGCCAGTGTAATAATGCAATCGGATTCAATGAACGTTGATTCACCCTCATCGTCACTTTTCTCATTATAAACTTATTCATACCAGGAACCGTACAGGTGTTTTAAAGTTTTATATGAATGACATTAAAAGACGACTCTATTATGTAGACAGTTTGTTTATTTCATGTATTATGACAGTTGTCTGTAAAATTAAAAGTTTTTTTGTTTGAGTGATTATTTTGTTGGTTAATATAAAAAAAGAAGATGTGGTGTAATTGTCAATGAGACAACTCTACACAAGAGACCAAATGACACAGAAATTAACAACTATGGGTCATCGTATGGCCTTCAACATTGAGCAAAGTCCATACCGCATAGTCAGCTATAAGAGGACCCGAAATGACAAATGTAAAACAATTCGAACGAAAAAAAAACTAACGGCCTTATTAATGTACAAATAAATGAACGAAAAACAACATGTAACACAGCAACAAACGACAACCACTGAGTTACAGGCTCTTGACTTGGGACAGGCACATGCATACATGATGCGGCGGGGTTAAATATGTTAGTGGGATCCCAAAGTTTTTTTTTTATTTTGATTTGTCTTGTTGTTTTAGTGTTATAATAATGAAATTTTCAATTTATCCTAAGTATGCTGACCCATGCGTGCCATTGTTTTTAAAAGACCAGAAAACTGGTATTGATAGAAGAATTTCTTAAAGTTTAATTACATGTATCATGATAATATTTTTTGATACATTCAAAGTTAAATAAACAAAAGTACAAATCATATACTTATCATTCAAATATACTACGATAAGACAGTTAAAAAACGTTATTGAACCATTCGTTCTTGCCATGGAACTTTTCCTGCAGGTGACGAATAATAGTGTTTAAGATACAGTCTTTGTTGTTTTGCTGCCTTGCTAGGATAGTTGCGATCTTGCACATCATCAATGTCCTTCAGGTTTGTTTCGTCTCGCCAAGCTCCAGGTAAAAGATGGTGGTTCTCGTCTTCTCTGTCTAACAAAATGTTCTGATCACCTGGATATCTTATCCTCATTATATTGTGCAGACAAACACAGGCCAGAATAATGGATACGACATTGTTAGGCTCTTGCTTTAAAGTTGAAAGTAAGCATTGAAATCGATTTGCAAGTATCCCAAATGCGTTTTCAACAACTCTTCGTGATCGCGATAGCCTGTAGTTAAAAACTCTCTCTTCAAGGGTCATGTTCCTGCTAGAAAAGGGCTTCATTAGCCAACTTCTGAGGGCGAACGCGTCGTCACCAACGATGAAGTACGGAATGTCTTTGTCATCATTCGTAAGAGGCTCTGCTTTTGGTATGTGCATATTCTCATCAATTATATGATTTTTTAAGTCTGACTGATTCCAAATTTGTGCATCAGAGCAAGCACCTGGTGCGCCAACGTTAACCCATTTGAATTTATAATTAGCGTCTACTAAGCCCATTAGAACTATAGAATGGAATCCTTTATAATTATAGTATTTAGAACCACCACCAGCCGGACATTTGATAGCAACGTGTTTCCCATCTAGTGCACCTAGCACATGATGAAACTGCCACATATCACTAAATTCTTGCGAAATGGCTAGCCATTCAGCTTCTTCCGTAGGTGTGTTGATAACATCTTCAGCATACTCGGAAATAATTGCTTTACAGACTTGTACTACAAGATTGGATAACGTGTTGTGTGGCACTCTAAATAAATACATAAGTGAATGATAACTGTCTCCTGTGGCTAGATATCGAAGGGTTATTGCTACTTTAAGACCAACTGGCAATGCCTTTCGGTACCACGTGTCTTTCTTTTGTAGCCTTGGTGTTAATCTATTAACAATTTCCTGAAACATGGTTGGATCAACTCTCAAAAAGTTTTTGAAAGAAACGGTGTCTTCACATCTCAATTCATCCAACAGCTGTGCATAAAAACCAAACTGAGATCTTCTACCTATCCAATCCCTTACCCATACCGTGCGCACTCTGCGATCAATTCGTTTATGTCTGTGTCTGTGAAACAACATTCTCAATTTCAAAATATGATTGTGTATCAATAATCCATAATTTGTCATTTCCATCCGTTGTCTGTCCGTCTTGCTGTAAGACTGACAAACTATTTTAGCAAATGGCGAGAAATATAGATACACGTGGTTTGATTATACGTAGAAGAAGGTAATCATGCGTAGTAATACGCATCGATACGTAATAATGCCTAGAATAACGTGATGAAACCTATTAATGCGTACCATGAAACGTAATATACCGTACAAAAACCTAATGCAACGTGGCAGATACGTACTTAAACGTAATAACACCTAGTGATTATAATCAAATACGTTTTAGAACGTATCAGGTACGTTTCTAATACGCATTTCTACGTTCCTTCTACGTTTTACTGCGCTTTTCTACGTTAGTACTACGTTTTCATTTTTAGTCACGTTTGTATTGTGCAGACCAATACAAACGGCACCGACCACGTATCAATCTACGCATAACTACGTATATAGCCGTTTTAAGTACGGATCGATACGATTCACTACGGATATTGCCGTTTCGCTACGTTTTGAAAACGTAGCAAAACAGGATAGCCGAAACGTGACAGTGTGACTGGGGCTTAACAATTTTAACAATATCCGATCAGAATTACAAATACAACATCATTACAAAATAAATTAATTCTGAATAGCAAAGTACACTGACACTTCTTAAAGTAATGCAAAATCACACTCAGCAAAGCAGTCTAATTCGGGAATAGGTACTAAAAAGACCAGACGACGTTAATGGGAAACAAAAATCTAAGACGTGGTAAAACGTCCTTAGCTAGTTAAGACTGAGACACAATTCGTGATGGTGTCCATAAAATTTACGGAGTGTTATCTTCAATCGTATCTCCTCATAACTTTGTTTGTGCCGTTTCTGCGTAAGGTTTCGTTTCGACTTTTAAGTTTTGAGTATTCTCTTTATATTATCTGCCTCTTTTGACAATATAAAGACAATAAAAAGGAAAGTTGTATAACTGTATACCAGCAAACTAAATAGCAATCGTGTAAACTTATTTCAGCTATACAATTCTAGCCGGACCTATTTCTCCTGGACTATGCAATTAGTAGAGCTTCTATGGTGCATTTAATTATAGAGCACTGTTAACGTTGACGTCCCATCTTTGAATAATTTAATAGTTTTGCTTTTGGTCTCTCAAAGTATTAAAAAGTCCAAAAACAAGTGTCAAGTCGATAAGGAAAATGATTTGGTAAGTCACCGCAAAAGTTGTTTCTAAAGCTTGTATAGTATAAAATAAATATGTGTGACTCTAAAGTGTGATGGGGACGCTAAAGTACGATGGTCACGCTAAAGTGCGGTGGTCTACGCTAAAGTACGATGTCTACACACGCTAAAGTGCGATGGTCCGCGAAAGTATAGACGTAATAAACGTACTATGGATTATGACGTGAACAGTCTTTTATACAAACAAAAAATTAACATGCCGAAAGATAAATGTAGAATATTTGATTAGCAAATGTCCATGACTTACTTAATTAAACATGATAACCGTGTTTTGTCGGCTGAATGTGGGTTTTTTTCGGTGCTAGAAGAAGTTTACGCATAAGTATCCTTTATCCTATTTCTATCTGAAGCTAACGGATACATTGAAATCATTGTTTATGTCGCAGTTTACTTTGCCGTCCCCGTTCAAATATTGTCGATTTTAATGAAAAGTAAAGTCGTTAAAAAAAAGGTACGTCATGTTTCCATGCGTAAATCATAAATTGTCTGCTAAAAAATTAGAACGAATTTTGTATTTGTAATTTACAATGACGACTTTGAGAGGAGATGTTCACATTAGTGATAAACTGTGTGAACGGCAAGCTACACCAACTAGATATCATTGAGATGGGAGCCATCTCTGTGGGCCCCGCTGTGAATAATGTGCATTAAAAAATTGTATCTTTACCATAAGACATGGGTTTGTCAACTGAAATCAAAGTTTTTGACCTTGACCTTTGACCTAGGAAGTTGTAAATAAATTATGACACACCCTTTGGTGTTGGTTTATAAACATGTCAAGTATAAACTTTGAAATGATAACGGTTCTCAAGATATAGAGCGGACACGATCTTTACCATAGGACATGGGGTTGTCAACTGAAACCAAAGTTTTTGACCTTGAACTTTGCCCTAGGCAGTCGTTCATAAATTATGACACACCCTCTGGTGTTGGTTCATATACATGTAAAGTATAAAGTATGAAATCATAATGGTTCTCTAGATATGGAGCGGACACAAAGTGTTACGGACGGACGGACAGACGGACGGACGGACGGACAGACTGATCACTATAGGGCGACTCGCCTTTGGCGGGGCCCTAATTATCCAAATATGTGATACCGGCCTGAATTTTAAAAAAAACATATACAGGACATATACATTTTTGTCACACCTAAATTACCATTTTAGCAATTATTACGTGGTCGTTCTACTTTAAGCCCTTTAACATAACCCTTTTAGTCCATCGCACTTTAGCGTGATAAACCATCGTACTTTAGCGAACAAACAGCCATCGCACTTTAGCGTGATACACCATCGTATTTTAGCGTAGACCATCGCACTTTAGCGTGACCATCGCACTTTAGAGTGCTACAAATATATTTTCTACAATGAGCTTATATATGAAAAGTTAAACTTGGTGATTTAAATTTATTTTATGTTTTGTTTGATGTTTTGATACACAAGTTCTTTCTTTTAGCATACACGATTTTTTCTAATACAGTAAACTTACTACGCTTGGCAAACGGTTGAGTCCATGGAAAGCAATAGTAGGTTGTCCCGTTTGGCATGCAAACTTCATTGAGCTTACAGTCGTGGCCTTGACATGTTCCAGCTAGTTCCTAAAAAGTGACAGGTAAACAACTTAATAGATACAGTAAACCTGTTAAAACCGAACCTATTAGGGACTAAATATTTTGTTAGGGTTTGGCCGATGTTCTGTTTTATCACGTTCACAACGCATACAAATTGATATGACGATGCTTAAGGAGGTAGACCTAGGTTAAGAGAAATAACGCTTAAAATCATCAGTACGTTTGTGTCAACCATTTGTTTTAAATATATTCTAAGCTTCTTTGTTACATAGATTATTTTCAATCTGTTTCAGGTAAATGCTTAAAATACATTGATGAACTTGACTTTTACAAACGCTGAACTGATTTAAAGAGTTATCTCCCTGAACCAAGGTCTACCCCCTCAAGAACATGTTTGTTTTATGCAGGTTTTCATTTTATACTGAATTCGGTTTAGCAAGGTTTCACTGTATAACTATATGTAGTCTACTTGGACATGATCGTTTAAATTCTTCTCGATGAAATATCAGTCAGCTTAAAACTAAATACTTTACAAAACTTGATGCGAAGAAAAACCTTCATGAGGACAATATGTTAATATCTATATTAAAGATGCCCCATAAATCATACGTGTTTTGTTTAAATTTATCTGAACTCTATATATGTTAAAGGAATGACTGTAATATTTTTCTGTCTATGAAGCAATAACATAAAAAAATGGGGTGCACACTAAATAACCCGCGTAGCGTAGCGGGTTATTTTAAAGTGTGCACCACATTTTTTATGTTATTTCGAATAGACAGAAAAAATATTACAATTATTTCTTATAATTTAATTCTAACATTTTAAACCATAGAAAACCACGAAAAAACGTTGAAGACGTCACGTTCACATGACTTAATTATATCTATGAGCTGATAAACAAAACAACATGAGCCAATAAGAAGACGTGTTACATCCAAAATTAAATTGTATAACCTTAAAATTAAGAATGGAAATTGGGAATTAAAAAAAAAAAAAAAACAGAAAACAGCTTCATGCAAGGGAACAAGGAGACGTCACCAACTTAAAACGGACAACTTACAATAAGATATAAGACATCATCTTTTGTATCGTAAATAATTGTGCTTCCCGTTAAATATATAGGTATCAAAATTAACATGATCAAGACAAGGGTTGATTGACTGTCAGTAATAGCTGTATTTAAAGTCAATTCAGGAGGATGTAGCTATATGTCACCAACCTTTCGAAATTTAGGATATTGTTTTTCAACTTCGTACTTTATTGGTACTAGGCCGATGCCACTGCTCGTGGACGTTTCGTCCCCGAGGGTATTATCAGCCCAGTAGTCAGCATTTCGATGTTGACATGCATATCAATTATGTAGTCATTTTTATAAATTTACTTTTCACAAAACTTTGAATTTTTCGAAAACTAAGGATTTTCTTATCCCAGGAATAGATTACCTTAGCCGTATTTAGCACAAATTTTTAGAACTTTTGGATCCTCAATGCTCTTCAACTATGAACTTGTTTGGCTTTAAAAATATTTTGATATGTGCGTCACTGATGATTCTTTCATATACGAACCACACGTCTGGCGTACAACATTTTATCATGGTATGCATGATGATTCATTTTCCAAAAAATGTGATCTATCATATCATAATAAAAGTACTACGTTCGACTACATTGATAAAGGCAACAGTAGTATACCTCTGTTTAAAAGTCATAAATCGATTGAGAGAAAACAAATCCGGATTACAAACTAAAACTGAGGTAAACACATCAACTTTAAGATGAGGGGGTTAGGAGGGGTCCTGATCCCGAATTCCCGGGCTTAAAAACACGATATCCCGAAATCCCGGGCTAAAAAACACGAAATCCCGAGGTCCCGAAATTCGAAAAATAAAATTCCCGGATCCCGAAAGGGTCAATCCCGAAATCCCGAGCTTAAAAACACCCGATCCCGGAGTCCCGATAAAAGGTCCTATCCCCCCTCTAAGATGAAAACAACGAAACAACAGAAACACTAACAGTGTTTCACACCAACTATCAATCCATCGATCATATGTGTTGAAAAAAAACTCATCATAGATACCAGGATCAAAACTTCATATTTACGCCAGACGCGCGTTTCGTCTAAGAAAGACTCATCAGTGACGCTCGAGTCAAAAACAAAAATTTAAAAGGCCAAATAGAGTACAAAGTTGAAGAGCATTGAGGACCAAAAATTCCTAAACGTTTTGCCAAATACAGCTAAGGTAATCTATTCCTGAGGTAGAAAAGCCATAGTTTTTCATAAACTCAAAGTTTTGTTAACAGTCAATTTTTAATTATGAACATATCAATGATAACTCAAGTCAACACAGAAGTGCTGACTTCTGGGCTGGTGATACCCGCGGGGAAAAAAGAACACCTCAAAATGTGATAGCGAGTACAAATGCAAAGTTATGTATATTGCGCCGAGCTTTTCTTGCCTCTGCCTCTGAATTATAAATTTTAGACCTTGTCATGCAATTCAATTTTACAGATAATTTGAGATAGTTTTAAAACATTTTATATTTTTATCATATTTACCTTTGGAAAATTCGAGGCGGCAGCAAAGCTATTTCCTAAACTCTCAACAAGTTCACCATAATATTCACCGGGTTCAGCATAATTTATCTGACAAGTTATATTTGATGCAATAAAGTTGATAGATTTGCACATTTTCACTCTAGAGCAAAACTGGGCACATAATGACCACATCGGCATAGATACTTCAAAAATTACATAATTTCTAAAATATTTGTCTTCATGTTTTTTTATTATGACTATTTCACATAAAGTCCAAACAAAAACAAAATTTAATAAAAAGATTACACGGATCATTTTGTTGCAATAGACAAACCAAGAAAGCCGAAAATGTTTCTTTCTCTTTTTGCTACAGTTATGCTTTCTTGTACTCTAGTAGACTGTGTTCATTAAAAAGTTCTAACATAACTGATAAGCTGTTACTCATGCTTGTTCAATTAAAAGGAATATTAATTAGGAAACAGAAATAAATATGAATATTCAATCATTTGTTTGCTTAATATGTTACAAGTACATGTAATTGAAATGAAATTTAATTATCCCTAAGGGTTATCCTACCTTTTTTTACAAGGAATGAATCGATGCTTTTTCAAATCAAACCTATAAACTAATGACTTTCCTTTACATTACAACATTACATTTCAATTAAAAACTACTGTTTCGATAGTTCGCAAGCTACTTCCTGATTCAAATGAAAATTTTAATAATTAATTTGAACTATTAAAGTTCTTAAATTTACAAATTAAAGCAAACATATTCCAGTAAATTTGTCCAATACAATATCAAGTTAATTATTTGTAGGATAGTCATAGGAATATTAATATTCTGTTTGAATATGTACAAAACAAATTGAATTTATATATCGCAAGTATCTTTCTAACACTTGTTAAATAATGTAATTAAAAGATTATGACTTACTTACAATTGAAAAAAGAAAAAGAAAAATAGTCCTTGCATTTGAATGACAAATTATATTTTTCTCAACCTACGATATTTTGGGCATCATACCAGTTATAAATCTTTAACAATTCTAAATATAGATCGAGTGTGATATGATATATATCCACTCGAGACAGTTAAAGGACAAGGTACAATAAGGGCCAATTTTGGCCCCCCTCTTGAAAGACATTGAATTTTATTATTTCAATAGACTAGGTATAGAAGCTTAAAAAAAATGGCATTTTTTGGCGATTCTCATTTTTTGGTTGCCTAGCAACAGATTTGAAACCTGTCAATAATATGCTATTTTAAACCTTATCTAAAACAATCGTAATTTCCATATGAATCAAAATGTATAATTGTAAAATACATATATGGAAATCTAAAGCAGTAACGTTTTGTTTATCTTTATTAATTGAACGAGTATTTATCAACACCTTAACCACCAGTATGTCCCTTAGCAACAGTAATGTATATTAAGCAACAGTAGACTTTGGTATATGTTCATGGCTTATGTAAACAATATGTTAACCAAAGCTATGTTTTAATGCTTGGTACTTTTAGCACAATTGTACAAATCTTACAATTTGTTTGGCTTGTTTTTTTTTTCGCTGAGAAACTACCTAGCAACCGTAATAACTGCATAGCAAAAACCTTTTTCATTTATGATTTACGTTGATGTTGTATTTCTCTAATAGTGTATTGTCGTCTAAGTAAATGAGCTTTTATAGATTAATCTCTGTCCGACTATGGATGAAAAAAGCTTGGTGTTCACTTTCAACAAACAATCCCCCCCCCCCTCCTCCTTCTCCCCAAAAAATAGCAAATAAATAAATAAATAAACATGACAACCCTCATATTTTAGTCCGATTATGGACCCCTGTCTCAAAAAGAAATATGCTCTTTTTTCTCAATGTTCAGCTCTAAAATTACCAGTTGTATATCATTGTATGAAGACATCGTTGCAAGATTTTGTTGGTGTCGTAGTGTGATATTTTGTTTGCAAATCTATTGAATTTTGTTCACAATTTATGCAATTATAACTTATTCCTTCTCAGAATGCAGAATTTTGCACATAATTTTCCAAAATTTTCTTTAGGACCTAGTCCCCAAACCCACTTCAAAGTTGCAAACGGCTGGTACTGTGTGCCATCGGTATAAATAAACTAATATATTTTCCCACAATTAAACATTTCACGAGCTTTATTCTCAATTGCATGGGCCCTGGGCTCCTTCCCCTAAATACTAGGAAAATCACTGCTGTCAAACTCATCAATTGAAAAAAAAAACTGACAACGACATGGCTGAAAAGGAGAAAGACAAACAGACAAGCAATAGTACACATCACACAACATATACAACTAAAGAATAAGCAACACGAACCCCACCAAAAACTAGGGTAAGCAGATACATAACTTTTATTCTATGATTGTTCATAACGATACATAACATCATTTTTGGACTCCGATTTCTATATGTTGTTAGATTCAACAAATCGAAGAACCCCACTAATTCATTTTTTTTTATGAAATCAAAAAAAGTCTGATTTCAGACCTCAATGTAAAATAATTTGAAAACATGGCCTAAAATCTAAAATATATATAAACGGTACATACAGATCAAGTATCCCATGTATTCACTTTTTTGTTGAAGAATTAAATTTGAACCCTGTTTTGCACCAATTTGAAAACCAGTTCCAAAATCAAATATCTTAATACACATACAGATTCAGCTCATCAAAAGAACCGCAAGAATTTTATTTTGGTAAAACCAAAAAAATATTATTTTGGACCCTATAGACCTCATTGTAGACCGATATGAAGGGGGCCCAAAAATAGACAAATATATATTCACGGATATATTTGACATACATGTTAATGTTTGATGAAATTAAACGAAGTTTAATTTTGGACCTTTAAACCTCACGTTTAGACCAATTTAAACACTGGGCCTTGAATCCAAAAACATAAAACACAGTTAGATGCAGCATTTAGAAAAAAACCCGGAATTCAATCCCATTGAAATTGGTCAAGAAATAAACAACAAACACCAAACAACAACATATGATAATATAATACGGACGCAAAAATGTTCCCTTAAAAAGTGATTTGATCTTTGAATACAAAGATCATTAAGTCTTTAATGGTATACAACATAATAACTATACCATTTACTGAGAACAGACACAGGACAGTCCATGTATTGCATTATGTTGCGCCCATGGTTTATATTTTCAGGATGCCAATTTCATATTTGTAAAAAGACAGGGTTAGATGTAAAGTTATAAATTGAAAAAGAGTTTGCGAGTAAAACATATATATTATAGCAAACGTTACATATCATAATGATCAGAGTAGCCATGATTTTTTTATACCTTTTTATCATGTCATGATTATTATTCATTTCAATTTTTGAAATACAAAAATCATTTTGAAGGACATCTGTCTGCTATCAATTGACAAAAGTTATACCCTTAAAAATGCATGTGCCTTTGAAACTACATGATGTATATAGATAGGTACTTCCTTAAATATAATTTTTCCAAAAAGCTTCTACATATTTTTTTTGTTAAAACTAAACCACCCAGAAACAGCGGAAATCAGCGGCATATATAGAAACACTGTAAGTGAGACTAAAACCGTGATTAATGTCCCTAAACATCCCATTGAAAAATACTATAAAAGAATGTTTATTGACAACCAACTAGATTAATAGCTATTATAATCAAAGCAAATACTCCAGCCATTCTATCTCGTTGAAATATTTTTAATTATTATTAGAAGAAAAACGTATAAGACAAAAATATACACCTCGAACGTAAATCGCGGCATTCACAAGCCGACGCGATACCACTACGCTACGTTGCCACAATGTCTCTGATTTGGTAAATGTATGTATTTATTGGCATACTGTAAAGTCATGATAGAAATGAAAAAAGAAATCTGGGACTAGGGCTAACTACCTCCCCGGGACTAGCTATCAATTTGTTTCCTTTATATGAGACGATGTGTACTCGAAACAAAAAAGATCCACGTTAATATTAAACAGAATTAACTTGTTCTTTTCGGCGGTGGTCTTTTGCAAAGTCGTATGCAATTACAGAATCGACCCTAGTCCAAATAATTATGACATCTTAAAAGGCTATTATAATTTTTTTTTTCTTTGACGCCTTACTTCGACGTAAGGCGTCAAAGAAAAAACATATAATAGCCTTTCAAGACGTCATAATTATTTGGACTAACTCGACCCAAGGTATCTTGTCCCGACTTTACACATTATTCCAAAGAACCACAAAAAGGAAGAAAAAAAAAATATTCAAATTTTTTCGATTTATTTAATGAGGGGGACACTTGCAAAACGCCTGTTTATCGTGTGTGCCGAGAGCATATGTTTTCACTATGTAAGGTGTTGATCATGTTTAAATCGATAAAACACACTCCACCTTGATATAAAGATAAAAAAAATACAATTTGAAACTGCATGATGGCAAAATCCTACAACTGAAAACCTTGAGCACATATCTAAGTATTCTTGGTTTAGTTGAGGGTGTCTTGCCGTAACAGCCGAATGCGGATATTTTCAGCTCTTTCTCCGATTTCGATCCGATACTACTATTTTGACACAAATTGTTGTTTTTTTACGAGATTTTTTTAATTTTTGAGCATCTCCGCCAATGTGAGCCAATAATTTCTTTTCATATTCGGAAAATCCGGTTTGTATGCCATCTTTATCACTAATTATTTCTGTGGCTCACGTTGGCGGAGGCCTTTAAAAATGAAGGATTGCAGTCCACAAATGGACATTTTTCTATCTTTTGACGTTATCAACACAATTTAGCCAACCCAAAATCAGGTTTCTGCCATACAAGAAGACAAATTGGGCATGTGGTATTGAAGAACAAATATATTAAGATATTTTATGATGCTCAGTTCATTTATAAGATGAAAAATGATTTTTTGACAAAATAGGGGGCCAAATACGGCCCTTAATGTACCTTGTCCTTTTCAAATTTAAAACGCGAGGCGTATTTTAAATGTATTTAAAATTTAACTGTCGAGAGTGGATTAATATTGTGTTACATGAGATTTGGTGGTGGAATCTGTTTCTCTAATGATTTTCAAACAATATGCAGGCAAACTTATCCCTTCTTTTCGAATGATCTAAAAAAAAAATGTGATCTTATCAAATCGTTTTATTTTAATAAAAGGCCCTCATTTAAATTTTTGAATAAGTATATCTGTTAATACAGTTGTTAAAGTTCCTTTTTTGGTAATTAACCAACGAACAAGAAACACCACAAATACTGATTATAAGTAGTAAGTGACATTCCTGACCTAATTGTCATTGTGTTTTCATTTGTTAACCATTCTTTCATCCACTGATCAAGACGGAAAAAAAGATTGAGTTCAAGAATAACTAGTTTAATTCTGTCACATATTCATATGCCTGTTGACAGTCTGGTTGTACAAAATTTTCGTTAATGCTAACGACTAAGTAAGCTTAGTAACTCGTAATTTTAACGTTTTGTAAACTAAAAAATCTGAGAATAACGACTACTTTTCAAAATATCTAACAATTGTTTATTTTATCATTTTCCAAGTATCAATGTTAACAATTATAATTCAGTCATAATTCCTTCATTTCTTGCCAATGAATGAAGAAAGATTGATGGAACCACTTAGAAGTCTACCAAGTGACGACGGAATAAGACCATACAAGACTTTACAATTCATCTAGTGTCGACGATATATCTTGTAAAGGACCCTTGTTAGGGTTATCTATATTTCACAGAAAGAGTCTACCTTTGTTGTACGTAGGCGAAATAGTTTTCTAACGTAAGTATTTTGACAATATGTTACAATATTTTCTTTTAATAGTTATAAGTTCATTCGGTATAATAAAACAAATATGGCCCATTGATTCAGTGAATATCCAATATGGTTTAGAGTTGTTTCCCCTCGGGCAAAAATTCCTCGTGGAATAAGACTTACTCGTGTTTAGCATTTTTGATATTCACCACCGCAACGGGCCATAATTGGATAATATTCATTGTTTGACATGTTTATAGTCCGATCAAAAACAGGCATACATTATTAAATAAGAATTGAGTTATCTTTCTTTGTGCTTGATTTTTTTTTAAGTCTTCTCGGCCAAGATAAAGAAATTTGAGCAGAACAACAGTTTACACAATGTGTGTATCTAAATACAAAACACATGCTCATAAATTACCATAGAAATTTTATCTTATGCATGAAATTCAGTTTTCTCTTAATAATGATTAAGGCCGTGTCTTTTCCTGGCTGTAATCTGATAAACATCTATATTAAATCAATTAGTTTGACAGATATAAAAAAAAACAGTTTCTTATGTCAAGTTTAAAAGTTTGATAACTAGGAGGTTCATACGTTGTTTTTTTTTAATCTCAGTGTGCATAATATATATTTATATCTAGAAAGGTTTATATACGTCTGGCGTATTAATTTGTAAGCTTGGTACCTTTAATAACTATTCGCATGCCGTAATGTTCTATTGTGTTGTTAATTTGTGTATTTTTCTGTCCAGAATGTTTTTCCATTTATTTGTATTGTAGTCCTATCATGTGTTGTTGTCATTTTAGTGTTATATTCAACATTGCCATGAAAGCGGGAGGTTTGGCTAGCCAAAAACCCAGATTCAACCCACCATGTTTTTCTTAAAATGTCCTGTGCCAAGTCATGAAAATGGCAATTGTTATCATATTGTTCGTTTCGGTGTGTGTTGCATTGTCGTTTGGTTTATTGTTGCACTTTAGTATCTCTGTTGTTTCGTTGTTTTCCTTTTATATTTAATGTGTTTCCCGGAGTTTTTGTTTGTAACATGGATTTGTTTACAAAAAATCCTTAAACAACCGTAAATTCCAAAAAGCTTCGTACAGAGTCACTAAAGTCGAGCACACCCTAAAAGGTGTACTCGAATTGGTCAGTATTTATATTTTTTAACCAATATTTAAATTTATATACTTGTATTACGGAAATCATTACTAGCACTGCATTCAAGAATCCTCTATCGATCAAGCATCGAATTGTTAATTATTGGAGTACAAGGGGAAAGGCTGTGAATTTTCTATAAAATTTCCATATGTTAGCATTGAATCAACAAAAGGATACATAATCCTTCAACAACTGTTTTAAAGTGTCATTCAATAATATCGATTTTAATTAGTAAAGAACCTCACTTTGACTTTAAGATGAATAACAGCAATGCGAGCGCCGTTCTTTTGCTCTTTGAATATCTTTGCTGTTCATGTACCGGTTAAAAGGAATGAAGTGATTATATTTTAAATAAATACCATAAAGCATTGACTTCCTTTTACATTCCATTGCAATAAATATTTATTTCGCATGAACTATACTGGTAATTGAACACCCACAACTCCATGGTTCATATGGAATTTTTTCTTCTCATTCAAATAGACATTTTAAATAATGAATGTTAACCTTAGTGAGTTTCTAAATTTAGATCATAGGAAACTTATTTCCTCTACACACGGTCAATACAAACATGACATAGTCAATTTACTATTTGAGGGATAGTCATATATTGTACTTTTATTTTCTACCTCATTTCATTTGCACTGCTATACAAAATTCTGATCTAAAAATAAAAAAACAAAAACACAGGAATAAAGATTCTGCGTTTGTTACAAAGATTTCAAAAATGGCATATACACTATGTAATTAAACAAATCAATAAAATAATAAAGATCAAAGATCAAAGATAACTATGTAGCATTGGGAACATGTGAAAAAAATCCCTAAGTATCTAGCGTACAAAGCTACTACTACAAATAGGGACTGGAAGGATTATCTAACTCCAAACAACTTTAATATGCTTACAACAGGTCCTTTACAATTTTGTAACAAACTTCACTTTAAGGTTCATCATAAGGAATTAGCAAATATTATCGTGTTTAAACCACAAAATCTACTATGAGTACAGACAACCGGATGCAACTAGGAACGTTTTAGGGTATGACAGGACCGCGATATATTAAAATTATATGGAGATTATGTTTACGAAAACTAAAACCTGACCATATGTTTTTTTTCAAACTACAGAAGATAACAAAAGAAAGCACATTAGTTTCATTTGAAACGGTCGACTCATGTACAGTTAAAAGCGGAAGGTTTAGCTAGCCAGGTTGAACCCACCATTTTTTTTCTTAAAATGTCCTTTGTCAAGTCAGGAAAATGGCTATTGTTAAATAATAGTTCGTTTCTGTGTTCGTTTCGTTTTAGTGTTGTGTTTCTGTTGTGTCGTAGTTCTCCTTTAATATTTGATGTGTTTCGTTCAGTTTTAGTTTGTAACCCGGATTTGTTTTTTTTTTTTTCTCAATCAATTGATGAATTTCGAACAGCGGAATACTACTGTTGCCTTTATTTAAATCATCTGTTGTTTTCAGATGTTTATTATTGTTTATTTGAATCAATACTACTCACATAGTTTATTATATGAGAGGAGCCTCTCAAAACTCTTACCAAACTTAATTTATGTTGGCACCTTCTGCAGGAACAAAAAAAAAAGTAAGCGAAATCCAGAACAGTGCATTGTTTTATAAAACATAAAATGCATTTAAAACTTAATTATCTAGTTCATCCCTAGATTTTAAACATTTCCAGGTTTGTCTGTACTCAGAGTAAAATTTGTAATGTAAATATGGCAAAATTAGCCAATTACGTTATGATGAACTTTAATCGAAAAGACCTATACAAATTCCTTGCATACCTTAACTGAAATAAACCGTGCAAAAACATGACCTGAGGAAAAGTTACCAAGTAAAGGAAACCCTCTTATTGACATAATGGAATGCAAAGAAATAGATTAATTTTCTGTCTTATCTTAATTATAACAAAATAAATATATGTTCTGATCTAACTTAAATAAACAACAAACAAGAAAATGAGTTGTGCGTTCGTAATAAAGATCGCATAGCAAAGGGTATTATTTAAATAGGAAGAAATTACAAACCAAAATGTATAGAAACCAAAAGGTTCTGCTCAATGTTATTCTTAATGTAGCCGTACTTAGCTTTGTCTGTAGCCCAACGTCCGTGTACTTTGAGTAGGAGTTCAAGAATCTTGTTATAAGCAGCTGCTGAAAAATCCCAATCTTCTACGACTATGAAAATTGTAAAGAGAACTATGTAAACTTATATATTTAAGTGCTATCAGTAAAATCACACTTCATCTGGTGTAAGAAAATGGTTTAGACTTATTAGTAGCTTTGTAATCACCCTGAGTTTTTATAAAGTTTATGACAGTAAAGAGTAATTCGTCTGCTTTCTGTTATATACTTGCCAACGCAACGTATTTTTTTATCGAGAAAACCAGACAATTTGAAAGATTGTTGTTTGTTTTCACAGTAATAACTGAATGGCCTCTTCTGTATAAATTATTAAAACTTTTTTCTCCACAAAATTCAATTTTAAATCAGACATCTTAACATTAGCTAGTTCAATATTTCAATAAAAAAATCAGAAAACCGAACAAGACCAAAGGTTAAATCATGAATAATACTGGACTCCTAGGAAAATTCAAAACGGAAAGTCCCTAATCAAAGCACAAACACATCAAACAAATTGACAACAACTGTCATATTCCTGACTTGGTACAGGCACTTTCTTATGTAGAAAATTGTAAATTAAACCTGGTTTTAACTTATCTGACAGTCGCATCAAATATGCATCAAATACACAAGTGCACAAACAAAATTATGTATACCGTATGGTGCTGACCTAATCTTAACAACATATCTTTTATGGTACTTTTTGCTCAAAGGTTTGCTCAACATTCGTTTTCCGCCTTCCACGTGTAAAGAATAAGTTTAAAAGAAAACATCTAAAATTGGATTGATTTTAGAGAAATCTTATGTTGCCATTCAATAGAATAGAAATTAGCTTCCAAAACTAAAGTAGACACTTTTAATTGTATGAATCCTACTAGAAACAAGGCAACTGAATACACGGATGAGGGTAAGAAAGAAAAAGAACATAAGTCATACTTTTGTTGGTTGAGCGCAGTCGATCTAGTGTTTATTACTATGACAGCAAGAGCGCGAACATATCTAGTCAAACTAGTATCAGTATTTTCCAGTTTATTCAGTTGGTAAGCCAAACATGAAGTATCAGATAAATGATTCGGGCATATGAATGCGTAAGTTAACCATAAGTGATAATAGATATAAAGAGCACAGTCCTCTCTAAAAATGAGACCTATCGAATTAGACTATATGCATGTATCTACCGGATTTATAATAACATAAGCAACACGACAGGTGCCACATGTGGAGCAGGATCTACTTATCATTCCAAAGCACTGAAGATCGCCCCCTGTTTTTGGTGAGGTTCGTGTTGCTTAGTCTTTAGTTTTAGTCTTCTGAACTATTATTTGTCTGTTTGTCTTTTTATTTTTAGCCATGGCGTTGTCAGTTTAATTTCAATCTATGAGTTTGATTGTCCCTCTTGTATCTTTTATTCCGCTTAAAGGCATCACAGTTCTCCCAACAAAACAAAGCACAGTCATAAGATAATTCGAATCAATATACATGCATTAATAGATTTTGACAATAAAATAGAGGACAGTCCTCTCGTGTTATAATTAAACTAAATTAGAAGCGTAAAATTATATTCTATTGTTGTCGAAAAGTAAAACATAGACATTAAGCTGGGTAGCGAAAATGCAAGATTTATTGGAACCTGGTGTAAAAAAAAGTTTGTAAGATATTTGTAATCCACAAGGACTACAAAATAAGGTAAATATTGTCAAATCAAAAATGAAAGGCCTTTAAGAGACTGTTAAAATAGAGAACGGAAATGGGGAATATGTCAAGAGACAATAACCCGTCCAATTAACAGACACTTAAGAACGACTAGTACACCTTTAGCTCCACAAAGTTCTAATCGTCCTGTTGATCAAATCTATAGTGGAGCTATCCAGCTATTCTGAAGTGCTCAATTGTGAGCGAAAGTGTAACCACCGCTAGTACCTGAATCCTGAATAAAGAATACTATTTTGCAACTTTTTAATTGTTGCTTCTTTAACAGATCGCAGGTAAACGGATCACCTGATTTATCAAAATATCTATATAATGATACGTTAATGTATGCCCCAATTGTTAAAGTCGAGGAACTCAACTAACAAAATCAGTTGTATTAATACAGTGTAGAAGTATTGGCACCAATGCAACTGCTAAGTCAATATTAAAAAGAAGACATGTTTTATAACAGAAACACTTGGCACTGAAGCCGTGAACGATTCTAATTTCATTCTGACTGATTTACGGACATTTTAGCGATTTTTTCAAATTGAATTTCGCGTTTCCTGAACATTTTTCGGTAGTAATTTGTGATTTCTGTGTGAATCTTTTATAAATTTACATCGTATCAATGTATACTTTGTAAAGAAAATGACATAGAAACACTGTAACAGACAATACAGATACTGACCTAATTTTTCATCCGACATCTTGGGATGACCCTGAATGCAGTTACGGTCATCAGCTTTATCCCAGTGATGATACTAAATCCCTAACGGGAGGGATTGTGCTTGATATTCATACGATGAAGACATAATCTTTCAATCAGTTTCATTGAAGTTTAGAGCTGGCTTGTCAGTTAACTGCTAGTAGTCTGTTGTTATTTATGTTTTATTGTCATTTTGTTTATTTTCTTTGGCTACATCTTCTGACATCAGACTCGGACTTCTCTTGAACTGAATTTTAATGTGAGTTTTGTTATGCGTTTACTTTTCTACATTGGTTAGAGGTATAGGGGGAGGGTTGAGATCTCACAAACATGTTTAACCCCACCGCATTTTTGCGCCTGTCCCAAGTCAGGAGCATCTGGCGTTTGTTAGTCTTGTATTATTTTTAATTTTAGTTTCTTGTGTATAATTTGGAGTTAAGTATGGCGTTCATTATCACTGAACTAATACTAGTATATATATGTGTGTTTCAGGGACCAGCTGAAGGACACCTTGGGGTGCGGGAATTTCTCGCTGCATTATAGACCTATTGGTGACCTTCTGCTGTTGTCTGTTCTATGGTCGGGTTGTTGTATCTTTGACACATTCCCCATTTCCATTCTCAATTTTATTATGGTTGATTCCGGACATTGTGTACATGTAATATAAAAAATATACAATGGTGTCAGAAACTGTACACTTCGTTTTCATAAGAATTGCATACTTAACTGAACAGTACGCCACATAGTCTTTCACTCTGTGTTTTTGTTAGATGTATGTTATTTGTATGATAAGTTCAGCTTTTTTCAACTGATTTTTATAGTTCGTTCTTATGTTGTACTGTTACACCACTGTCTTAAGTTAGGAGAGGGATGGGATCCCGCTAACATGTTTAACGGTAACCCCGCCACATTCTGTATATATGTGCCTGTCCCACGTCAGGAGCCTGTTATTCGTGGTTGTCGTTTGTTGATGTGTTACATATTTGTTTTGCGTTCATTTTTATACCAAAAAAATAGGGTATTCCGTTAGTTTTCTCGTTTGAATTGTTTTACATTTCTCATGTCAAGGCCTTGTATAGCTGACTATGCGGTATGGGCTTAGCTCATTGTTGAAGGCCGTATGGTGACCTATACTTGTTAATGTCTGTGTCATTTGATCTCTTGTGCAGAGTTGTCTCATTGGCATATACCACATCTTCTTTTTTTTTTTTATATTTGATGAAAATATTAGGACGGTGACTCTACCAATATCATTGCTTCGCGAAGCAGCAATTAACGTCCGGAATCAATTGCACAGCGTTAATACTCTGTTGTTTAGAACCTTTTAAACATGTAACAATAAACTTTCTTTACTGTATAAGATGTATATAAAATAAAATAATAAATATCAATTATCCAGTAGTTATTTAACGGTTTGATTGGTTTCGGCTTACTTTTTTAGAATTAATGTTTGCCCAATCTTAGTTACAATGATTAATCAACCATTAATACAAAGTAAGCAAGACTACTACAGCATTTACTACAAGCATTAAGGAAAAAAGCTCTTATGACGTTTTATAAGTATGTGCTGTATATTTAGACCGAAATCGAAAACTGCTTTTTCGGTGACGTGGATTTACTTAGCTATCCAAGATATATGTATACAATGATGGCGTGTCATAGAAAATGATATATTTAATCCTGCATATCCTGCGTCTGGCGTATAAAATTATAATCCTGGTACTTTTGATAACTATAGATCTGGAAACAGAATTGACAATATTAGTCAATATTAGCAATCAATGCCATTTTTCTATATTTATTGTCATACGTGTATAATCTCGGACTTCCACTCACTAAGTATGCATACATGTATATAAGCAATCCTTCTGACTTCATAAATTTAGTTAGTCAGCTAATTTACGACTTTATATGATGAAAATTGATTAATATCCTTCTGTGAAAATGCATCGCATATACAACAGTAATGAATCGCTCTACAGTTAAAATGAAAGTCTAGTACCATTATTCAACAGTAAACATGAATCGCATCACACAAACAACAAAGTGGGATTTGATTCAATATCAACAAGCTGAACAACAAAACCTGTTTAAAGTTATACCACATTATTAATCATGTTAAAAGATACGTTTTTCTACAAATGAAACTTTACTGCTCCTTTCAATTCTCTGTGCGTGAACTATTCTTAATATTCATCTATTTATGAATCAATTTTACATCTGGATGGCTGTAGGCGCGATTAAAACCCGTCCACATCAAATACATTTATCATGAATTTATAGAAATAGTTCATATTGTTTATTATTTCTTATTTTATTCACAAATCATGAATTTGCCGTCTGTTTATTTATCATTTAAACGAATTTCATCACAGATATAGTGAAAATGGTATTCCAGGATTCGCACATTACATACACTGTTAATGGCCTCCTCCAAATTAAAAGATTGACTATTGCCTAATTCAAAAGGAAAAATGTGCATTTAAGGTCATTTAGTACATGAACACTTGCTGTCTTGCAACTCCTATAATCGTCACAAATCTTTCCGTTGTCAATTGTCAAAAAACATACAAAAGGAAAAAGCCGAACTTAAAACCCCATACTTCATTTTACAGCTGTCGAAAGTACAACAATGGTTAGAGAAATTTATCTCACTAACAATGTAAAAGTAAATAAAATATATTATATATATTTTCCGTGACACTGAACAAAATAAATTTGCGCAAATGGAGTACAGGTACGAAAGTAAAAAGCTAATTAAAACCCCGCAGATTTATATGTACAAATGTACTTCAGATCTGTAATAATCATTAAATCTTTAAAAATCAAATATATATCTATACATAGCAATATAGTAAACAGGTTATATATTAAATTAACTTGTTTACTGTATAAAACGGTTTTCAATGTCATGTACTACTTTACTTTCACCCTTGCCAAATAGACCTTTTCAACAATTGTCTACACCTACAGTTGAGAAAAACTACGACAGGTAAAATGTACAGGGTCGTCTCAAAAGTAAGAATTGAAAATAATCATACTGATTTTATTGCTTGAAATTTATTTTATTGGCAATATTTCAAATTTCCAAAAGATTCTAAATAACAGGTAGTTTTTATTTTAAATTTAGTATGTGGAAAAGGATAGGCTTTAAATCTTATTTCATCTTTTTATACGTTGAGCATAATGTCAAAATATCACATCATTAACTAAAACTTCTACTGTGTTAAAGACGTACAAACTACCAACATATTAAGGACTTGTTTCAGGCGCACAAAACATGCGACAGAGATTTACTAGACTTATTGGATAAAAAAAAACTTCCTTATGTATTGTCAGAGATAAAATTAAAAAGAATCATAAGTTCGAAAGAAAAATAGATTTTTTTTTTTTCAAAAACAAAGCTATGTCTAGGAACATGTTTCCCCTCCTAGAATTGAATACGTTCATCAGTTAGGTAAAAATTGATTGAAAACACTACTTGGTCGTGCTTACAAGTGTATAGCAGACTGTCAAGTAAATATCTTTCATAATTTAAAAAAAAATTATAAGCGAGCAACTATTTAACTTCCAAAAAATAGGGGGGGGGTCTCTCAGTCAGATTTTTTTCTCTCGAAATTTGTTTAGTTTATCAACGCAATCTATCAATTTTTTTTTTTAAATTCAAGACCATAAGGTAGTTGAGAAATCTGCATTCAGAAATATTTTTTTTTTGTCACCTGCCGGACCAGAATTTTTCTTTATCAAATTGGGGATTATAATTTTTTTTGTGAAAAAAAAACGTGACCCTCCTATCCCTGAAGTTAAATTTTCGATCCTTACAAATTTTACTGGTAAAAAAATATCGTTATTGTAATGCGGCACAATCTTTGGAAGACTCGCATACTCATAAATTGAAAGGAAAGCTGATCAGAATGCGGAATGATTGCAGAGATTTTTTAATCAATTAAACGTGAAATGTCGTGTAAATAAATGTAATAAGCATATTAATTCGGCTCTCTTTTATATGATCGTGAAATATATTTATGTAATATGTAATATATCTTCTGTAGCTATATAGTCAATACAGTATAAAACCGCCAAATCGAATATGCATACGTTATGATAATCATGATGGATTTTTTTTTATTTTTAGACGACCCTTCCATTTTACCTGTAAACTGTAGGTGTCATTAGTCGGTGTCGAGAGATGTTGAAAAGGTCTATTGTTTAAACCAATTTAATCTGGTACATGTATATATATGGGTCATTATCAAAAAAACATGCAAAACTATGTTATTGGGTCTTTTTAAGTCACAGACATGAAAATATATCAAAATAACGCTTGCATATGTTAGATATGAATGTTTTGTGATACACAATATACAGTTACAGTATGAAATGTTATAAAAACATCCTTAATGTTTTCTTAAACCATTGGAGATAGCCAGAATTAACGGTTATTTTCTACTATAAATCCTTTCAGACTTGAAATAGGACTATTATTCATATGATTTGTTTTTTGATTTATCACTTTTTATTGCATTTTGATACATACAAACATTTTTTATTAATGATTTAGGAGGTGTATGTTGGTTTTATAATAAAAAATTTCACCAAAAGGAAATGTTACATTTTTTAAGACAATGGTGTAACCAACGGACAAATTAGTAGGATAAGAGTTATCTTTCGCAAGATTTTGGCATTTACAACAGTTTCTCCCTTAGCAATATTACCTGTAAGCATGTTTTGCAAAACAAGTAAGTAAAAGCTATATCATAATTGAAAATAGTGTCCATGGTGTACCCTTATACAAATCTTTTTTTGAAAACATTTCCTGAACTTTGAATTATGAAATATATTGATTATAGAAACATTCACCAGGAACAACATATATAATAGGGGAATGGAGCACTTATTTCGTAACTAAATCTTAAAATACACCTTAAATCATTGGTGTTACTGTCAATGGTGAGACCATTTTGATAAAATAACACCATTGACCAGTTTAGTAACACCACTGAATATATCATGACAATCAGCATTGTTTTGTGTTTCTTTCATGCTTAACAAGCGAAACATCATATTATTTACGAAAAACAATACTTATTTAGCAATGTTTTAACAATGTCATGTATTACATATACAAAGTTTTGATGTATGCTGGTAACACCATATATTTACCTATATTTTGTATTACAATATTTGAAGATGATCCATATTATTAAGTGGATAAATTGTGAGAGGCAAAGATAACGATAAAGAAAATACTTACATCATTCGTAAATATAACTCAACATGTAGACATCTTATACGTTCGGGTATTTCACATCCAATCTTTTATGGTAATATTCTTTACAAAGCACAAAGATGTCAGTATTCACCTCAAAAGTTAACAAAACCTTTAAACAGACTTATTAAGGAGGGATATAGTTACGATACTGTTGTCAGGTCATTACAGATTGCATATTTTGGCTTCAATATTGATTCACTTAGAGGGTCTTTGCATCGGAATTAAACACATTTATTCTAAAACCAGTTGTTGGCATGACACGGGTTATGTTCTTCTCGTAAATTTTATGATGGTATAATACTTAACCCTTAACAGGAGGGATTGTGCCTGATATTCATATAATGAAGACATAATCTTTCAATCAGTGTGATTGAGTTCTGAAGCTGGCATGTCAGTTAACTGCTAGTAGTCTGTTGTTATTTATGTATTATTGTCATTTTGTTTATTTTATTTTGTTTCCTATTCTGCCATCGGACTCGGACTTCTCTTACACCGAGTTTAACTGTGCGTACTGTTGTGCGTTTGTTTTTTTCTACATTGGCTTGAGGTATAGGGGGAGGGTTGAGATGTCAAAAAACATGTTTAGCCCCGCCGCATTTTTGCGCCTGTCCTAAGTCAGGAGCCTCTGGCCTTTGTTAGTCTTGTATCATTTTTAATTTTAGTTTCTTGTGTATAATTCGGAGTTGAGAATGACGTCCATTATCACTGAACTAGTATACATATTTGTGTAGGGGCCAGCTGAAGGACACCTCCGCACCAACAACGCACTGAACTGACTGAAAAGCTGCTGAACAGATATTGAATAACTAAAATCAACATGTCTAAACAATAGTTAATTTACAACTAGAAAATATCTGAAAAATAACTCAACTTTGAAGAACACTTAACCACGGCTGGTAATCTACACACGCAAAACATTTGGTTCTGTAATGGAAACCGTGAGAGGATTTTCCGGTTGTGCTTGAGTGGAGTAATTGTCACCGTTTTAAAAGGTATGTACATTTCTAAATCTCAATTTTCTTATTCAACTGATCAAAATATTGAAAATCAGAGAATGCTATGCTGTGGTGAATACTTTAACGAAGAAATACATATATCATTTAATGTTGTACGTAGAGTTGAACTCTTACAAAAACAGTTGCCTCACGAGAAATTGCCTAAAAAAGTGACATTTCAATTTTAAAATGGTTCTATTTACAGACCTACAAGTTCAAATTTAGTTTTTTTTTTAGGGCAATTGGTATGAATGTTGTTTTTGGCGGCGTGTACGTTGTCTGGGATTGTCAGACGTCTTAATTATTCCAAAAACTACATTTTTTCATTAAGTCATGCGTGAGAGAATCGGTTCTGATTGAGGACATCGTGAATGCGTGAGGTGAAGTACAAATCATATCTTTATATTCAAGCTATGAGTCGTTGAAACTTACCTAAATAAGGCTACATTGTTCATGAAAAAACACATATTGTGTGCTAAAAAAGTCACTGAGATTGATATTGAAATAAATTGTTGGAACCTAGGGTTTAATAATATGTTTCACGAAGAATAAAAACAAAAAATGTTGTCAACGATAACCAAAAATACTGCAGAGATTTTGGAGAGTATCTCATTCGTCTTGATTCGTCCTTTTCAAACCACTCAACAATGTCCAAAAACAGGTCGAATGCAATGTTGTTTTAAAGAAAAACGTCCACTAATGACAAAAAAAATCAAAAATCTTTCCCTTTTCCCTTTGTCTGAGAGTTTATCTAAAGCACTTTGAAAAACTTTATGTTCTACCTCAACGTCTTCCATGTGGTCTTATTCGTGGTCTACTACGTGGTCTTCTTCTGTGACTTCTTCTATGTCTTCTTCGTTGTCTAATACATGCTCTTCCTTATGGTCTTCCTCGAGATTATCTTGGCTTACATCGATGTTCGTGAATAATAAATTCTGTATATCTGTCCTTTTTGTTTCGAAAATTTCGTGATTTTGGGTGAACAGATTACGTCTAATATATATATAGGTGTTGAAGTTTTGATCGGCGATATTCTTTTCTTTAATATATATGTGGTGATCTCTGTGACGTATATTTGACGACAGGACTACTCCCACAGGGTTTAGTTCGCTACGAGGGCGGGGATAACTTTTATCTCCATGGCTTTTTGTAGAGAGTCAATTTTAGTCCTCTTTTCCTTTTACCTTTGAATAATGGCATTTTCTGAATTTGAGCAAACAAGTTTAAATAGTTTGATTTCATTGAATCAGTGATCAGTTTACATCTGTTAAAGTATAAGGACAAATCTGTGATTATTTTTAATCAGCATTGATCACATTTATTGAGTCAACAAAAGTCACAAAGCCAAAGATTAAAAAAAATATCTGTACTTCCCCTCACGCATTCACGATGTCCTCAATCAGAACCGATCCCCTCACGCATGACTTAATGAAAAAATGTAGTTTTTGGAATTATTAAGACGTCTATCAACACCGGACAGCGTACACGCCGCCAAAAACAACATTCATACCCATTGCCCTAAAAAAAACTAAATTTGAACTTGTAGGTCTGTAAATAGAACCATTTTAAAATTGAAATGTCACTTTTTAGGCGATTTCTCGTGGGGCAACTGATTTTGTAAGAGTTCAACTCTACGTACAACAGTAAATGATACATGTATTTCCTCGTTAAAGTATTCACCACAGCATAGCATTCTCTGATTTTCAATATTTTGATCAGTTGAATAAGAAAATTGAGATTTAGAAATGTACATACCTTTTGAAGCGGTGACAATTGCTCCACTCAAGCACAACCGGAAAATCCTCTCACGGTTTTCATTGCAGAACCAAATGTTCTGCGTGTGTAGATTACCAGCCGTGTTAACGATTATAGTGATAAGATGAAGTTAAGATCGAAATGACCATTTTATAAAAACATGAAAAAAATGCATTTACGTGTGATTACAATGTACTATTCATTTACCTATTTTCTAACGATAATACGAAGATTTCAGTTGGTTATGTTATGTCTAATTTTTTTGGAGTAATTCCGAATTATAAAAAAATTCAGAAATGTACGTTTCCCTGATTTTGTTTTTTAAAAGACAAGAGTATTACAAAACTGAAATATAAACACGATTTATAAAAAAATTGCTAAATTTCTTGACATTAAGCATTTCGTAGCATACAGCCTTTACAAATTCTTATTCATTCTCCATTTCCATGCCATAATTGCTGGTCAAAACTCCCAGAGAACTATAAAATCAGGTTGTAAGTACCCAAATTGCACCTATTTAGCAAAATAAGCAACGGAAATCTTACAATATTTCCTACAGACTATAAAACAATTTGTGTAGCTGGAACGTTCACAATGGAAAAATTGAAATCATCTTTTTAATATTATCAAATACAATATGTTACAAGTATTCATTTCTTTAAAAAATGAAGATTTAGCATGTATTAATACCCAATTGTTTCAAATATTTGAAGAAATTAAACAAAAATTCTGTTATTAGACTTTTGACGATGCGAATTTAAGCATGGATGCAATTTGAGTATTCCGGTATCGATCCTTATTACAGAATCATTGATAGTTTGGAGGTTAGTTCAGACCAACTTTTCTATAATGTATGGTGGCCGGTTAAGGCTATTTCGCGTTTTCGCCTTTCATATTCTATAGGGTGAAAACGCGAAAACACGAAATCGCAAAGTCGAAAAAACGCAAAGTCGAAAACGCAAAACCGATTTCGCGTTTTCGACTTCGCGTTTTCGCGTTTTCGACTTCGCCTTTTCGCCGTTTCACGTTTTCGACTTCGCAATTTCGCGTTTCCGCCTTCGCGTTTTCGCGATTTCGCTTTTTCCTGTTTCGCCCTATAGAATATGAAAGGCGAAATCGCGAAGTCGGAAACGCGAAACCGCGAAGTCGGAAACGCGAAAACGCGAAGTCGAAAACGCGAAACCGAGCGTTTTCGCGTTTTCGACTTCGCTTGTTATGCGTTTTAAATTATAATCCTGGTACCTTTGATAACTATTACAATAATGTTATAATTAAAAACATTTTGTGAATTGGCGGAGAAGAATAAATTGTATATAAAACCTGAAATCATTTCCGCGTAAATGTGCGGACACTTTTCCCTGATGACATCAACCTGTGCTACTATTTGTCCATCATGTGGATGGTGGCAATTTTAAAAAGTGTTCTGTCAATTCTTGTTTACAAAATGATCCTTATGTTAGTTTTACTTCTTAAAACGATCATGTCCCATTGAACTGTTATAATAAAAAAAAAAATATCACTCCAGACAACCTTGGAAGGTTAAGTGATAAAGTGTGTCAAACCGTTGCAACAGACTGATCAGATATTATAATTAAGTCTATTAAAATTTAAATGCTCTTCATCAAACAACCTTCGAAAGTACTAAAATTTAGGAAGTTGAATATCACTTACAAAGTAAATAAAATCTATGAAATATGTTTTCCGTGACAAACACTTTGAAAAACATAACAACCTGAAATGTCGTAAAAGTAGAATTGGCCCGAAATAAGAAAGCCAAATTAAAAAAAAAACAATTTCAAAAATACTATTTAATAATCGCTAAATCTATATATCATAAAGGATGTAAAACTGTTTACTAAATTGTGTATCTAATTTCTAAAACATATATTTCGAATTTTTCTTTTACTTCTGATTATTTTTTGACAAACCCTATTCTTTGGTTCACATTTATTTCAAAAGGTGCTGTAAAATATGGTATCTTTTGGATATGTTACAGCAAATAGATGAAATAAGGAATTACATGTAATTACTAAACAATTCAATAAATACCTGTAATTACTACATTTAGTCAATTTAGTAATTACATGTATTTACTGATTGGTTCAGTGATTACAGGTAATCACTGATTTATTTTGTCATTTTTACAGCTATTTACTAACTTGATAATTGTGTTAATATCTTTGACCTATTTCAAGAACCCTGATAAAAACAATGAAAAAAGCATTTTTTTCACTTTATAAATTCCAGGCGTCCGAAGCGCTTTCTGGATTAACATTCATTAGGAATTCTTGATCACTTCAAATATTTCTTCAAGAGAGACAAAATACAATTTAAGGGGATTTGCATTGTATGTGAATGATTTTGAAAGGGAATTTTTAAGCAATGGTAAATCGCCTTATGGTGTACAGGAACTGTATTAATTTAAGTATGTCGATGGTATAATTGTTTTCTGGTGCTGTAAAGGGTACTATTATAAAAAAAAAATCTGAAACAATAGTGTAACATCACAACATAGAAAGACACACTATAAAATATCAATTGGAATGAATACATATATAAGTAGCATTTTATGCTATGGCAGTAAGCTATAGGGCTTTCAAAAACTCTGAATACTGAAAGAGTCAAACAATGTAGGTACATATGCAAGGTTCTTAATATTAAAGCCTTTGTCAATTTTGATAGGCCTTTAGTCTAAATGCCAAGCCTTAAGCTATACGGTTGGAGAATCAATCATATATACATATTACTAAAGACTAAGGAACATGAACCACACAGCAGTATGTGGATGACCGTAGGTGCTGCTGATGGGTTAGCAGATCCTGCTCTACTTGTAGCCCCGACAACCTAGGAATCATTTACTCCACATTGTCTACACAGGGAAATGCATGTACCAAGTCAGAAATATAACGGTTTGTTTTCCATTCATTTGATATGTTTCAGCTTTTCAATTTACCAGTTGAAGGTAAAAGTTAGAGAACTTTCCGTCTCTAAATATTCATTGAGTTCTGTATTTTTATTATTTTACTTTTAAGATAGGCCAACTGAAACTGCCAAAAGAAAACAAAATTGACAAAACAAAATTGAAATATATTTAACCC
This sequence comes from Mytilus edulis, assembly GCF_963676685.1. Taxonomy (NCBI): domain Eukaryota; kingdom Metazoa; phylum Mollusca; class Bivalvia; order Mytilida; family Mytilidae; genus Mytilus; species Mytilus edulis. The sequence continues at coordinate 60,810,361 of NC_092352.1, forward strand.
TACTACATTTAAATTTTTGAAAACTACATGAAAGTTATAATGCACTGGAATTCAAGGTTTTTGTTTTATAGATACAAGAAGATGTGGTATGAGTGCCAATGACAGAGCTCTAGAACTCTCCAAGTCACAAATTGTAAAAATAACCCATTATCGGTCAAAGTACAGCCTTCAACACAGAGTATTGGCTCACAATGTTTTAATCATTTGCAGATCTATCTATTAGGATCAGGTTACCTCTTTGATAGCTACAATCCCTTAGGCTAAACAAATTCTGGCCATTTCTTAGGTTATTCTTGTTTTTGTTTTTGGATTTATCATCGATTGTGTTAGGTTGTGAGTTTTAAAATAAAATTTGCTCGCAAAACAATTATAGACACTATCCATAGTTAATTGACGCAGTTTCATATGTGTTTTTAAAAAAGATCTTTGCATAGCAAATGTACAGTACATGTCTATGTTTAATTACGTATCACAGAAATAAAACATTTCCAAAAAATTCAAAAAAATATTTTCAAATATCTTAATAAATTTAGCAAGGGTACGTGATGTTTGTGCTTTATTTTTCAAACTGATATTATTGAATCACATAATATTGTGCAGATGAGCATAATTTGCTTACAGTAGTACAAACATAGAAGAATAAATGTCGTTTTCAACGGTTAGTCAATAGCTGTACAATTTCGTTTTAAAATTAGTAATTACTGGTAATAACTGGGCATTTTCAGGAATTACATGTATTTACTAAGTGCATCAGGAATTATATGTAATCCCTAAATTTAAGTGTTTACATGTAATTCCTACTTTCACCTATTTACTGTAACAGATATATCAAAAACATTATTATTTTATGACATCGTCAATCGTAATTCTGTTAATGAATTTTATGTTTTTATAATTACAAAAGACCAATAATGCTCCTTTCAGCTCAAATTGTCGTAGTAGACGACAGCCTACATAATAAATACATTCAAGTCAATTTTGTGTAACATCAAACGGTGAAAAAAAGTTTTATGTCAAGTATGTATGTAAAGCCGAGAACGATCATTCAAAATTCAAAATTCAAAATTCAAAATTCAAAATTCATAATTCAAAATTCAAAATTCAAAATTCAAAATTCAAAATTCAAAATTCAAAATTCAAAATTCAAAATTCAAAACTCAAAAATCCTACATTAATCAATCATGATTCCCCGCGCTTACGAAAGCCAGAAAAGATCGCACTTTACACTTTAATATCCTACTGAAAGCTTTATTTAGAAAGTTTGTTAAGAACACGAACCCATTGAAACAAGGCAAAGGGTCCGTTAAACCTTCATAGCAATACATCCAACTTTACCATTTGAAACCCTTGGTAACACAGCGTCCTTGCAAGTAGCAACCCTCTATCAAGAAAATAGGAAAGGAAACCCGAGCCCTATACTACTATATGTAGCTGGAAAGTCGCTTCACTGAAATGGAACGTTCACAATGGGAAAATTGAAATCATCGCTTTTTCGTAAAGTTTAAGTACATGTCTTTGTAAAAATCATGCAGAAGGTGATTCATGGCATGTCACAGAAGTAATTTTTTTTGCCCTATATCATAAGAACTTTGGTAGATGGTCAAAATTCTGTCTTTATTTTCCCTGTATTATGCCCGTTGCCATGGTAACCATCAAATCAACATTTTGCCTGAATATGTGAAAAAAGACCCTTTTTGAAAATATAAAATAAGGGAATTTAAAGTCCCATAGAAATAAAGTTAATCAATACAAAGGATATGTATATTTACAGTATTGACAAACAAAACCCCAAACTATATAAAAACGTTAAAATTGTGAATTTACTAAATAGTTTGTTTCCATAGCAACCATTTAAAAATGTGTTAAAATTCGAAAATGAAAAATTTCAAAACTTTAAAATTTTAAATCTGTTTATCTCCCAAGACCAATAATACCATGACATGTCATTGACAAATTTTGAAAGACCACATTCTATATATTCAGAAAATAAAAAGAAAGTCGTGTGTTTTTTTTTCTTTAAAAAAAAAATTTAGTCAAAAATTGTCAATTTTCACCAAAATTCAGATTAACAATCAGATGAATAATCAAAAATTTTGAACTTAAAAAGCTAAAACATTGCATTTATATGTGCAATTCTGACACACATTTGTTAATTTTAAAGGAGAATATATGATAAATGAAGATATACTTGTACAAAATGAAAAATCATCACTCTGGGTATGGTGCACCCCCCTTTTTTTTCGATTTTTTTCGATTTTTTTTTTCAAAATTATAAAATTTGTTGAAAGAAATGTGGTATCTCATTGTGTTTACTTGTGAACTAAGTATTTTAAGAATTTAAGCATAACACAACTTCTTAAGTTGAGGGCAGCATATGTACCCCCTCCCTTCAATCTTATATGTAAGATTTCTCAGAAGTCTAAAAAAAAATGGTAATACGCATAACCCGTTGTCGTGTCTAAGACTGATGCTGTCAGTGAAAAAGAATAAAGTTGAATCCAAAACTTAATTACTAGTAAGTCTATGTATAAAGATAAGAGGATGTGTTGTAATTGTCAATGAGACAATTAACTCTCAACCAGAGAGAGCAAAGACATAGAAATAAACAACCACAGATCACCGTATATCCTTCAACAATGAGCATAACATGATTATCTATAAAACAAATCTTAATGAACATTTAAAAAAAATAGCTCAGGATACTTTTTCTTTCAAAATGGCTATAAAGAAGTTACAGTAACAATTTAATGCAACTCATTGTTGGTTTTTGAAACAGATTGATGCTTTAAAAACTTTAACCCTAGACTAAGATCTGCTAAACAAGAAGACTCACCCTGAAATGTCTGGTTGGTTTTATTTATAATTGAATTACTTTTGAAACTCTGTAAGTGTTATGTAAAGATTTTAATACAAGTATCATATTAACTTAACATTATCAATGTTCTAAGAAAATGAGGTCAGGGTAAGATGAACTATGTCAGACAGACGAAAAAAAGAGAACGGAAACGGAAAATTCAGCATTTTTCCATTTTTAAAGGGGCATAACTTATTGACAGTATCTGTTACACCAATAACATTCTAACTGTTCTGAATTTTATGGAAATAAGCATTGTGTATAAGTTTCAAAACATTTGGTTGTGGCAAACTTAAGTTAGAGAACGGAAACAAAAAAGTCAGTATTTTTTTTCCATTTGTATAAGGGTATAACTCTGGAACGGACGTACTTACAGACAAGGGTACAACTTAATGCCCCCTTTGCTACTGTGGGGGCATACAAATTCTACATGTTCTATCTGAGGAAATATATACCAACGATCTACATTAATTGTGCAAGAATTTGTCAATGTTTCTATTGTATATGGTGGAAAAGGACAGCTTGTCTATTATTTTTTTAAAACCTAACTGAATTATTATTTGTATACCGCAGAATAATCGCGTTTTTTTATGGTTCTCAAAAATATTATCCTTGTGGCCCTGAGGAAAATTTGCTGGTCCGAACTATTGTATACTGTTTTGATTCTCAAACCTTTATGACAACCATGTGCAATGGCCATTCTTGAATTTTGCCTAATTTAATCAATTGTTATATTTACATATTTTTATGACCCCGCAGTGGCGGAGGGGGCATTAAGGTTAACCCTTGTCCGTCCGTCAGTATGTCCCAACGTTGGTTTCTGTTCTCTATCTTTAGTTTGCCTCAACCAAATGTTATGAAACCTAATCACATTGCTTATTACCATAAAACAAGACTAAGTTTGGTGGTGTCACTTAAACCGTCCAAGAGTTATGCCCCTTTACAAATAGAAATATTGCTGAATTTCCGTTTCTGTTCTCTAACTTTAGTTTGCCTTTACCAGATGTTATTAAAATTATACACAATGCTTAAAACCACCAAATGCAGATCAACTTTGAATTTTGGTGGTGTAACTTTCACTGTTCTATGCAATGCCTCTTTATAGAGGGAAAAAGTTGCTGAATTTTTTGTTTTGTATTTCTTTCTTTAGTTTGCCTCAACCAAATGTTACGAAACTTTTACAAAATTCTTATCACCATAAAAGTTAGTACACAATTGGTAAGTGTCTTCAGTCATGTCCGTTTATGACTTTTATGATATGGAAGCGGGAGCATCATCTGTGTCCAATGGACGCATTCCGCATTTATTTCAAATCTTTTAGATAAGTTAGATTATTATATATTAGAATAAAAAGAAAGGTTCTGTAGTTCTTCTTCAATTTCAATTTTAGCACAGTTAAATCGACATAGTGACAAATAAGTGTTTGCATAAAGGTTTCGATACATGTCGATTTACATGGGAGGTAAATAGTAACAGCCATTATGTGTACATAATCTGACTCTGTGCAATAGTATACTAGTCCACAAAAGAAACGATGCAAGGCAATGTATTTTCCATAGATAATGAAATTGGAAACACTGTACCAAGATTAAAACTGTCCCATTTGTCTAATCTTTACAGAGTGTTATTATCTTATCAAAACCACTGATTTAAGACAAAAAAAATATTTTATTTTTTTATTTTTGTTATATCAAAAATAGTATTTTTATAAATAAACCAGATGCTCCGCAGGGCGCAGCTTTATACGACCGCAGAGGTATTGCACAATACTTAACATAATAATTTTGGACCCCGATTTGGACCAACTTGAAAACTGGGCCCATAATCAAAAATCTATGACCATGTTTAGATTCAGCATATCAAAGAACCCCAAGAATTCTTTTTTTGTTAAAATCAAGCTAAGTTTAATTTTGGACCCTTTTGATCTTAATGTAGACCAATTTGAAAACAGGACCAAAAATTAAGAATCTGAATACACGGTTAGATTTGGCATATCAAAGAACCACAATAATTCATTTTTTGATGAAATCAAACAAAGTTTAATTTTGGACCCTTTTGGCCCCTAATTCGTTGGGACCAAAACTCCCAAAATCAATCCAAACCTTTCTTTTGTGGTTATAAACCTTGTGTTAAAATTTCATAGATTTCTAATAACTTATGCTTAAGTTATTATGCAAAAACCAAGAAAAATGCTTATTTGGGACCTGTTTTTGGCCCCTAATTCCTAACCTGTTGAGACTAAAACTCCCAAAATCAATCCCAACCTTCCTGTTGTGGTCATAGAGACCTTATGTTAAAATTTTATAGATTTCTTTTTACTTATACTAAAGTTATTGTGCGAAAACCAAAAAAAATGCTTATTTGGGCCCTTTTTTGCCCCTAATTCCTTAACTGTTGGGACCAAAACACCAAGAATCAATGTAAACCTTTCTTTTATGGTCATAAACCATGTGTTTAAATTTCATAGATTTCAATTTACTTTTACTAAAGTTAGAGTGCGAAAACCAAATGTCTTCGGACGACGACGACGCCAACGTGATACCAATATGCGACCAAAAATTTTTCAATTAATAAAAATCGAAATTAGAACTTAATTTTTTTCGTTTAAACATGATCTGCTTAAAATTTTGATTGCCATCCGTCCTTGTGTCCATCTGGCTGTCCTTGCAGCGCTCGCACATGTACAAATTATGTCAGATTTTTAAGAAACTAATACTTTAGGTTATTATAAGCAATATCTCGAACAAGTTAGATATTGGTGGTCAATCGACTTTAATAAAAACATTTATAACCCTTGAAAATAATAAATTTATGGAAAATAGCCCCTTTAACGCTCCCACAGGTACAATTCTTGCCAGATTTTTAATAAAACTTATACACTAGATTAATATCAACAATATCTCGGATGAGTTCTATAATCATGGACAATTGACTTTTTTAAAAGAGTTATGACCCTTAAAAATATTAAAATTTATGGAAAGTTGCCTTGTTAGCGCTCTCGATGGTACAATTTTTTTATTTTTTATTTTCAGTTTATTTCTGATAGAACGGACGTAGTTTTTTTAGGTCACCGTTTCAAAGGAACTGTGAATTTTGCCATCACTTTGCTTCCGTTGTCGTCTGTCCGGTGTAACATATTTGAAACATTTCCACTGAAACTACTTAACCAATTCCAGTAAAACTTATAAACTGAATGATCCTTAGGATATCTAGAATTAAGTTTGTGTTCTATTTTCTATTTTGTAAAAAAACATGGCCGCCATGGGTAAAATAAGAACATAGGGGTAAAATGCAGTGTGTAGCTTATATCTCAAACACTAAAGACGTCGCGTACGGTGTTGGTGTTAGTTTTGGTAACGTTATTTTGACGTTATTTTTCATGCATTGTATAAATAACGTCGTTCTTTTTTTTATTTCGTGCAGCTCAATTATACAGCAAAATTTATATGAGCGCTTTGCTTGACTTGCTACGTATAGAACCGAAATGCAAAAGCGGCACATATTTTTTTTTAAAGTACAGTTAAATTAAAACGGAAAAATAATATTCATTTACATTACTATCCCCTTGGAGCAAAAATATTTTCTCTTTCTTTTGATTGAAACAGGATATTTAAAAAAAAGTTTAAACCACTGTCTTTTCTGCTGCTTTTTCTTTTAGTTTAAACATATTATTTATAGTGGATTGGGAAACAAGTTATTACAACTTATATTAATCCGTTTCCACTTTGAGGGTGCGAATGCTTCCTTGTAGCCTTAGCCTGCTCTTTTCGAAATCTAAAAGGGTGACTTTTATGTGCAAGAGATATTGCTCTCTCTTAATAAAACACGGGTCAGTCATTTATCGCCCCCTTCCGACGGACTATCATTGTTTCACAAGACCATCATACTCGCAAATGGTGCATGTCAAGGGCTTATTCTTTTATCCGCTTTTGATAATTTCCGAAAATAAAATTTTTATTAGTTGAATCGTTTGTTTCATCGCCTGTATTAAATGGTAAAAGAATCAACAGTTGAAAGCAAATTCAAATTAACCACAGTAAAATTAATTTAATAAAATTTGCCAATTTCATAAACAAAAAGAAATTTAATCTCAACTATGAACAAGAAAACAGATGGGCGCAGATAATTTTAGCGCAAAACTACTAGGGGACATTTTAGCGCAGACATTAGAGCCCATTTCAGCGCAGGATTAATCCGTTCAGCTGTATTTTCGATAGCCCATTTTAGCGAAAACTTTCCTAGTTTAATAATACTAAAACCACGAGCATTAATTTATGCTGGTTTAATATTAATGTTGTATGTATATATATGTTCACTTTGGTTCATCATGGAAATAAAAGTAGTTCTATAGTTGTCACTCAGCTATTTACGTTTTTCTTGATACTATCATCAAATTGCAAACAACAACATATATAAAAATACAATGTATAGGCGAATGTGCACTACAATCTAGACAAGATAAAGAGAAAAATCAGTTCCTACTGCAACTTTTCAACAGTATTGTACTGATTGTGCATGGGTTTTCTCTCCCAGATCTCGCGCATGGGTCTTTGTTTTTTAATGAAAAGTGTGCAAACAAAATAAATATTGAAACAAATATATAAAGAAAAATGCAAGGATGAACTTAAGGATGTTTTATTAATCCTTGTATGTGCCCATCGAAATTGATAAAGAAGCATGCCAGCATTTTTTTTTATTCTTTCATGTTCCTATGTCCCTAGAAACACACTATCCATTCTTTCTGATTTGAATATGTGCAATATAAATTGATCCTTTTTCTATTTTAATCGTTCGTTCTAATTAAGACACCAGGTCCCATGTACTGAATAGAGAACATTCAAACTAGTCCCCCAAACTGCCTCAAATAATAAATAAAAAGGGAGGGAGAGGATTTCAGAAACATTAAACCTGTTAAGAAAGTTTTGAATAAGCATTCAATGACATATTTGTCGCTGGACGTCAGATAAACAATGAATCAATACACACAAAAAATGCGCAAATTTGGGTTACGCAATGTTTCAACCAATCTCATTATTATAATTAAATTATACTATTGGTAGAGAAATTCACAATTTGTTAAATCAAATTGACAATTTGTTATTTCTAATTGATAATTTGTTATATCAAATTGATAATCTGTTATCTCAAATTGATAATATGTTATACCAAATTGATAATCTGTTATATCAAATTTATAATTTGTTATATCAAATTCATAATTTGTTATATCAAATTCATAATCTGTTATATCAAATTCATAATTCGTTATATCAAATTGGAAAAAGTTAATTAGCATGGTACGTAAAGGCTTCCGCAATTTTCGACGTTAGGCACTACATGTCAAGTTTTACAGAACGTAACGTCAAAACAAGTAAAAAAGCATGGTGTGACATTATGACTAGACAAAAGTAGTCGCTGACTGTGTCGTTAATACTTCCGACATGTGATCGAAAATTGGTTCAAAAAAATCCCTGAACAGTAGATTTTAATGTTATATAGTATTTTTTGTGCTATTATAATTTCAGATTCCCCCCCCCCTCCAAAACTGTATAATATGAATTATCATACTTGTAACAAAAATGTAAAAAACGGCGTTTTGTGACATTTTGACTAGACAAAAACAAAAAGATCGCGTTTATTTTTTTTTTCAATATTTTCTCTTAAAACTTCGACACAATTTTTGTTCATACACTTAAAAAAAAAGTTTTCACGTTTGAATAAAATTTCATATAGTAGAAAAGACTGCAACTGCCTATTACTTTTCATAAGACACTTTACAAATACGCCAAAATGTCAGAAAACTGCGAGTGTGACATTTCAACGGATTTGATAAAATGAACAGTTTAGGACATAATTTAAACAATACTTACTAATTGAAGACATAAAAAGTTGTATATTTATTGTATAATTTTGACACAGGAAGGGTGGATATGTAAATTGTGGTTTGGATCTGCAGCATTCGTTCGAATTTTGAAGAGCTCCAAAAAATATGCGAGATTTGGGTTTTGTGACAGAAATACAAATTTCAAAAAATCATTAATTTTGCCACGATCTTTTGAAATGTTGTAACACAACTTTTTCTTTTTTTTTTCTTTATTATATACGGAATAAAAAGATATATCATCTTCGGAATAATCTATTTGAATTACCTTTAAAAATCACTCTTAACTTCACCCCTATCCATATTTTTTTCAATTTTCGGCTTGAACACAAAACAAAGTGAACTTTTCGTCCTGGTCAGACGCGTCCAGTTAACGATGACGTCATAAATAAAACATTCACCATTAACATCAAAGACTACTCTTGCTAGGAGTACAACTTTTTTTTAATAAGTTTAAAAATTGACAAGAATAACTTCAAAGCAACGCTGATCATATGTCGCGGTGTTACTTGTCTACACGCTCAAAATCAGTGTTATTAGGGATCATTCGAGTAACAAAATTAATAAAAGTATTGATTTTAAGGTATATTCCATTTCTACTTTTAATTACGCACATTTTGATATATACATTTATATAGTTATCAATTCCGAATCTTCTAACAAATGCAATAAAGGCGAACTGGAAAGCAAAACCCGTATTATCACCAACACCGTACGCGACGTCTAAAGCCTTTTAAGAGCAAATTTTCAGATGAATCTAACAACCCATGGTTGGGTTGCTGCCACTTTAATTGTTAATTGTACGGAAATTTTGCAGTTTTGGTTATTATCTTGAATATTATTAATGACAAAGATAAACTGTAAACAGCACAACTTTCAGCAAAGTAGGATCTACAAATAAGTTTATATGACCAGAATTGTCAATTGAATCCGTATGGAGTTATAGCCCTTTAAAGAAATTTTTCACAATTTGTTCATCTAGTTTGCTTCCTTTAAAAAAAAATCTTCTTTTGATATTGAATATGCTTAATCAATTTCAGCCCAACTTGGGAGTTATAATCTTGTATAAATTTAGTTTTTTATTTCCTTGTACTTCAAGAAACTTAGCCACTATGGCTAAAATGGAACATAGGGGTAAAATTCATTTTTTGCTTTTGAAGAAAAAACGACAGATACAAAGAACATTTAAATGGAATTGTTACGCCACTCATTGATATATATTGAAGGGACAAATAATCATTGATGCAAGATTTAACCAAAAATTACAGGTGATCGATTCAGGTTCTTTAGAGTCAATTTTAAAGACCATGAAATAGAATCTAAAGATTTTAAATTTCTGTTTGGGTTGTTCTCTCTTTGACACATTCCCCATTTCTAAAAAAAAAATCTAATATACAAAAATGGTGTAGGGGGTTCTATTATTGCCCTCACCCTTTGGAGAAATTTCATGTTTTAATGCTCAAAATGTTCACAATTGAATTCCATCTTTTAAATTTATTAATAATTTTTTGAATTTTGAAAAAAGGGGGGGGGGGGGCACCATGCCCAGAAAGAAAAAATGTCCTTCTCTACAAAAATATCTCTATCAATCATATTTTCTCATTTATAATTACCAAATTTGTGTCAGGAATGCACGCATAAATGGAATGTTTTAGCTTTTTAAGTTCAAAATGTTTCAGTATTCATCTGTTTGGTAATCTGAATTTTGGTGAAAATTGACAATTTTTGACTAAAATTATTTTTTTAAAGAAAAAAAAACACACGACTTTCTTTTTATTTTCTGAATATATAGAATGTGGTCTTTCAAAATTTGTCAATGACATGTCATGGTATTGTTGGTCTTGGGAGATAAACAGATTTAAAATTTTAAAGTTTTTGAAATTTTTCATTTTCGAATTTTAACACATTTTTAAATGGTTGCTATGGAAACAAACCATTTAGTAAATTTAAAATTTTAACGTTTTTGTATAGTTTGGGGTTGTGTTTGTCAATACTGTAAATATACATATTGTTTGTATTGATTAACTTTATTTCTAGTATGGTTCTTTAAAATCCATTATATTTCAATTTTCAAAGGCTACTTATGGACGTATTTAGGCAAAATTTTGTAAGGATGGTTTCCATGGCAACCAAAGTTGAAAAGAAAAAATTAATACAGAAAACTTATTTTCATACCATACCTTCATCATAAACAAAATATAAAGACATTTGAAGAGGGGTCATGAATCGCCCATCAACAGGAACCTGCATGATTCTTACAAAGACCGGTACTTAAATATGCATGAACTATTTACCACTGGAGGTTAAGCAAACAACAACAAATCTCTTATAATAACCTAGTTTTCCAACGGAAGAATATAGTTATTTTAAAATATGTATATACAAAAGACAGATTTTATGTATCGTTTATCAAATTCTGATAATTTTATGTTGTTATATCAACAAAATTCGTGTTAAGTTTTTGACGATTTTTCTTTATGTTATTTGGGAGTTACGGTCTATGATTGACGAAAGATGATACTTTTGGCATTTATTTATGTAATTCCATTTATTACAAAAGCGTATTAGGGTCATTCTTTTTATTTATTTTTTTCAAATTGTCAACTTTAATCTTGCAATTATCAATTTTAATCTGGGTGGAGGGGTTAACTTTGATTATTTTTGGTAAGGGTGTGCTATGTTTGTATATATCTTTATTCTCAATAAACCATATACATAGGTATAGAGAAGACATGCAATTATGTACAATATTTACAACAAGACAGAACAAACAAAATAGTTGCTAAGACAATATATGAAGTCCATTTTAGCCAGGAGCACATACACCTGTGTGAATAATCTTTATGAATTTACATAATTTAATCAATACAGATTTGTCTTCAAAAGACATAATCTGTTTGCATTTGACAATATTTGCATTTTTTAAATAATAATGAGACAGACAATGCTTCCTGCTTTCTTCAAAGTATTTACATTCTAGTATATAATGCAATTCATCACCAATATCATTTTTGTTACATAGAAGACAAATTCAATTGTTTCTAACTATATTGTTCCATCTACCCTGTTCAATAGGGAGCTTGTTATTTGTGGTCCTAAATCTACACAAATCAATAGACAGTTTGTTCCCAAGAATTTCAAAATAATCTTCTTTTCCAAAATAATCTTTAAAAAGTTTGTAATAAAATTAACGGTATCAATTTTCTTGCACCAGATGCGCATTTCGACAATACATGTCTCTTCGGTGATGCTCGTGGCCAAAATATTTGAAATCCAAAGCTTATATAAAAGATGAAGGGCTATAATCCAAAAGGTCCAAAAAGTATAGCCAAATCCGTGACAGGAATCAGTTTGTAATTTAGTGCTTTTGGCGAGTTTTCAAGTAAAGAATGCCAGACTTGTACATACTGATCTTTAAGTCTAAGTTTGATGAATGAAACTAACCACTTATAATTTATAAAAGATTGCGTTTCCCATACATTTGGGATACCACATTCGTTCAGAATAGTCTTTATTCTGTTTAACCATGAAAAATTCAAATTGCCGTTAATAGACATGTGATAACACAATTTATATAAAATATATGATAGTTTTGTCTCTTTTCCAGAGTTTAATTTTCCCCAAAATGAAATCAATCTAGTTTTTATGTCCAAGTCTATAGGATATCTTCCAAGCTCCCCATAAATCATATAAGAGGGTGTAGATGTTTTCAGACTTAATAACAATTTACAAAATTTCAGATGTACCCTTTCAATCATGTCGTTATTGCCAATACCCCATACTTCACAACCGTACAGTAGTATTGGCTTTACCATTTTATCAAATAAATCCAGCTGGCTATATATAGAAAGATTATGTAGACGACCTAGTCTTAACACTTCGTAAAGACCCTTGGTAGCTTTTTCTACATTAAACTATTTTGTTTTATTAAAATTGCCTGTTCTTGTTAGAACTATTCCTAAGTAGTTGAATTCATCAACAATATCCAGTTTTTTGCCATTAAATAAAAATTGAAAATTACATGATGGTCGTCTCCTTGAAAAAACCACGACCTTTGTTTTTTCAACATTAACTTTTAGCTTCGGAAATCCATACATCTGTGTAATCTGGGAAACAATCTAAAAGTTTTTGGAGTTCAGCTTCTGACTCGGCCATCAAAATAGTATCATCAGCGTACAGAATGATAAAAAGTTTTAAAAAAATGTCAAGTTTTTCCTCAAGCTCTTTTGACACTGATTTTAGGCCCTCTAGGTTACAGTTTTGCAAAAAAGAATCAAGATCATTTAAAAAAAAAGAAAAAAGAAAAGGCGATAAATTTTCGCCATGTCAAACCCCGTTACTACATGGGAAGAAATCAGATAAGGCATTGTTATATGAAATACATGACTTTGTACCTTGATACATATTTACAATTACATTATACATACATCCATTCATATTGTTTAAAAGTATTTTGTACCACAGTGCATCTCGCCATATCGTGTCAAAAGCCTTTTCGAAATCGACAAATGCACAAAATAGTTTTTTCTTTTTTAACTTTAAAAGTTCGAACAATGTATGAATCACAAATAAATTATCGGTTGTTGAATAACCCTTTCTAAAACCACATTGGTTTTCGTTTAAAATCATGAATTCTTCAGAGAAAAGATTTAGTCGCTCGCATAAAATTGCGGTAAAAAGTTTCCCCATACAACTTAAAATGATAATAATTATTTGGTCTAAAATTTTTGGGGTCCAACTTGCTACCTTTATTTTTATAAACAGGCTTAATGTAACCAATTAGCCAACTGTCAGGTATAATACCAGTGCGAAATATAACGTTAAATAATTTTTCGTATAATTCAATGAATAAACTAGCTGTAGACTTGATATATTCGTTTATTGTACGATCATCCCCAAATGCTTTATCATTTTCAGGTTTTTGATGCCCTTAAGAATTTCGTCTTTAGAAATTCCTCTGTTTAAATTTCCATTAAGCCTATCGACATCATTAGAGTTTAGAGTTGGGATATTTGTATTTTCTTCAATTTCTGGGGCGGCGTTTAGATTTTTGAAAAAATCGAATAATTTGTTGATAGGGATGTCAGGTTGGTCTCTCTTTTTTCTACTGTTAAGTAATTTCCAATACTCTTTTGAGTTATTGGATCTCAATGTGTTAATTTTTTTTTGCCATTTTCTTTCTATGTGCAATAATTGCTATTTCTAAAGTTTTTTTGTATTGTTTCTCCGAAGATTTCATAATTTGACGATTTTCTTCAGAACTACTGTTCTTAAATTTTCTTTTGAGTTTGCGATAATTTTGGCGAGCAAATTTACAATCATAATCATACCATTTTTTATCCAATTTTACAGGCTTGTTTTTATATTTCTTTAACCCGCTAGTTTTGGTTACCCCAAATGTTGCCCTAGCACAAACCAAATATAAATCGCACATGTTATTAACAATCAGGTTCATTTCATTTTTGTCCATATTTGATTCAACTTTATTAATATCTTCAATTAGAGCATAAATCTCTTCTACATCTATCCCATTTTGAAAATCCACAATTTTACCATTGTCCCATTTTTTAATATTTTCTGGACGATTACATGTATCTGTTCCAGCATTTAAACACTGATTGTTTACAACATCTTGCTTAGTGCTCGCCAAAGTTATCTGTAATGGCGAATGGACATCAGAATATAAGGTGCAACAATCAAGTACATGAAAATTAGTAAAATATTTTAACAACTCAACACTACTAATACAATAATCTACAATACTGCTATTTCTACGTGTTAATTTACCATACTGTCTATCATCACCAATTCGACCATTTACAATAAATAAATCATTTCCTTTACATAAATCTAACAATCGTTTCCCGTATCCATTTTTTACCCTGTCCAAAGAATTTCTTTTCATTGGAATATTTAATTCGTCAAGCATATACACTTTATTTTTTATAAAATCTGTAATATTATAGGTATGTTTATCATTATGTATAATAACAAAATCGTCGTCGTCTGCTGTTCGTCCGTTGAAATCACCAAGTAATGACACATATTTATAATTATTAGAAAAAATAATGTATTCATTTTCTAACTGACTGTAAGCATCTTGAGATGAGTAATTTGTGTATTCCGGAGGAATATATACTATGCCAAAAACTATGTCATCATCAATATCAAGTAAATCTGACGATACTTTGAACCAAAGAACAAACTGACTGTCAGTTGTTAAAATTTTAATTTTATTTGCATGTTCTAATTTGTATCCTAAAGTTACACCACCCGACCTATTTCTCGACACTTTCTTTCTATTTTTCATTCTAAATTCATAACCTGGTAAATCAATAATATCTACAATGTCAGTTTTTGTTTCTACTAAACAAATTATATCATTATTACTCAACAATGATTGAAATTCAGGATAGTTCAATCTTTTTTTAACACCACAACAGTTTAGACACAAAATATTTATATCACTTCTTATGTATACAGTCATGTTTAGTAGTATTTAAGTATTGTTACAGTTAAAAGTTAACATCAGTCAAATTTAGGTTATGCTTTCCTTGGCATTCCTATAGCATGAGTTGATTCACTACTTGGGCTTGATCCAGATCTTTGTCGTTTATAAGGGCGACCGTTAGTATTTGCTGGGGTCATCATTAAATCTCTGAACCCTCCATTCGGATGTCTTCTGTGCTGATCATCTATATCAATGTGTTCTGTCTAAAACATATTTTTATATAAAATTAACAAATATATGGTACCTATATTTATATATTAAAATTGTCACCCGCCATGACATTTCCAGGCTGATGGAGGTAGAACGTCATTGTTAGAAAAATTATAAACATGATAAATATCGAGATTCAATGAAATACGTATTTGTGAAGAAGAGATAAACACTTTCCTTGGCTTCTTTTTTGCGGACGCCGAACTATACATTATAAATAAGTTTTGAAGAAATTTTACTTTATCGTTTGAAGTGAAAAATATTTGAATCTACATTTTAAATTGATACACAAAAAAAATCAAAATTCTCTGCTCTATAGATTTTATTTCATAAAAGGAGTCTGAAATATATCCATAACAAAATGCACCGTATCAATTGCATATATAAGAGAACACTACTTATAAACTGTTACGCGTCGCTTACTATGTATAGAAACATGCATAATAAATCTCAATTAAAAGAAGGAATTCTTAAAGCTTACTTTGACAAATTTTAAACTAACTTCATTTCAACAAGTTTAAATTACATATTCTAAAATAGAGCTGCAAAAAAATGCTTTGCTCTATAGATTTTCTTTCATAAATGGAGGTTGAAATATATCCATAATACATGCACCATTTTAAATGCATATATGAGAATACCAAGACTTTTAAACTGTTACGCGTCGCATAACTTCGTTTCAACAAGTTTAAATCACATGTTCTAAAATAGAGCTAAGAATTATTTATATTGAAGTAAATTTAACTCTTTGAAATTTTATTCTAATACGCTTTTGAATATTACTAAGAGCCAATAAATACAATAGTTTTGTATTTTATAAATTAGTTCCTTCAATAAATAAAGTCGTCATAGAACAGTCTCATTTTCATACCGGTATTCGAAATGACTCGATTCATTGCTATTACAACAAATATGTCATAATAACAGTGTACGTATAGAAGCCAGGGGCAAAAAGGGTACAAAACTATGTCCCCTCCCATTTTAAGACAAAAAATCAAACTAAAAAATGAAAATGAAAGAGAACAATCATACACTACATAGAAAAAAGGGTTTTTTTTCTTGTCACTTTCAGAAGTTTGCCTCCCCCCTTTTTTCCACACACAAACTTTTTTTTCAAACTTATCCATTCTTATAAATGGCCTATTTTTATACGAAGGTGTACACAGACAGACGTGCCGCCGGAATAATCTCAGCTACAGCGGAGGGGGCATTATTTTAACGCTTGTCCGTCTGTACGTCCGTACGTATTCATGGGAAAATTTACAACTTGGACGTTTCCGCAATTTAACTTTATTTTTCCTCAAACAAATGCTATGAAACTTATACAAAATGCTAATTACCACCAAACTGAGATCAAGTTTAAATTTGACTGACATCACTTTCACCGTTCAAGCCCATTTATAAATGGAAAAAAATGTTAAATGTGTCGTCTACGCGCTCTTACTTTATTTTCCTCACCAAATGTTATGAAAGTTACATACAATGCTTAATATTATCACTTAAACAATGAGCAAACCCCATACCACATAGCAAATCATATAAAACCCCGATGTCATTATAAGAAAAAGAGGACTGCTTCAAATGACATCAGCACCACTGAACCAAAATGTACATAATTATGATACATATGCGGATAATTAGAATATTCCAGAGAGGTATACAGCCGATAAAAACATAAATTAAAGCTGGTACTCAAGGAATTTATTCGCATAGAAGTATTTTCACCTTATTTGACACAAAGCTTCTTTTTTTATCTTTATTATACACAAAATTTCTGTAGCCTGTTGTACTCGTCGTTTAATTGCTATTTTAGGAGGGAAATGATAACTTTATTTGGAAATGTTGTTTTCTAGGGCAAGTCTTTTTTTATTGTTACTACCAGAAAGTATTCTTGTGAATTTTTAACTTATAGTGTCTTTGCTAAAACAGAACCAACACTGAAAGATCAAGTTTTCAGTGTTTACTTAGAAGGTAATATTTTGAAACTAGATTTCCCACTGACAGCAATGAAAAAATCCGAAAACCCTGGGTAAAATTGATATCCAGGAACATTGCAAAACATTTTCACTAGTTTCAAAGACGGTTTCGGGTTAAAGAAATAACAGAAATAAATTAATAGATAATCATTAAAAAAAAACAGTTGAAATTTTATATCACAATCAAATATAGTATGTCAAAACTATGTAAGCATCCTCTACAATGAAATAAAATTTGTCTTTTCGGACACAATGCGAATTGCTTAATTTTTTACAGCATAAAACTCTCAATGCGTTCCCTGTGTGGATAAAAAAAACAACTCTACGATCTCCATTCCTCGCCTGCCTATTCTCTAATTTTACACCTGACAATAATTCTCATTCACTACACCGAAAGTGGACGACATATTTTTTGTGTTGTATAAATGAGGATGGTGCACATTCTGTATGTGTTTGCCCCAAGTCAGGAGCCTGTAATTCGGTTATTGTCGTTTTTTGCTGTATATCAAATTTGTTATTTCGTCTGAATTGTTTTACATTTGTCATTTCGGGGCCTTTTATAGCTGACTATGGGATATGGGTTTTACTCGTTGATGAAGGCCGTTCGGTGACCTATAGTTGTTAATTTTTGAGTCATTTTGGTCTCTTTTGGAGCGTTGTCTCATTGGCAATCATACCACATCGTCTTATTTTTATATAATGAAAGATTCTCAAGATTCCCATAAAAAGAAAAAAAGGAAAAAACATTCGAATAAGGATTGAAGTGACACTCGATATCCCCCCCCCTTCCCCGGAGTAAAAGTGATAACAAGAAATGTTTCACTTGTCTGACATAATGTCGGCATATATCCTTTGAAAAGTGTTATAATGTTTGTCTGTGAATAATTATATTATTTATCTGCGGTATATTTTATCAGATCAATAAGACAATATTTGCTGTGTTTGGATTGCAACTGCAATAAAACAGGATTATCTTTCTTGATTTGCGAGTTTTGAATTCTGAATTATGAATGATCCTTCTCGCCTTTCGTAAGTATGTAATCCTTCGCAAGGCCGTAGCTACCCTTGAGGCAAGAATTGCCTCACTAAAATTTCGACACTGATTATTTTTTTTATACATATATTTCAATATAATAGTCATTTGTTGTTCTGTCTCAACCTTAATTTCTATATAACTTGTCATCATTCCTTTTAAACTATTCTTCCTGGATATAACTCAGCATCTCAACGGGTGATGTTTCTCGATAACATTAACCTAGTAATGATAATCATCATGGATCTCTAGTTAAAACAGCTCTTGCAGAAAAGGAAAAGCGACACTGAAGGTAAAGAAGGAATAATTCTAGTACACTAGTGTTTTTGTGAACAAAGTCTGAGTATTGTATATAACTTCATTAGAACAATCCAAAAACGATGAGTAGACTTGACAAATCAAGTACTGGTATTCGGAAGGGGGCAGTTCTGTCTGCGTATTCATTTCTCCGTTTAACCAACTTTTGACAAATCAAGTCATCGCAAGGGGCAGTCCTGTCTGTGTATTCATTTCACAAACTTTAATCTTTCTCTTTACAGATAAATAAAATATAAATAATATGAAACATGCATGGATTATTTTCTATCCATGTTTCTTTAACCTTAAAAATTGAAAGAATATCCCATATTCCAATTTGATATTATTGAGGAATGGTAGAACCTTTAACACAGGATTTTGTCTTTACTTATTCGGGACTACGGAATTTCGTTTCTGTATATTCGGGGTTTCGGAATCGGACACCCCATACCCCTAACCCCTAAATTTATAGATTCTGGAACTAAAATACCACCAACTGTTTCCAGAAATAATTTGAAATTATGGACCAACATGTAAACGTCAAAAAATCCATTCCAATTCCCCTGTACCCATATCATATATACTCTATAGATAGAATCATATACATGTATCTTATCTCATTCTATCCTTAGTTTGTCTACTCTTTGTCAGCGTAAAAGCGAGTTTAAAATTTTGTAACTGCAACTGTATGATGGTGCTTACAGGAAAGCTTAATTCCCTTTTGCAAACAAAACTGTTACTACCGATGCTGCTACCAAATTGCTGATGGAGAAGGAATTGGAAGAAGACATTGATCATTGTGTTGATGATAATGTGCTTCCTTTAGAAACACAGACTTCCCTGAAACGACTGAAAACTTGGAAAAGAGCATGCATGAGTGGCGAGAAATTGTGCGGGCTTGCCATGTTAATCGCGATAAGGATATCAGCAGACCAAATTATGATTCTGAAACGAGTTGACTGAACCGGCCATAGAAAAATTTGGCAAACTCTACTGAATCTATGTTTGTTCTATGTTCTGGCAGCCGACTCAAATCAGTGATATTTGGACGATTATCTTACATATAAATTTAAATAAAGTTGTTAAAAATTTGGTGTTAGTAAAAGTCTTAAAATATATAAAAAAAATATATAAAAAGTGTCCAAATTCAAAACATTATCAAACTCTCTAAAAATGCCTAGAATGCAGGATTTTGCACCATTCATTTCATACCCTACAAAAAAAATGTTCGCCTCGCTTCGCTCGGCTCAATTATTTTGCCTCACTAAAATAAGATGCTTAGCTACGGCCTTGCTTCGTTCACATCCGTTGAAGCCTTGGTATCCCTGTATATTGCGGTGTGATATAAATATACATGCAATAGACTGGATGTATCTCTGAAAACTATTTGAGGGATCAAAAATAATTATTCCAATAATAATTTAAGGTTATTTGCCATCAGGAATGAGAGGTGTTTATAGCTACTTCATTTTGACACAATTTTGTAAGCATCACAAACAGACATAATTGGTTTTAGTAACTACAGCCATTCTACAGAAAAAATTCCTTGCAACAATTAATTTTTGAGACAATAAATTTGAAAATGTTCTATAGAAACAACAGCCTTTATTTGTTACAGAAGAAAACATACCTTCTCAGAAACATTTCTATGATTTTGATAATAAATTTACACATAAAGACATATTTTGCTTTGCGCCAAATATTGGACTGACACTACAAACTGTTCAACTGCAACCTGTACATACATAATATATACAGTAACCAAATATACATTAACGTAAATTCGGAAGATGATACAAGATATGAATGATCTCATAAATATTGTTTTGCTACAAGAAGAGTTGACCTTGGGAAAAAAGAAAAACATTTTCATAAAGAAGATATAAATAGTATCTGTATAGATGGTTAAATCGCGGTTATTCATTTTGAATATTCAAATTTGACAAGTCTCGTAATTCACTTAATTTATTTTTATGCTTTATCAGCATATCTTATCAGTGAACGAACAGAACAGTGCAAGGCTGAATTTTTTCACACACTATTAGACACAAAATAAACATACAAACATGTCTCAAATGAATTATCACAAAGTATAATAACTAAGAATAGTATATCCTATATAGATATAGGAAGATGTGATATAAGTGCCAATGAGACAACTCTCCATTCAAGTCAAAATTTATAAAAGTATACCATTATAATTATGTCAAGGTACGGTCTTCAACACGGAGCCTAGGTTTACACTGAACAGCAAAATATAAAGGGCCCCAAACATTACTAGTGGAAAACCTTTCAAACAGGGAAACCAACGGTCTTATCTATATAAAAAATGTTTGATTTTTATAACGATATCTCGTGTGTGTTAATTTAAAGAGATGGATATATGTAATATCTCAATAAACGGACAAATTTACTTCAACCTATAACACCATGTTGAATTTTACAAAAAAAATAGAGCTAATTTATATTTGGCTTTGAATATATATATTGCATGTACAATAGATCATAACCAAACTTTGAGAATTGAAACAGGGAATGAATCAAAGAGACAACAAATAGGCCAAAGATCAGAAGATAGCCAAAGGTTACTAATTGGTCTTCAACACTTTATGAACACATCGGGAATATCCCGTACCCGGAAGCGGGCTTCAGTTGGCCCCTAAACGAAAATGTGTAATAGTTCAGAGAAAATGAACGTGGCACTAAACTCATATAGATGAACAAAAATTTCCAATAACCATACACTTCTATTAAAGGCCAGAGCTTCCTAAATTAGGACAGCGCAAGCATGCAAGTGCATCTATAGAAAATCAAAGAAACAGTTGCCTACCTAAATATTGAAGTATCTAAGCAACCAAACAACAAAAAAATCAATGAATTATTCAATAATATATATTATGATGAAAAGGTTTTATTTAATTGCTGATAAATTTCTATAGTATGTGTTGCAAATATAACAATTTATCAGCAATTTATTAATTTCTTTGTGCATTTTATAAATTCTAAACTGATTTTTATAGTTCGTTCTTATGTTGTACTGTTAAACCGCTGTCCCAGGTTGGGTGTGATGAAGTCATTAATGGATAAATATATTTTATTATGTAAATACAAAGTAAAGAATGTTTCTAAAGTTCAAATGTTCGAATGTTCACAAACTGTCTTTAAAGTTGAATTGTTCGAATGTTCAATATCTCACACGGGCACGTGATCGTATAGTTTCAATCCTGATGGAGTACGTTTGGATATTAAGCGCATATGTTCCAGCCTACCCACGAGGGTGAGACCTTGGCGGAATCTCCGGTACCAATCTCTTGTACCAATCTGTCCTTATCGAATTGTCGTCTAATCGAATTGTGTACTAGTGTGGATCTAGCCGGCGTTAATATTCATGAGGCTAGCCGTCAATAATATTCATGAGATGAAAACCGCGTTCGATGAAATGTTTTGGGTAGTTATTAGATTGTGACAATAAAATAGCATTTTGCTGTTAATATCCAATATGGTTATGCTATTTATAGCAATACAAAGTAATTAAGAAATATTAAGCCAATAGGTGTCTTCTGCAAGGTCCGCGTCATTAAAAATGAAAGTAAATGAAAAGTTTAATTGCCTCAGTACACATGAAACAAAACAATAACGATTCATTAAAATTTTGTTATTATTATATCAATGTAAACTATAATAATTAAAAAAAAAAAAGATTAAATATAGAGGAATTAAAGGGAATTAATTGTAATATGGGCATTCCATATTCTGTTCGTTGTCTACAAATACAAATGTATAGTCCAATCCTAAAACTAAAATATACAATACCTACGATAGTATCATCCATTTAAAAAGATCAGAAAAAAACAAACAGAGTTAATTGAAGGAATATAAAAACAGAAAAACAAATAGAAACTGTCAATCACTATTTCAATGATATAATTCTTCAAAATTATGGAGATCAATCAGGTTAAAGGGGGAGGGGGGTTCCCCGGTATATCACCAATTCGAAAATGGACTATTGCCGGCTGACCAAACGAAGAGATTCTCCACGTGGGCAATGGCCCATAGCACTTATACCCTAGACCCGTACGAATTTGTCAGTAGAGGGTTAAAAGGGGGGATATGGTATACAACGAATTCGAACTGAACTATTGCCGGCTGGCCAAACTAAGAGATTATCGACATCGACCATTATACCAGAGGTAGAGGTTGGTATTGCCTCTAAAATGGATAAGTAGGGTACCCTGGTATATCACAAATTCGAAAATGACCTATTGCCGGCTGGCCAAACGAAGAGATTCTCCACGTGGACAATGATACCAGAGGAAGAGGTAAGAGGTACTTATTGCCTTTAAAATGACCCATAGCACTTATACCCTTGACCCGTACGAGTTTGTCAGTAGAGGGTTAAAAGGGGGGATATGGTATCCCGGTATATAACGAATTCGAACTGAACTATTGCCGGCTGGCCAAACTAACAGATTCTCCACATCGACCATTATACCAGAGGTAGAGGTTGGTATTGCCTCTAAAATGGCTCTAACACTTATGCCCAAGACCCGTACGAGTTAGTCAGGAAAGGTTAAGGGAGGGGGGGGGTACCCTGGTAGATCACAAATTCGAAAATGAACTATTTTCAGCTGGCCAAACGAAGAGATTTTCCACGTGGGCAATGATACAAGAGGAAGAGGTACTTATTGCCTTTAAAATGGCCCATAGCACTTATGCCCTAGACCCGTTCGAGTTAGTCAGGAAAGGTTAAGGGGTACCCTGGAATATCACAAATTCGAAAATGAACTATTGCCGGCTGGCCAAACGAAGAGATTCTCAACGTGGGCAATAATACCAGAGGAAGAGGTACCTATTGCCTTTAAAATGGTTCATAGCCCTTATACCCTAGATCCGTACGAGTTTGTAAGTAGAAGGTAAAAAGGGGGATATGGTATCCCTGTTAACAACGAATTCGAACTGAACTATTGCCGGCTGGCCAAACTAAGAGATTCTCCACATCGACCATTATACCAGAGGTAGAGGTTGGTATCGCCTCTAAAATGGCCCAGAGCAGTTATGCCCTAGACCCGTACGAGTTAGTCAGGAAAGGATAAAGGGGGTACCCTGGTATATCACAAATTCGAAAATGAACTATTGCCGGCTGGCCAAACGAAGAGATTCTCCACGTGGACAATGATACCAGAGGAAGAGGTACTTATTGCCTTTAAAATGGCTCATAACCCTTATACCATAGACCCGTACGAGTTTTTCAGTAGAGGGTTAAAAGGGGGGATATGGTATCCCTGTTAACAACGAATTCGAACTGAACTATTGCCGGCTGGCCAAACTAATAGATTCTACATATCGACCATTATACCAGAGGTAGAGGTTGGTATTGTCTCTAAAATGGTCCATAGCACTCATGCCCTAGACCCATACGAGTTAGTCAGGAAAGAATAAGGGGGGTACCCTGGTATATCACACATTCGAAAATGAACTATTGCCGGCTGGCCAAACGGAGAGATTCTCCACGTGGGCAATGATACCAGAGTAAGAGGTGTCTATTGCCTTTAAAATGGCACATAACACTTATACCCTAGACTCGTACGAGTTTGTCAGTAGAGGGTTAAAAGGGGATATGGTATCCCGGTTAACAACGAATTCTAAATGAACTATTGATGGCTAGCCAAACAAAGAGATTCTCCACATCGACTATTATACAAGAGGTAGAGGTTGGTATTGCCTCTAAAATGGCCCATAGTACTTATGCACTAGACCCGTACGAGTTAGTCAGGAAAGGATAAGGGGGTACCCTGGTATATCACAAATTCGAAAATGACCTATTGCCGGCTGGCCAAACTAGAGATTCTCCGCGTGGGGAATGATACCAGAGGAAGGAGTACTTATTGCCTTTAAAATGGCATGTAGCACTTATGCCCTAGACCCGTACGATTTTATCAGCAAGGGGTTAAAAGGGGGAGGTGGAATCTCTGTTTACAACGAAGTCGTAATAAACTATTGCCGGCTGGCCAAACCATGGCATTCTCCACCTGGGCCATTATACCAGTAGTAGAGGTGGGCATTGCCTCCAAAATGGCCCATAACACTTATGTCCTAGACCTTTACGAGTAAGTTAACAAAGGGTAAGGGGGTACCCTCGAATATCACAAAGTCGAAATGAACTGTTGCCGGCTGTCGAAACTAAGGGATTCTCCACGTGGGCCATTATACCCGCGGTAAAGGTGGGCATTTCCTCTAAAATTGCCCATAGGACTCATGCCCTAGAACGTTCAAATTTGGCAGCAGACGGTTAAAAGGGGGATATAGTATCCCGGTGTACTACGAAGTCGAAATGAAATATTACCAGCTGACCGACTAAGATATTTTAAACGTGGGCCATTTTAGCAGAGGAAGAGGTAGTCATTGCCTTTAAGATTTGCCATAGCACTAACCCTGATGGCGTTGTCCATTTTATCAGATGAAGAGAATAATGTTGCCTCGAAAATTACCCATGGCTTTTATGTCCTAGACCCGTACCTGTTGGACAGCAAAGGGAAAGTAGTACTCTTGTATATTACAAAGACCAAAATAAGAGAGTCTCCTGGTGGGCTATTCAAAAGATTAGCGTATGTGTTTTCTCTAAAAAGGCCAATATATCGTATATCATAGATCCGTACGTATTGGTAGGAAAAGGTTAAGGGAAATACTCTTGTATATCAAAATATTCAAACATACTTTTACTTGCTGGCCATTTTAAAGGTAATTATTAGCTTAACTTCTGTATTATGGTCCATGAGGAGAATCTTTTAGTTTGACAAGTCGTCAATAGTTCAATTCGACTTTGAGACAAATAAAGGTACCCACCTTTCTTTTTGCTGACTAAGTCGTACGGGTCTAGGAAATAAGTAGTATGGGTAATTTTAGAGGCAATGCCTACTTCTTCCTCTGATATAATGACCCACGTGGAGAATTTCTTAGTTTGGCCATCCGGCAATAGTTTATTAAGACTTCGTGATGAATCAAAGTACCACATCCCCCTTTTTACCCTCTACTGACAAATTCGTACGGGTCTAGGGCATAAGTACTATGGTCAATTACACAACTACTACATCTACCTCTGGTGTCATGACCCATGTGGAAAATGTCTTGGTTTGGCCAGCTGGCAATGGTTCATTTCGACTTTGAGATATATAAAGGTACCAACCTTATCCTTTCCTGGCTAATTCGTACGAGTCTAGGGCATTAAAGATTCGGGTCATTTTAGAGGCAATGGATACCTCTCCCTCTGATATAATGGTTCGCGTTTTGCTAACCAGTAATAGTTTATTTCGACTACGTGATAAACCGGATTACTACCCTTTTAACCCTCTGCTGACAAACTCGTACGGGTCTAGGCTATCGTTTAGTGGATAAAACGGGCAACTATATGGCTAACAATCACAAATCTCTTTATTTAAGCTCTAATGTCAACATGTCACACTTAGGTGACGTTACAATGAATAGCGGCAGCGAGAACGTTACGTTTGTAATTTTGCTCTTAACATGCTTGGGCCGCACATGAATTACTTTACAATAAATGAAAGTGATCACAACTTTAATTATTAAAGTTCTAATTAAATAATTGATTGTGCCGGACAGTAGGTTACATATTTCCGACTTGACGGTAGTAGGTCCTGCTCCTCATTCTATTCTATCATCGACAATTGACCAGTAATAATCGAATTAGATAGAATTCAATAGAGAAACTTCAACCATTGGGTCATGTGAGACCGGATGGGCTAATTTCAAGCCAAACAAATACTTTAAATTGGTAATATTATGTACATAAGTCTTCATTGGTACATGTACAGCTATTTCTGGTACAATCAAAACGTTGATAGGTAATTTTCCGTTGTCTGTAAGTAGGCAAATGGTACATTATTTAGATGTCGTACTTTTTTGCACTCACTTTTGTCACCAAAATTAATCCTGACAAGTTCATGGTGTCCTGTCTGGCAATTGTCAAATCAAGCTCTGTATCTAATTTTTCTGTGATGAAGGACATCCGTGCGCTCTTGTCAAGTAATGTGTTTGTTTTAGTTCATTGAATGCCCGAACTTATTTGCGCTACGGCAGTTTTTAGTCTGTGTCTGTGAGTAAAGAACTGGACCCGTTTTCTTCGCGTTGTTTTGTGTTTCCTGAATTGTGTAAATATTTACATCAGTGTTAACTCTGTTTTCATCTTTTCAACCTCGTCTTTGCATAAACTAGTATGGTGCCATATTTCACATTTCCTGCACTTTTGGTGTGATTTGCAATCAGCTATATTGGGAGGTCAAAGACAGTTAAAACATAAACGATCCCGTTTAACAATAGAACTATTTGCTATGTGATCAATTATCTTAGTGCAGTTCACGGGGGCATGTGATTCGTTACAAAAGTACACATGGATTTACGTTTATTTGTCTGTTGATTTATTTTGTACGTACCTTTGCATTGGTGTGAAATGCTGCTGTAATGGTAAAAGTTTCCGTATGATCAGAGGAATTGCCTTTCTCCATAATGTTGAGTTCGTGAGATAGTATTTGTAGTAGTTCATTTAATTGTCAACTATTTGATTCATGGTGTCTTGTTATATTTATGCGTACGTCCCCCGGTAACTTTTTCAATATGATAGGGAACAATAATGGGCCATATATATTCTCTGTCTGACCAGAGATTCTAAACCACGTACATATATTTCAATTTTTTCGTAAAAAATAACGTAAGCTCTTGTATGAGGGTATGTAAAATAATGCATTCGTGTACTTTTGCGTGATGTTGTGAACTTGTGGCATTTGTGTTTAGCGTTGATGTTTGTACTTAGATAATTTTTGTTTCTAAATTAAATAAATACTCATCAGAGTTAATGATTTCTGTTTCGAAAGTTCATCGGAATCAACAAGTTCTGTTTCGCTCACCCCATTTTCGTCGAATTTCTTGAATGTTCTGGAAACGGCGCTTCTATGTCCTGCTAGTATCGATTTCAGCTTCAAATTTATCCTGGTCTCTTGACACCAATATCGTTAAGAGGATGCATCGGGCAACTGTATAGCTAACAATAACAAAGCGAATAGAATATATGTATATCTATTCTGACTCTAATGTCAACACGTCACACTTAGGTAACATTACAATGATTAACAGCAGCGAAAACATGATCAATTACTCCTTATCCCAATACAATTGTAGTACGTAATTGAGCGTAGCATTGAGTCTAAAATGAAGTGAACGCTCGTGTGTGTCTGTCACTATAAGTTTTGTAAGTAAATGATTTGCAGGTAACAAATACCGAAATTTGGTATTCTCTGAAATCATTGCTTTGTGAATCCTTTCATTGCATCTCACAAAGCTACCGTCATCTATGAAGAGTCCTAATGGTCTAATGCTAGCATATTTCCTTGTGTTTTTATCTCAGATGTTTGGTATATCGGTATATTGGTAGTTGGATATGAACCGCTGAACGTAAGCAGTTACTCGAATCACTTTCCATATTTCGAATTGTCTATAACGTTACTGATACCATAGTGATCAGTATGAACTTCATTGTTTAGAAATTCCTCGTCTTCGTTTTCTTCTGTAATTGTCAATACCGTGAACTAATTCGTTCTTTTTTTAAATGACACTATCGATGTATTGATGGACGTCAATTTCTCGTGTTAAGAGATCGGTTGGGTTGCATTCTTTTGGGCAATATCTCCATTAATATTGATTTTGAAGATTTTGTTATTTCTCGCACTCGATTCACAATTAATCGTTTAAACGGTTTCGATGATTTTAACCAGTGCAATACTATACAGCTATCCGACCAGAAAACCACGTTTTTACATTCAAAGGTCGATTTTACATGAAAAGCTAGTCTAGTTCCAATAACTGCGGCCATAAGTTCTAGTTGCGGTGATTTAAGGTTTTTCAATTGCGCTAATCTGCTTTTCGCAAACACTGACGTAGTTTCGGTTCCGTTGTTCAGATATTCAGTCTGAAAATACGTGTAGTTCAAGGTATTCCGAAGATTAGATGAAGCAAAGGAGAATACAAATTTCGATTAAGTAGAAGTCATTGCAACACTCGAAAAACTTGTGCAAAAACAAACACTGTTTTAGGACTTGAATGAACAAATTCTAAAGTTAAAGGAACTGGTAGATGTGGTAAATAAGATTATTTGATTCAGATGAATTTTCGGTTAATATGGTAACGAAGATTCGACACGTACGTAAGTTCATACAGAATGTCCACAGACCAAAACCCTGCAGTCCCGTCATATTGAATCAAATACTAAAGTACTAGAACGTACACTTTAAATTCAGACTATATACCGTTTGTTTCAACGAACAACATAGCTAACCCACGCAAAGCACAATCGTTTGAAAACCAGTTTGCCCAAGCCATTCTCACAATCAACACGCAATAAAATACATTTCCTGCAGCTATTAATCAGAGTCACGGCCTACCAAATCTTACGCTTCCAACTTTCTAAGGCACCATTTTAAAATTGCAAACCTTCTGGGACTCATAAGAGCCGGCCGTACATTTAAATCTGTCACTTACAAATATATAAAAGTGTACCCCCCCCCCTATCCTTTCCTGACTAACTCGTACGGGTCTAGGGTATAAGTGCAATGGGCCATTTTAAAGGCAATACGTGCCTCTTCCTCTGGAATTATTGCCCACGGGCAAAATCTCTTCGTTTGGCCAGTCGGCAATAGTTCATTTTCGAATTGGTGATATACTAGGGTATTCCCCCCTTAACCTTTCCTGACTAACTCGTACGGGTCTAGGGCATAAGTGCTCTGGGCCATTTTTTAGGCAATACCAGCCTTTACCTTTGGTATAATGGTCGATGTGGAGAATCTCTTAGTTTGGCCAGCCGGCAATAGTTCAGTTCGAATTCGTTGTTTACCGGGATACCATGTCCCCCCTTTTAACCCTCTACTGACAAACTCGTACGGGTCTAGGGTATAAGGGCTATGGGCCATTTTAAAGGCAATAAGTACCTCTTCCTCTGGTATCATTGCCCACGTGGAGAATCTCTTCGTTTGGCCAGCCGGCAATATTTCATTTTCGAATTTACAGTATACCAGGGTACCCCCCTTATCCTTTCCTGACTAACTCGTACGGGTCTAGGGCATAAGTGCTATGAGCCATTTTAGAGGCAATACCAACCTCTACCTTTGGTATAATGGTCGATGTGGAGAATCTCTTAGTTTGGCCAGCCGACAATAGTTCAGTTCGAATTCGTTGTATACCGGGATACCATATCCCCCCTTTTAACCCTCTACTGACAAACTCGTACGGGTCTAGGATATAAGTACTAGTGCTATGTGCCATTTTAAAGGCAATAAGTACTTCTTCTTCTGGTATTATTGCCCACGTGGAGAATCTTTTCGTTTGGCCAGTCGGCAATAGTTCATTTTCGAATTTGTGATATACCAGGGTACCCACCTTATCCGTTCCTGACTAACTCGTACGGGTCTAGGGCATAAGTGCTATGAGCCATTTTAGAGGCAATACCAACCTCTACCTCTGGTATAATGGTTGATGTGGAGAATCTCTTAGTTTGGCCAGCCGGCAATAGTTCAGTTCGAATTCGTTGTATACCGGGATACCATATCCCCCCTTTTAACCCTCTACTGACAAACTCGTACGGGTCTAGGGTATAAGTGCTATGCGCCATTTTAAAGGCAATAAGTACCTCTTCTTCTGGTATCATTGCCCACGTGGAGAATCTCTTCGTTTGGCCAGTCGGCAATAGTTCATTTTCGAATATGTGATATACCAGGGTACCCCCCCCCCCTTATCCTTTCCTGACTAACTCGTACGGGTCTAGGGCATAAGTGCTATGAGCCATTTTAAAGGCAATAAGTACCTCTTTCTCTGGTATCATTGCCCACGTGGAGAATCTCTTCGTTTGGCCAGCCGGCAATAGTTCATTTTCGAATTTGTGATATACCAGGGTACCCCCCTTATCCTTTCCTGACTCACTCGTACGGGTCTAGGGCATAAGTGCTGTGAGCCATTTTAGAGGCAATACCAACCTCTACCTCTGGTATAATGGTCGATGTGGAGAATCTCTTAAATTGGCCAGCCAGCAATAGTTCAGTTCGAATTCGTTGTATACCGGGATACCATATCCCCCCTTTAAACCCACTACTGACAAAATCGTTCGGGTCTAGGGTATAAGTGCTATGGGCCATTTTAAATGCAATAAGTACCTCTTCTTCTGGTATCATTGCCCACATGGAGAATTTCTTTGTTTGGCCAGTCGGCAATAGTTCATTTTCGAATTTGTGATATACCAGGGTACCCCCTTATCCTTTCCTGACTAACTCGTACGGGTCTAGGGCATAAGTGCTATGAGCCATTTTAGAGGCAATACCAACCTCTACCTCTGGTATGATAATGGTCGATGTGGAGAATCTCTTAGTTTCGCCAGCCGGCAATAGTTCAGTTCGAATTCGTTGTATACCGGGATAACATATCCCCCCTTTTAACCCTCTACTGGCAAACTCGTACGGGTCTAGGGTATAAGGGCTATGCGCCATTTTAAAGGCAAAAAGTACCTCTTCTTCTGGTATCATTGCCCACGTGGAGAATCTCTTCATTTGGCCAGTCGGCAATAGTTCATTTTCGAATTTGTGATATACAAGGGTACCCCCCCTTATCCTTTCCTGACTAACTCGTACGGGTCTAGGGTATAAGTGCTATGAGCCATTTTAGAGGCAATACTATCCTCTACCTCTGGTATAATGGTCGATGTGAAGAATCTCTAAGTTTGGCCAGCCGGCAATAGTTCAGTACGAATTCGTTGTATACCGGGACACCATATCCCCCCTTTTAACCCTCTACTGACAAACTCGTACGGGTCTAGGGTATAAGTGCAATAGGCCATTTTAAAGGCAATAAGTACCTCTTCCTCTGGTATCATTGCCCACGTGGAGAATCTCTTCGTTTGGCCAGCCGGCAATAGTTCATTTTCGAATTGGTGATATACTAGGGTATTCCCCCCTTAACCTTTCCTGACTAACTCGTACGGGTCTAGGGCATAAGTGCTATGGGCCATTTTTTAGGCAATACCAGCTTCTACCTCTGGTATAATGGTCGATGTGGAGAATCTCTTAGTTTGGCCAGCCGGCAATAGTTCAGTTCGAATTCGTTGTATACCGGGATACCATATCCCCCCTTTTAACCCTCTACTGACAAACTCGTACGGGTCTAGGGTATAAGCGCTATGGGCCATTTTAAAGGCAATAAGTTTCTCTTCCTCTGGTATCATTGCCCACGTGGAGAATCTCTTCGTTTGGCCAGCCGGCAATAGTTTATTTTCGAATTTGTGATAGACCATGGTACCCCCCCTCATCCTTTCCGGACTCACTCGTACGGGTCTAGGGCATAAGTGCTGTGGGTCATTTAGAGGCAACACCAACCTCTACCTCTGGTATAATGGTCGATGTGGAGAATCTATTAGTTTGGCCAGCCGGCAATAGTTCAGTTCGAATTTGTTGTATAACGGGATACCATATCCCCCTTATAACCCTATACTGACAAACTCGTACGGGTCTAGGGCATAAGTGCTATGAGCCATTTTAGAGGCAATACCAACCTCTACCTCTGGTATAATGGTCGATGTGGAGAATCTCTTAGTTTGGCCAGCCGGCAATAGTTCAGTTTGAATTTTTTGTATACCGGGATACCATATCCCCCCTTTTAACCCTCTACTGACAAACTCGTACGGGTCTAGGGCATAAGTGCTATGGGCCATTTTAAAGGCAATATTATGAACTGATGAACTGTTAATGTTGAGAATAATGACTCTGATTGGTCTCCGTAATTTTGAAGAATTATATGTCATTGAAATAGTAATTGACTGTTTTTATTTTTCGGTTGTTTTTATTTCTTCAATTACTTTGTTTCTATTTATTTTGATCTGTTTAACTAGAAATAGAATGTATCTTTTAGTTTCATGATTCGACTATATTTGTAGACAACGACCAAATTATTGAATGCCCATATGACCATCAATTCTCTCTAATTCCTTAATTTCTATATTTAATCCATTTTTTTTTTTTATTTATTGTAGTTTACATTGATTCGATAATCACAAAAGAACTGTTCTTTACTTTATTTGTTTGTTGTAATGTCTATATTTAACTATATTTTTTAAACTTGTTATTGCTTCTGTTTACATTATTTCTCTCATCACAGAATGTTAAAAGACCATTACTTTGTTTAAATTTATGGAAGCATTTACATTGTTTTTATTACATTTACAATGTTGTTTAAAGTCGCAAAGTTGATTAAGTAAACGCGGACCTCGAAGAAGACACCCATTGACATGCCTGTTTGAAGCAATATCAAATATAAATAGGAACGTTATTTAATCATAATGATCGTTCATAGTTTCTAACAACACTTCTTCGAACGCAAGTCATCTCATGAATATTATTGACGGCTCATGAATATTATTGAAGGCTGGCCTCATGAATATTAACGCCGGCTGTTATCGACGGCTAGATCCACACTAGTGAATTGTGTCCTTGAAGTCAATTGAGAGATCTTATATAGTCAGGTGGTCCTTACAAACGGAGAATTCATTGACATATATTTTATTGTATTTTACATTTGTCTGACTTGGTACAGGCATTATGTAGACAAGGGAGGATTGAACCTTGAATTTACTGTACGAAAAGATAAATATTTCAAGGAAGTCAAATTTTGTAACGGTTAGTCGGTTTTAATTTTAAAAATATTAATCTGCCACTACTTTTAAAGTCCATTAAATAATTTTTTTCACTTTTATGTACTGTTTATCAGTGCACAGACCGTTCAAGGCTGAATTTTGTTTTTGTTGCTTTCTATTGGACACAGTTTTAGTATAAATTATTCAACTTAAACATGCAAGTTACATTTGGAAAAAGGTAGATGGTTCTTCATTCGAACTAAAAGTAAGTTTTTACGCTTTTATTCGATGGACGCGTTTAACATGCAATCACATAAACATGTAAATCAAATATCAAAAACTCAAATTAAAAGTAACAATCTTTTTACTTAAATGATTTTGAATGTAGATGTTTAAGTTTTATCTTTTTATTTTATTACAATTGAATTACTTATTACTTGTAATCGTCAGTGAAAACATCAGGACAAGCACTTTCTAAGCCAGAACTAGAAAACGGGTGTATTTTTGTATTATATCCAGTACCGGGTTTTACGGTATTAATTGTCAAGCTGTTTAAGGATTGACTTCACACGTTCTTTGATTGATATGAGCCATTCCAATTAATATTTATAGTGTGTCTTTCTATGTTGTAATGATACACGATTGTTTCATTGTACCATTAAAACTTTTAAAACCGCTGCAATTGTTTACACCTGTCCTAACTTAAGTCAGGAATCTGATGTTCAGTAGTTGTCGTTTGTTAATATGGTTGATAAGTGTATCTCGTCGCTCGTTTTTTATATATATATTTGACCGTTGGTTTTCCCGTTTGAATAGTTTAACACAAGTATTTTTGTGGCCATTTGTAGCTTGCTGTTCGGTGTGAGCCAAAGCTCCGTGTTGGAGACCGTACCTTGACCTATAATGGTTTACTTTTATAAATTGTGACTTGAATGGAGAGTTGTCTCATTGGCACTCATAACACATCTTCCTGTATATATCTATCATAAGTCCTCAATGATGTGATAGAGAGAGCTAAAATTACTATATAACTACTAAAAAAATGTTTTAAGTTCCAAATGTTTACTAGAATAATTTATTCTTACTATTTATCAAACTTATCTGATAGCTATATCAAAAAGCGAATTACTTACATCCATAGGCAGCAAACAAACAGAAATCGCGGGATTTCGTTTTGTCACCGCGAGCTCGTATTATATTGAGTAACATATTAAACGATATGACAAGGCTCTATTCTAACAGTAGTTTAACGCATATGTTTTTCTTATTTTCAATTGACCAATGCAAAAACTTAAATTAAAACCCCAACGTGGTGAAATTGATCTTTATGGGTTAAAGTTTCATTTTAAGACGGCTTAAAATGATAGTGTTTCTCCTGTCATTATTCCTTTTTCGACTCCTCGATTTATTTCGTTTTATGCATTTAGCGCACGATGGAACCAATGACGTTTTCCTTTCAAGTATATAAAATAGCAACACGGTTTTTTTTTGAATTTAAACATCGATACAAAATACATTATGTTCTCATACAACATACAAAAGTAGTGAATTTAATTCTGATTTTTTTTTCTTCTCCTGTCCTAATTTCGCGAATTTGGTATTGCCGGTGAATTCGTGTGTATATGATACTGCGTTATTTCAGAACAAAACATCTAAAGGGACATTATAATTTTTGGTCTGTGCGTCCGTTTGACTGTCCAGCTTTAGGTTGAAGTTTTTGGTCAAGGTAGTTTACGATGAAATTGAAGTCCAACCAACTTGAAACTTAGTCCACATGATTATCTGGCGGGCACATGCTGCCCATGATACCGGTATGATCTTTTTAGAGTTTTGACCACAATTTCACGGTCTACTGAACATAGAAAAATGATAGTGCGGGTGTGGCATCCGTGTTCTATGGACACAATCTCGTTTGTATACTTGTTGCCTTTTTTCTACAATTCAAAGTTTTTTTTTTTTTATTTAGTGTGGTATATATGTCGTGTACAAGTTGCAATTTTGTACAGGTTATAACAAGTACAAAAATATTGTACATGCTATAATTTGTACAATGCTAAAATACAAGTTATAACATGTACAAAAGTACCTCGTACATGTTATAACCTGTACAAAATATTGCTTAAAAATGGTTTTAACCTGTACAAAATTTGAAAATAATAATTAAACAGAATATACATGCACAATTGATATTTATTTAATATTAAAGAACAACCATCAAAAGCAAGAAACGGTGCATTATTTACAGCATCTTAACATACTACACTTTCATAGATTTTAGAAACAAGTTTTTTTAACTTGTTGCTGCAAGACAGATACTGTAACATGTGACACCTTGAGGTGCACACAACCTTCATTCTTCTACATTTACAACAACCAGACTTACAACTGTCTTTCTTATGCTGACAATGCACAAAACATTGCCCTCAACTCAATGATAACTTACGCACTATATCTCTCACACTCATATCACTCATTAGGACTTTAGACACATTTAAAGTTGCATTTGCAAAAAAATAACCTGGTTTCTACTCAAGTCTCCATTTATTTGTCCAACTTTAGTACCCATTTTTTAGCCGCCATGTTCATTCACATTCGTCACAACGCCTTTCACGTTTCTCTTATTGGCAGGGCCCTATCAATGAACATAATGTTATCACCTTTGAAGAAAACAGTTTATCTAATTTTTTTTAGTTTTTTGTCAAGGTATCAGCTTGCACCTGCTGGCGAGAAAGGACCCTCTTGGGTGCAATCTTGTTCAATATTTGAAAGTTCAGACAAACCCTCATTAGTATTGACAGCAGTAATATCTTCACCAGAAAGTGCCATCTTAGAAAAAAGTATACAAGTAGATGTCATATTGATACTTGATTCATGAGCATGTTAGCATCACTTAATTCTATTAACATTGTTTCTGTTTCTAACTCAATGATATGTTCATTGTTGTCTGCTGATTCATGACCGTTCAACTCACCATCAGTTTTACTGTTTGTGTCAATAATAATGTCTGTCTCTGACATATTTGTACAGGTTAAAACCATTTTTAAGCAATATTTTGTACATGTTAAAACATGTATGAGGTACTTTTGTACATGTTATAACTTGTATTTTTGCAGTGTACAAATTATAACATGTACACAATTTTTGTACATGTTATAACCTGTACACAATTTTTGTACATGTTATTAATAACCTGTACAAAATCGCAACTTGTACACGACATATATAATTAAAAGATCATATTCAACTCTATTTGCATTAGTTTTGATGATCTTCTAAATGTTTGTTTACTGTTTCTCTTGGACATTAATACACAACGGATGTACCTGTACTATGTGCAGCATGACAAGACATGTTCCCTCCCGGATAACCTGTTTTGGTGGGGTTTGTGTTACTCAGTTTTGAGTTTTTTCTGTATAATGTTTATTAATATTTTTTTGCAATTCCTGTGATTGGTCTTATGATTTTCAAGTGCCACATCTGTATATCCTCTAAAAAAAAAGTTAACAAATTTAACGTTTACATTATAATTTCAGCTTTTCCGGCACAAATAATGGCTAGAGGAATACTCATTCTCGCAGTTGTAACATTGTTCGTACTATCAGTCGAATCAGACGACCTTGACTTCCTCGGAGAAGATGTTTGTACAGCGTCCTCTTTTACCTTACGTCCTAAAAAATGGCCTTATTGGTATGTAGTAATGGGGTCTGATGCAAAAGGTCAACTGCATGGGAGTCACAGCTCCACACATCTCGGTGATCACAACAAATTTCATTTTGAACGTATCAACGCAAACGAACCATATTTCTACATTACATCAAAGAGATGGAAAGAATGGTATGTTTACATGACAGATACACCAGAAGGTTTGATTCAGTCAACAAAAACATGGCCAGGTATGGAAGGCCAGTGGAAGATCCAGAAAGTTTCCGAAGAAGAATACGCATTATTTCCAAAGAAATGGCCTGACAGGCACATGTGTATGAAAAACGACTATATCGGTACTATGTACGGGTGTAAAGATGCTGTCGGTCCAGAAGGGCGTTTTTTTATAGACAAAAATTAAAATATGGAACTGAATACATCAAGTTATCATTTAAATTTTTGACCTTTTGTTGATCAAAATTTATGAATAAAACAAAATTAAAATGTCTTTTAACTTTTACTCTTTTTTATTAGACATGGTGCATGTGTAACATTTATGAAATCAAACACTTCCAAGCGCAAGAAGAAACAATCAAAAGCAAAGGGAAAGGTGTTTTTTTTCGGTGTTCCTCATCTCAAAGCGAAAGGAAGACCTTCGCCTCGCACTCCCAGCAGCGGTTTTGGCGAAATTCTTTGTTTGGTTGGTGTCAATTAAGCTTCATTTGCGCGATATTTTCACACATTATAGATGATTGCATGCGAACAAGTTTCAAACAATAAAATCTGGAAAAATTATCTCTTAACTGTTCTACAATCTCACTGTAATATGCAGCAACAATCCAACAATTACTCAATTAGGGAACACATCATTATTTATAATACATAACTTGGCAGGAACGTACATGTACATATAAATGGATCGAATACTTCGATTAGACCGAATAGCAATTTCAATAGAAGTGAGCACACGTAAGATAATGTATCTAGAGAGAAGTGAAAGATACCAAAGGGACATTCAAACTCATAAGTCACAAATAAACTCAAAACGTCAAGGCTAAAAAAAGAAAAAAGACAAACAGACAAACATTAATTTAGTACATGTACACAAAACATAACATAAAAAACAGACTGCGCAACACGAAAAACTAAGGATGATCTCATGTGTTCCGGATGTGTAAGCAGATTCTGCCCCACACGTGGCACCCATCGGGTTGCTCATGTTCGTATCAACCCGTTAATAAGTCCAATAAATCTAATTCGGTAAGTCACCTTCCGGAAATGGGGACGGGATTGTAGATGCGACAAAAGGAACGCAAGAAACATACCCGCTTTCATCTGTGAAACGGATATTTCGGAAGGACATTTAAGAAGTTTTCAAGATGGTGGCATATTTATACTAGTGTTTCTAAAAGTGTGTGAAAAAAATCAGCCTTGAACTGTTCGATTCGTTCACTGATAAAATGTGCTGATAAAGCAGAAAAATAAAAATAAGTCAATTACAAGATTTAAAAAATTTGAATATTCTAAATGAATAGCCGAGATTTAACCATCTATAAAGAAACTGTTTATCTCTTTATTTATGAAAATGTTTTTCCTTTTTTCCCCAAGGTTAACTTTTCTTGTACTAAAACAAATTTTCATGAGATCATTCATTTTCAGTATCATCTTCCGAATTCAAGTTAATATATATTTGGTCACTGTATATATTATGTATGAACAGTTTCCTGTTGGACAGTACCGTATTAATACTTGGAGCAAAGCAAAGTTATGTCAAAATATTAAAAAAAAATCGAAGTTTTACTTTTTTCTTCTAAAAAAACTGGCTGTTTCTTTAGAATAATAGTGTCACTAAAATTAGTTATTGCAAAATACGTCCAAATGCGAAAGCATACTATTTTAGTTAAAATAATATAGTAATGAGTCATAATATTATAGTTGTTTTGTCAACCTTAATCTTTTCCTTGGGTGAGATTATCCCTCATGACCTTATAAAAAACTTTCCTTTATGTTACACCTTAAAATTAAAAACTCTAAAGGGGAGAAGAATTAAAGCTAAGCATCTTTTTAATTGAAATCTCAATTTTTGTTATACTTACGCCCAAACCTTATAAAATAAGACCGAGTTGTCATTCTTTTTTCCCAAAACAAGTTCTAATACATCCGCCTAGTAGATTATTACATTCTTTCAGTTATAAGCCTCTTAACAAATTTCGATGAATTTGATTCGGAGTAAAAACAACAGCTTTTTATAGACGCAATTGTGCAAAAGGGACTTTGCAGTGTTATTTGAAAAATCCAATAACGAGTTGTGTGTTTAGACATTATAAATTGGAGAGAGAAAATAACATCATTGTTTTATGTATCTAGAAAATATATATAGTCTGGTGGATACTTTCCAGAGTCGGTATCAGGCTTTTTACATAAATTAGGCTGTTAGTTTTCTCGTTTGAATTGTTTCACATTGTCATTTCGGGGCCTTTTATAGCTGACTATGCGGTATGGGCTTTGCTCATTGTTGAAGGCCGTACCGTAACCTATTATAGTTGTTAATTTCTGTGCCATTTTAGTCTATTGTGGGGGGTTGTCTCATTGGCAATCATACCACATTTTCTTTTGTATATTATATATATAATCTATACTCAAATGTCCATTTTGAATATACAAGACTCATCACTGACACTTGAATCAAAATACTAGCAAAATCAAGTTAAGTAAAAAGTTGAGGAGCATTGAATATAACAAATCAGAAAGTTAAACCAAATACGATGAAGGTTAACTATCTCTAAGAAAGGAAGAAAATCCTTGATATTTCAAATAAAGCAAATAAAAAGTTTTTCAAATAAACAAGACACTATCATTGATATTTTATGTCAACAAAAAGGTGCATTGATATTTATTTTAGTTTAATTGGTTAAAATGAATTTAATTTTCCAGAATATTTTCTGGAATGGAGTGGTCGGCCTTCTATCTCATTTTGTGTTCCTGTCTCTGTCACAGGGATCACAATTTGTTGACTGTTTAGTGCAGTATTGTAGTCAGTGTACGAAGCCAATCCTCTCTTCTGAGGTTAATCCCCCAGAGGAACAGCCTCGTGACAATGGTATAACTGACGACTTCCTGCTGGAGGACTTGGTGGAGGTTGTATTCATTTTAGTTTAATTGGTTAAAATGAATTAATTCTTCCAGAATATTTTCTGGAATGGAGTTGTCGGCTTCCTCAGAGTATGACACGGGAGATATATTTTCATATCTCATTTTTGTTTGTTCCTGTCTCTGTTACAGGGATAACACGTTGTTGACTGCTAGGTGCAGTAATGTAGTCAATGTACGAAGCGAATCCCCTCGAATCGGCAATCCTCGGGTGATTCCGCTACTCTCCTTCTATGAAGTACGGAATCGGCCGAGTTGTGACGAATGGAATCCCCTCTTCTGCGGATAATCTCTAAGAGGAACAGTCTCGTGACAATGGTATAACTGACGACTTCCTGTTGGAGGACTTGGTGGAGGTTGTATTTATTTTAGTTAAATTGGTTAAAATGAATTAAACCTTCCAGAATATTTTCTGGAATGGAGTTATCGGCTTCCTCAGAGTATGACACGGGAGATATATTTTCATATCTCATTTTTGTTTGTTCCTGTCTCTGTCACAGGGATAAAACGTTGTTGACTGCTAGGTGCAGTAATGTAGTCAATGTACGAAGCGAATCCCCTCGAATCGGCAATCCTCGGGTGACTCTGCTACTCTCCTTCTATGAAGTACGGAATCGGCCGAGTTGTGACGAATGGAATCCCCTCTTCTGAGGATAATCTATCAGAGGAACAGCCTCTTGAAACTGGTATAACTGACGACTTCCTGCTGGAGGACCTAATGGAGGTTGTATAAATAAATATATGTTGGGGTGTATGAAGGCTGCCGATTATTTGTTTGTATGCAGTTGTTCGAGGCTGAGGTGGTGCTGGATGATGATACGCCAATGGTGTCGGCTGATCACTGATTGCTCTACTGGAAGCTTCCTGTTGAGGTATCTTGGGTGAAGACTCCTAATTAAAAAAAAATCAATTCAATTCAAATTCAAATATTAATTGTCATATAAACTTTGAACAATAATTTTGAGACAAATGATATAAACATACACATAATACATTTTACAAACAAAACCATAGGTTAACATTAGTCATAAAACATAAAAAGTAAAAAAGCGAAAGGTTCTTTACAAATTAAAAGGGACAGTAGAATTTCAATTTAACGGGAAAAGTTTAAAAGTAAAACAAGTTAATTACTAACCTCAGCTGCTTCCTCTGCCTGGAGGATCGTCTTGGGTGAATCCAGATCATTCCGAATTCATAATAGAAAGTCTAATAAATCTAATCTCAAACATATCCCATCAAATCGGGCTTTCAAGAATTTATTGTCGTAAAGATCCAAGTACAATGAAACCTTTTTAAACCGAACCTCTTCGGAACTAAACATTTTGTTCGGTATTGGCTGAAGTTCGGTTTTATCAGATTCACAACGCATATCAATTGCTATGACGGTGCTTAAGAACATGTTTGGTTTATGCAGGTTTTCGGTTTATACAGGATTCGGTTTAGCCATGTTTCACGGTATAAGAACTGCTCATGCTTCGGTTTAGCCAGGTTTCACTGTATAAGAACTGCTCATGCTTTCAGTAGGCTAGGGATTTATTCCGCCCAATTTTGACTCGGAATTCTGTTTCCCCACTTTTGTTTTACAGTTCGCTGGGCAACTATATTTCTTGCCATTTTGATTAAAAATGATGAAGGAAAGTTTTAGGTTTTTTACTTTTCTTCAAAATTACACTCTCTACATATAACTCTCTGCAATACTATATTCATGCACTGTTTGGAATTCATCTAAACCAATGTTCAACGGTCCAATTTGATGATTTATACATTTATAACAGTGAATTTTTTTAATTATCCTAGAGCAGAAGGGTACATATCTGCTCCCGTTTACAGCTCTTTTGATTGCTGATGGCGCGGATACATGTACACATATTGGGTTAGAAAAGTTCCACACATATAAATAATGTTTAGCATTAGAGGGAGAACATCTCCATTCACTGAAATCCTCGCAGTTGCAACAATGTCGCCTTTTATTTTGGGAACAATAGACTTATACTTGCGTACATTTCTATTAAAACATTTTGCAATTGTTTTAGCTTCGTTCGGTAGTGAATCATGACAGTATCGCACATTTTTGTGTATCTAGATGGATTCTAAATATATCTATGTCTGCTTTCACTTGATCTATAACATCTAAAGTAAGTTCTTTACTTGTGGAACGGTCACATTACATCCATATTTTAAAGAGATACTTAATAATTTAAATCCCGACAGTCAATTAAAAATTCATGGGAAATTTGTTTTTATTTCGAACTAGTGATGTAGAAATCTTAATGGGCGTAATTCTATTTGAAAAGCACTGGAGGGATATTTAAAAATTTCCGGTTTAAATTGTTTTTATTTCGAACTAGCGATCTAGAAATCTTAATGGGCGTAATTCTATTTGAAAAGCACTGGAGGGATATTTAAGTATTTCCGGTTTAAATACTATTTGAAAAGCACTGGAGGGATATTTAAGTATTTCCGGTTTAAATACTAGTTAAGTTTTCAAATTCGCTATTTTAGCTGAATAACATGTTGATTTAAAGTGTAGAGTTGATCTTAAGACGATTGCCATATATTGAAGCAATTATAATAAATGTGTAAATAAATAGATTTTATACAATTTGCTCGTATTTCATCTATTCAAATAAACTCATCACAGATACCAGGATTAAATTTAGTATTTACGCCAGACGCGCGTTTCGTCTACAAAAGACTCATCAATGACGCTCGAATTCAAATAGTGAAAACGGCAAAATAAAGCACGAAGTTGAAGAACAATGATGACCAAAATTCCTAAAAGTTTTGCCAAATACAGCTAAGGTAATCTTTTCCTGAGGTAGGAAGAAAAAACTGAAGAAGATTTATAGTTATCCTCCCGTTGTTTCAGTTTCAGGAGCCTCAATCGTCCATTTCCGCTACTTTATATAATTTGCAAATATTATTCATTTTTTTAATCTAACATTGCAGAGAGAAAATTCAAATTCTTATACATGTACTTCAATTATGTCAAAATATAAGTAAAATATGAAAAAAAAAACAATTGTAATAAAAAAGTAAATAACGTTAAGGTTATATAATATATTGAAAAAGATTACCTCCGTCAGAAGCGTCCTTAGTCGTGCTGCTTTTCATTGTAATGACTGTAATTAACGGGGCTGCAGATGTTAAGATATAAACGTGATAAAACTTTTACAGTAAGGGCAGGCCCTACAACATATGCTCCTATAGAGTACGAGTGCATTTTTAAATGTGCTGGACTCTATGTGTTTGATGGAAGTAGTTCGGTGAAGAAACTAACCATGGGTCGCCTCACAACCTTGCATATTCTTTCTTAAAACCCTCAGGGGACAGGACTACTCGGGTGTTGCTACATTGTAAACGGCGGAAACGGAAAACGAAACGGAATACGGAACGGAAACGGAACGGAAACGGAAAACGGAAACAGAAAGATTTAACATCTTTTCTGTTTGGTTACTTCATCTACATAGACATGGTTTGTTTAGTACAAGAAAGAAAAACAGAGGAATAAAATTAAAATAAAAGATTTAAAAGCATAAAGTATTGAAATAATTAGCAAGACATATTATAATGAGACTATGTTTTTTTTAAATATTTGACTAGGTCATGCGTTAGCCGAACATCCTGACAGAGAATGCGTGTTTGAGATACATAGCGCATATTCTCAATTTTTTCTCTCGTCCTACTTAATTATCATGTCTTTCCATTTTGGGATTTAACGGTTTATTCAGTGGTACATATTTAGTTGATGTCTTCTTAGTTGTTAAAAATATATACATTGAATTGTTCATTCAATGTTTCTGCTTCATGTTCGTTTTCTGCTGGTTTTGGTCTTACGTGGTCCGTGGTATACTTTGAGAGTTCTTTTTTATCTGACCTGGCCCTACCAAGTGAGCAAGTTACCAAGCACATACGTATTTAAATAATGCCCTTCTGTCAATATAGACAATGCGTGTTCCAATAGGAGCTTATTTTACGGCTAATTTTGTTAAACTGGTACTATGAAATTTCGTAAAAAAATATATCGTTAAATGATAAATTTAAATGAAATACTACTTTAAGGTCAAAATTTATAGGACTGTGAGGTATTATCGAAATCTATATGTCCCGAACTTCTCAAGAGTTTAAACTTATACTTTAATGCCGTACTTCACTTGAGGTTCTTAG
Organism: Mytilus edulis; assembly: GCF_963676685.1. Classification (NCBI taxonomy): domain Eukaryota; kingdom Metazoa; phylum Mollusca; class Bivalvia; order Mytilida; family Mytilidae; genus Mytilus; species Mytilus edulis. The sequence goes on from NC_092352.1 coordinate 60,854,756, forward strand.
AAATACAAATTCCTTGCTATTTATGTGTTTATATACTGGTAACATTTCCAAAATGACTGTTCGAGATGAAACAAAGAGATCATATCTGTGAACTACATGTATTATGTAAACAATACAAAATATCTATATATATATATATCTCAAAAAACATTGTGTGCGCCTGTCCTAAATCAGGAGCCTCTGGCCTTTTTTAATCTTTTATGATTTTTATTTTAGCTAGTGTCTTGTGTATATTTCAGAGTTTAGTAAGACGTCCATTATCACTGAACTAGCATACATTTTGTTTAGGAGTCACATGAAGCACGCCTTTGAGCGGAAGTTTCTCACTGCATTCCAGACTTATTGGTGGCCCTCGGCTGCTGTCTACTCTTTGGTCGGGTTGTTACTCCCCATTGCCTCTCTCAATTTTATGTACTCAAAAAGGCGTTGTTTGCAAAATCGCTGTATTTACAAAGTGTAACCTGAATATTGTTTTAGAAGATAAAGATATTAATGCCAAAGAATTACTTGTTCATTGTATTTGTCTTTTATGATACCGATTATAAAAAAAATGCTGCTTTTTTGTCATTGTACTTTGTATGTTCTTTCGCGCTTCTTTTTCCACTTTCACTGATCTACACGTACACATACATGTGAAACTACTCAAGCTCGTATATATGTGTGTGTCTAACTTTAGAGCCTTATGCAAAAATTTTCTAACCGTCTTTGTGGGTTGCGTCTGTTTTGACTACAATACAATGTTTTCATCAATTTTTATGCACCAGTTATAGGCATTATGTTTTCTTGTCTATGCGTCCGTTCGTCTGTTCGTCCGTCTGTCCCACTCCAGGTTAAAGTTTTTAGTCCAGGTAGATTTTGATGAAGTTGAAGTCCAATAAACTTGAAACTTAGTACACATGTTCCTTGTTATATGATTTTTCTCATTTTAATGCTAAATTAGAGATTTTTTTCCATTTTCATGGTCCATTGAACATAGAAAATGATAGTGCGGATGGGGCATTCATGTACTTGGGACACATTCTTGTTATAGTACAATTTAGTTGAGTCATATCATATCTTGAAATCATTATACAATTCAATAGGATTGCTCGTTCAATAAACTAACAGATGGAGCACACAGGTAATAACATGAATGCATCACATTTAAGAATTGAATGCTTCTTTTTGTAAATTTATTGGGTTGTAAAAGCGTTGACCGAAGTACATTTTGTATGAAGCGCGGAAGCGCTTTATTCTAAAAATGTACGCACGGTCAACGCTTTTACAACCCTATAAAGTTACAAAAAGAAGCATTTAATACTTATAATTACATTTTTTAGCTATGATTATAAAAACACGAATGTTATATATTTTTTTATTTAATTCACCTGTGCACTTTATTGTTGGAGCACGTGTTATCATGAATGAAAAGTTGTATTGAGCAATGCAACTGCTTACGGAATAACACGAGATGTGCAGTTAGCCAATCAGAATAAAATATTATAATGAAACATACATCTAATGTAATTATTCTTATTTAAAATGTTACATCTCAGTTAACTTAAATCTAAATTTCTGTACGCAGCACAATAAAAATAAATTGTAAATGAGTATTTACTTTCGTATTTATCAACGATTAACTGTCCCACTCTCTTAAAATTTCCAAAAGACTTAAGAAGTGAAGTACATAATGATAATATGGTACACAATAATAATATCTAAGTCAATTCAATTAATGAATGACATGTCTTTTACATCAACGAATTATCATTAACTTTAGGCTGAATCTACATTGTTGTCAACTAAAAATGAAATGTTTATTTTACATTCCAAAACTATGTTTCTTTTAAATGAAAAGGAGATATCGAATATCATAAATGAGACAGCAGTCAAAGAAATAAATCATCTTGTGTTGAGCATCTAGCGTTTAAAAAAAAAAACATCCCTTCACCATTATTTTAAATCGCCTCGTTATACTATTTTTTTCTGTATTGAATATTTGCTAAAATCCTGACTTACTGATCGAACTTGGTCAATAACTAAGGCAAATTCCACCATCCCAACCTCTTGAAATTAACAAAATCATCAGTAATTTAAATGTTGTCCAAAGCTAGGTAAAGCACGTCACTTCATATACTTATGCATCAAGTTGATAATTTTTTTAATTGTTTTAGATATCATATTTTTAAAACTAAAACAAAACAAAAGTATCGAACTCCGAAAGAAATTCTATACGGAAATTCCCTAAGCATATGGCAAAATCAAAAGGTCAAACACATCTAACGAACGGATAAGAACTTGCATTCTCACGACTTGGTGCAGGAATTTTCATATGTAGAAAAGGGAATTAAACCTGGTTTAATAGCTAACTAAACGTCTCATTTGTATGACAGTCGCACATATTTCCAATATATTGACAACGAGCTGTGAACAAAACAAACAGACATACTAAGTAAAATCTTAAAAATTGCGGTACAGCAGTCAACATTGAGATAGAATCTTAATTACTTCCAAAACAAGCAATTATGTAAACAGACATAAAGAAAAAAGTATATAGACAAAGCACATTAACAAAAATGAGAGACAAGAACATTATAATTTACCATAGCAAAAGAACACATTGAGTGTGGCATGTACAAGTACCGAGCCACATCAAATAGATAACTGCTAAAAATAGGCTAATTATTTATTTTGTAAAAATATGTCCTTTCTCAATTTGCACATAGTACCTATAAACAAAATTATTTTCATTTACCTGCGTATACTAGTATTGTAAATGGCTGATTTTTATTCAAGCTTATTTATTGATGGAATTTTTCTTAAATTGTATATATTCCACAGCAGCATAATATTGTAAAATTAGTTATTTATCATGTATTTTATTGATTTTGTATTTACATTGTGTCTTAGATCAAATTTATTCGTTCAGTGAATATTCACTTGTGTTAATATGTCTTTTGATTCAGTTGAGCCATTTCAATTGATATTTTTTTTATGATGTATCTTTTTCGTTTGTTTTTCCGACGTAGTCGGTATAGTTTCGGTTTGTGCCCTTGAACTTAAGGACGCTTAACTATGGCAACAGAATACGCATTCTCGAAAATCCTTTCTGTGATTGAACAAAATGCTGTCATGGTGGGTGATTTGGTTGTGTTTGAAAAAACGTCTCGTTAATTATATCGTGATGGAAAGTAAGTGAAAAACTATAAATTTTTGAACTAGATCTTACAAAGGTTTATATTTTTATTAAAATAACTGTTTCTACAATAGCTCTTTGCATCCGTGACAGCTGTTTATTCGGGACAATTATATAATTTTTAATGTAAACTTTGTTGTACGAACGTACATGACTTTTAGAACGCACATACGCATGTGAGATTTCCGCGGGGTTTTGGTGAATGTAAACAGAAAGATACGAGGACCGAGAATACTGAACACAAACAGAGAAAACGTTATATAAATGGTATCTTTGTGCTTCTGAAGGTTATCGAAATGATCGTTTTGAACATATACTCAAATTTTAATACGTCGGATATCTTTTTTAAAGATAGTTCTTGTTGTCTTTGTACTTGTTTGGCTTTATAAATATTTTGATATGAGCGTCACTGATGAGTCTTGTGTAGACGAAACGCGCGTCTGGCGTACTTAATTATAATCCTGGTACCTTTGATAACTATTTTTATGTTGTGATGTTACACTATTGTTTCAGATATGGGTAAAGGTTTTGTACCATTAAAACGTGTAAACCCGCTGCAATGGTTTTATCTGTCCTAAGTCAGGAATCTGATGTACAGTAGTTGTCGTTTGTTTCTCGTTTTTATTTAGATTATACCGTTGGTTTTCCCGTTTGAATGGTTTTACACTAGTAATATTTTTTGGGGCCCTTTATAGCTTCCTGTTCGGTGTGAGACAAGGCTAGCCTCCGTGTTGAAGTCCGTACTTTGACCTATAATGGTTCACTTTTATAAATTATGACTTGAATGGAGAGGTGTCTCATTGGCACTCATACCACATCTTGTTATTATATCTACATGTAAAAGTAGTAATTTTCGAAGACAAACACAAGAATACATTAACGGATTATTATGAGGTAATAAACAACGTCAGTGCCTAGAATCTATACTTCATGACCATTGTGTATATCATAAGTTGATTGGGAATATTTATAAACCAGGTCTTGGTATCTTCAAAGATACACAGACACAAACACAAACAGACATTATAGATATCCTTTGTATGAGCAAAATAATGGTGTATCCGTTTACACGTAGTTTAATTTTAAATTGTATTAAAAATTAAAAAATGTAAATAAACATTTAACTGCAAGCTGCGAACAATAATTTGCATGAACCAATTATTCATATTGTGCTACAAGCTTCGGAAAATACATATTCATGGTAAAATAAAAAATGTCTTCTGACAAGTTACTGTTGTATTATTTTTCATCGGATATAACATACATTTAATTTGACGTTTAACCACAAGGTGTATGCAAAACCCTTAGGTGTTACGCATTGGATCACAGTGGTCGATGCCACTGCTGGTGGAGTTTTAATTCTCAGAAACTATTACCAGTCCAGTAGTCAGCACTTCTGTGCTAACATGAATTATCATTGATATGGTCATATTTATAAATTAACTGTTTACAAAACTTTTGAATTTTGGAAATACTATAGCTATTCTAACTCGGAAATAGATTACCTTAGCTGTATTTGACAAAACATTTAAGAAATTTGGTTCTCAATGCTTTTCAACTTCGTACTTTATTTGGTCTCTTTAACGTTTTTGAATTCGAGCGTCACTGATGAGTCTTTTGTAGACGAAACGCGAGTCTGGCGTAAACACAAATTGTATTTCTGGTATCTATGATGAGTTTGTTTTGAATGACAATGCATATGATGACCAGTTGATCAGCTAATTATCCAAATAGCTATTAGGATTTTACGCTTCTCCGCTCAATAGTGATATTCAAGTAAAGAGAGAATACCTCTTCCGTTCTGCTCCCAGTAACTAGCCCGTTAAAATCTGATTATGTTGTTGAGTCTCTCATAAATCAAGGTTCTTATCTTAAAACTTTTAATCACAAAAATGCTGAACTCTGATGAAAATTGAAGACGGATAGTTCCTAATTAAATAACAAAATCAAAAGATAAAATACACTAAACGAATTGATATAGCTGTCATATTTCTGACTTCGTACATTCATTTTCTTACGTAGAAAATGGTTGATTGAACCAGGTGTTATTGCTAGCTAAACGTCTCACAGGCGCATCACATTCAAAATAAATTAGCATTGTCCTCGATAGTTATCGTTATGATATACAATAGATGCACTTTAACATCTTTTGATCAATTTCAGTGTAGCCATGATAACAACTTGATGTACTATTCTATTTGCTAGTCTCCCTGTAGTTTGTTTTGTATATTTTGAGTACTTACATTTTAATTTATAAAACTTGTATGATATTTTGCATATATGTACATGAAAATGTCCATGGACCACCAACGACAGTGTACTACTCGTATCAAGCTTATCGTCTTTGTAGTTTCTGATCAAAAGAGGTTTTTAGTGTTCCGAAATATGAGTTATTCGTTTCCCCAGTAGTAGAACCTTTGCTAAAATATGATGCCCGTTTGTCTGCGGTGTGGAAGACAACATTTTAAATTTACATTTCGGCATCTTTGCATGTTTTATGCTAATGTTTTATTTGTAATGGTTAATGGTCGAGTTTTTTTTTTTAATTTGAATAAGGGTTCATTGAAACTTATCTTCAAACGTTGATCAATTTGCAAATTTAACTGAAGTTTGATTTATTTATCAGAATCAATATCTAAACAAGAATGTGTCCTCAGTACACGAATGCCCCACTCGCACTATCATTTTCCATGTTCAGTGGACCGTGAAATTGGGGTAAAAACTCTAATTTGGCATTAAAATTAGAAAGATCATATCATAGGGGACATGTGTACTAAATTTGAAGTCGATTGGACTTAAACTTCATCAAAAACTACCTTGACCAAAAACTTTAACCTGAAGCGGGACAGACGTACGGACGTACGGACGGACGAACGAACGGACAGACGGACGGACGGACGGACGCACAGACCAGAAAACATAATGCCCCTCTACTATCGTAGGTGGGGCATAAAAACAATGTTTCGGACTCAATTTTTTTTCGTAGACTCTAAACATCAACAAAATACACCTTTCTTCACTTGTGTTACTTAGGGTCATAGTTAATATATTTCAATTTGAATTATTTTTTAATAATCCATAATCAATAATGATCGAGCATTTATTACAAATAGTTTAATAACACATAGCTGCGGAGGTGATAGAGCAGAATTTAACTCTCGATAGTGCATTTTCAACCTTGGTTTCGCCTTGGTTGACAATGTTTTAGGGGTAACAATCTGCTATATCACCCTCTTAGCTATGTGTTATTTAAATAATGATACACAAACCTTGCTCCAATTTTAAATTGTTAGCATAAATGATAAATTGATCTACACAATTACCATGACTAGCTTGTTTTGTATTGCTGGTAGACATTCATAAGGTACCATTATTGGAACGAATTAAATTAATCATAAAACGTATTATAATATCCATCAACCTTCGGGAAATAAGATTTGCATATGTGGGTACCATATTTAGAATTAATATCAATCATCATATCAGTTTCGATGATATAAAAGAACGTTACACGTAATTCAAATAAGTAGTGTAGAGCAACGACTGATTGGTACGTACAGGGATTGTAAGACTTTATTATCATTATTGCTATTTTTATTATTTTTATTATTATTATTCATTTTGTTATTATTACTAATAATGTTATTATTCATTTTATTGTTATTATTATTATTATTATTATACGATAGAGATTCGATTTGATATTATAAAACCACAAATAATCGAATACCTGACTATAGTTTGTCCAAAGAATTAATGCTTTGACAAACAGTAGAATTTTATTTTATTTCAATAAATACCTTTTTTTTTTCTTTTTCTTTTTCTTTTTTAAAAGTAAATTTTATATCATTCGGCAAAATTGAAATAACAAAAAAATACAATTTTGCATAATAAAGATTCTAATTTGCCAAAATGCGAATTTAAACTGCATAAGTATCTAATTTTATGAGAAAAAATGAAAAAAGTTTTATAGCAAAAATACAGAACTCCAAGGAAAATTAAAAACGGAAAGACCCTTATCAAACGGCAGAATAAAAAGTTAAAACACATCAAGCAAATGGAAAACGACTGTCATATTCACTACTTGGTACAGCCATTTCCTAATATAGATTAGCTAAACCTAGTCACATTAAACTACATTATTTTGAGAGCATTATGTGAAAAAAAATGACAAAAACCTGGTTTTATCATTGACGTAATATCTCAAACATTTCTTAATGTAATGTATATTTCAGAAAGATGTTATCTTACATAACTATATGCCTGTCTGTCTCTGTTTTATTAACCGTTGTTAACGGAGCTATGGATCCCGAAGCCCGAATCACGTCTTTGGACAGAACACAAGCTTTGGCTGCCCAACGAACTGTTACAAAAGTTTTGTGGGTTCATAATGGAGGGCCATGGGGAACATGGAGTCGTCCTGAATTTTGTGCAAAAGGATATTTTGCAAGTGGATTCTCTTTAAAGGTACGTTTTTAAACATGGCCATATGCTCTTTTATATCACGTATTTACATTGTTCTGTTAAACACCTCTTATACAACATGGTTAATCGAAATAAGGAGTTTCTCCAAATGTGTTTTACACTTTATTACAGTAACAACATTATGTTTAAGTCTTATATTGGTCTAATCACTATAACGTGACATATATGTCAGTCTATAACCCAGGTTGAATCTCACTCAGGCAAAGTTGATCGTAGACGATATTTGCTGTTCTCTTTTTCGACCATTTTGAATTTGATACTCCTTAACATTAAGTCTTTTCTGTTTGAAGCTCTATAACCCCAGTGGTCCTCTTGAGGGGTATCATAAAGATGCAATATTGCGAACTAGTTTAGTGCTACGCTTAACAAATATAGCTTTTAAATAAAACACCAATTTTCACCTAAAAAATTGCTTCTTTCAAAACTTTGAATCTTTCGAAAAACTAAGGATTTTTTTATCCCAGGCATAGATTACCTTAACCGTATTTGGCACAACTTTTTGGAATTTTGGATCCTCAATGCTCTTCAACTTTGTACTTGTTTGGATTTATAAATATTTTGATATGATCGTCACTGATGAGTCTTATGTAGACGAAACCCGCGTCTGGCGTACCAAATTATAATCCTGGTACCTTAGATAACTATTTACACCACTGGGTCGATGTCACTGCTGGTGGACGTTTCGTCCCCGACGGTATTACCAGCCCAGTAGTCAACACGTCTGTGTTGACCTGAATATCAATAATGTGGTCATATTTACAAATATTCTGTTTACAAAACTTTGAATTCTTCGAAACACTAAGGATTTTCTTATCCCAGGTATAGGTTACCTTAACCGTATTTGGCACAACGATTTGGAATTTTGGATCCTCAAAGCTCTTCAACTTTGTACTTTGAATTTATAAATGTATTGATCTGAGCGTCACTGTTGAGTTTTATGTAGACGAAACGCACGTCTGGCGTAGTAAATTATAATCCTAGTACCTTTGATAACGATATATATATATGAAATTATGTTAACGTAAATTACCTTAAAATGTTACAAAGCTGGTAGAGGAAATTTTTCAGATTGGCCTGTCACTAGGAGGCCTGAGTTCAGGTTCAGGGATATACAAAGCAATGTTTTGTATGTTTTGGCCAATTCCATAAACATTTTGTAAGCGTGGAGTTAGTCGAACATAATATTTACCACACAATAGTACAATTTTACATACCAGTCAAATATTGGAATCAAGAAACAAGTTTGGAAAAACTTTAATCAATTCATCTCTGACATGGACTTACAAACGTATATCTAATTTCAATAGTAATATTTCCTGACATGGAATGATCACATTCCTTGACATGTTCAATGGACTAGAAATGTTATTTTCAAACAAAATCGATAGGTCTCTGTTATATGTATTGGGTATAGGAGATATTATTTTCAGATTATGGAATATATGATAACCCTTTAATTCAATTGAGTGTAGGGATAGGTAAAATTAATTAATTTTAAGAATTTGGCCTTGTTTGGCGAAACCTAAGTTTATATAGTGTATTCGACCACAGTCATACTAATTAATCCAATATGTCATTTGCTTCAACAACGTAAAAAAGTTAAAAAAAAAAAAAAAAAAAAAAGACCCACAAAAATACTGAACTCCGAGGAAAATTCACAAAGGAAAGTCCCTAATCAAAATGGCAAAATCAAAAGCGCAAACACATCAAACAAATGGATAACAACTTTCAGATCCCTGACTTGGTACAGACATTTTATAATGTAGAAAATAGTGGATGGAACCTGTTTTTATTGTTAGCTAAACCTCTCACTTGTATGACAGTTACATCAAATTCCGTTATATTGACAACGTTGCGCGAACAATACAAACAGACATAATAGGTAAAAATGTCAAAATAGGGGTACAGCAGTCAATAAAATTGAGAATGGAAATGGGGAATGTGTCAAAGCGACAACAAGCCGACCGTAGAGGAGACAACAGACGAAGGCCACCAATGGGTCTTGCAGTGAGAAACTCCCGCACCCGGCGAAAGAGTCCTTCAGTTAACCCCACAACAAATATGTTTCGAGTTCAGTGATTATGGACGTCATACTTAACTCCGAATTATACACAAGATAGTTATTCATATTAGTATTTTTACATGACTAACAAAGGCCAGAGGCTCCTGACTTGGGACAGTCGCAAAAATTGGCAGGGTTAAACATGTTCCCCCTATACCTCTAGCCAATGTAGAAAAACGCAAAACAATGCGCATAGTAAAACTCACTTTAAGAGAAGTCCGAGTCCTATGTCATCAACACTGTGTTATAATCTCAATCACTTTAAAAACAAACCAATATGTAACAAAGAAGCCCAAAATTGCATATAGACCAGGCATATTAGCACAATTTAAAGACAAGAATACAACAGTTACCACAGTACAATAACATATTGACGGGATGTATAAGTACAGAGCCATGTCAGATATGTATTTTACTCAATAAATCTACCATATGTAAACATATTTAATTTTCCTTTACTACTCCTTCGAGGAAAAGTTAGGTGTCCTATTTTCCTCAACATTGTTCAATTTGTATTTTCTTTATATATCTTGTATAAGATTGAAGGAAGACAAGGAAAAGGAGATGACACTGCACTGAATGCTATACGTCTAAAGTGTCGGAAGGGACATAACTCTCCTAATACTGGTGGAACTATTTGGGCGCATGAAGGACGATGGGGTCAATGGTCGAGTACAATAAACTGTCCCTATGGTAAACGATTTGTTGGATTTCGTTTACAGGTTGAAGACAGACAGGTAAATGAAAATAATGTCAAATCTGTATATTCAAATGTATAATGACAGATCTAACTTCATTTGCTTTTTTGGAAACATACATATTTTGTTACGTCGTATTACATTTACAGATATGGAGAACTTTTGAAAAATATCTTGTTGCGCCAGGAAACTTATATTTTGCATAATTCATATTAGAGTTAATGCCTTATAATAGTACTCATGTTACTGTGTGATTTTAACATGAGATTAACACAAATTTATAATTTTCATAAAACTGTGCTTTCTTTGCGGATATTTTATACATATTTGTAAAGACAGTGATAGTCATAACAGTTTAAGATGATTTGCCATGTTTCGTTGGTATTTTGTTTCAAACGACGTCATTAACCCAATAGCCAATAGAAATGACAAAACAAATACCTGTACTGCTGATTTTTTTTTAAAGATTGAAACAAGCCTTCACAAATGAAAAAACCGTATTTCCAAATCCATATATATCTTCACCAGGAACGCTCTAGATGTAATATTTGAATGCAAAATTGACATAATAATAAAAGCACTTGCTTGTTGCTTGTTTCTAAATCCTACATGTTGTTTCCACAATGTAAATGTATATTGTATAAAATGTAACTTATTTCTATTGCTCAATTACTGGGAAGATTGACGTCGCCCTAAAGCTCAATACATATACTAAAAGCCTTTTAACGATTGTTTGAGTTGTGTATTGCTCCCTGCATTTACCACAGAATTAATTGAAAGTGAAAATATTTTGCGACGTCAAGTCTTAAAGTCCTTTTAATTTACACGAAATATAAGATTATAATGGTAAACATTCATTGGTATCATTAAACGATTTTTTAAGTTAAAATATTATTTAAAAACTAACGATTATGAAAAAATATTTGCTTCAGGGGAAAGGAGATGATACAGCTGCAAACTATGTGAGGTTTAGATGCAGAAGGGTCAATGGTGGAAGAACAAATAGAATCGGAACTAAAGGATTGTGGGGACAATTTGGAGCATGGAGTCACAACTGTCCTCATGGGTCTGCAATATGTGGACTAAAAGTCAAAATTGAAAAACCCCAAGGGAAAGGGGACGACACAGCACTGAACAACGTAAAATTTTATTGTTGTACACATTAATAAATGATTTAAGTATCTACTTTCACTTCCTTTTAACGCTTATCATGATAACATTGCAATGTATTTGATCTTTTTCCGATTTTGGACTTTATCGCGGTTTTTCTGTATTGTTTGGAAAACTTATTTCAAACGGAATAGCACATCTTTATTCTTACAGAGATGTTGTATATTCATTGAGCCTGGAACTTGAGATGCGACCTGTGTAAATGCATCGAACCTTTAAATAAACTTATGATAAAAGTTTACCAATTTAACAGTGTTATTACATGTATTAGGTCTTTGAATATTTTATTGGAAAAAATGTAAACTTAGTTATCAGTAAATTCAAATCAAACTAAATAGTACTGTTATATCTACTTATGCCCACATTCATATATGAATATACAATCTGTCGATACTTGTATCACATTGTCATGTTTTTTTCTCTGACTGTTAAAGGCGTCTCTACACTAAACCCATTCTAGTATGTGCACTGATTGGTATTTTTAAAAGTATAAGATGCATGATTTTTAAAGTTCTAAGCTTTGAACTAACTGTCAGCAAATGAGAGTTATCTCAAATTTGATGTGTTATAGGGATGTATGAATATCCTGCCATGTTTTTGATAGATTTTTTTCCGTCTTTTGTTGTTGCTTTGTGTCTATCTGACGAATCAAACCCTTTTCAACTGATTTGCATAGTTTGTTCTTAAATAGTATTGTTATATCACTGTACCAGTTTAAGAGGATATAACATGCTGATGTACCTAATATTTCTTTTTAAGACAGACAGCTAGATACCATAAACATACTATGTATACACATGCCAGAGTCTGAGCTTGATTTGCTATATGATATAAAAACTAAACTGACGAAAAAAGGTCATTTATTCAAAATCATAAAATGCAAAAAATACATTTTGCAAATAAAACATTTGACATAAAAGTTCATATCTAATATGAAATAATAATACATAATTAATACGGAATTAAATCAACTAATATCATATCAATTGAATAAATGACAAAGAATAGCAAAGGTGGGGAGAAAAATCTGCCACAAATCCACTCTTAGGCTGAAAGAGTGGATCCGAAATCCACTCTAAAAGAGGGACGAAAGATACCAAAGGGACAGTCAAACTCATAAATCTAAAACAAACTGACAATGCCATGGCTAAAAATGAAAAAAAGACAAACAGAAAAACAATAGTACACATGACACAACATAGAAAACTAAAGAATAAACAACACGAACCCCACCAAAAACTAGGGATGATCTCACGTGCTCCGGAAGGGTAAGCAGATCCTGCTCCACATGTGGCACCCGTCGGGTTGCTTATGTGATTACAAATCCGGTAAATAGTAGGATTTACCTGTAAAGACCATAGCATTAAGTACAACATTGGAATAAAGCATCAAGTCTTTTTATATATATAATTTGAATAATTAATATGAATTAGATAGGCAACATTCAAAACCATAACATGATTTACGAACAATTCATGTATACATAAAGGAAGTTTAACCGAGCCATGAAATTAAAAAACAATTTAAAGGTAGCCTATCGAATGATCGCACTAACAGTCTAAACAATGTGTAAAGACAGCATCGACAGGATGGCGGCAATAAAGACACAAATCGTATGAAATAAAGATCATAAACGTTTTAGCAGGCAATATTGACCCAAAACAAGACAGTTGCAATTATATGAAATAAAGATCATAAAACGTTTTGGCAGGCAATGCTGACCCAAAACAAGACAGTTGTAATTATATGAAATAAAGATAATAAAACGTTTTGGCAGGCAATGCTGACCCAAAACAAGACAGTTGAAATTATAAGAAATAAAAATCATAAAATGTTTTGCCAGGCAATGCTGACCAAAAACTAGAGGTGATCTCGTGTGCTCCGGAAGGGTAAGCAGATCCTGCTCCACATGTGGCACCCGTCGTGTTGCTTATGTGATTACAAATCCAGTAAATAGTCTAATTCGGTAGGTCACATTCATGAAAGGGAAGGGGATTGTAGTTACGACGTAAGGAACATATCCGATATTATTTGTGAAACGGTTATTCCATAACGGTCAACCAACTCGTGATGGCGTCCGTAAAATTGACGAAGGGATGATTTCAACTTCACCATTTGGAACTCTTGGTTTAATAGCTTCCTTGTGAGCATTAACCCTCTATCAAGAAAATCATGATAGGAAATGCAAGCACGGGAATATCGTATCAATTGAGAGATATATACCCCGTATGCAGGTGCTGCTGGAATGTTGCTACTTAGAAATGGAAAGTTCACAATTGGAAAGCTGAAATCATCTCTTTTGTCGTAAAGTTTTGTTTTCAACCGACCCTCATTGTCAATTTCTAGATGTAAGTCAAGATATGAAGCCGACTTAACTGTATCTGTAGTATCCTTTATCTCCAATTCGATGGGAAAGATGCGTTCCACATAGTCACCAAATTTTGAATTGTTTAGTGAAAGAACGTCATCTATATAGTGGAAAGTAAAGTTAAAGGATATTGCTAACTTCTTATCTTTCTTCCTAAGAAGTTCCTGCATGAAGTCTGAAAGAGTGGATCCCCCTCCCGAGGACTCTGGCGACGTGAATACAATTTATATATGACTTGAAAAAATATACAAGCATGACATTTACATACATGTACACCAAACAAATATCACTTTATTATGTAAAACGCCTCCACATTTAGCAGAAATATTAAAAGTTCATATTATCATATACCAAGATATTACTTTTCAGTTATCTCTTACTTGTAAAAATTATGTAAGGTGTAAATCTTATTCCGGTCAGGATCACAGCAATTAAATTACACTAGAATCGTCGTTAAGTATGTTTCAGAATTCATATTTCTTCTTACATCCAGACATTTAAGAATAGAATCCTCAATATATTTTAGTACAGACAATTAGTACATTAATTAACCGAAACTGTATCTTTAATCTTAAAAATTCAAACCAAACTAAAGTACATTTTTACGAAGCCTTGGATCCTTTCTAAACACTAAATACGAAGTTTTGTATCTGACTATTTCTGTATAGGATCATGAGCAAATGATTCTCAGACTACATTTGACATTTTTCAAACGAAATTGTATAAATATAAAAAAGAAGTTGTGGTATGATTGCCAATTAGACAGTTCACCCAAGAAACCAAAATGACACCGAAATTAACAACTATAAGTCACCGCACGGCCTTCAACAATGGGCAAAGCCCATATCGCATAGTCAGCTATAAAAGGCCCCAAAATGACCATGTAAAACAATTCAAACGAGAAAACTAACGGCCTTATTTATATAAAAAATTAACGAAAACAAAATGTAACACATAAACAAACGACAACCACTGAACCACAGGCTCCTAACTTGGGACAGCACATACATACATAATGTGGCGGGGTGAATTCCATAGGGAAAATATTTTAAATTGAAATTAGTAAATACATATATGTAAGTATCTAATGTAAACCTTTTTTAACTCTCATTTTTTTTTGTTGTGATCCGCATTGATATGAGACTGTAGAAATAATTTTCGTAATTCATGATACGGTAAAAAGAAAATTTTAAATATACAGTTTTTTAGAAATTTAATGACTGGTGATTATCACCATTCAATATTAATAGTAATAATTTATATCGATAATACCACTATAAAAAAGGGGGAAATACACCAAACTTACTTAAAACTTACATAAAATAAATTCATTTCTTCCTAGCATGCTACATATCTTATTTTAACATACTGTTATTCCAATGCAATACATTTAAAAGGTTTATATTGTATGGTAGTAAAATGAAAAATATTGTTTCATATAATTATTCTGTAACTAAATTGCGATGAAAGTTAAAAGATGTAAGTTTTAACCGAGAAAATATTTATAGCTTTTGACACATACTTTAAAAATTTAATCAAAAGAAAAAAACAATTTAGTTAATAACCAGTTTAGTTAAATAAAAAAAACTTTGGTTTGTGATAGATTTACCTGTAAAGACTATAGCATTTAGTACAACATTGGAATAAACCATCAAGTCTTTTTATATATATAATTTGAATAATTAATATGAATTAGATAGGCAACATTCAAAACCATAACATGATTTACGAACAATTCATGTATACATACAGGAAGTTAAACCGAGCCATGAAATTAAAAAACAATTTAAAAGTAGCCTATCGAATGATCGCACTGACAGTCTAAACAATGTGTAAAGACAGCATCGACAGGATGGCGGCAAAAAAGACACAAATCGTATGCAATAAAGATCATAAACGTTTTAGCAGGCAATATTGACCCAAAACAAGATACGGTTGAAATTATGTGAAATAAAGATAATAACCGTTTTGCAGGCAATGCTGACCCAAAACAAGACAGTTGTAATTGTATGAAATAAAAATCATAAAATGTTTTGGCAGGAAATGCTGACCCAAAACAAGACAGTTCCAATTATATGAAATAAAGATCATAAAACGTTTTGGCAGGCAATGCTGACCCAAAACAAGACAGTTGTAATTATATGAAATAAAGATAATAAAACGTTTTGGCAGGCAATGCTGACCCAAAACAAGACAGTTGTAATTATAAGAAATAAAAATCATAAAATGTTTTGGCAGGCAATGCTGACCCAGAACAAGACAGTTGTAATTATATGAAATAAAGATCATAAAACGTTTTGGCAGGCAATGCTGACCCAAAGCAAGACAGTTATAATGGTATGAAATAAAGATCATAAATGTTTTGTCAGGTAATACTGACCCGCAACAGCTGAAGTATAAAGTCCTGATACTAAATTTATTCTTTTAAGCTGTAAAATTCCATAAACGCATTGGACTTCAATCCTTGAATCACGGATACTATTAGGACCATTCCATCCATGAACTGCGGCAGACGTCTTTGTTTGTTTTATTTTCCTTCCTCTAAAACTAAGTGCTGTATTTATGTTACGAGAGTCCTTGACAATTAACGACATAGTCAACTTTAAAGAGATGGTGGAATAACAATAGGCGCTTTGAGCTTTCATTGTAATTGGGGTCCAGTTGTGTATCAAAATGCTGATCGAAGTATAAAACAGTCAAATTAGGTTTTGGTTAGTCATGTTGATACGACTCGCACTTCTGGATCAAAATTCTAATCTCGACATTAGGTATGTGTCATTAATGTCAGTGAAACAGCAACCCATCAATATTCGTATGTTTGTATTATCGGAACTATGAACTATACCGCTGACAAATGAAAGAATATGTAAGTTGTTGACATCGCGCTTTATTGCACACTTCCTTCAAAGGGGAAAGTTCTTTCGCAGATGAATGCCATACTTAGCGCTCTTTGTCCATAGTTAAAGCATGACATAAACAAAATAAGAAGATAACATGATGAATAAAATTAAATTCCCACTAAAAAAACAAATATGATCTACCTCAAGGACCACACAGTTTAACATAACGCATGTTAAGGAATAATATGCGATAATTAAATTATCATAGTTTCTCTTCTTAAATAATCAACCATTAAACAGAAAAGATTTTTTTTTATATCATGTATTAAATGAAGAGTGTGAACTTTAAAATATCATCAGTATATATATATGTCTTGTCCAATGTTATTTTTATTAATAAATCTAGTATATAGAAAAACTACCTTACAGTGCATAAGTATCGGCATAACAATTATCAATTACGTTCATCGCAACCCAAACTATATCATGTTTATGAATTATACTAGTAAAGATAATTAAAATAATACATTAAAAACATGTATTACAAACTGACAAACATGGAAATCTAGCTACATGTCTCAAAATACTGGCAATTTTGTATGTAGCCAAAGAATTGATTACAAAATTAATTTATTCCAAACCAATCACCATGACGAAATAATATTTAAAAGTAGTTTAGCACGAGTTTCATCACGAAGCATAAAACAATACATAGATCATAGACCAAGCTACTACGACCTCTGAAAAAGTAGCATGAGTTTCATGACGAAGCATAAACAAATACAGAGATCATAGACCAAGCTACTACGACCTCTGCAAAAAAAAACATGAGTTTCATGACGAAGCATCAAACAATACCCACTACATTCTACCATATTTGCAAAAGTAAGTACATAGAGGTCATAGACCAAGCTACCACAACCTCTGAAAAAACAATACACAGAGGACATAAGTACAAGCAACCACGCCCTCTGCGAAAATTAAAATATCGTCCACATTACCTAAACAGGCAAAGACAGGTAAATTGGTTCGTAATAATTAAGCATTGGGTTGCGATATAGGTAAGAAACATATCCTTTTTATACCGTTAACATAAGGCAAACAAGGTACACTTGCATAAATTAAAATACTAAGAATTATAGCGATTAGGTGAACTTGCAAAATTATAATAAGCTCATAATGAGTTTAGTGACATAGCATAAAACAATGAACTCTACATAAAACGGAATTTAAAAAGCAAATACACAGAGGTAATAAGTACAAGCAATCAAGCTCACTGCACCAATTGAAATATCGTCAACCTTACACAAACAAGTAAGGCAAATGGGTTTGTAACACAATAGCTTAGCATTAAAACTTAAACTGTCTTGCTCTTTCATAAAAGAGTACTTAAAATGTATGGAAGCGTTAATAACATCGTATATAAATTATAAGTGTATAACTTTGCATTCTATCATTATCGTTATGCAATTATGCAATTTTGTATTTGTAGTTAAATTTTAACGAATCA
The DNA here is from genome assembly GCF_963676685.1 of Mytilus edulis. Classification (NCBI taxonomy): domain Eukaryota; kingdom Metazoa; phylum Mollusca; class Bivalvia; order Mytilida; family Mytilidae; genus Mytilus; species Mytilus edulis. The sequence continues at coordinate 60,873,064 of NC_092352.1, forward strand.
TGTATCTTACAAATACATAAGGCGGATATACATTCTGCAAACATTATGATACTGTAAAGGATTCAGTAACTTGTAAAATTACAACACCAGGTTAATCATCAGATAAATGATAAATAATTACATTTTGATCGCAAACGCACAGTGTCGCCACCCACATGGAAATTAATTTGACCCACTATCTCTTTGACAAAGAAATGAATTTGACCAACTGCTACATGTTTTGCATAAATCAAAATCGTGAGTTCTATCCTAATGGAAGAATGGTTAAAAAAAATAACTGTACGTTTGTTCAAAATGTAAGAAAAGAATAGCTTAATAAATAAAGTATAGTTCGAATTTACCTGAAATAGCTAAAATGAAATCACTCCAGTCCAAAATCATCCATAATATAAAAACACATTTTGAACAAATTGTTCGATAAGAATCATAAGTTAACACATCAAATGCTGATGATAAAAGGAAGTGACCTCAATGCACTTACACGTGAACTCGTGCTGACCCGCAAGATCATTGACCAATAAGAAAGATAAAATCCAATAATGCATTGGTCATAAGTGAAATTTCTCTGCACGTGAAAGCATGTTATCCAATTTCAACAATTTACCGTTTAATTAAGTAGGACACTCTGACCAGACTAGAGACATCATACATTTAGAGTATTAATAGCTCACTCTTTTATTTGAGTTGGTTAGTAATAACCAATTAAAACAGAATTATCTTCTCTGCTGTCTTAACTTTTTTTATTCCGCTTAATTTTCAATTAGCAAATAAAATTGGTTATATTACCTTCTCTGTATATCCTACTAATACTCACACACACACATAATGTGTAATGGTTCAATGATGAAATAAAAAAGACAGTTTTCGAAACAAAATAAAACATAAATGCCTAACACATATTTTGTAAAACCGTTTGGATTTTATTTTTATATGCAATGCTCTTATATCAATCATTTTATTTCGTCGGGAAACTGAAATGATTCGAATGCTTATGATGAGTCATATGCGGGAAATAAATCAGATATGAAATGAAGCAAAATTCAAAGTTCTCAACTGATGCCTATTTAAGAAAAAATCCAACCGATGAATTTTAACCGAGAGTGCCGATAAATACAATGTTTAAAATATACTAACGTTGCTTGCATAAATGAAACCTGGAATATATATTTTTTTTTTTGGGGGGGGGGGGTCACTTATCAGTTAATAAGGTTAAACAGATGCTGACTCCTATATATATCCTATTATTTGATTCAGTCGTTTGATTTCTGTCTTATATATACTCCACATCTCTAGTTATTACGACTAATAAAAATTAGAGGTTAACTTATTATTAAAAATTATATCATTTCACATCGTTACATCATACTATATATATATGCTTTATCGAAGATGAAGTCTAACAATTTGTCTTTTTTAACAGTTGCTTTAAATGACAGATCTTTGTTTGTCTCTACAACTTTTTTTTCAGATCTTTGTTGCTTGGGCTGAGCATGAAATAAATATATCAGACACTTTTCGATTATTGAAGAAGTTTGTGAATATAGTTTGACTTTTGTTTTTATCTATGTCGAAAGTGTATCGTCTTGCATGCGTAATGTATAACCCTTTCCTTTTATTTCCATTAATTTCTATTTATATGTATGACAAGCAAACTTAATAATTTGATTGTTTTGGGTCCGTATGATTTGTTCTCCAGACTTATTTTTTTCGCATACGAAACAACCTAAAAAATACATAACTAATGACTTTCTTTTTGCACCTTTTTGTGTTGACTTTTGCATCTGACTGTTCTTTGTCATGGTTCATCAACTTTCTGCTCAGATACTGGTACCGTTTTATAAAGTCTGAGTAGCAGCGGCAGGCTCTTGTATACCAAATAAAAAATGTATATCCCATATGCAGGTGAAATTGTTATATTGCTACATGTACTAAGGTGGAAGTAATTGATAATTTCAAAAATAAAATAGTCTCTTTTGTCATCTACTGGTACTGAGATGACCGTACGTATATGTCACAGTCAATGTATAAGGCTAAAAATGAGACGGAGGAAGCCGTCTCTGTTATTTCCTTCATTTCAAGTTCTGTGGGATATATAAATGGAACCCAATCAGATTTTTGTCGATTTTTAATGAACAGAACATCATCAATATAACTGATTTGTGAAATTAAATGACCTGGCTTCTTTGATCTTCTTGTTTTTGACAAGTGTCTAAGGGAACTCCGATTCATATAAAAATAAAAAGAGCTCGGCTTGGAGAAGAGCACAGTTCGACATTTTTTTTTAAGTTTCTCATGCATTTATTTGTTCTGTATTCCTGTCATGTAATGTTGTAATTTAGCGGTATATTTAGCAATACCATAACGCGCGAGGTTTGGTTAGTCACAAAACCAGGTTCAACTCATCATTTTTTCTTAAAATATCCAGTACCAAGTCAGGAATATCATGAATATGGCATTTTTTTTATCTAATAGTTCGTTTCTATGCAAGTTGTGGTTGGTATTTTTTTTTTTTTTTTTTTTTTGCACTTCAGTGTTTCTGTGTTTCTGTTGTTTCGTTGTTTTCCCCTTATAATTGATGTGTTTCCCTCAGTTTTAGTTTGTAACCCGGATTTGTTGTTTTCTCTCAATCGATTCATGACTTTTGAACAGAGGTATACAGTTGCCTATCAGGATTTTGCAATTGATTTCAAACGGTAGAATCTTAAATTAAGCCATACAGGGTAAAATCATGCTTGCAAGGCATGCTTTGTCTGGCTTATTTTTCTTACAGTTTTTACGCTACTACTTTTATATATTGTTGGATAATACAGGATAGGCAGATGGCTTGTATTTTGGTTTTGGTGACATTTTCTTTTATACGGCAAGAGTGTGAACTTAATCAATCTTATCCCCTCTCCTACATCTTCTTTTCTTTGTTTTGGAAGTTTGAAAGATAATGCAACACAAGTGTCCTTCAATATGGATTTAAAAGACTCAAATGTGATGCTCGATTAAAATAGATAAAAAAGGCCAAAAGATTGACATGTTGGTGATGTATCATATTCACCGGATATATTATATATTTTCTAGGAAAGTAACGTTTAGCCACACCAAGTATGTAAATGCTGCAAGTTTCGGGAAATACATCTGTATGATGCAATATAACATACCTTCATTTAAGAAATAATTGATGCCAGCTATACTTTATTGTAGTTTAAACATGGGTAGACATTATATTCGTGATTATTTTTGCCAGAGCGATAGCGAGGGCTAAAATAACACGAATATAATGCCTACCCATGTTAAAACTACAATAAAGTATAGCTGGCATCAATTTTTTCGATTCTGATTAGGACAATTATGGTAATTTCTATGTTCGCTGTGTACAAGGGTACAGTATTTGTGTAGGCTCTTCCATCAACCTCCCTGTCGATTTTTATCCAACTAGTTTAAACCAGTTTAATTTCGCAAAGTTTTGTATTTCTAAAATTTAAAATTGAAACAGAAATTAACAAATTTATTAACTTAAACAATATTTGTGTCACAAAATAACAGAAAAGTTATAATTCAACGTCTTTTTCTTTGAAGTCAATTTCTGACACGCACATTTTCAAGTCAGTTGTCAATGGCGGTGGACGCACAAGGAGAATCGGGTAGGTCGATCTTTATTTACTAAATTAATTGTAAATGTTCCGGTTATTGTAGCATTGGTAGCATTGGTAAATATGTTCATATTTGATAGAGGATTCCTTGATAAAGTTGTGCTGACATTCGAGAATTGGCAGGAGGGGCCCTTTGACAGAGATTCATTTATACTTGCGGTAGTCCAAATAATTACGACGTCTGGCAAGGCTATTTTAATTTTTTTTCTTGGACGCCTTCCTTTAACGGCGTCCCAGAAAAATCATAAAATAGCCTTGCCGGACGTCATAATTATTTGGACTAAACTTGCGGTAGCTACACCCTGTAAAGTTGATGAAAGGGCACGTACGCCTTTTTGCATCAGACGATTTCAAATGCTGTATTACATGATGATTAAAATTAATACTGAGAGACAATCTTGTTGTATTTGTAAAATGGATTGGAAACCTTGGTGGTATATTGGTAATTACGCCTAATTTTTTTTTTATAGGAGAATGGGGTTCGATTCCCTGCTAGGGTCAATCCATTTTATCATAAATATAAAACAATTTTGTCATTTCAGTACAACAGTTATAATATTAACCTATACTTTATTTTATATTTTATCGTCAGATCATATGTTTCAATGAAATTATTATATACATGCCTTTTAACAAGATAGATGAAACGTGTTTTTCAGTGGGAGGAGTTTTGAAGTTAAAACAGCAAACATGAACGTTGCGGTATCTAGGTCAAATATGTCAATTTCGAATTGTAACACATTGTTGTCATTGTAAAGGTATTAGTAACAAAATGTGTATCATATTTTAGTGTTTGAAAGTGTCCCAAGTTAATGAAATACATTAAATGCGTATACCAATTTAATAAAATTCATTTTTCTGCCGTAGTCAATATACGCATGTGTAAACTAATTTTATTGGATAATAAAGTATGGTTTCTTTACAAAGCTAAAGAAGCACGTCATATTAGAATGCATGTTTGTCCTTAAACCGGCAATAATATAAAGTTATACATGTTATACAATGTATGTACCGTTAACCACAAAACGTATCCTATACCTTTAAAACTACGCACCTGATCTTAATTTGAATGTCATTGCCAATGATGATAATTTGATCAGCTAACAATAAAAAAAAGTCAGAATAATGTAGATTAGCTACATTGTACATATCCCCTTTGGGTTGATATTTTTCTTCTGTGGATGGGAAAAGTCCACCGTCTCCCTGTTAGCAAGTTCAAATCCAATCAAGTTTTTTAGTCTTTATAATGATACAGTATGACTATCATTATTGTCCTCGATACTATTAGTTAAGAATTACAATAGTTTTCATATCCATTGTAAAATATATTTTATGGGAGAAGGGGGTTGCATGGGCGGCTTTATGTTAGTATACAAAACAATCATTAAAGTTATCTTCTTTTTCGGTTTTTACTCAAGACAGGCGTTTCGTCTACATTAAACGCTCGAATAAAAAAGTTTAAAAGGCCAAAAAGATTACCAATTTCCGAATGTGAGTGTGTATTTGGTAGGTGAGAAAAGGAATTGTTTGTTTCAGAATGGAAATATAAACAAAGTTAAATGAAGAAAAAATAAATACAGAAATGAACTTTAAAATACTTGTTACTATATTGGGAAAATTTAATATAATATTTATCTCGAAAAAAAATCCAAAACCTTCTCCCAAAAGATGAAAGAACCAAGGGCTGGTACATTTCTTTCTGTCAATTATGAAAAAAAGAAGCACGACATAATTGCCAAACAAGGTAAACTTAGTCTGTATTATTCTGTCTTAACGAAGTTCTATACATTGGAATAAATAATCATATATACAAAGTACACATGGAAAAAGAATACAACATAATATGACTTATGTTAACTGAATTTATGTGACGTGTTTATCCTAAAGTTAGTGTTTGTGGCATACTTTGCGCCTACATGAGGTCTGCAACGACAAATCGATACCATAAAGCTTCTAGATCTGACGGTGTTTATGTACAGTTCGAAATAAAAAAAAAACAGTGTGGTCATGAAAAGCTTTTATTAGTTTCCGTTGTGAAGCATTTCATATGGTTTATAGAAACACTTAACATCAGTTGGTAAAACAATAAATTTGTATCTTGAATGTTTATCCCCAAAAAAGAAAACAGATTTTAAGCAAGCAGTAAAATTCACAAAACAACGCAATGCACCTGAAAAAACAAAGACAAACAACACAGCACAAAGCAAAACGAACAAAGAATATTTAGTTGGATTTTTTTAAATTATAACTATAATAACTTATTATGAAAGCTGTTTCCTTATACATTAAAAGTACTTCGATTAACCAAGGTGTTTAAACAAGTGTCCGACCGATGAAATTAACATGTTCAAATATTATTGTCAAGTATGGATGAAAATTTAGCTTCAGAGATATTGTCCTGGTCATGCCTAAACGAGTTCATATATTTTTAATAAGAATTATTGTCAAGTTCAATTGTGTCAACGATGGATTGTGTTTAATTTCAACTTTTTGTCGTGACAAAGCCTGGTGTCTGTTAAGCTTACATCAGTTGTAACGATATAGAAGACGTGTCATCAACCTCATTTTGTTTTGAATCCCGGAAAGATGAAGAATGTATAGATTCGTACAATGAAACTTACTCAACCTAAACTGATAAAAATGTGAATCAGATGTGATATTGGGTATATATCAATGAAATAGCAATTACTCTAGTATTCGCACTCAACTAATTTTATTTCATCATGTTAACTTGCCTGATTTAAGCTACCTTATTGAAACCTGCATTCAGTTGAAACCTTGTATTAACCAAAATAAATCAAAATTTAATCATCATTAAAAAACAAAAGCTGTTTATTTGATAATTTTCCCCAGGTATCGTGTGTGCAAGATTTTTGGTGCTAGATATATCAGTATATGTATACTGCATCATATGTGTAAAGGTGTTCCCAAAAGCTATTGTAACTCCTCCGTGGATCAGTTAAAACAACGAACTCACTGTGATCAAATGGTTATTGGATATTAGGTTTAGTCAACCCAGTCAATTTGGCACTTATACACTTTATTTTTGCTGTTGATCTCGATTTTGTTATTTCGAAATTTACATGACACACGTTTCTCTCATAATACTTCCAAAAACACCTTATATCATGGGAAGTGAATAAAGAGCCTTTCTTCGATAGGTCAACATTTCTTTATCTTTTGTAAATTTTGCATTTTATATTTAGCATGTATCATGTATATTATGACTTTTGAACAGTGGTATACTATTGTTGCCTTTATTTGTCGATTCCATATACAAGATTGACTTTCAATTGGGTTCTTTGTTACATTAATCTTAATATATTGATATATTAACATGTGATACATTTAAAGCTGACAACGTAATACATGCTGACCAAAAATGCAAAAGTATATACTACAAATACTTTCTTATTTGTATGTGCAGTATTTGTAATATGTTTGTAATACATTGCATATATCTTTACAATGGTAAATTCGACTGAAATATTTTAAGCCTTAAATAAAAATAATAAAATACTAGTTTACCGCTGTTTAATGGCCATGATAAATCGATTCAGCGAAAAATAAATCGGATTACAAAAGGAAAACCGAAGGAAACATACAACTACACAAGGATAACAACGGAACACCAGAAAACTTAACTACAACAAAAATCAACACCATCAGACATGTTCATAGAAATGGACTATGTGACAACAACTGTCATATTCCTGATGAACTTGCTTGATGAAATTTAAAAGAAATGCTGTTTTGAACCTGGTTTTATTGCTAGCCAAACATCCTGCTTGTATGACAATGTTACCAATACCGCTAAAATGACAACACTACGTGACAGGAATACTGTTCAAATAAACGCAAGAACACTTAGGACAGAAAAGTACATAAATAAACAATATAATAGTACCCCATGACACCGTAAACGCAGTGTAAACTGTGCGTCACATGAATTGATCGACATGACAAAAAGTTACTTATTTTGCGACGTGTAAATTACCACAGGTGAATTTCTAGATTAGTTTTATTTATAGACACGTACAAAAATGTAAAACTAGGGATTGAGTTTAAAATGGTGTTATTTCATGTATTTTCTGAAAATGCTTATAATATTAAAATGAAATTGTGTTGGTAATTGTGTTATTATTTGTGTTTCCTAAACATGTTGGGTTTTCTTCTAAATCAAAACTGTGTATAACCAAACAATAATGTGCATATAGTAGCTTTAAACGTATCAATTGAGATATGTAAACACAATACGACGGGGCTGATGGTATGTTATTTCCTAAGGGAAAATTATAAAGATACTGAACTCCAAAGAAAATTCAAATCGGAAAGTCCCTTATGAAATGTCAAAATTACATCTCTAACTCTTTAAACGAATGGAAAACAACTGTTATATTCCTGACTTGGAACATTGTATTAAGAAATCTTAATATATATAGCTACCTAGGTTAAGACGTACATAATAAATAAATAAAATGATTAAAAAATTGGAATAAGGAAACAAGATCGGTGCTCTTTTATAATTTCGTCTCCCTAAATTGAAAAATAGAATTACAAGCTATCAATACATGCTGAATATGAAACGAATAAGTACGTCAATGATAACAATAACATAAAGAAAATTAATAAATAAAAAAATATAGCAAAGGAAGGAGGTGAAAGGTGTTTTTAGAAAAATGGGAGGGTTATTAAAGAATGTAATAATGTTTCGTTATAATGGGGAGGAGTGAATAAATCGATTTTTGTAATTAATTTGATTGCTAAATATAATAACGGTTTTGCACAGCTTTGGATATCAGTATATGTCTCTCTTCTGTTAGTCTATTGGAGCCAAGAAGTAAGATATTAGTGTAAATTTTGATTGGAATCTGTAGGTTTTGAATGTGTCTTTGGTGAGGTATATTGATTATTTGTAACTTTCATGACAGTCCCATTCAACTGCATTGTAATGAAAACGATATGTGAACAAAACAAAAAGACTTAAAAGGTAAAATTGACAAACTAGGGATACAGCCGTCAACATTGTGTTATGATTCAAATCATTATAATAACAAACAAATATGCCAATAAACAGAAGCAAAATTGTATATATACGAAGAACAAAACCCAAACTGAAGACAAGAATACAACAATTGACGACAGTAAAAAAAAAGCTGGATTAGTATTCCGTTCATATTCCAGATAATTCCCATATTTCATAAAATATAATGTTGTTTATACAAAATGAACGAGCGCAATAAAAGTTAATTACAGAAATAAATACCTGAATTCTTTGGCTTTACGTTTTCATTACAAAATTTGGGAATCCTACTTATAGTGCCTAACAAGATTTTGTGAGGTAGACGAAATTGACTTTAAAACGATCGTTTTGACTTTTGATGTGCAGAAATAGGCAGATCGGACATATTTTGACTTTAGTTACTTACTTCTTAAGTTTGGGATTAATTGTAATCAACATATTCCAATGAGACTGAAAAATGCTTTTTTTTATTATGATAAATAATAATTTTACCTGCCGTAGTCGTGCGTAAAATATATTTCGGTATTTCTCTTACGAAAATGACTTGTTTAATGGAACAAAACGTATTATTTGTAAACTTTCTCTTAACTCTTCACAATAGGCTTTTAGAAAATAACCTTTCAACTGTATATTACGAAAATTTTGTGAAAATCGAATAAGTGGCAATTCTTACCTTTCATACCTTAACTTTCATTGATAAAACATAATATTGACTCGTCCAGTGTCCAGTTTGAAGGTCATTTTAGTTACCGTACACATTCATGCACGTTCTAATTAATTAATTGTCATGTATGAAAAGCATAAACAAGTTTGAAGGTAAACAAATAACAACTTAATCCAATCAAATTGCCTACGATTCAATGACAATGACCAGTCCACATCATAAAAATGTATAGGGGTAAACTGGGTAGGGAGAAAATGTCAGATATATTAAGTTCATTATTTTGCAATAACGAGTAAAAATTTGTTAACCAATAGATTTGTTATAATTTCATGAACATGTCGTTATGTATTGGTATAGTTTTTGGATCTTTCATTAGCGTATTTAAGGCTGTAGAAAGTTTGGCCTTCAAAAGTCAACATAATCATTGACTTTATAAAGAAAATTCGCCTTTTTAAAACAATGAATGTTTCACAAATAATACGCGACAACAAAGCAAAATCATTTCTTAAAACACTGCAAAAAAATAATTCTGATTGATGCAGTGGTATTGTCATAAATTGCACTGGAGTGAACAGTGGTACATCAAACGTCGAATTCCCTCACACAATGTTATCACACACTATAATAATACAGTTGTTATAATTTTTATTTGACTAATCCTCTTTTTGTTTTATATGTTTTGTAATCAACCAAGACGTAACCAAACCAGGATCTTATTATATAATAGAAAACCGTAATCATGATTAATTAAGAAACGCAGTTACATATTATTATATTTTTTTTTTGTTGTAGCTATAAAGATAAGATGTTTTCCGGTTTATCTAACATAAGCATTATCATTTGGTCAATTTGGATATTAATATTTTGTATTATTGGTGGTGTGTATTGTACAAGTGAGTTCGATATTTTTATTTTTGATCTCTAAAAGTTCATTTACTTATAAAGAAAATGTATCTAACTTGAATTAAATTCTTAATCAGATACAATACATATTCATGCTTATTCGTGTAATTCAAATAACGAAACAGACGCCAAGTGAAACTGGTGTTAATTGATAACACTTTAAACATTATTTTAACTAACTTGTTCCCACGCTCATTAATTAATATTCATTATAATTTAGATTACATAATTCGAAACAGTTATTACGTACGGAAATTATAATTTCCATGGTGAATATGTCTATTGGTTGACAATATAACAAACTAGTCAAAATATATACTTAATTTTATCATCGGTACAAGGACATCATTCGTAAATATAACATGTATAAATCAACATCAAACATCTTATACGTGCAGGTATTTCATATCCAATATTGTAGAGTAATATTCTCTCATCAGACTCGGACTTCTTTTAAACTTAGTTATACTATTCGTATTGATTTCTGTTTCTTTATTTCTACTTTGGTTAGAGGTATAGGGGGAGATCTCACAAGACATGTTTAACCCCGCCGCATGTTTGCGCCTGTCCCAAGTCGGGAGCATCTGGCCTTTGTTAGCATTGTATTTAAGTATTAGTTCAATTATATGTTTTGGAGTTAAATGTGACGTCCGTTTTCACTAAACTAGCACACGATTGTATTCAGGGACCAGCAAACCGCATCCAGGTGCGGTATTTTCTCACTGCGTTTAAGGCCCATTGGTGGCCTTCGGTTGTTGTCGTCTCTTTGGTCGGGTTGTTACAATTGTCTCTTTGACATATTCCCCTTTTCCATTCTCAATATTATTCGTGTTTTTTAACATATGAATATTACAAATCTTACCTGACCGGGATTCGGAATCATGCTACTGAGCTATATTTGCACCAAATTGCCTAACACTATGCACAGAGCGCTAGACAACATTGATATCGTATCATCGACCAATAATAAATCATGTAATGATTGTGATTGAACGCTTATTAACTTTAGCCGGCGTTAACCATACCATAATGTATTAATTAAAAAGAACGAATTCGGATATATTACCGTGTTATTCTGCTGAATTGATTTAAGAATTTTGAAAATTTAAAATACAAATTTTTCACATGAAGTTATCGCGATCGCTTCTTGATTACATAGTCACGTACTATCTTTAAACCACAAAGTAATAGTGTACAAGGCTGAGTAGAGTACAATTTTGAAAAACTGCTGAATTGATTTAAGAATTTTGAAAATTTAGAATACAAATTTTTCACATGAAGTTATCGCGATCGCTTCTTGATTACATAGTCACGTACTATCTTTAAACCACAAAGTAATAGTGTACAAGGCTGAGTAGAGTACAATTTTGAAAAAAGTTAATACATAATTGTTTTCATTAATAATGGCCATTTTGAAAAGTATAGATATTTATTTTAAAAAGTGAACGCACTTGTCGAACGTTGGTTTATACAGAGAGAGAGAGAGAGAGAGAGAGAGAGAGAGAGAGAGAGAGAGAGAGAGAGAGAGAGAGAGAGAGAGAGAGAGAGAGAGAGAGAGAGAGAGAGTAACAGAATTATAGATAAGTACACTTTTAATTATATATTCAAAAGAAGATAGAAACATCCAGAACCAATCTGATTCAAATACAGATCTATGTGTAACGTTCTATGCTTCATAGAAGTTATTAACATATTAAAATCAGACTTATATTTCAATCACTTTTTAAGAAATTCGTCATCACAATTGTTAGTTGTCTTGTATACCACACTATTCAATTGAAATTGAATTGTATATTTCAGGGGAAATGGTAAACAACATAGATATATGCCTTTTTGTCTTGGTTTTATTTACCGCAGAAAACGGCCAAACGAATGTCGACGCACAGATAACATCTAAGGTAGCAGCTTGCGCTATGGCTGCTGAAAGAGTCGTAACAAAAGTGCTGTCGGTCACCAATGGAGGATCACATGGGGCCCAAGACCACAATTAATGACCCCGCTTTTCGTTGTTCACGAATATAGTTCCCTTTAATTATAGTGTATTTTTTCTTTATTTTTTTTCTTTCCCTTTCTCATTCATTTCTTAGCTTTTCTGGGGTGGGAATGAAAGAAGAGAGCTGAAATAAACTTTTGGATGTTTTATTTTAACTGATTTTAATAAGGAAAGAGTGATTAGGCCAGGTGCAAAAAGGTTATATTTACACTTTTCGGAACATCTCTTGACTTGCCTATAGGGGTATGGATGTGTATTGGCCAAATTTGTATGATGTAAACATGCAATTTTTCTGAAAATTGCATATGTTTTGGGACTTGAACTGTACATTACTCACACAAAAAATTAGACAAAAAGAACAATTCAATTTTTTTTAATGCGACAAAACGTTATAAAGAAATGATAGGAGAATTAATTGTGGTCTCGGGCCATGGGACGTGGAGTGGTCCTGAATTTTGTGCAATAGGTTATTATGCAACTGGATACTCTTTGAAGGTAATCTGTTATCTGTAAAACATCCACATATCAGTTTTATACAGTCTAGAATTGGTCATGTCAATGCGTGTATGATAATGTCAGTACTAAAACTAATGATATAGCTAACTCAGGCAAAACTGATCTAAAAAAGCAAAATCACAAAAACACTGAACTCCGAGGAAATTTAGAACGGAAAGTTTATAATCAAATTGCAAGTTCAAAACCTCATACACATTAAATGAATCGATAACAGATGTCATTTTCCTGACTTGGTACAGGCATGTCCTTGTGTAGAAAATGGTTTACTGTAAACCTTTTCACTTGTATGACAGTCGCATAAAATTTCATTATATTGAAAACGATATGTGAACAAATAAATCAGACATAATAAGTAAAAATGTCAAAAATAGGGGTGCGGCAGTCAACATTGTGTTATAATTTCAATCACTATAAAAACACAAAAACAAATATGTTACAAAAGAGCACAAAAAGGCAAATAGACAAAACATACTAGCAAAAATAAAAGACAAGAATACAAACATTTACAATAGAACAATAACACAATGACGGGATGTACAGAGGCACGTCAAATGATTCAAAGAAGTCATACTGACAAAGCACATTAGCGAAAATAAAAGACAAGAATATAAAAATTATCATAGAAACATTTGACAATGATGGTTGTTTTTTCGGTCATTTTGATTGTAAAACCGTAACATTATGTTAATTCAAAATTTTGACCTCCTTCGGGTTCTTCATGATGTTAATCATTAAAACGCACGATTCGCGCACGAACTTTCCAGAAACCGTATAAGATATCGACAAATTATTATTTCTAAATTTTTATTGCAAAGGTACGTTGAACGTAAAAGGGAGTTTTCTCCCCTCTTGTATTTAAAAATACGCGTATGGTGATATAACTCATTAACAAAATATAATTAAGACCTATGGTCTTTTGATTCGAGGTCCTTGGTTTATGACCTTGAAATTGATCTCAAGGTCATAGCTTAATTTGACGTTCTAGATTTTGACCTTTGCTTCTACCTCATATGTATACATGAGAAAGCCATGAGACTTTTGGCAAAAGGTATCAAACCATTTAACCTTGAAAATAACAACAAGAAGTGACCTTGTGTAAACCGGAAGTAGCTATTTTTTGTACTTTATTAATATAAAAGTATATAGAATCAGATATTTTTGAATCAGTGTCAATTAAATATTCAAATATTATCGAAAGTAACATTTTTTTAAACAGGAAGTAACAAATTATCTCCCTTTTTTTTTAAATATTGTATAGAAACCATATATTTTTGAAATCAGCGTACAATAAGCTATCATTTGACGATTGAAATGACACTTTAACTTAATTTGACAACATTCATATTAAAATACATTGTTTTTGGTGGAAAGACCTTCAATTGTTCTCTGATTTATAAAGAGTTTATTCAACCTCAGTTAAAAATTAACTTAGAATCTCATTTGCTCAATAAATTCATAACATACAAAGTTTGGCTCAAAATATTTATCGACATAAGTATTGTTGAATTGGTGTTAATTAGTACATCTCCTTTAGATTGAAGAAAAACAAGGAAAAGGAGACGACACCGCACTGAATGCTATACGCTTAAAATGTCGAAAAGGAAATAACTCTCCTATTACTGGTGGAACTATTTTAGCCCAAGACGGAATATGGGGTCGATGGTCGAGAGAAATGGATTGTGATTCTGGTAAACAATTTGTTAGTTTTCGTCTGCAGGTTGAAGAAAATCAGGTAAAATCAGTATACTTTAAATGTATTGTGGACAAAAATAACTTCACATGCTTTTCAAATGTTTTATGTAAGTCTTAAATGTTTTCAGAGATGAGGACGTCCTGACAAATGAAAGAGCAACGTTAACAGTTGCGTGAAGCAACTCATATTTTATATAATTCTATACTTTAGTTAACGTTTAAACGTTTCATAATATTACTGAATGACTTAGACATGTAATAGACTCAAATTTATAATTTTCATTAAAATCTGCTGTCCATGCTTTGTTAGATATCTATACTATAAAACGAAAAGACCTCATTTTGTGTGTCGCTTCTCTTCTTTCCACAATAAATTAATCATCATGCCTCTATGTCATATAGGTACATGGCATAGTCGCATTTGTCATCCATTCATATCATTATTCAGATTGAGTTATTTTGGGAGAAAAACGAGAAAAAGTCTTTTACAAAAATGTATTGATTTCAATAAAAGAAGATGTGGTATGTTTGCCAAAGAGACAGCTCCTCACAAGAGACAAAAATGACACAGAAATTAACAATTATAGGTCACCGTACGGCCCTCAACAATGAGCAAAGCCATATTCAACTATAAAAGGCCCCGAAATGACAATGTAAAACAATTCAAACGAGAAAACTAACGGCCTTATCTATATGTACAAATATGCAATTTATAGTAATGAATGTACATAATATACATTTAAGCGTTAAAATCATCTATGCGTTATTAGAATTAATAGAAAATAAAAACAGGGGGAAGTTTGGGAAAAAAAGGATGAGCCGGGCTAGAAAACAAGTGTCCTGTCCCAAGGTACCTTTGACTTTTGATACCTTTTCTGTCATTAAATCTTTTACAAAATTTCATTGATTACGAAAAAAGAAGATGTGGTAGGATTGCCAAAGAGACAGTTCTCAACAAGAGACAAAAAATGACCAGAAATCAACAACTATAGGTCACCATACGGCCTTCAACAATGAGCAAAGCCTATACCCCATAGTCAGCTATAAAGGCCCCGAAATTACAGTGTAAAACAAATCAAACGAGAAAGCTAACGGCTTTATTTATGTTCAAAATTTGAACGAAAAACAAATATGTAACACGTAAACAAACGACAACCACTATTTACAGGCTACTGACTTGCATGTTCATAATATACTAAATATATGTTCAAACTGTAATTAATAGAAAACAAAAAAATGGAAATTTTTGAAATACACAAGAAGGGATAAAAAGATATTTTCCTGTCCCCAAGTACCTATTCCTGAAATTCTCAAGTCATTAAATCTTCCTATAACACTTTACAAACTTTCAACCACGCTCTGAATGCCCGCGATTTCGCGGGTGTGTTCTAGTACTTATAAAAGTAGTTATGTACAATAATTCGACTTATAGTCGCCGCTTAGTGATGCTTGTTAATTAACACTTAAACCTACACTTTCACACAGAAAGGGAAGAAAGTACAAAAGGAAGGCAACCAAAACTAGACACTGAAGACAGACGAAACACAAAATTACAACTGGGTTTTTTTTAAAAGATAAAAGCAAATTTAAGAAACATTTTATTTCACCCAAAGTACTTTTCTGGATTTATCTTATGCTCAAACCCGAATATTTAAAAACACATACGTGTGGATTGTTTCTGCCTCAGTGTGAATTTAAAATGCATAAAATGTAATATATCAGAAGTAGAAACATTTAGATGATCACAAAAGAGGGGCGAAAGATACTAGAGGAACAGTCACCCTCATAAATCGAAACAAAAACTGACAACGCAATGGCTAAAAATGAAAAGACAAACAGACAAATGATATTACACAAGAAACAACATAGAAAACTTAAGACTGAGAAACACAAGCCCCACCAAAAACTTGGGGTAATCTCAGGTGATCCGGAAGGGTAAGCAGATCCTGCTCCACATGTGGCACCCGTTGTGTTGCTCATGTCATTACAAATCCGGTAAATAGTCTTATTTGGTAGGTCACAATCATGAAAAGGGAAGGGATTGTAGTTTCGACGTAAGAAACATATCCGATATCATCTGTGAAACGGTAATTCCATAACGATCAATCAACACAAAGGAGCTAAAGGGCTTGAAAAAAAAGACCTAAATTAAGGAGATATTGAAAATACAAATTTGCTACAAACGTACGTACTTCTCATAACCAGAGTTTAATGCCTCTTCGACACCGTGAATATTTATGCCGCTGGGACACGTTGAAGATATTCAAAAATTTTAACCATATACTGAAGACATTTTTGAAAGGTTGAATAATTTGTTTCTTCCCGTACACATTTTTCAAAGAATGTATTGATATTTAACCAATTTTGCGTAATCACGTCTTGAAGATTTTTTAACAAAGACACGGTAATACATAACATTATCGTGGTAAACATATCGTGGGTATCGTATGAAGATGATCAAAGTTAAAAACAAATATTTTCAATACTAATTATAATGTACATTGTTTAATTATTTGTTTAAGGGAAGAGGAGATGATACAGCAGCAAACTATGTAAGCTTTATGTGCAGAAGTTTCAATGGTGGAGGCACTCATATTATAGGAACAAGAGGGTTCTGGGGACCTTTTGGAGCATGGAGTCAAACGTGTCCTCTTGGATCAGCAATATGTGGACTAGAAGTCCAAATTGAACCCAACCAGCGTAGAGGGGACGACACAGCACTAAATAATGCTAAATTTTATTGTTGTTCACAATAAATAAATAATTTCCCTCACCATGGTAACATTTTATTTTCTGTATTGTTTGTATCCTGGTAACAGTAATCCCGTAAACATGTCCGTCTTATTAAACTACAGCACCAATCCCCGAAGTGTTGTTGTTTTAACAGTCCTCAAATTTATTTATGTGTTTACTAGTATAACAGGTGTAAGGTTATTCATTTATCTGTATGCGTCATTGATCTTACATTTTCGTTACATATACGTCATAAGCATTGTTGGATGCTGGCAATGAAACAAAATAGTTTTTCAGTTTTAATGAGTAACGTGCTTCTATTGATAACACTGTATATATAGCTACATTCTCCAACGGTATAATTTGGGATATTTATCAAAACGTGCTGTCAGTTGGAGGAAGCAAACCTACACGTACATGACTTAACAAACCATTCATACGCATGACGATGTTCAGCTTAAGTGTTCATATACGTTCTCACATTGTCTCATTGTTAAAGTGCGTGGAAATATACCATTTACTAACACTTGCCGGAGCCTTTTACACAAGTCTAACTGAAGGAATAAAATTAAGAATGGAAATGGGGAATGTATCAAAGAGACAAGAACCCGACCCGAACAAACAACAGCAGAAGGTCACCAACAGGTCTTTAATGCAGCGAGAATCTACTGCACCCGGAGACGTTCTTCAGCTGGCCCCTTAACAGATATATATACTAGTTCAGTGATAATGAACGCCATACTAAACTCCAAATTGTACACAAGAAACTAAAACTTAAAATCATACAAGACTAACAAAGACCAGAGGCTCCTGACTTGGGACAGGCGCAAAAATGCGGCGGGGTTAAACATGTTTATGAGATCTCCCCCCACCTCCACACCTCAAGCCAATGTAGATAAGTTAACGCATAACAATACGCAAATTAAAATTCAGTTGAAGAGAAGTCCGAGTCTGACGTCAGAATATATAACCAAAGAAAATAAACAAAATGACAATAATACATAAATAACAATAGACTGAAAGCAGTTAACTGACATGCCAGCTCCAGACTTCAATTAAACTGATTGAAAGATTATGTCTTCATCATATGAATATCAGGCACAATCCTTCCTGTTAGGGGTTTAGTATCATACCATCATAACATATATGAGAAGAACATAACCCGTGTCATGCAAACAACTGGTTTAAAAAAATGTTTCGTTCCGATGCAAAGACGGTTTTGTTAGCTTCTGAGGTGAACACTGACATTTTTGTGCTTTATAAAGAATATTTCCATAAAAAATTGGATGTGAAATACCTGAACGTATAAGAAGTCTGCATGTTGAGCTATATTTACGAATGAAGTCCTTATATCGAATCATTAGTTAGAAGTGCAATATGTATAATTTGGTCCTCCCAACAAAGCACGAAAAAAATAATTAGAAGAGGGACGAAAGATACCAAAGGGACAGTCAAACTCATAAATCTAAAACAAACTGATAATGCCATGGCTAAAAATGAAAAAGACAAACAGACATAGTACACATGACACAACATTAATCTGCGAGCCCATAGTTTCTTTATAAAGAAGATGTATGTAATCCGTTTTTAGTTTATCGTTTTGGACAGTACATCGAATTTTTTTTCTGTTATACTGAATTTTGATCTTTTAGATAGTATATATTAATAAATAATTAATGCAAATAAAGGGACTTGGTGAATATCACATTAATAAGGACTCGCATTCTGATCAATAAAATATAAATCTGTAAGCAGTTTATTTTCGAGATCGCAATAGTTAAACTTGCATATGTGTCCATTCTTGGACAATCGCAGTAATATATGCACGCAATTATTTCTTAACTTACAGTAGAATTTATACAAAAGGTTTTCATATATATTAACATGCATTTTATTGTGTACACTTTTACAGCTAGGTGTGGAGGAACATGGTATACTGTTACTTTCCGTTCTTGCTGTGGAACGACTTTATACATTCCAGCTTACAGAGCATGCTGTGGTGGAATGACGGTTTACAATCCGGCTTACAGAAAATGCTGTGGAGGGGTTGTCACATCCAGTTGCTAAGCAGCGAAAACGTGCCCACCTATCTTTTGCTTTTTCAATTTCAGAAAATTAAAAAATCAGGAAAATTTCTTACTTTTAATTGTTTTTATTCCACAACATTGAAATGTTCTCGCATTAAAGATGATTGCTAGAACCTTTTATCTGTCATATATATTTAAAACAAAATATAGTGTCGATTCCTTCATGAAATGGTTTTGATGTTTTCGACATCAGACATTAAGAAATTATAATATTTGTGTAGTAATTATGGGCAAAACTAATTGATATTATGAGTTCATTTTAGTTCTTTAAAAACCTTCGATTTTTCATTCCTGTATATATACCACCATCCCAAAGTGAAATTAAAAAAATATCTAAAAGAAATAATCCACAATGATTTCCAGTATAACAATGGTAGCATACGCTATAAATTTATTACTTTCGGATACCACAAGGCATATTTTGTTGACAGTGAAAAAACGTTAATACATGCACTATTTCAAAGCAGTCAGCGATAAATGCAATCGAACTTCCCAGAGAGAACTACTAACCTTCGTTATAAAAAACGCCAATCAGAACGACTTAATTTCCAATCATATTAAATCTGCTTGATTTATGTATACTTGAGCATCAAGGAAGTTTGATAAAAAGTATGAAAAGATAACCTGCACATTAATGACTTCTGTGAGGTTTTTTTTAACATATTTTGGCGTATTCTGTCCATCTTACATGCTTTTTTACAATTAGGAATTAAGAAGTTATTTTAGACTGTGGTCCCATAATTCTAACACATCATTATTTTTTCTCTTTGCCCTTGATAAGTAATATTAATGAAGAACGATATATAATATGATAGGTTGAGTGCATAATGTTGTGGTGTCAAGCACCACTTTCAAATACATGTACTTGGTTTATGAAATCAGCCAGTATCGTAGATTAATAGAGTGTGAAAGCATCTAATTGTTAGAAACAACAGTTTCGACTCCTTCAGTCAAATTTGAATTGCAAGATTTGGCTATATGTTTTGTGTCCTTTGCTGGTATATAGCTCTTCAACTGTTTTGGTTCTAATGCATCCTTGATTTTCAAAAATTCTAACTTTCAATTAATAACAGAGATAAAGTCATAATCAGATAAGTTTTTGTCTGAAAAAATAATAACGTATATTCCCAATATAAGTTGATTTGGGAACAACATGATCGTTTTTGTTTTTAAACACGTTACTCTACTACTATCCGTGTATTTAGAATAAACCACGCCCATCTACCTTATAATAACAATAAAACATTAGGAAGGTTGAAATCATCCCATTTGTCATAGAATTTAGTCTGAAGTCGTCATTCTGTGTCAATATTGAATATAGAATCAGGAGTATCCTTAATTTCAAGTTCACTTGTATGTATAGGATACAAGTATCGACTGAAATATGAGTTATTCAATTATAGGACATCATCAATATATATGAAAGTAAAATCAAAAACTTTTGCAAGGGGTTTTATCTTTTTGTTTATAAAAGGATCTGAATAAATTTTGCTTCATACGAGTTCCACAAAAAGCAAACAGTAGATGTGTATAATCAGTACTCATTTGGAATCCAACGGTCTGTTGAAATATCAATCCTCCAAACTCAGCAAATATATTGTCGATCAAAAAGTCCAGCAATTTAAAAACATCAGTTCAGGGTTTTTTCGGATGGAATCTTCACAAAATAAGAATTATTAAAACTCCAAAACAAGAAATATATCTGTATGATTCTCATTTCTATAGAAAACTCTTTTTCTTAAGATGGTGAAGTCGATCTTTCAATTGAGCATAGGAAACAGAAGGGTGAAGCAAACAAAAATCAAAGGTCTTAATGTAGCTGCGAAATTGCAGAGATTGTGATCTACAAGTGAGCACAAGATCTTTAGATTTTTAAGAATCCACATATAATTGACACCACTAGTTAAATATATCTCTGTAACCTTTGATGCCCTCAGAGAAAGACTCTTAAATCCTCAGACTGAAGAACTGAGTTCCGTGTTAAGTGAGACATGGTCTGTCAAATACATACGGTAAGATAAAAGTTCATCAAATCGTTTAATTGGTTTAAATCTTCTCCATATCAATCATGTCAATGGAAACAAATACATATATCTTTATTTATTTTACTTTTCAAAGATATTTTTTTAATAATATATATTGATGATATTTTTAAATTATTTAATCTTGTATTTTATGCTTTTCATAACTTTTGGCTCTCCATACAACCCATGAACTGCAATGATGCACGGAATTCATTTATTAGTTTTTTAACACTCATGCAAATGCAATATAAATAAACAGTACCATATAAACAAAGTATTACAATTGAAAAATATAATCACCTACAATATAATATGCTATCTTATCAAAAACATTCAACATGTATCGTATTTCGTTCAGAAAACAAATCTGGAAGATCTATTAGAAGAATTCATTTCTTTTAAAAAAATTTTTAAATATAACAAATATTTTTATTCCAGCTCTTCCTGATATATAAATACATAGGTTATTCAGATTGCATACTTAGGGACTCCTTTTTTAAGGTTCATGTGGACCCGTTTGCTAAAATGGCTGAATGTCACCCCAAACAGACAAACCTATGCATCTGGAATAGATTTAAGGCATACCATGCCCTAGATAAATAAATTTCAAATATGTTTTATGTTTTAGAAAAAAATAAAAACTTAACAGTGAGTATTTTGCAGTTTAAAACACATCCATTTTAGCCAAAGGGTCCACATGAACCTTAACTGCCTCACTTGACCAGGGGAAAACCAAATTAGTTAAAAACTCCCATATATGTACTTAAAAAACCAGAACAATTATTTGAATTGTATATGTAATGGATGTAAATTGAAAATAATCGATGTGATAGACACAAATAAGATATTAAACTGTAATATATCCATTTAGGATTTAAAAAGGATAAAGAACATGTGGTAAGAATTACAATGTACTATAAAACATGATAAGTATGTGGTAATCTAAATAAATAAAGGCAACAGTAGTATACCGCTGTTCGAAAGTCATAAATCGATCGAGAGAAAATATATCCGGTTACAATCTAAATTTGAGGTGAACAAATCAACTGTAAGAGAAAAACAAAGAAACAACAAAAAACACTGAAGTGCGACAAAAAAAAAACGTCAATGCAACACACACCGACACCAACTATAAGATAACATTTTCCTGAATACAGTATATGCATATAAAAGAAGATGTAAACAGATATAATTCAAATATCGGTGATGATGAAAATATTGGAAGTTTTGTTTCTGTCAAAAACATCTAAATATATTTCACAAAACTTGACTTAAAATACAATAATTTAAGATAATTACTTATGGAATTGATCAGAGCAATAGAAGTACGCAAATGGTCTCCAGAAAGAAAAAAAGCAAATGAATGGGACTTATTACAAAGTAGCCATCAACAAAGACTGCAAGAAATGATCCTTGTTTGTGAACACCAACAAAGACTGGAACAAGCTTCCCCAGGAGATCGCCACAGCACAGTCACTTGAGTCACTTGAGACATTTAACTCTCAAGTGAACAACCTTACAAACTAAAAATGAACATTACTTTTGCTTTTATCCTGTTTTTGACCATGCAGAACCCATTTTTCCAGTATATTCAGAGAATCAAATGTGGGCAGTACCGGTGTATGGAAAAAAGAATTATCGTTTCCAATACTTTTTTCAATAAAGAGTTCAACTTAGTTTATTTCGATTTTCATTTTCAATTTCAGCAAAGCCTGTACAGACTGTATATGCAGTTTAATTTAATCGAGTTAGCATCTATTACGTTTAGCCAATTTTAAATAAAGGTAGTGGCTATTTTTCCGGCCTCGGCAAAATAGCTATCTTTCTACAGTTTGTTTTTAATTAAGACTGTTTGAAATAAAAAAAATATTTAAATTATTTAAACACAAAAATATTGTTATCAAACAAACTTGAATTAAACGTTAAGTACGACTTATATGGTATGAAGATTATGAAGAGCTACAGCAGGTTTTAGATACTTCAGTTCTTATCATTTTATTATGAACAAAATATATTGTTACTTTGAATAAATTTCTTTTTATTTACTCTCATTTTCATTTTATGCATTAACATTAATGAATGGACATAATTTTCAAGGTTTTTAATTGAGACTAATGCCTCAATTTGTATAGAAAGAACATGAAATTAGCGAAACACCTTCTAAAATTGGTCTTTAAATCATGAAATTTCTTTTTCTACCGGGAACATATATATTGTTAAGTATACTGCTCCCAGTTTCCACTCAACAGATTTTTCTTATAAAACTATACGTTGTCAGTTGATACATAAATTTCCGTTATAATGATGCAAAATAAAGATTTTGTCACCAACTTCGTTTTTACGGTATACATCATTCAAAGTTCTAGTGTTCTTGAACAATGCAAACAGACAAACAATAGTACACACGACACAACATAGAAAACTAAAGAATAAGCAACACGAACCCCATCAAAAACTAGGGGTGATCTCAGGTGCTCTGGAAGGTTAGGCAAATCCTGCTCCACTTATGGCACCCGTCGTGTTGCTCATGTTATAACAAATCCGGCAATTAGTTATACTCGGTAGGTCACATTCATGAAAGGGAAGGGGGTTGTAGCTACGACGTAAGGAACATATCCAATATCATTTTGTGAAACGGTTATTTCATGACGGTCAACCAACTCGTGATGGCGTCCGTAAAATTTCACCTTCACCATTTGGAACTGTTGGTTTAATAGCTTCCTTGTGAGAAGCAACCCTCTATTATGAAAATCATGATAGGAAATGCAAGCACGATAATAATTGGGAGGTATGTATCCCGTATGCAGGTGCTGCTGGAATGTTGCTACTAAAAAATGGAAAGATCACAATTGGAAAGCTGAAATTATCTCTTTTGTCGTTAAGTTTTGTTTTCAACCGACCCTCATTGTCAATTACTAGATGTAAGTCCAGATATGAGGTTGACTTAACTGTATCTGATGTATCCTTTATCTCTAGTTCGATTGGATAGATGCGTTTAACAGTCACCAAGTTTTGAAATATCTAGTGACAGAACATCATCTATATAGCGGAAAGTAGAGTTAAAGGATATTGCAAACTTCTCATCTTTCTTGTAAGACTTCAAAGTAAAAATTGTAAAACATTTTGAGGTTGTGGAGTGTTACTTTTTATTTCAAAACTAACAGAATATCTTTATTTAAAGTTTTTATTATAATGTCGAATTTGATATGGGTTTGCATGCTTTGCTTGATGTGTATTATATAAAAAATAAATGCATGTTTTTACAAACAAAATTGTGTAAATGTTTTAAAGAAGACATTCAAAAAAAGATAAAGTGTAATTTTTCTTAAAAACATATTACTAATTTACATGATTTAATTGTATACTGAAAATCTTAATTAAGACTGGCAAAATAGCCGGCAAATAGCCATTGCCTTAATAAATTGATGACTGAGAACTTAATGGTGTAGTTTTATTGCAGTATTTTAAATGTGTGTGTATAAAATTAGGACCGTCTATATAAATGTAAAATGTTGTTCATTTTTTTGTGTAATTCAATGAAATACCTAGGTTTTCGTTTTCTTGATGTTCAATACAGAAGAATAAACTGATTTATGAACACTTCATCAATGTGGACAATTCTTCAGTTTTATTTTTTTATTTCTTTTTGTGGACAAGGGTTTTAAATATTCGGGCTTAATGGTAAAGCTGGATCAGAACGATTTCTATGATTTCCTATACAAAAAGTGGACTTTCCCCTTCCATATTATGATAATTCATCCCCATCCACATCTCTGTAGTACATTTAAACCCTCGTATGGATTCCAATTAAAATAATGCATGTTTGTCAAGTCATACATATAGTGGTGAAACTTTCTCACAATCATATTATGTTATTGTGCACTTCCTAATTTGATTTTGTGTCTCCCTTACCAAAGCAAGCATTGTCTTTTGCAAGGGACAGGGTATCATTGCGAGAGTTGATAGTAAATTAAAGTTGGCTATCAACAGTGATATTATGTTTCTTGCACAGGTGAGTATAAGCGAATTACTCCGCATGCATGTACCAAATCAGGAATGTGACAGTTGTTTTCTGTTTGACGTGTTTGAGCTTTACATTTTTGCCATTTGATAAAGGACTTTCTGTTTTGAATTTCCCTTTAATTCAGTATTTTTTATGTTTTACTGTTAACAACAACCCATTGCATTTCAAGTAAAGAATAGTTTTATTTACAACTTAAGCTGAAAACTTAACATTAAAAAATTGTTTAATTATTCAGTCACTGGACCATGATCTAAGGGGCAGGGTCTCATAATTGTTTACAAACTGATATGTAATGATAGTATTGCCACTTGGTAGAAAATATCACTGATCTAACACAAGTAGTTCCTATCAAACTGACTTAAGCAGAAAACATGTTGAAAATTGTTGGCACCCTTGATGAAGCCAGATAAGTATCATCTATTATCTAGCCTTCCGAAACAATTTGTGACCATTGCAGGCGAGGCAAAAATCAAAACATTTGAAAACAACACTGGATTAAACCACAGCACTAATCTTTATTGCTTTGTAAACAAAATTTGAGACCAAATTCAATATGAACAGTAACAATAACAGACAAAAACAATAACATGATTATAATCTGAAGTACAATACATTTATTTTCATCAGTATCAATATTCAAGGTTAGGGGGAAAATTGAATCTTTTTTTAATCTTCCTGATTTTATTGTTTTTTCATCAACACAAATAAAATGTCCACCCAATGAATAATTAAATCCCAGTATAGAGTACATGTATACAGTGAAAGAGTTTTTAATTTTATTTTCATGGTTAATTTTCAAGATTCTCTTGGAAATGCTACAAATAAATGTGTAATTTTTCCAATATCTATAAATATCTCAAAGATCTGAAGAATAACTAAAATTCAAACTGGTTGAAATTAAAACAAATCATTATTACTCATAAATAACAAATTATGCTCCCATGCAAAAACAAAATAAAATTAAGACCTATACAAACCTGTAGTAAGTACAATTCTTTGTAAAATACGTTTTTAAAACTGAATGAAAATAATTCATGCATGGCTATATTCGTTGTTTTTAACAATTACAATTAATTTTTAAATATAAACTTTAAATTCTGTTTTTTCAATGTAAAATCCATTCAGTTATTTCAAAATTTTGTTAACATTAGTTTTTTTAAGCTTAATATATAACTCAAAAAATATATTTCAGTTGATGCTTAACTTAAATATAATAAATACACAAAATCTACAATATCTACAATATAATGCAGAAAAAAAGCCACTATGTACGTTCAAAAACTGATTCATAATTGCTCAATTTAACCTTAATAAAACGGAAACAACAAAAAAAAAGGAAATTTTGGTGTAAAAAGCTAGTATAACAAAAAATATAATGACACACTTAAAACAGCGAGGCTGTCAGAAAACTGGATTTTCAACACTTAACAGTTGAGCAAGTAACACAACATTTAAGCTTAAAATTTAGTCCTGGTATCTATGATGAGTTTATTTACCACCACTGGGTCAATGCCACTGCTGGTGGAGATTTATTTCCCCGAGGGTATCACCAGCTCAGTAGTCAGCACTTTTTGTGCTCACATGAATTATCATTGATATGGTTACATTTATTAATTAACTGTTTACAAATTTAGAATTTTTGAAATACTAAGGCTTTTCTACCTCAGGCATTAGCTGGATTTGGCAAAACTTTTAGGAATTTTGATCCTCAATGCTCAACTTCGTACTTTATTTGTCCTTTTTTAACTTTTTTGGATTTGAGTGTCACTGATGAGTCTTTTGTAGACGAAACAAGCGTCTGGAGTATATACAAAATTTAGTCTTGGTATCTATGATGAGTTTACTTAAAACAGCTTTGAATTTGGATTGTGATTGATAGGTTTGTGACAAAAATTGAATGTGGTCAAAGAACAGAAATTTTCAATTCAGACATTTATTCATTATGGTTCAATATCCAAAATTTAAGTACATTGTTAGAATCAGCATAACAAAAACCTCAATAATTCAATTTTTGATGAAATCAAACAAAAGTTTAATTAGGGATACTTTGGACCTCAATGTGGTATTATCTAATTTATAATGAAAATGAATACAGGTATAGAATCAGCATTTTAAAGAACCTCATATATATTCAATTTATGTTGAAATCAAACAGTTTAATTCGGACCCTGATTTGGACCAACTTGAAAATTGGGCACCAAAATCAGAAATATGTTTATAAATAGACAATATAAGCTTAGTATTTAAAGGAGATCTCTTCATCAAAAAAAAAATTAAGCATTCAGAAAATTAGCTTATACAGCATAACAAACAAACCTACCACAAAATTATTCGAAAATTTCACCTAAGAAAAGAAATAAAATTCAAATGTCATTTATCCTTATTACAATGTCTTACAAATCTATAAAACTTATCTGTAATTATCTTTAAAATGTCTGATAATGAACAGTAAATTTTTACTATATTTATACCCTCTCAAAGTTCTTATCGTCATCAGCCAACTCTCCCCCCCCCCCCCCCCCCCCCCCAACTCCCCAAATCAATAGCCAATTTTTTTTCTTCTTCAATGATTTTGATAAAACCAAATCCAAGCAATTTTATGACAGTTTTTTATTATCATTTGTACTATCTGAAGTATAAAACTGTGTTTATTTTCATAGTAAGATTTATTTGACATCCATCATTTTTTTTGCAGTTTTCCTTGATAAATAACATTAAATAAAAGGATAGAAAGATAGTTTGATTTCAAAGGACTTCTTTCAGAGAAATTTTTCATAAATAACTTGAGATAAACAAAATGTATTTGATAGAAGAATAAGGCTTGTATAGTTTTCATTCTAGCGTCTTTTAAAACCTTAAAACTTTGTAAGAAAGGGATTTTTTGGACTAAGACAAAATAACACCAGGAGGAATTAAGGATAGAAATAGCAACACAAATTGTTTATATTGATACAGTTTTACATAAACATAAACATAAAAAAAACCACATAAATATGAATACAATGTAAATATTACATCAATATTCAAGATTTCAAGACAAACCAAAATACCTTCCTTTTTCATGCACTACCATACATGATACAAATATAACTTCACAATTTATTTTCAAAAAAGTGACAATGATTCCTCACGCTTTTATTTTCTAAATACAAAGAATATTATCCTTGTTTTTTAGGGAGGCCCTATATATGAGCTGCTTCAGATAGAAACTGACCTTATGCAAATCAACACCTTTTCATCTGTTAAACTATTTTGGTTTTTAAAAAACTTTCAACGCAAAGTCTGTGACTGTTTGAAAGATGAATTGTGAATCGCATGCTACAAAGCGGAACAAACTTCATCTTTTTATGTCACCCGATCGACAATGTCGGGTGACATATTGCTTTTCCTCTGTTTCTTTTTCTGTATTATTATGTCACCCGATCGACAATGTCGGGTGACATATTGCTTTTCCTCCGTTTCTTTGTTATTATTATTCTTATTCTTCCAATGATTTTTGTCCGGCAGATTTTTTAAAGGCAATGGAACCAATCTTAGTGATAGTCAACTATAATGAGGAACACAAAATTTCGGGTTGCAGTAGGTCATAGGACCATTAAAAATGGCTGCCGTTACCATGGAAACGGAAAAATTGTGAAAAATTCCACTTTTTGGTTTTAGGGAATTATTTGGAGATGCTTAGACTTAGAATCATTATATTTTGATACAATGTAGGTGCCCACTATATACTTGTTTTGGATGATTTTTGGCATTCATTGGAACTACTATGTTGCCATGGATACTACACCAAAAATTTCCAAAATATCAAAATGCTCCAAATTTAATGAAACTTCACAGGAACGATGAGCAACATTGGTAGATGTGCAATTTGGCGTTGGAATTTTGAAAATGTCTTGTGTTACCATGGAAACAAGGCAAAAATGGTCAAAACGCTTTAAAAAACCTTAAAAGTGGCATTTACTTCCTTAAAATGGTAGGTCAAATTCATTGAAACTCTGATGGTATGTTCCCTTCCATGTACCAATGGAGTATCTGCCATTAAAAATTTGGAATGGTCTATGTTACCATAGAAACCAGCCAAAATGTCAAAAATTTCAAAAACTTCAAAATGCTTCAAACTTGATGAAACTTAATATATTTGTTGACTGTCTAGTCTGCATGAGACTTTTGAAGTTGGAATTTCCAAAATGGTTTCCGTTGCCATGGAAACTGCAGAAATGTCAAATATTTTCAAAATGCTCCAAACTTAATGAAACTTAATATTATTGTTTACTTGCATGTATAGATGAGACTTTTGACTTCGGAATTTTCAAAATGGCTGCCGTTGCCATGGAAACAGCAGAAATTTGAAACTTTTGACAATGCTGTTATTGTATTGAAAATTTACAGAAAGATATATCGCAATTCATAGATCTGCATTCACTGTTAAGTTGTTTTAAAATGGGTGCCGCTTAGTGGCAATGAGGGGAAGGGTGACATCCGCTATTGCTTGCAATGGCAATTCTAGTTATTATTATTATTCTTCCACCTTTTTTTGTCCGACAGGTTTTTTGGAGTGAAATGGAACCAATCTTAATGATAATTCACTATAAGGAGGAACAAAAAATTTCGGGTTGCAGTAGGGTCTAAGACCATAAAAAATGGCTGCCGTTTCCATGGAAACGGAACAAGTATGAATAATTCCAGTTTTTGGTTTTGTGAATAATTTAGAGATGCTTAAACTCAGAATCATCATATTTAATCACAATGTAGGTGCCAGCCATATATTGGTTTTGGATGATATTGGCAATCATTGGAACCACCATGTTGCCATGGAAACTACCCCAAAAATTTCAAAAATTTCAAAATGCTCCAAATTTTTTGAAACTTCATAGTAACGATGAGCAACATTGGTAGATGCGTAATTTGGCGTTGGAATTTCCAAAATGTCTGCCGTTACCATGGAAACAGAGCATAAGTGTCAAAATGCTCTAAAAACCTCAGGGTTTGGTGAATAATTTTGGTATGCTTGAACTCGAAATCATCAAATTTTTACACAATATAGTTGTCCACTATATACAGGTTTTGAATGATTTTGACAATCATTGGAACTACTCTGTTACCATGGATACAGGACTAAATATTTCAAAAATTTCAAAATGCTCCAAAATTGATCAAACTTAATATGATTGTTGACAGGCAAGTCTGGATGAGACTTTTGACTTTCGAATTTCCAAAATGGCCACCGTTGCCATGGAAACTGCAAAAAAAGTCAAAAATTCTCTAAATGCTTTGAACTTAATGAAACTTGATATTATTGTTAACTGGCAAGTAAAGATGAGACTTTTGACTTCAAAATTTTCAAAATGGCTGCCGTTGCCATGGAAACAGCAGAATTGTGAATCTTTTTTAGAATGCTCTCAATGTCCTGAAAATTTACAGAAAGATGTATTGCCATGCATATATGTGCATTCACTGTTAAACAATTTTGAAATGGCTGCCGCTTAGTGGCAATTGGGGGAAGGGTGACATCCGCTATTGCTTGCAATGGCAATTCTAGTTATTATTATACTTCCACCTAATTTTGTCCGCCCGCTTTCTCAGAGGCAAAAGTACCAATCCGAATGATGGTGCACTATAACAAGGAACCCTGACTCCCCAGAGTCTGTGCAAAATTGGAACTAAAAAATGGCTGTCATCACCATGGAAACGGAAAAATGGTGAAAAAATAAAATTTTGGAGTTCCTTGAATTATTTGTGAATGCTTAAGCTTAAAATCTTTAGATTTTAATACAATGTAGGTGCCCACTATATACAGGTTTTGGATGATTTTGGCACATTTTGGAACTGCTATGTTGCCATGGAAACTACACCAAAAATTTCAAAAATATGGAAATGCTCCAATTTTTTTGAAACTTTAGCATAACGATGAGCAACTTTGGTAGATGTGGAATTTGGCGTTGGAATTTCCAAAATGTCTGCCGTTTCCATGGAAACCATGCAAAAAGGTCAAAATGCTCCAAAAACTTCCGGGTTTGGTGAATAACTTTGGTATGCTTGAACCTAAAATCATCAAATTTTTATGCAATATAGTTGTCCACTATATACAGGTTTTGAATGATTTTGATAATCATTGGAACTACTATGTTACCATGGATACAGGAGCAAAAATTTCAGAATGCTTCAAAATTGATGAAACTTGATATGATTGTTAACTGTCAAGTCTAGATATGACTTTTGAAGTTGGAATTTCCAAAATGGCCACGGTTGCCATGGAAACTGCAAAAATGTCAAAAATTCTCAAAATGGTTTTAACTTAATGAAATTTTATATTATTGGTAACTGACAAGTTAAGATGAGACTTTTGACTTTGAAATTTTCAAAATGGCTGCCGTTGCCATGGAAACGGTATAAATGTGAAATACCTTAAAATGCTCTGAATATACTGAACATTTACAAAAAGATGAATAGCCATGCATATTTGTGCATTTACTGTTAAACAAGTTTGAAATGGCTGCCGCTTAGTGGCAATAGGGGGAAGGGTGACATCCGCTATTGCTTGCAATGGCAATTCTAGTATTTCATTGTTTTTCGTATATAAATGTTAAGAAATCAATCAGAGTTTTATACGTGTACATATTTATGTACCATTCATTGCATAAGGATGATTTCTATGCAAACCAGCTCATATACCTTTTTTTTCACAAATTCTCCATATCAAGCTCTTGGGTTGATATGGGAGTTTTTTCATTAAGTAGACAGACTTTGAATTACAGCATAAGCCTATGTATTTTTTTGTTTCCTGGGTAAAATAATGATTGACATATCAATGGTCTTTTAAACTTTAAATTTAGAATGACAAAGATTAACATCCTAGAAAACATTTTTCTTGAAGTATAGGATATTTACAATAAAAGTTTTAGAGTATACTTATTATTCCTTTTGTCGTAATCCAATGGAAGTAAAATTAACTCCCTTATAGATATAAATATAGACAAACTCAATTCATTTAAATGAAATATCAGTTAGTATGCAACAAACAAAAAAATAAACCAACAAATTACACATATTGACAAACAGCAAATATATCAAGTATCCACTGTCCATAGCTTTATAGGTTGCACTTTGTAAATACAGATGTTTCTCAAAACACGCCTCTTTTGGGGAGTAATTGAATATTCATAGAAAATTAATTTTGTTTACATACTGGTTCCCAGTTATGCTCTCTGTGTTCCATATCGCAGAGACAGAACTTGGGAATGTTACCAGTAAATAAACATGTGCAAATTGTTTACATTGAAATCTGTGGTAACCTTTCATTTGAGGTAGGGGTAGTTAAGAAAATTAGTGTAAATTTAAACTCTGAGAAGTTCAGGGCATATAAACGTTGAAAATATGCCGCACAGCCCTACATTTTGACCTTTGAAAAAAATTGTGGTGCATATGAACTTTCAATTCTAGGATAAGATTTTTTTCAAAACTTCATAGTAAAAGTGGTACAGTTTTAGCCGTAAAAGGAGTTCCTATGGGAAATTGCATTGTCAATATTTACAGAAATGCAACCTATAAATAGGAATTAAGTTTCTATACTTAAAATGGTTTTGACAGGATTAATATATAGTTTCTATTTTGACATTTTACCTTTGAATATTTTTAAAACATTATAAATCTATATCAACTTAACCAATGTTGTAATAGTTTTATAATATTCCCCAACAATATTTGTAATTACTTTTTGAAAACAACTGTGGCCTGCAGTTAAAAAAAGTTGCAATTTCTATCTATTGTCATCAAATTAAAAGATAGGACAATGGCTAGTGGAATTACAAATAAAAAGGAAGGAATGTGTTGCTATGGGATACAACTGAGCAATTTTAAAAATAACCCTGCAGTGTTGAACTTTTCTGTCCTTAAAAAAGTTCAACTTTTGAAAGTTTCAAAACAAAGATGAGGAAAGATTACACATTTTAATAGTTGGATTTTGCTCAATGTTCAGTGACAAATATTTCATGACAAAGAAAACACTACATCAACAAAACATAATCTTAACTCCAAAAATAAATTCCAGCTCTTTGTGAGTAGTTTAAGCCAGGTCTGCTGACTAATTATTAATTACTTGTGTTCATGTCTGTATTTAGTGATAGTTTAAACCCACATACAATGCTTCATTTCAGAGATTCCATAAAATTGTCTAGACTGTA
This sequence comes from Mytilus edulis, assembly GCF_963676685.1. Lineage (NCBI taxonomy): Eukaryota > Metazoa > Mollusca > Bivalvia > Mytilida > Mytilidae > Mytilus > Mytilus edulis. Next base: position 60,906,544 of record NC_092352.1, read on the forward strand.
TTCCTTTTCATATTGTGATTCATCCCATAACTCGCCTAGACTTTCAATTACAGTTTGCATGCTTTCCTTTTTATTCCATTTGTCTCCCTGTGATGAGCCTGCAATCTTTTCTCCTTTGTTCTTCTCATCCAATGAAAACAGGTCTAACAACTGATCAGTTCCCATGCTTTGTAAGCTGGAATTTTCTTGGCTGATAACTGTGTTAGCAATTGTCATTTTGAACTTTTGAAGACTGCAGAATAAAAATGAATACGTAAATACTTTATGCATAGTTTTGAAAATATTATTCTAAATGAGATCTTGTTACTATGGTAATGTTACACTCTAAGTTACCCTTCAAATTTTACAAGAATATGTTGTTAATTGAGTTAAAAAAAATGACATTAAAAAACTGATGAAATTTCTAGCAACTTGTATCACTTATTTCCCTACAAAACATTGTGTCGGCTGAACCAGAGTAACCCTCCCTATCTCTCTTTCAAACTTGGTTAAAATAATGTTTTTTCATGCATTTGAGAATGAAAGTTTTTTATAAATCAAATACTAGACCATGAGGTTATGAAAATTAGAAGTAACATTATCTTACTCAAGAGTTAGAATCAATTCAACCAATTAAAATGCTGGATTTTGTGTTTCAAGCAAAAATGTTATACTCCAAGTACAAAGTTAAATTTTATGTTCAATGGCTTAGGTCTTTCTGTAGTGTGTGAGACTTATTTATAGAAGATCACTTGCCAATCTCAAAAAAAAAGATCAGCAATGAAAGTGCTGTTTTCCTGATAAATCATCATTTTGTCATGTTTTTTAAAGTCTTTCGACATTGTTCAACCATGCGTAACCTCCTGACTGAGAATAGTAGGGCCCACGAATCTAAGAAATAGTTCATACTCACCCCATAATCTTTTCCTCAAGTGTTCCTCTTGTAATCAGTCTATACACATTGACAACTTTCTTCTGACCAATTCTGTGTGCTCTGTCCATGGCCTATAAATAACAACAAAAATTGATAATTCATTTTCAAAGAATATGACTTTTTTATTAGTTGTTGTTGGCTTTGAACCAACTTTCAATACTGTGAGTACTCTTATATCAGTGCTTTGTGGCTTAAGATTTATATTTTTTTAGCTGACTATACAGTTTGAATTTTTCTCATTGTTAAAGGCCATACAGTGAGCCATATTTGCCTACATTCAGAGGGGCCTATCCAGTCATTTCTTAAAGGTGGGAGTTCCCAACCCAGGATAAAGGGGGGTCCCAACTATATGTCCCAATTCAAATGCATTGATCATCAAGAAAAATGGGGGTTCCAACCCCTGGAACCCCCTCCCCACTATGGATTCGCCACTGATCCATATCATTTGTATGGTGAATATTTGTCTCATTGGCAATCATACCACATCTCCTTATTTGTTAAACAGTTGGGTCCCTCTAAGGCAGGCCAAGAGGTGGGGGATTTTGATTCAATAATACTCAACTTTAACAGTTACAATTCAACCAGAATTCTGTTCTATGGTCGGGTTGTTGTCTCTTCGACACATTCCCCATTGCCATTCTCAATTTTATAATGTTGACTTTAACAGTGCTTATTTGTTTTCAAGACGAACCCCTCATACCCCCTGGCTACAGGTGTGTATGGGAATAAAACTTTCACTAGATGGTAAGAAAATATTTTAATCTTTATGTAATTTGCATTGGAAAATAAGGAAAATTTGTTTTTCAAATTACAGCAACTGTTCATAAATTGTTTTTTAGTGTGTGCAAAAGCATGATAAATTAAATTCTGTCAAGCAAATTAAAAAATTACAGAAATAAAAAAAAATTACAGAAATAAAAAAAATTACCGATAAAAAACTTGTACTTTAGCAGAATCTGTGAAATAATCATAAATGAATTTTGTTCTGCTATTTTTAAGAAGTTGCCGATTAACAGTAATTTTGATGCAGACAACTACACAAGAGGAAGTGTTCCCCAGCAATAGACTTTTTTCATATTACTGACTTTTGACTCTGGATTATATAATTTTTCAACAGGTTATCTTTCTGTGGTAGGGCATCCTGGTACTCAGTCTTGTAAGAGTTACCAAAATAAGGAAAATCAAACATATAATCACATATCTGCCAACTGTCACTATTTGCAGGGGATTTCCCCCATGGAGGCTCCCAAATTGAAATTTTCAAAGAGCATGTTTGTCCACAATTTTAAACAAGACAGTTAATTTTACGATGCCATTAAGCTTATAAAAGTATGAAGAAGCTAAAAAACAACATTAAAATGTATTTAAAGGCCCCCTTAAAGGGTTTTAGTACTTTGACAGACATTTTGCACGCAAAACCCCCACGGGCATTTTGAAAAGTTGGCAGGTATGTAATCAGTGTAATTTGAAGGAAAAATTTGCTATTTTTTGATGATTTTGTTGTGTAAAGAAAAAATTAAAGCAGTCAATTTTCCACAAAATGTACTGATTGAAAGCTTGATTTTACTTTTTTATGTTGGTCTTACCTGACTTGGGTAGCAGAATGTCCTACCTGTCAAAAAACATAAACTTTGGAGTCAAATGTTGGTATTAATATGAAAATGGTCTTATTGTTGATCAAATACCTGTAAATCTTTCATCGGATTCCAATCATGCTCCACAAAGATGACAGTATCAGCACCAGTCAGATTTAGTCCAAGTCCTCCAACGTGAGTAGTCAATAATAAAATATCAATAGATGGATCATTGTTGAACCTTTAGTAAGAAGAAAAACATTGATAATGGCATTCATGAAGGTATCAAGTAATCCCTTAATTGCAAATTTTTTTCATTTAAATTCAAATAATAAAAACTTTCTTTTAGTTATAACATAATCATATCTTTTTTGCCATCATTGTAGGCACACACAATCAAAACTCCCCTGTTACAAGTTCCTTGAATACCATTTGTGCTTTTATTAATCTTCAAAAATAATTCCTTTAAAATCCAAACTTTTTTATATACATGTAGATTAGACTGTTTTTCTGTTTGAATGGTTTTACACTAGAAATCTTTGCGGCCCTTTATAGCTTGCTGTTTGGTGTGAGCATAAACTCCATGTTGAAGAGTGTACCTTGACCTATAATAGTTTACTTTTATAAATTGTGACTTGGATGTTGAGTTGTCTCATTGGCACTCATACCACATCTTCCTATATCTTTTCATATTATATTGTCTTCTTCTTGTTTGTTTTTTTAATACAAGCTGTTTGGTTGTGTTATTGTCTCTTTGACATATTTGCCATGTCCATTCTCAATTCTATGTGACAAATTTTTGTCAGTTTTTCAACCAAATATTTAGTAAAAAAAATGCCCATTAGGTTTTTATTGTTTCACAGTCAAAACTATAGAGTGAGAGGTACCATTTATGATGAAACCCAGCTATTCAATGGTCATTTAAAGTACCATTTGGTGTAAATGGTTATCAAATGATAGGCACTTGCACGTGATGAACTTTTTTCTATTTAAAATAGATTTTCTGCTTTGGTTGTTTTTTAGTCTTTTTGACACATTCCCTATTTCCATTCTCCACTTTATTTATTGAATAATGAATACAAATCCTGACCAGTCACTTCCAATGTTCAATCAATCATCTCAATTATTCCTTATTATGTTAATTATGGAAGGTCGCTTCTCAGTTTTAGAGTAATTACCTTTTTAAAACACTAGTTTATATTGATAGGGGATTAATAAAGGAATCCAAAGAGCCAAAAAAATATATAGGTCACCGTGCTTGTTTTCGAGATATTAGCCTATGAAATTTTGGCGGGAAAATATTCTCTCTTGACTTTTCATAGCTTTATCATTGACAATTTGAAGTTCTCGAAAACCGTTAAAAAGTAATTAAAATTTTATAAGACTTTTACAGATGGCTTATCATTATACATGTAAAAGATTTATAAAAAGAAAAATGGGGGTCACCGGGCAATTTTTTTCAAGGCATTCAAATGGATAAAACCAGAGGATTCCGAAAATCTGACAAAAAATCCAAAACATGACAAGCCAGCTTCCTTAAATGTTTGGCTTGAGACTTAGTATGGATTCATATTACTTTATGGATACCACTTTTTATTGGATTTCAAGGGTAGAGATAATCGCAACTTTTAATGTACAATAAATTACTATTTTATCACTTTTTTGAGGATCTCAATAGTAGAGGTAAACACGAAATGTATATAGAAGTACACACTTTCTTAAGGCTTATATATTTACAAACAATCCTCAAAATCAAATATTAAATAAGGAAAGAATTATTTTCCATAATTCACATAAATAAGGCCATAAAAAAGAATAGGTTTGTTTGCCCAAACGCTACATACCCAGAAAAAAGCTGCCTACTCAAATTCTTTTATTGTCCTGATTTGAAGAAGTTTTTTTTAATCAGATGCATGAAGACTAATAAACACCCGATACATCAATTTCTCTTTTTGAAAAAAAAAAGAAAATGCCTACCTACCTACCCACTGTCTCAACCTTTGGGTAGGGTTTGGGCAAACCAAAGTATTTTTAATTGTGGCCTAAATGAATCCATAGTTGGAAAACAATGTATACCAGTATCATTCACTGTTACCATTAACATACCTGTTTACAATATTATGTCTGTTATTGGCAGGTACACTTCCATCTAACCTGAGGTAAGTAACACTTGGCATGTGAGTTCTGAAACAAAAACAATTTTATGAAAATTAAAAGAATTTCTCAATATTACAGATTTCATCATATTGTAAGCTTTATACACATAGACCAAACTGCTAAACAAGATACTTCAAAGTCAATTCAAACTAATAATAAATAAATTATGTTTTCCCAAACTTAAGTATCAATCAGTACACATCCAACGGATTTGGTGTATGGACATTCATTACCAGTCTGAGAAAAACAAGATCTTATGATGTGCCAAAGTGTAAGTATCGACAGGATGTAGGACCAAAAAGTGTCTGTTGCTTTATAGCCCTACATATTAAGTTATGCTTAATATATATCAAAATTAAAATAGTAGTTAGTACCAATGAAGACAATATTCAAAGATCTTCCTTCTATTTTAAATTTAATAATAATTAGTTTATTCATAGGATTAAAAAGTTATCATGGAGAATAAATAAGGTTTCTCCCAGTAAAGCAAACTCACAAAACAATCTTTGAAACAATTTAGTTAATGTTTTATATAATTTGTGACAAAGAAATCACTACATAAACAAGAGGCTCTCAAGAGACAGAATCACTCATCTGTATTTGTTTGCTTAAATCTTTCATCAATGATTATTTTTGCTTTTAATATATTAATGAGTGGCTTGGAAAATCCATTTAAATGTTCTTTGTATCTGTCATATTTTCTTCAAAAGCAAATAAATGCATTTTACCCCTATGTTCCATGTTAGCCATAGTGGCTTTGTTTCTTGACGTACAAGGAAATAAAAAAATAAATTTTATACTAGATACTCTGAAACTTAATCACCCTAAGTTTGGCTGAAATTGATTCAACAATTTCAAAGAAGAAGATTTTTTAAAGTAAGCAATCAAGATGAACCAATTGTTAACCAGGTGCTCCGCAGGGCGCAGCTTTATACGACCGCAGAGGTCGAACCCTGAACAGTTGGGGCAAGTATGGACAAAACATTCAAGCGTGATACAGCTCTGAATTTGGATTGTGATCAAATTTTTGACATTACATGGGTTTTTTTACACAAAACAAATGTCAAGATTTTACAAATCAATTAAAGATTTCTTCTTATTTAAATCTAAAATTAAATAGTTGACACAGCATAGGTTTCTGACACAGAATGAATGTGGTCTAATGAACTTAAAAGTTTTTTTTTGCCTTTGAGCAATTCACTATGCTGTTGAATATTAATCCTCTCAAAAAAATGTTTGAAGAAATTTTCTTTTTATTTATGAAATCTGAAATGAGAAAAATTTAACCCCCCCCCCCTTTTTTCACATCCCCGTTTCCCTTTTTCCAAAACTGATATCAATTCAAATTTCTAATGGAGTTTGCAACAATAACTACTCTTTTAAATACATCATAAAATATTAAAATGTAAAATAAAGTGCTTGTTATCACTGAATGGTAAAGATTGGTTGGTAGTAAAAGTAGAATATACATTGTTTATTGTATAAAACAATAAAAAAAAATTCATCAGCAACATTTTATATTGGCAAATTTCCAATGAAGTTATTTACATAAAGCTATTGGCAAATAAAAATAGAAAATGACATCATAGTCATGTCTGGCAAATTTCCAACATACATTATCTAAAACATTTTAGATAAGATAAGGAAAAAAAGCTTTATCAGCAACATTTTATATTGGCAAATTTCCAATGAAGTTATTTACATAAAGTTATTGGCAAATAAAAATAGAAAATGACATCATAGTCATGTCTGGCAAATTTCCAACATATATTATCAACTACTATTCTATACAAAGAAAGATAACTCCAATTGAAAATTAATTGCTATTGCACAATATTGTGCAATTAGATATTTCTTGCTATTGTGCAATACTGTGCAATTGAAAATTTCTTGCTATTGCACAATACTTGATATGGAATCCTGATTTGGACCAACTTGAAAACTGGGCCCATAATCAAAAATCAAAGTACATATTTAGATAAAGCATATCAAATAAGCCCAAGAATTTAATTTTTGTTAAAATCAAACTTAGTTTAATTTGGACCCTTTGGACCTTAATGTAGACCAATTTGAAAACTGTACCAAAAATTAAGAATCTACATACACAGTTAGATTTGGCATATCAAAGAACCCATTTATTCAATTTTTGAAGAAATCAAACAAAGTTTAATTTTGGACCCCCATTTGGACCAACTTGAAAACTAGGCCAATAATTAAAAATCTAAGTACATTTTTAAATTCAGCATATCAAAGAACCCCAAGGATTCAATTTTTGTTAAAATCAAACTAAGTTTAATTTTGGACCCTTTGGACCTTAATGTAGACCAATTTGAAAACGGGACCAAAAATTAAGAATCTACATACATAGTTAGATTCGGCATATCAAAGAACCCCAATTATTCAATTTTTGATGAAATCACACAAAGTTCAATTTGGGACCCTTTGGGCCCCTTATTCCTAAACTGTTAGGACCAAAACTCCCAAAATCAAACCCAACCTTCCTTTTATGGTCATAAACCTTGTGTTTGAATTTCATAGATTTCTATTTACTTTTACTAAAGTTATGGTGCAAAAACCAAAAATAATGCTTAATAGGGCCCCTTTTTGGCCCCTAATTCATAAACTGTTGTGACCTCAACTCCAAAAATCAATCCCAACCTTCCTTTTGTGGTCATAAACCTTGTGCTAAAATTTCATTGATTTCTATTTACTTATACTAAAGTTATTGTGCGAAAACCAAGAATAATGCTTATTTGGGCCCTTTTTTGGCCCTTAATTCCTAAACTGTTGGAACCAAAACCCCCAAAATCAATCCCAACCTTCCTTTTGTGGTCATAAACCTTGTGTCAAAATTTCATAGATTTCTATTCACTTAAACTAAAGTTATAGTGCGAAAACCAAGAAAATGCTTATTTGGGCCCTTTTTGGCCCCTAATTCCTAAAATGTTGGGACCAAAACTCCCAAAATCAATACCAACCTTCCTTTTGTGGTCATAAACCTTGTGTTAAAATTTCATAGATTTCCATTCACTTTTACTAAAGTTAGAGTGCGAAAACTAAAAGTATTCGGACGCCGGACGACGACGACGACGCCGACGCCAACGTGATAGCAATATACGACGAAAAATTTTTCAAATTTTGCGGTCGTATAAAAATTGTTGCAATAATAACAAGAATGTGTCCCAAGTACACGGATGCGACATCTGCACTATAATTTTCTCTATGTTCAGTGGACCGTGAAAATGGGGTAAAAACTCTAATCTGGCATTGAAATTAGAAAAATCATATCATAGGGAACATGTTTATTAAGTTTCAAGTTGATTGGACTTCAACTTCATCAAAAACTACCTTGACCAAAAACGTTAACCTGAAATGGGACAGACAGACAGACCTACAGACCAGAAAACATAATGCCCCTTTACTATCGTAGGTGGGGCATAAAAACATCGCAAAATAATTTCTGAATTGACAGTATAACTTACTTGAGCAGATCATTTTCTACGATTTCCAGCATACTTTTGAGCTGACAGAAGAGCAAGACCCTATGCTGACCAACAACTGGACCCTCACTCATAGCTGCCTGACCACTGGTACCACTAAAACTGGACACCCCTATACCACAATCATTTAACAACTGTCTGTAATAGAAATATAACAACAATTAACTAAAGGAAAATATATTGTACAAAGAAGAGAAACTGTGTACTAATTACTAAGTAATAACATTTTGTTTGATGAACATTTACAATTTTCTGCTGTTTTTCTAAGGCTGTTTGCTTTTCATTTGTAAAGTGCTATAGAATGTTAAAATTGTGAACAAAAACTGGTATGGTAACCTTCTTGGATACTGTGGATCCATTTTTTTTGGGGTGGGTACCAATTTTAATGGATTAATGAAAACATGTGTTTTTGTTCATACAGTGCAACTTTCTTAATTTGACACTCGAGTAATCCTACAACTTGGATCTGACAAAAATTTCATGTCCCCAAAAATGTCTATAACAATCTTTGGTAGAAAATCTTTAGAAACCTGTCACTTCCGTAATTAGACACTGTTTTCATATTCTGATGTTATTAGTTAAACCTAATTAATCCTGCACTAAAGTGTTGTGAATAAAAGAACATTTTTTTCATATTTTTGTTTGTGCCTTCCTGTGTGATAGCTTTTGTTTCTTTAAATTGATGGTTTTCCTATGTGACAGTATGTCTATAATCTATAATGAGATGAATATCAAAGCTGAGTGGTCCACTAAGGCACCTTTTACTATTTTAAGTAAAGAATATATGCGAAAACAAAAAAAAACTGTAAATTATTCATTGAAACTCTATTCATAGGACTTAGACAGCACACAAATAAATACAAACATGAAATCACATATTCAAGGTGGCACCAATCTAAATTCAGTCACTAAATCATAAAGAAAGGACAAGACTTTAAATTATCTAATTTACAGAAGTGAGAGTATTCACAATCTCTTATTTACATACTTGAGAGCCATAAGTTTAGGAGTATGTTGGAGATCTTGTAGATGGAGAATATTCACACTATCTTATATACATACTTGAGAGCCATTAGTTTAGGAGTATGTTGGAGATCTCGTAGATTGGAATTCTGTTGTTTGAGCTGGACAGTAATCTCTTTATATTTAGGATGGTTTGGTGTCAGTACCAGAGACGGATGATTACAGACTTTCTTCAGGTATTGTAATGCCTGCAACAATAAACCATTCAAAATTTAATATATGCATAAACCTTTGAGGAAAAGAATGTAATATGTGTCCATGGGACACAGATGATACCCCTGCTTGCAATTTTTCAATTTATAAAGGAGCATAAACATTGATAAATGGAGAATGATAAAATAGACAACATCCAAATTGGAAATTGATTTGAGTTTTATGGTAATAAGTGTTGTATATAAGTTTCATAGCATTTCTTTGAGAACATATGTATCCTTTACAAACATATTTTGCTTTTAGCATGTAAATTTTGATATTTTTGTTTAAAAAAACATGACTTATTGAATATTTTACCTGGAACACATGACCAATTGATGGACTCTGTTTCTGTGAATCTTCCTCTCCTCCTAATTGAGTGACAGCATCATCCAAACCTTGCTTAGCCCTAGACTTGGCAAAATCTTCATACAATTGTACCTGCAAAATAAGGTTTATTTATTGCAATTGTTAGAGATAATTAAAACCTCTAGAAAATGAAATAAAGGAATATTACATCCAACCATGAATGCTGCAAAACTAAAACCATTAAATGAAGTCATTTGGATGAAGGGAAAAAATTGAACACAGATGGTACCATTTTGAAGAAGAAACACAAGACATAGTGATCTTGCTGAATAAACATATGACAAAGGGACGGACAGACAAGGGAAAAACTTAATGCCCCCTCCACTACGGCAGGGTGCATAAAAACCATATATTTGTGCATGACCTTTTATAAATATAAGTTTTTCTTCAAACAGGAAGTAGAACACCAAAGTAAGGGAGACATTTCACTAATTATGGCATATCACAAGGTAGCTAATACATGTTATACCAAAACATAGAAATGTATTACTTATAAAATCATGGACTTACCTGTAATGGACTTAGATCACAGTAATAATTGACTTACCTGTAATGGACTGAGATCACAGTAATAGATGACTTACCTGTTATGGCCTGAGATCACAGTAATAGATGACTTACCTGTAATGGCCTGAGATCACAGTAATAATTGACTTACCTGTAATGGACTGAGATCACAGTAATAGATGACTTACCTGTAATGGACTGAGATCACAGTAATAGATGACTTACCTGTAATGGACTGAGATCACAGTAATAGATGACTTACCTGTAATGGACTGAGATCACAGTAATATTTGACTTACTTGTAATGGACTGAGATCACAGTAATAGATGACTTACCTGTAATGGACTGAGATCACAGTAATAGATGACTTACCTGTAATAGCATGAGATCACAGTAATAGAGGACTTACCTGTAATGGACTGAGATCACAGTAATAGATGACTTACCTGTAATGGACTTAGATCACAGTAATAGATGACTTACCTGTAATGGACTGAGATCACAGTTATAGATGACTTACCTGTAATGGACTTAGATCACAGTAATAGAGGACTTACCTGTAATGGACTGAGATCACAGTAATAGATGACTTACCTGTAATGGACTGAGATCACAGTAATAGATGACTTACCTGTAATGGACTGAGATCACAGTAATAGATGACTTACCTGTAATGGACTGAGATCACAGTAATAGATGACTTACCTGTAAAGGACTGAGATCACAGTAATAGTCCTGTATGATTTTAGGGGGTAGGTCTTGTAATACATCTTCCTTTAATCTTCTTAAGATGAATGGTAAGACCTGTCTGTGTAGAGATTCCATAGCTAATGCTCCTGTTAAAGCAAGATTTAAACAGTATTGTAATATATGTATATATATATATATATGTATGAGTCTTATTGTCTATTTTTTAGAAAATGAGATTTCAATCTTATTTGAAGATTAATTAAGAAACACTTGAAATCATATTATATATAAAATACAATTCATTCATAAGATTTTCATTGCCTGAACTTTATTACTGAACACTAATTTCTGACGATTTTCAAATGTTTGATGAAAAAACATGTATCTATTCACTGATTGTATTGGTTTGTTGTTTTTAAAGCAATTGTATTCTTATGCAATAATTTGACCCTAATTACAAAAATTTTGGCCTTTGCTTTCAGAAATGATGTACAAATGATGAACAGTAATAAAACATTGCCTAAAGGCAAATAACACCTCTGTGGTCTCATGTTCGCCTTGAGTATGAAAGGTCATTGTGAAATTCAATGAAACATTTATCTATCTACCTGCTTCTTGTTCCTTAGACGTGCTCTTGGCATCCCTACTTTGTAGAATGGGCTTGCCATATCTGGCCTGGAACTGTTTCTCTGTACCCAGGAATCCTGGCATTAGGAAATCAAACAGGGACCACAGGTCTAATACATTGTTCTGGATAGGGGTCCCTGACAATATCAGTCTGTGGTTACAGTTCAGCTGTTTTACAGCTTTTGATAACTGAAACAGAATAAAAGAACTATGTTCAACTAAAGTATCTCTTTTATGTAATATGGTGCATATATAATAAATTGTTCAACCATTGTATACATCCTGTTAACTGTGACTGTAGTTAGTATACAGAATTTAGGTTTGAAAATTGGTTTTGATGAACCGTTTAAGCTATGGTATTTAAGTTACTAGAGTGTCTAATTGTCTACATGTCCCTTTCAGTTTTCATTTACAATTCAACTGGCTTATGTCAAATGATCCTAATTGATAGGTTTCAAGTTGACAGTAAAATTGTTAAAATTTAGTAATTTTATGCAAAGTCCAGTGTCTAAAGATGATGAACAAATAAGTCTTTAGCCATAGGTAAAACGAATTAAACCAGATAAATATACACCAAGAATTTAAACAACAGTCTTCAGGATGTAATTACAAAAATGTAAAAGATTTCAGCAAAAGTGTAGGATAGGTATATTTCAAGCTAACAGTCACTACATTCATCTTACAGTACTAAATGCTTTAATTTGCAATATGCTATCAAATCTTTATTATATTATTCATAGTTATGTTACTCCATTATCAAATTTTTGTATTATTGTGTCAACTTCTACATGTTTTGTAAATTGTACCTCTTCTCTGTGTTTAATTATAAGGAAAAACATACCTTTGTTTTACCATTTTTAATAACATGTCCCTCATCAAGTACACAATAATTCCAATTTATGGACCTAAAATTACAAACATGTGTTAATCAAACTAAACTGTTTTTTAAATGCACACTTTGATTTAAAGCTGAGTTGAAACTATCTGTGTAAGTTTGTATTTGATATAAGTTCAGCCATTTTTATAAAGCGTGATTTCTGTGAGTCATGCTTACTTTGGAAAGAATTTTAAAGCAAATTCAACCATATTGTAATAATAGGTAGCTACAATTATGTTTAAAAATATCTGTGCTAAAAATTCCATGGATGCAAAGACTTAAGGATTAATTAAAATCTACCGAATATTTTTAATAATTTATCAAAATGAAGTTTTTATCATGTTTTTTTATAAAATATAATAAAAAGTATGGGTCACAACGTACGTACAGAAAGGGTTAAACTTAATGCCCCCCTTCCGCTACAGCTTGGGCATACAAATATATCAAGAATATCAGTATTTTACATGGAACCTCATATACAAAATACTAACCCAAAGAAATCAATGTCATTTCTAACAACATCATATGATGCAACTATCAAGTTGTGCTTCTTTACTTTCTTTTGTAATCTAGAAAAAAAAGAAACAAGAGTGCACACACTGAAATGTCTCGCCTTCTATACTAATCATTGATATTATGTTGATAGTCCTAAGTATAAAGCTTAGTTTTATTACAACTGTCTCATAAACTTAACATTAACCAAGATAACTAAACAAAGACCAATGAACCTTGAAAATGAGGTCAAGGTCAGATGAACCATGCCAGGCAGACATGTACAGCTAACAATGCTTCTATACAACATATATAGTTGACCCATTACTTATAGTTTAAGAAAAATAGACCAAAACACAAAAACTTAACACTGTGCAATGAACCGTGAAAATGAGGTCACCGTCAAATAAAACCTGCACGACTGACATAAAGATCATAAAATTTTTCCATACACCAAATATAGTTGACCTATGGCATACAGTATTAGATAAAAAGACCAAAACTCAAAAACTTAACTTTGACCACTGAACCATGAAAATGAGGTCAAGGTCAGATGACATCTGCCCGCTAGACATGAACACCTTACCATCATTCCATACAACAAATATAGTAGCCCTATTGCATATAGTATGAGAAAAACAGACCAAAACACAAAAATTTAACTATAACCTCTGAACCATGAAAATGAGGTCAAGGTCAGATGACACCTGCCAGTTAGACATGTACACCTTACAGTCCTTCCATACACCGAATATACTAGCCCTATTGCTTATAGTATCTGAGATATGGACTTGACCACCAAAACTTAACCTTGATCACTGATCCATGAAATGAGGTCGAGGTCAAGTGAAAACTGTCTGACAGACATGAGGACCTTGCAAGGTACGCACATACCAAATATAGTTATCCTATTACTTATATTATAATAAGAGAGAATTCAACATTACAAAAAACTTTTTTTCAAGTGGTCACTGAACCATGAAAATGAGGTCAAGGACATTGGACATGTGACTGACAGAAACTTCATAACATGAAGCATCTATATACAAAGTATGAAGCATCCAGGTCTTCCACCTTCTGAAATATAAAGCTTTTAAGAAGTGAGCTAACACCGCCGCCGTAGCCGCCATAGCCGCTGCCGCCGCTGCCGCCGCTGGATCACTATCCCTATGTCGAGCTTTCTGCAAAAAAAGTCGGTTGTTGTTTTTATAAAATTGCATGCATTTATTATTTTCATTTTGAGGAGTGGACAATAACGAAGATATGATATTGTGATATCAAGACAATCTGCATACAGATATATGTATATGATTAATTAGAGTTTTATTATTGCACTACCCAGTCTAATTGTTCACGTTACTTAAAACCTAACAATAGTTTCTTAATTTGCAGTAATAAAATACAGGTAATATCAATAACAATATTTCATACCTAGTTCTCTCCCCTGGGGGTCCAGCATACATCAGAGGATTCAGATATTTCACATCCACAAACTTATTTACTTCATATACCCAGTGACCAATCAGTGTGGGTGGACACACAACAATAGATGGCATTGGCACACAATCAGGACCTTTGGTTGTCTGATATACAAATTTATTATATTTGTTAAAATTAAATTTAAACAAGAATCAGTCCATAGAACACGGATGCCCCTCTCACACTATCATTTTCTGTGTTTAGTGGACCCTGAATTGGGGTAAAAACTCTAATTTGACATTTAACTTAGAAAGATCATATGACAGGGAACATGAATACTAAGTTTCAAGTTGATTGGACTTCAACTTCATCAAAAACTACCTTGACCAAAAACTTGAAATTTGCACTATCATTTTCTATGTTCAGTGAACTGTGACATTGGGGTCAAAACACTAATTTGGCATTAAAATTAGAAAGATCATATCATAGGGCACATGTGAATTGAGTTTCAAGTTGATTGGACTTCAACTTCATCAAAAACTACCTTGACCAAAAACTTTAACCTGAAGCGGGACGAACTGACTGAAGGATAGACCAGAAAACATAATGCCCCTCTACTATCATAGGTGGGGCATATCGAAGGTTGGGCATAAAAACTGAATGATTTCAGATTATTACAATTCTTGTGGCTAATATTTAATGCAGATTCAGGGCAAAACTAAATCAACCATTAGGTAGGGTAAGTAAAGTTGTTGTATTGGGATGATGGTCCCATATTTGAACTGCCACTGAAAAATGGTGCCATAGATTATTGGTTTGAATGTTTCACATTTTGTCATTTTGATACTTTTTTAGTCCAGATTTCTTATTGTCGAAGCCTGTACCTAGCAGTGGTCTTTTATTATGTTTATAACATAAATCCGTCACTTGGACACTGACGGATACTTGTCACATTGACAATCATACCACATCTCAGTTATTTGTACACATATGTTAGTAAGTGAATAATTTTCCTTCAGTATCATACATATATTTCTTTTCATTTTCACCCCTTAGTATTTTTTTCCCATTATCAATGACTATCAAAGCCATAATGTCATAGTATGAAGCAGAAAGGAAAAATTCAAATCTTTTAATCTCCCCTTAAAATAAATCAATAAGAAAATGTCCAACAAAACATGCCACTTTTTTAAACATACCTGGTATTTTTGGTCTCTCAGAAAATGGTCACTAGCTAGGATACAGATAGACTGTAAGGTCTTCCCTAATCCCATATCATCACATAGTATACCATGTAAACTATACTTGTTTAGAAATGCTAACCAGTTAACACCATCCTGTTGTGAAATTGAAGTAAGTAAACTCAATTGGGAGCACAAAATCATAAGAATTATTTTAGTGGGAGTATTCAATTAAGGTGGTACCTAACACTTTCACTAAAATTAGTTTGGCTCGTTTAATTTTGATAAAATTTTGATGAAGTATTTACTTTGACCCTTTAACAAAAATATAAAAATTTTAAAAATTTTGAACCAACCGTTTTGTCAGAAAAATTACTGTTTATATAGCAGTTTCACAAACACCAATTTTGATCTTTGTGAAGCTTATTATTCCCTTTACAACATAGCGTAATTAAAATGTTTAGCTGACTATACAGAGTTATCTCCCTGTAGTGTTAGGTACCACCTTAAACTGAGAAATCAGTAACAATAAACCTGTGCTTGCAAAAGGATGTTTTTTCAATGATGTAAGAAAAATGTAGTCAGCATAATCATTATATACTTTATATACAAAACTGTTGTAGTGAAGATACATTTTACATCATTTACAATATCAAAAATATTTCAGTTCATCAGTACATTTCAGCATCAAGATGTCCATTCGATATTAACAGCAAAAACTTAACAATCAAAATAATTAAACTTTTAATACTTTGTCCAGTATTCAAATCTGCTTTGAAAAATGAAAGATCTAGTACCATTTGTATTTGTAATTAAAAGGTTCAACTTAAAAAAGTCCTTTACTATCCTAATTCATAAATGAAAAAGTCCACAAAGATAGGTCTGGGTCCTCACTTATTAGAATCCCTATCTGTACCTGTTGGTATTTTCTGAGTTCTGCATCTACTGGTATTGACACTTTGTAACTCTCTAACTTTGAGCTATCCATCAACTGTTCTAAAAATAGACGTTGTTTTTCTTTCTCTGCTGTCAGCCTAGCCTCCATTTCAGGTGGGTCTGGTACCCCTGCCTTAAAAAAGAAATAAAGAAAATAAAAACCAACACTTGATGCCTTTAATGACAAGAAGCTCACTAACAGTGGATCTTCAAAATCTAAAAATATTTTTTTATCGAAAGAATTGTCTTTGACCTATAAATGTTTATTTTTTACACATTAGGACTTGGATGGAGAATAAATGTATTTACACTTTTGGTATTTAGCTGATTTTTTCTCCAAATAACCTTAGATCTTCTTTGAATAACCTTCTGGCATCAAGCAATAATCACTTTTTAATTGTGATGTCAAAGTTTACAGGAACCTATGTGATTTTACGTAATAGCAGACAAATTTGCATACAAGTGTAAATATGTCTATTATATCATTGGCAATCATACCACATGTTCTTATTTCTTTGAATTTGTCAAAAATCTACCAGTTTGATCACCAGTAATAAATGAATACTTCCTGCAATGACAAGTAAATATTGGTCTAATCACTTATTTTACCTAGAATAGGAACAACTATTCATACATGTAGGTTTTACTAACCTCAAGTGGCATTAGTCGAATCAGTGTGGCAAAACAGTGTGTGGCCATGAGTCTGACAGCCTCATTCTGATCACTCATTCTCCCTAGAATGGGTACAACCAGTAATACTATATATGGCAAGAGATCCATTCCCATCACATCTATAACACCTATGTAGTGTTAAGGATTATATTGTTACACTTATATAGTGGAGAAGTTAAGAAATTATTTAGAAACTAAGGCTCAAAAACTCAAAGGCAAAAATTGACCTAAGTTTTTATCATATAACACTCAACTGTTTTGGTTCTTATTCATCCTTGGCTCTCAAATTTTAGGTTTTGAGAGTTACTGATGAAATTAAATTCTTTTTTAGATCACTTTTGATCACATAGCTCTCAAATTTCTTCATATCTTAACATCAATGACCTTCAAATGTTTAAATTAGGTCTTAGAGTTGATGAAGGTCGCCCAGAAAAGCTCTTGAGACATATTACCGGTAAGAGTTCCTCCATGTTTTCTTTTGATTGGTATGTTCCAAATGGAGTTTTATGTCAACTTTGATATTATGGTATACCAAAGTCTGGTTGCATCTTATTAAAATCTATATGCAAAAAGCTCTCAAATATTTGTTAGTTTTAAAAGGATACAGGCTAAAGCTTCACAAGCTCCTTGTCTATGTTTTTCATGTTCCATGTCTCCCATTAATGGCAGGATTTTATCCATGATAAATGATAAGGTATGTGAGGTTAATATCTGGGCCATCATGCCCACACTTCGTGCAGACATGTGTCTGATTGCCGTGTATGAATTCTTTAATCCATTCAAAATGGAGGAAAGTTTCTGTTTTATCTGAAAATGAACAAGAAAATAATTATTCAACTGGAAAATATTGAAACTATTTGCATTTGGCAGAATATTCTAACACTTATATATGAAACACAAATATGTAGAATGAATGTAATCCTTCATATAGCATGTATAGGGTATATAAATACTATTAATTCAGAAATGTTTGTGTGCATTTTTAATTGTGATTTTTGAAGAATGGACAAAATAATTAAGAGATCAACTATTGCTTTTTATTTCTGCATACAGATAAATTTTGTTATTTTTAAAATTTTTGCCATACTTTTACCAGTACAATAATAAATATTTACAACTTTACAGTTTGACCAAAACATAGGAATCTGTAAACTTACTTTAATTTTTTTTTTTTAAGAAGATGTTTAAACAATGTGTTCAATTAATTGTAAGGTAAAACAAATTGGTAATAGCAAATTATCAAAGATTTGTCATTGGCACCCTAAAAAAACATTAAGAAATGACCGAAGACCACCACTGACAAGGTTCTTGAATTGATGTGGACACACATATACATGTGGTGTGGTTAAACAATTGGTACCTGTTATGTGAGAGGTGTACACATTAACATGTGCTGAGGTGAATTAATTTAAAATACCTGTTCTATGAGTGATGAGTCTAATGAAGATCCAACAGCTTCTATTAACTGTAATGAATTAACAGTCTCTTGAGCAATATCTATTGGAATTTCTTCTGTAATATCTGAAAAATAAAATAAGGAATCACATTGCGTATCATAAAGTTTCTATGCCTAGTAAAAAAAGTTAAAGTATCATCTAACAAGGACTGACTGCCAGCAGATATGAAAATAATTTGATTTAATTTGTTATTAACTCAACTTTATAAAATTTTGGACAAAAAGTAAGATCTTTATTGAAAATTTATCTGATAAATAATTCATGGAATTTAACAAATAAACCGATGGACTGACAAACAGAGTTAATGGAGACTGCAGAGTACAACTAATCTATGAAAAGAGAGTTAAATAGGAAGGGAATAAAGTATAATTTTTATAATGCAAATTCGTAAAATGTACAAACTTAAACAAACATTCTGTGAGTATTGCCTGTCAATACAAAATAAGTCCACAGAACAAAGACCCCAAAACATGACAAGCGAACATCCTTAAAAGGTGTAGTTTTCATTTTTTTTCCTTTTTTGCCATGATCATGATAATTAGTATTAAGAGATTTCAAGTTTCTCAATGCTCTTCAACTTTGTATTTGTCTGGCTTTTTAACTGTTTTGATCTGAGCGTCACTGATGAGTCTAATGTAGACGAAATGCGCGTCTGGCGTATTAAATTATAATCCTGGTACTTTTGATAACTAATCATACCTTTTTCTAACTTTTCTAATGGACTAGTAATAGCTTCCCACAAAGTAGGTAACTCAGTTCCTAAATTATCTCCAAAGAGTCGACACATTTTACTGAGTGCTACGTCTCCTCCTCGTCTTTGTATCTGATGCTGTTTTTGCACCTGTAAAATAGAATTCTGTTTTATAGACATAAAGCTTAATTTTCAAATAGGGCCCATGATGACCGAATGGTCTAAGTATTCTATCTTTAGTGATTACAAGCTATTTTATGAGATGGAACCAAGTTCTTGGCAAGGTATGTTCTACACCAATTTTCATCAACAAAGCGTAACTGTTTCCATAGTGCCCTACAGAAGTTCTGCAGTGGTTAATAAATACATCCATCAAGTTAGACCTTTCAAAGTATGAGTGCAGCTAATTTTGACAAGTTCTGTGGATTTATTATCATTCGTTGGATACCAATTTTCGTGGATTTTGTTGATAAAGGTGAACCATAAAGACTTCGGCAAAACCACGAAATAAAATGTCCATGAACATGCAAGTTTTCCTTCATCCACAAAAATTGGTGCCCATGAAAATAAATGAATCCACAGTATAGAATTGCCCATTTGCTTAATTTTTCTTGACTATGCAAATGAACGCTCTGAAGAGTCTGAATTTTTGTTGGTTACAAATCATCTTAATTTTGATATTAACATGAGGGCTAACTCTCTTTTTAACACGTTTAACAAGAATGTGTCCACAGTACAAGGATGCCCCAATCGCACTATCATTTTCTATGTTCGGTGGACCGTACAAAATTGGTTAGAAACTCTAATTTGGCATTAAAATTAGAAGGATCATATCAAAGGGAACATGTGTACTAAGTTTCAAGTTGATTGAACTTCAACTTCATCAAAAACTACCTTGACCAAAAACTTAAACCTGAAGCGGGACAGACGAAACGATGGACAAACTGACACACAGACCAGAAAACATAATGCCCATAAATAGGGCATAAAAATTTGAATATGATTGTTGGATTAAGAAATTACAAATTTAAATTGCGCTTTGGTATGTTTCATGTGTACCAGACATATGTCTGGTAAAAGTCCAAAAATTGCATGCACTTTGGTACTATTGAAGCAAAAGCACATACATTCCACTGGGCACCAGTCCAACCCGGGGTAGGGTTTCCCTGAAGATATGAAACAAGTGCTGTCTTCAATATTATCACAGGCAATATACAAATCTAACAAAACTCCACCTGTTTTCTCATATTATATTGTTTCTATAGAAGATATGTGTTACATAAAGAAAATCTGCCAATACTTATTGTCAAATTCTATTTAAAAGATTTCATGTTAAGAGGCAGATTTGATACCTATATGAATGTTAGAATTATATGCAGCTTTAAATTCAATCAATGATATTATTTGTTTTTGTAACATTTTTTAATTTTCCATTACTATCAAGGGAGATAACTGAATTATCCAAAGAATTGTGCAACCTTTAAAACTTACAATTTTCTGGCAAATTACCTACCTTTTTCACTTATGTAAAAAAAAAGATACCTGGGGTTATAAAACTTTAATATACTTTAACCTCTGTTTTTAAAAAAAAAATATGTCATAAGTAATAATTATGGTTAAATACTTCGGTCTCATATATGAATCAAGGAGGATAACTCTAAATAAAGTTCCATTGAAACCTCAGTTTTTGTTTTGGCAAATGCATGATTGTTTCAGGCAAATTATTCATTTAGGCCAATTAAAATTAATTGATAGATTTTCATCCCCGCCCGCCCCTCTGAAATCTTCCCGCCCCGATTTTTTTTATTTTTGAAAAAATTATGATTTCCGGATTTTTTTCATTTCCGTTACCGGTAACCGTCGATAATTTCGCTTCATGTAAAACTTCCTGTTTTAAAATACGGTTTTCGTATTTCTCAGAGTATTCTTACAAAAATCATTAAGTCGATATATTCTGATCTATGATGACAACATCATTTACCGAGAATAGAGATTTATTACGAGAAGGGCATGAAATATTCGGGTTACGAGTAATATGCTGTGTCCAAAAACGCAAATCGCCGTATGTCACAAATGACACAAATGTTTGTGAATAAAACACCTTGGATTTATTTTATTTATACAATGACTTTGTGTCAAGAAATTAGAACTGTGAATGAAACCCAAAAGCGTAAGAATCGTGGAACACATTTGACTGGAATAAAGAAATTGACACAAGCATGAACTTTTTAGATTGGTGACGGTATATTGAGTTCAGAAAATCGACAAACATACGCATTTTTATTTATTAATTTATAGCAAGCTCTTAGATTTAGATTTAGCCATGCCTTTCGTTTTTTGTAGAAAAACAGCAAACATCCTCTGTCACAATACCCACGATAGAGTCATTAAACAACTTTATGTTTTACATTGTAATTATATTTGCATCTTGCATACTAAGGACCAACCCTATTATTTCAACACTGTTTAAGTTTTCATTTTATTCTGTACTTATCGTACTCGTGTTGCATACCAATGCATTTGCTTCGTTTTATTAGGACAACAAAACATTGCTTAGAAAGCAAAATACATTTGATGGAGGTAGTCCAACTGAAGAGAGCATTTCTCCTCATTTCTGCTGTTTACTATAAAATAGGTATCTAAAGCAGCAATTACATGAATGACAGTGATTGCCAATCAGAGATCTATATATATTTACGAATTTGAAAAAGCGGCACCAACAAATGAATGTTAATGGTTCCGCCCGAAAACTTTACACAGTGTCGGGCAACACAAAAGATTTCTCTTGGCTATTTACAATTAACATTTAAAACATTCGCAAAAAATATACAATTAAAAATATTTACAACTGGTTTTTCCTACTTCCTTTCAGAGCATGCCTTCAGGGCAGCTCTGAATCCCGCAACAGTGTTGGTTGCTGTAACTGTTGTTGGTAGGTTGCTCCAGTCCCTGATTGTCCTCGGGAAGAAAGATTGGCCATAGGTGTTTGTACTTGTTCTTTCTTGGAAGAAGCGGTTTCAACCTCTGGTCAGGTTATTATTCACGGGTCAAATATTGGTGACGGTCTATATCTATAAGATCATGCTGGATCTTGAATAGCATGCATAATTTGTTTGTTTTCCTCCGTTCTTTGAGGCTTTCCCACTTTAGATTTTTGACCAAATTAGTGACACAGCCATGTGTTCGGTCTGTGTAGTTGTTATTCTCAAATCGTTCAGCTATTTTCTGTACTTGTTCAATTGCCTTGATTTTATTTTGGGCGGTTGGGTCCCATACTGTGCTTGCATATTCCACTGCAGTTCTTACCATGGATACATATGCAGCTGCCTTTACAGGTTTTATACAGCCTTTGAGATTTCTACGTATAAATCCCAATGTTCTGTTTCCTTTGCCTACTGTATTATCTATGTGTCTATCCCATGTTACTGATGGTTACTCCAAGATATTTACTTGCTTCCTCTGTGTCTAGTGTATGACCGTGTAGATGGTACGATGTTTGTATCACTAGTTGATTTTTTGGTAATATTCTAATGACAAGGCATTTTTTGGCATTAAAACTCATCTGCCATTTGTTTTACCAGTCTTCCAATGCTTTTAAGTCCTTTTGAAGAAGTTCACTGTCAGCTTGGTTGGTGTTGGTACGAAAGAGTAGGCTGTCATCCGCGAATAATTTGGTCTCTGATGTAGATGCTATTTCTGGCATGTCGTTAATGTAGGCCAGGAACAGTAATGGACCAAGGACTGTGCCTAGGGGTACATCAGAGAGTACTAGTACTTGTGTTGAGACGGCACTCTTTAATATCACGCTCTGCTTTCTGTTATATAAATGTAGGAAGGAGCAAATCCATATATTGGTTTTGGGGCTGACGCCATAGTATTCCAGCTTGTGTAGGAGGCAGTGATGTGGTACCTTGTCAAATGCTTTTGCAAAATCTAGCAGAATGATGTCTACTTGGCCGCTGCTTTTCAATTTTGATGCAATGTCATTGATGGTTACGATTAGTTGGGATTCGCATGATCATCTTTTGCGGAATCTGTGTTGTACATCAGTTAGTATTTTATTTTTGTCAAAGTGGTCCATGATGTTGCTATGTACAATATGTTTTAAGACCCTACATGTGATCATCTTCGCTAGCCAAGGGTTACAATCCACATCCGTTCTCTTCACCCTTGGCGGATTGAGATAAAATTCCGGAGACACAAGGTAAGGATTTTTATTGGCTGCAGTCTAACTCGCTGCATCCAATCAAAAAGCGCCTATAACATGATCCCGCGTAAATGTAGAAAGTGTTTGTAAACAATTGCCACGTGTTTATTGTGCAACAAGTCTTTACATTCTATAAACATACGACTTTATTTAGTGACAAATTGAATGTTTTTAATCAATTAGTAGAAGTTCCTGTGTATGTTACATGCACAAATGCATGAATGTTGACGTATATTTTTGTTTACGGCTTTATCAAGTGTGTACCTCCAAATTGAAGAGTTTAAGTGCTACCATTGGTCAAGAATAATGTATTCGGAATGGGCGTTACTTTAATCTTCCGATAGATGGCGAAAGTGTTTTCACAAATGTTGGCTTAATCTGCCAAGGGTGAAGAGAACGGGATTGGATCGTAACCCTTGGCTAGCGAAGATGACATATGATGGAAGATGGAGATACTGGTCTGTAGTTAGATGCTAGGTGCCTTTCATCTTTTTTAAAAAGTGGAACTACATTGGCATCTCTCCAATCTTGCTGGACTTCACCAGTGTTCAATGATGTTTGATATAGGTCTGTGAGTATAGGAGCAAGTTGTTTTGCTGCTGCTTTCAGTATAAAGCCTGGTATTGAGTCGGGACAAGTCTTTATGCGGTTTCTGTTTTTTTTAACAATTTGTGGACTCAATTGGTGCTAATTTTTATGTCTTTCATGGTGGAGTATGGACTTTTTCCTTTATCTGGGAAGTTATTTAGCAATTTACAGTGGATCCATAAAAATTTGTGGGATTCCAATTTTTGTGGATTATGATATTACATGTGAACCATGACTTTTCTACAGTCTTATTCACAGAATATGTCAAAACCACAAAATAAAATATCCATGAAAATGCAGTTTTAACTCAATCCACAATAATTAGAACTTATGTAAATAAATGAACCCACAGTACATAAAGCCTAAATAGAATCAAGGAGGAAAACTGTAAATATAGAAATATTTTTCTATTTCTATGCTTTCCTTTGGCAAAAGTAATATTGGTTTCTGGACAAATTTTGTTATAAACTAAAAAAGATTTAACTTACAGAAACAAGTGTGTCTGAGAAACAAACCTTATCATGCAAATTTAACTTTGAAAATGAGGTCAAGGTCAGATGAACCCTGTCACACTCATGTGGACTTCGTAATGATTCCATATGCCAAAGAGTAATTCAATAACTGAAAATCTTACTGAACAACATAGCTTAATTATACTAGTCATATGACTAGTTGAGGTTCAAAGTTATGTGCACTCTGATACTACTGAAGCAAAATCACTTGCAACCTGTCTAGGGGAGCCCTGAAGAGGGCGCCCCATGAATTCAGAATTGCTCATGGTGTCTTCAATATTATCACAGGCACAGGATATCCAATTGTATTTTACAAAATATTTAAGATACTATCTGAAATAAATTTTCTTTGGAAGAAGTATGTTTTACACAAATAAAATGCAAATGCATAAAGTCAATTCTAGTAATCAAATATTCATGTACAGAAACAAGTTCTATACTAGTGCAATGAAGAAATTATGCAGTCTTTAATTGTCTGAAAGTCATTAATTGTCCTGGCATATTATTTCATCTTTAACTGATATCAAGGAAGATAACTCCGTAAATTAATAAAACTTCTGCTCTAGTCATAGTAACAATTATCCCTAGCAAATAAGAATGGATCCCAAAAATGATGTTGGATACCACTTATCATGTATTATACTTATACAGGTGAGGCACAAATTTTCTCATGTCTTATACCCAGAATATGGTAAATCATAAAATAAAACATCCCTGAAAATTCAAGTTTTACTCAATCCACAAAAATTATTACCTCCCAAAATAATTGAATAGACAGTACATAAAGTCTTTAAAAAAGGAAGGCAACTCTAAAAATGGAATTTATAAAACTATTTTGCTACTTCTCTGCTTTCCTATGGCAAAAGTAATATTGGTTTCTGGACAAATTTGTTTTATATCAAGGGAAATAATTCTGTGAATAGCAAAAAGTAAAATCACAAAAATACTGAACTTAGAGGAAAATCAATTCGGAAAGTCCATAATCACATGGCAAAATCAAATAACAAAACGCATCAAAAACGAATGGACAAGAACTTTCATATTCCTGACTTGTAATCAAATGTAGAAAATGGTGGATTAAACCTGGTTTTATAACGCTAACCCTCTCACTTTGATGACAGTCTCATCAATTTCCGTTATATTTACATTGATGCGTTAACTAAACAGACACAATAAATAAAATAGTCAGAATATGGGTACATCAGTCATCATGGTATAACAATTTTAAAAGGAACAATTTAACAGAACACAAAAACATCTATCTACAAACACATTCATTGATTTGTGTGTCTGACGTCAGAAAATTTTATATGTCACATAGATTTGTCGTTCAATGTGCATACAATCAATTTTAAAATTTACCTAGGCAATGTTAGCATACAGGGTTAAAAAATCAAAAGTTCAAAAAATCAATAGCAAGGGAGATAATTCAGTTAATATAATTATACCTCAGCTTTATCTTCAGCTAATTCTGGTGAAACACCAAGATCTAACTTGACACTTGGAGTTTTCCTGAGCCACCTCCTCCCAACATCAGTTGCCTAAATATAAAAAAAATGAAAATGTCTTTGCACAGTAATCTATACAATAATGTACATAATTTTGCTTTGCAACTCAATGTTTAACAAAATATTTTTATTTGCAGTTTTTTTTTTTTAATTCAAATTGTTTTTTTTGGGGATGGATGCAATTTTAAAGCATAAGGTGTTCATGTTGCAAATCAAATCATATGGGTACATTTGCATTGTGATATATAAATCAAACCTTTCAAAGAATGATATAAAAGTGTTGGAGTATAAAATACAATAACTTCAAAGTGAAAACAAGTGCATATACATTCTTCATTTGCTACTATTTGCAAATATTTATATCAACTTTAACCTTATATGGGATGAACAAATGGATGTGTGTAAGCACAGACCAGAAAAAGTAATGCTCCCTCTTTAGTGTAGTTTTAGTACAAGGCATAGTACTAATCTGTTAACAAGCATCCTATTGATGTCCACAAGAACTTTAGATGTTTAGTTTGATATCAATATCTATATTTTCAACGAGGTTCATGACTTTGGATATGCTCATGAACATGAGAGTCTCATCTGTTGATTTGTTCATCCGAAATTTGTCAAAGTGATGAAAAAATGAACAGATGTCTTTGTATCCACAACTCTCTTTTACCATATCAATACCAATAAATTATTGGGTTAGATTTTTGTGAGACCTGTTCTTAATTTTTTTTTTTGTAATATACCTTTTGATGTTTTGTCAATGTTAGAATTCCTGAGGTCTTTGTACATTTCACTTCAACTCCATCTGAAAAATTATAAACAATCATATGTTTAAAGCATGCAATTTAAGCATAAATCTAATTGGGCCTAAAATAAAATATTGTTTGTTTCCCCAATCCCGACCGACCCTGCATAAATGGTGCTACTCATAAAGTTTTATTGTCAGAACTAAGTCAAATATTATTTTATTCATTTTGGATTTCCAGGCTTGCCGGATCGTCCGATAATGTTCAAGCTTTTTGGAAAAAAAATATTATTTCCCTACCTACCTACCCACACCTGGCTTGGCAGGGTCGGGATTGGGGAAACATACAATATATTAATTTTGGCCTTATCAAAATAACAAGTGAAATTTTCTTGGTTTTGTTTGAGTTGTTGTGTAATGTGGATTAATCATCAGTGGTAGGATACCAATTCACATATTCTTTGTTGGTACGGGTTAACCTAGAATTTGATAATCAGCAAAGTACAAATAGTTTACTTTTTGCACCTGTTCCAAAGTCAGGAGACTCTAGCCTTTTATATTCTTTAAGTTTAGTTCATTTATATGTTTTGGAGTTTAGTATGATGTCCATTTTCACTGAACCGGTACACATTTTTGTTTAGGGCCAGCTGAAGCCAGACTACAGGTGCAGGATTTTCTACCTGTGTTGAAGGCCCATTGGTGACCTTCGGCTGTTATCTGCTCTTTGGTGGGGTTGTTATCTCTTTGAAAAATTGCCCATTTCCATTATCTATTTCATGGATTTGTATGCATACTTCGGTAAAACCATGAAATTAATGTCCATGAAATTAAATGAATCCACAGTATTTCATTTGTACACAGTATACATAAATATAAGACGATGTGGTATGAGTGCCGATGAGACAACTCTCCATCCAAGTCACAATTTGTAAAGGTAAACTCTTAAAGCTCAAAGTACATTCCTCAACATGGAGCCTTGACTCAAACTGAACAGCAAGCTATAAAGGGCCCAAAACATAACTCAAGTAAAACCATTCAAATGGGAAAACCAACAGTCCCATCTATATACACAAGAGGCTCTCAAGAGCCTGAATTGCTCACCTGTTATTTTTTGCTTACATCTTTCATCAATGATTATTTTTGCTTTTCAATATATATTAATGAGTGGCTTAATATTGCCATTTAAATGTTCATTGTTTCTGTCATATTTTCTTTATTTGTCTTTATAGGGCAATAACTCCTTAAGGGGTCAATTGACAATTTTGGTCATACTAACTTTTGTGTAGATCTTACTTTGCTGAACATTATTGCTGTTTACAGTTTATATCTATCTATAATAATATTCAAGATAAAAACAAACCAGATCGTCTGCAGGGCTCAGCTTGATACAACTGCAGAGGTCGAACCCTGAACAGTTGGGACAACATTCAAGCTTGAAACAGCTCTGAATTTGGAATGTGATTAAAAAGCTGACACAGAATGAATGTGGTCTAAGAACTTAAAAAAATTAAATTGAAAATTTACCTATCATGGTCCAATATCCGAAACCTAAATACATGGTTAGATTCGGCGTATCAAAGAACCCCAAGAATTCAATTTTTGATGAAATCATATAAAGTTCAATTTTGGACCCTTTAGAACTCAGTATGGACCAATTTATTAACGGGGCCAAAATATCAAAAATCTATATACATGGTTAGATTCAGCATATCAAAGAACCCCATATATTCATTTTTTCATGAAATCAAACAAAGTTTCATTTTGGACCCTTTTGGCCCCTAATTCATTAACAGTAAAATCCCAAAATCAATCCCAACCTTCCTTTTGTGGTCATAAACCTTGTGTTTAAATTTCATAGATTTCTATTTACTTATACTAAAGTTATTGTGCAAAAACCAAGAAAAGTGCTTATTTGTGCCCCTTTTTGGCCCTTAATTCCTAAACTGTTGAGACCAAAACCCACAAAATCAATCCCATACTTTCTTTAGTGGCTATAAACCTTGTGTTTAAATTTTATTGATTGGGTCCTAAAGTTCTATTTTTAGCCATGGCAGCCATGTTTGTCGATGGATCAAAACTATGGATACAATTTATAAACTAGATACCCTAAGGAACATTTAGTTAAAGTTTGAAGGTATTTGGCCCCGTAGTTTCAGAGGAGAAGATTTTTTAAATAGTTTTATGAGGACAGACAATGCCAGACGATAAAGACAGAAGCCAAGTGATGGCATAAGCTCACATTGGGCCCTGGTGAGCTAAAAACGAGAAACAAGAAACACTTATGAACCAAATCAACAAACCACAACTACTGAACATCAGGTTCCTGACTTAGGACAAGTACAAGGACAAGTGCAAACAAATGTAGGGGGCTAAAAAGTTAATAAGTACCAACCTTCCACCTTATCTGAAACAACAGTGCAACATCATAACATAGAAAGACACACTATAACATATCTGATATATATACCTGAGATATCAGCCTGGGGATTTTCAACCAGAGGAGTAAATGTTGGATCACAGCACAGGAATCCATGTAGATTCTTCACCACCTTGACACTGGGGTTGGGATTTCGTGACAGACATTTCTTAATCAAATGACAAAGACTTTCAGCTGCCTCAAACTAAAATAAAGATAACATGTAAATAGATTTCAATGAATGATTTATGTAAATTGATCCTTTTAGTTTGATCAGAAGATGACACATATTAACTGATTGTTGTCTCACTTTCATAAGGGTCGTAATGGGGGAATTCTCATAAGGTATAATGGTTAAAAAAATTGGCAAATGATGCTGATGATAATTTTGTGTGCCTAAGGATAAAATGTAAATTAGATAAATGACAATAAAACAATCGATTGATTTTGACGAATCACATAAAGTTCTTTCCAAATATAACAGTCACAGATAATAATTTGAGACGTATGAGAATCACAATAAAATTTAAAACCAAATTGCTTAGAATGACTGTTTGATATCTGCCACCAAAGATTCCTACTCTCTTTCATGCTACTTATATTACAATCCACTAGAATGGTATATCACACAAAATAGGTGAAAAATCACAAATAAGAAAAAAATGGCCACTGGAAATTTTCTGAATTACCTGGAGATCAATATTTTCTTCTTTCTTCATACATTCCATAAGTGGCCTTACAACTGGATTCATTTTTTCGGGTAAATTGTTCAATTCTACAACTGCTTTGGATAATGAACACTGCACTCTGCAAGTTTTATAAATATGGAAAGTATTTACCTAAATTATTTGACATCATACACACATATTAAATTAAAACCTAGTTTACTGCTTCAAACTTTATATTTAATAATTTTATGATTTATTTCTGTCAATGCCAAAAAGTAACTGTGCATGATTTGAGTTAATAAGAAACTGCTTTCTAAGAATTTTTGTGCAAAAGGGGACTTTTGTAATCCCCTCAGCAAAATTCAGACAGCTCTGATTTGAAATTACTGAGCAAAATCTACCAAAACTTCAAAGACTAGAAAGAAACACTGACAGATTAACAAAGTGTAAGCAGTATAATTTGAAAGATTTTCCTCTTTCGTTTTCGCTCCTCTTTTTTAATATTGTTCTTAATTTTTTGTTAAGGTAAAGTTGACATTTCTTCAACGTATGATTTTTTACTGTCATGTTGGTATATTCTGCCTCTTTTCTTAACCCTTTCCTCCATAATGACGCCTTTTGATGCCACCCCCTTTACTCCATAACAGACCTGCCAACTATCCCGATATTCGCGGTATCATCCCGATTTTTATCCCTCAACCCGAATCCCGATATCATGATTGTAAAATAAGTCAAAATCCCGATTTCCACCAACTTTACCCGAAAAAATTGTTGTTTACTGATTTTGAAGTTTTTTTGATCAATTTAAAAAATCTATAATTTTACCTGGGGACATATTATGACAAGTTAACGACCCTACGCTAATTAACAGTCACAACAGGTGTCATAATTACTGGTTGTATGTAATCAGATTACCTAATGGGTCGTAACAGTCCTCAAAATTAATTTGTAAACACAAATTTGGTCAAACAGCCTTTCAATTTTAATCAATTTTATATCATAACAGCACAATTTGCAACATTTGCTGTAGTTCCACAACAAAATCATAATTAATTGAAAGTTGAGAACTGTAATGAACTCTCAAGAAAACATCGTTTATCTTGAAATCCGTTTAATTTTTGAAACCAGACGTCGAATGTCTGTTGATTTAAAATCGACGCCATTTTGAATTCTCTTCTACTGTGTTACTGAATAAGCCTCCGCCGGTAACAGCACCTCTGAATACAAAGAAAGATAACTCAAATTTTATCCATTTTCTCATTGATACTGATAAGACCATAAGTGAGAGTAAATCAAAATCTGTCTTCATCCTTCTAACTTCAGGGCATGTAGTTTTAGGTCTTTTGAGTCAAGGTTCATAGATGAGAAGGTCTTTAGAGGGGGAAAAAGGGGGGTGGGTCTCTACTTTAAAATCCCTTATTTTTAATGCCATTTTTCTCTATTCTTCAGTTATTTTGTGAATTTTATAATTTAATAGTACAAGAATCATGCAAATAAAAGAAATAAAGGCCTACAAGCTCATCATTATTATACCAAAAGAAAAAAGAAGAGAACTTGACTTTTTTAGGAGAAAAAAAAATGCACACAGAAAAGTCACTAAAATTGTAACCCTTAAAAATCTGGTCGCGCACTAAATCCCCCATGGAGATTTTCAAAAGTTGGCAGGTCTGCATAATGACGCCTTTTGACGAGGAAAGGGTTAACATGGCAATATATATGAAGTTAACTAGACAACAAACCTAAGGGTAAGAGTTTGTAGTTCTTTGGTTGTTTGCTCGACCATTTTCTGCAACTGTTTTCTTCTGTCCTCAAAAGTCTGAAGAACCTTTTGACGGAGATTGGCCTTTATCTCTTCATATACTGAGGTGGTTAGGGCAGTCGCCTGTTCTACTGTTAATATGTTACTGAAAAGATATGTGAATTAAAAACAAATTATATTGTGAAAACTAATTATAGCCACATTACCAATGATTTATCATATATTTAAAGAAGTACTTCCAAACCCTTAACTCCATCATTTTTTTATTATTGTAGCAGCCCTTTATTATTATATAACCTCAAATAATGAGTACATCCATCTTTTGTTAGGAGTTTGGTGATTCTTTAATCTGCTGTTCTGTCCAACAACAAAAATGTAATTCTTGGTATAATTCTTTTTTATATATATTGTGTAATTTTCTACAAATAATTGTTATAACTGTTTCATTTTTTTTTAAGATGAAAACATTAAAGGATTAATATAGTGGAATTTGGTGCTTTTAAATTATACCAAGACAAACTAAAGTGGTATCGAGCTTAAGTGGTACATATATTATTATTATTGTCTCCCTTGCCAGTAAATAGCAATTATAACTTTTTCTAATAATAGTATTACTCATAAAATTAAAATTAAAATAAATGATTCAAAACAAACAATCCTTTCTTAGGATAGGCAAAATAATTTGTAAACTGTCTTTGTTTTTGCAGTTTATTTGCCCTTTTTTCTGTAGAAAACACTTCTTCAGTTGTAAATATTCAAATTCAAATAAGAAATATTTAACCATTGTTCCTACTGGATGTCCAGTACACTTGATAATACAGAAGACAATATGTGTTCCCAGGCCATAAATCCTGCAGTAAGACAGCTATAAGCAACCACGCCTCTGAGGTTTGGTGTCTAGCGACGGGACATTTGTTTAGGGCTTCTGTAGTACCAAGTTGTACATAACTTTTGGATTACAAACCAGACATAAAATTGTCTGGGTAACAGCTTCCTCCAACAAAAAGTTTCCAATATATATAATAAATCAAATACTGTTTAACATTCCTCTCAATTAAACTCCAAAATAAGGTGACAAGGCTATAAAAGAACTAGACAATCAATAGTACTAAAAAAAAAATAGAATACTAAAAGACTAGGCAAGACTTTTCATATAATTAACACTGGCACCCTTTTTCTTCTAAATAAAAATATGAGATAATAACAAATATTTCATAGCAATCTCAAATATTATTTTTTAAACCATATGTAATAATCATGGTAATAAAATTATGAAAAGAAAAGTAGGGATTGGTGGCAAAATTTTTTAATGGCACTACATGGATAAAAGCAGAGGAAGAAGAGGGAACATAAGATTGCCAGTTCTCAATATCTCAATCAATTTGAAGTTTAATATTTAGGTAGATAGGCTCAATTACACTTACCCAGGTGGATAATACACATCTAAATCTACACCTTGTTGTTTGAGAGCTGATATAAAATCTTTGCAGTCAGACTGCATGTGTGTGAAGGAGACTGCTATCTCATCATAATACAGAGCTTCACATAAACATTCCATTAACTTGGATGTTACACTTTCAGGACAGGTACAATTCTGAAATACAAATTCCAATTACCATAGATAAGTTCAAAAACAGTGCTCCATTTAAAGTGAAGAATACTATGATTCTATAATCGCCGTCACGTAATATTGGCACCATGTTTTTTGTAAAAAAAAATCTAAATATCAGCCGTGTTTACTCAAAATGATGTTTTTCATTTAGCGGAAGTAAAATCATGTCCAAATATTCACTACAGTACTGTCCTACCTTTTATTATGTTTGCACTGTATAATCCTGACCTTCACATTTTTCAAGAGTATTTACATTGTAAAACCGCCATCTTGGTTTCTATGAGGATCCCTTATTCCATAACATTCGTTACTCTCCAGTAATATCATTGTCATAGATAATACAATTTCCCACGCTTTTTGATGACAAAAAGCTCTGAGAGACACAAGAAAACTGAGAGCACGTGGAACTCCACGGCAACAATTCCGATAATAACAATGTCGGATTCCACCATACAAAATAATCTTAGATTATGTGAAGGCCAGGAATATACAGTGCAAACACAATAAAAGGTAGGACAGTAGTGGATATTTGGACAGGATTTTTATTCCATTTATTGAAAAACATGATCTTTAGTAAACACGGTCGATATTTAAGAAAAATTTTACAAAAAACATGGCACCAATTTAACCATGTTTGCACTATATAAGTTGTGACGGCAACTATAGTTATTTTTATTGGAACATTTTTTGTCGATTGTGACTTTTTAAAAATTTTTGTTGATATTTT
Organism: Mytilus edulis; assembly: GCF_963676685.1. Taxonomy (NCBI): domain Eukaryota; kingdom Metazoa; phylum Mollusca; class Bivalvia; order Mytilida; family Mytilidae; genus Mytilus; species Mytilus edulis. The sequence goes on from NC_092352.1 coordinate 60,940,561, forward strand.
ATTTCTTAGTTATTGACAAGTTTGTAGATAAGTATACACCAATCTGAACTTTGTAAATCATTCAAGTAAGTGGTTCATATTTTTCTACAAATTCCCAGAAAATTGGTACACCACAAATAATAATGCATCAAGTGTACTAGCTATAGCGAATTCCTGTTTGCACTTGACACTTAAACAATGTAAATTTTAACTCTCTAATAAGAAACTTTACTCTTTTTTCAAAACGCTCACATCTTAATACCAGATGTTGACTTGACAGACATAAACCTCAGAAAGGAAGATAATGTGAAATCCATAAAGACTTTGGCATTTTCAAATGAAGGCAAAGTATACGTTATTATTCTGTGGTGTTTGAAATTTTTTGAAATTTGTATGCATTTAGAACTCTTTGAAAGGCATTTGAAAAAAATAACAAGGCTCCATGTTGAAAGCTGTATTTTGACCTATAATGGTTTACTTTTTACAAATTATGACATGGATGGAGAGTTGTTGCATTGTCACTCAACCCACATCTTCTTATATCTAACTATTTTTCATTACAAGTAAAAAATTTAATAAAAGAGCTTTACTTTGTTTACTTTCATATATATGTTTCTAACATAAAACATCTCTATCTGCCTGTAACAAAATAAGCCAGCATGTAATTTTTCCAATAATAAGTGCAAAAGTCACATTCCTCTACGCGTTGACAGGACAGCTAAATATGCAACAGTAAACTGTAAAATTTAACGATGGACTTCCATAAATCTTAGTTATCTTTTAAATAGGATGTTTAAGGTAGCACAATACTAAGATTTTTTTTTAAAAGTCATACAATCCCTTACCTGACTGGCATTGGCCCATTCATATGTAACCTGGCCTATGACAAATCTTTGGACTGCTGACTTGTTATTGAGATGAAATATAAATAGTTTGGCAATAGAGTCAACAGGTTTCTCAGGTCCAGAGGGGAAGTCTGGTACATCTCTGGTTATAAAATCACAAAGCATACCCAGTAATCTGTCAAAAAAGAAGACAGTAGATCAATTATTATTTATGGGATACCAACATACATGTAGAGTATGACATGGGTAAAGGTGTTGAAGACCCATTGGTGGCCTTCGACTGTTTTCTGCTCTTTGGTAGGGTTGTTGTCTCTTTGACATGTACATATTCCCCACTTCCATTCTCAACATGTTATTGTTAATATAATTTTTTATTTTGGTATTTGAAAAGAATTCTGCTTTAGTTGTTGCAGTGATGTCAGAGTTTTTTTGCTCCATGTTGAAGGCCTCATTGTGACTTTGAGATGAAGAACAGCAATAAAAGCTCTGTTCCTTTGCTTTTTGTGTATTTTTTTATTGTGCATGTAATGATTTTGTGTCATGGATGGATACCCCATATCCTTTGTTTTTCTATTATATTGGTCTTACTCTAAGCAGAATAGTATCTGTGCTGTCTGTTGAATGTCATGTGCTTAGGGCTATTCCAGAACAAAATGTATGGGGGGGGCCACCAAGACAATTGCAATTGAGAATTATAGTGCATTATAGTGTGAAAAGTTGCTCTTATACCCATCACTAATGTATTATTAATACAATATGCCTTCCAACCCAACCCAACCCCCATACATTTTTTTTCTGGAATAGCCTTTAGCAGAAAAGTATAAATATTCAAGTTATCAATTTTCATTTTTTTTTTGGTTTGAATTGGTCTGCTGCTCAAACAGAAGGTGGGCATTGCACCGGACTAATTAGCCAATTCAATAATTGATTGACATTTTAAACTTACTTAGCTGATGTCATTCTGGCCTTCAGTACAGCCGTATCTCTTTCTATAACTGAGGCATTGAGTGTTAACATTCCAGCTATATAATCTTTATTGATGATGTCTGTTCTAGCTATAGGGGACTGTTGTGGGATCTGACACATCTGGTTACGTGCTCCTTCAGGCTGAAAAAAAACCAAAACATTTTTTTCAAATACTTTTAATTTTTATTTTTGCAAAAAAAGTTACAGTATCAGATATTTTCTATTGTTAAGGTATAATTTTACTGGAACCATTGTGATGTCCAGAAATAGCATATAAAAACAAAAAGGTGTACAAGTTATCAAAGGTACCAGGCTTATAATTTGATAATTTTTAGACATGGGTTATATTATATTTTAAGACTAGATTAACATCAAAAGGGTATAGAATATAACGCATTCTATTTGAAAAAGAGAATTTCTATTTTATTCTCTTTTTTTGGTGGTTTCAAATTCGGTTGACGATGTGAATTGAAATAAACACTTTTTGTCAACAAATCTACAAGTTAATGGAAATGCGCTTACATGATTTTATCAAATTTGAGGAAATCTCCCCACTCAATGAAGAAAACTAGTATTCTTGAATTGAAAAACGTACCAGTGGGAAAAATCCCGACATACACTAGCTACACATATAAAATCAATAACATTAGAATGGGGAAATATTCCCACATTCACATCTACAACCAAAAACATCAGAATGCCGAAATTCCCACGATAAGATTATTAATTGGAAAATACAAGCTTTAATATTGCTGACCATCAAATGGGGAAATTTCCCCATAATCTCATTATGTTCAAATCATAGAAAATATTGTTGACTATCAATTGGGGAAATTTCCCCATAATCTCATCATGTTCATATTAGATATTGTTGACTACAAATTGGGGTAATTTCCCCATAATCTCATCATGTTCATATTAGATATTGTTGACTTCAAATTGGGGAAATTTCCCCATAATCTCATACGATTCAAATTTACGGCAAATCAAATAATTGTATGTACTAAAACTGTCATCCCAAGTCGTGAAATTTAGACAGTGTTTAGACAGTTGACTACTTATGAAACAAATGTGTACCAATGAGACAACTCTCCATCCAGGTCCCAATTTGTAAAAAAAAACAACTTTATAGGTATAAAAAGGTTATCAACACGGAGCCTTGGCTCCTACCGAACAGCAAGCTATAAAAGGCCCAAAATGACTAGCGTAAAACCATTAAAACGGGAAAACATAAGGTCTAATCTATATCAAAAACGAGAAACGAGAAACACTTATGAACCACATCAACAAACGACATCTACTGAACATCAGATTCCTGACAAAATGTTTGAATATTTTGTGGTTATCCGTATGAAGAAGGCAGAATGTTTTGAATACAGATTGCTTTTAAACACGAGGAGCTTACTTTAAATCGTCATCATTAGGAACAGACCTCCTTAAAAGAGAGGCAAATGATACCAGAAGAAAATTCAAACTCATAAGTCGAAAATAATCGGACAACGCCATGGTTTAAAAAGAAGACCAACAGACAAACAATAGTAAAAACACAACATAGAAAACCAAAGACAAAGCAACAAGAACCCACAAAAACACAAGGGATTGTTATATTCTTACGAAACCACAAAAACCACAAAACGCACACAAACAAGGAATTTAAATCTATGGTTGTTTAAAATGTAATAAGCAGACACTACCGACCGCACTACTAAAAAGCAATTCCAATCAATTTGTTATACCAAATATCGATATTTTCAAATTTCAAATAGTTTTCCTGAAGCTGTTGATGTTCAGAAAATATCTATCCTGTATGTAAACGGTGGTTATGTTTTAGTGAATTTATAAAAGTAATTCTGTTAATGATGAAACTCAATAACTTGCACAAGTACATCATCATAAATTTTAATATGCTAGGATTGTGTTTACTAATTACTATAAAAAGTGCTCTATGACACATTGTTACATATTTTAATATTGCAACTATATTGAACAGCTTTATGTGCATAATGTTGTAACACACTTGGCGATTCTACGCACATCTATCTGTTGATGATGATTTTTGCATACTTTTTCATCTATTTATTTTCGTCGTTGATGTTGTCTCATTGATGGTGTGATAATTACTTCTTATTCTACATACAGTTTGTCATATTAAATTACAAGCACATTCAGACCAAACAAGCTAATTATGTGAATGTTTGTTTTTTTGTCATTAAGATACCATGATAATGTCCCAATATAGATTAAATAACATATATAACCTTGTTCATTCTTGTATACATGTATAAATATATAGGATCATTTGACTGATGTTAAATGTCTTTTGTTCAAGGACAAGAAAATACAGCTTCCTTTTGTTGTTGATATTGTTTATTATATCCTGTTTTGAGAACATTATCAGATGACTTGTGAGTTTCTTGTAAGTTCATATATATATGAAAGTGTTTTGTTAAACAAAACACCTTCAGCTGAATTCATCTCGATGTCTTTTGTCGTAGATTCTGTAGACCTAACACTCTTACTAAGTTGTCGTCTGCAAATACGACTTTGTAACCTGTAAAATAGAGACTATCCAATCAAAGGGACAGAAAACCAAACACAAATTATGCATATACAATTAGATCAAACATATATACATCTTTCCTTTCATATGATGTTTCTCTAGACTTTATCGAAATGTTGACTCCTTAGTGAGTCTTTTACTTCGAATGATATGTGCATTGTTTCTGTTGATTGGACATGTGATGGATGCTCTGTGTTCTCTCCAGATACGCCAATTTTCTCAGCCAATAAATGCAAACGGTCATTTTTATATAAATTAGACCGCTCTTTGTTTTCCTGTTTGAATTGTTTTACACTAGTAATTTTTTTGGGCCCGTTATAAAAGGTGTCAGACCACCAATTAAAAGTCCCTATCTGTTCAACCAAATTTTGCAATTTTCATAGATTTCTAAATTTTTTATCTTAAGTTTAAAGTCATAAGAAACGAGTGACCGGTGAAAAATAATGTTCTTCCAATTCTTGAACCAATGCATACAAACATCATAAACTTAGTCTTCTGTGCTCGAATTTATAATTTTTTTCGTGTAAATTTCGTATAATTGTCAATTTTTTTTTCAATCGGTCAGTGTTGTTGTGAAAATATGGCAGATAATTAAAGTTCGTGTTTTGAAGCCGAAGTTTAACGATTGTCACCTGTTTGTCAACAATTGACGAAAAATAAACAAAAAAGCATGGAAATTGAGCACGTGTTTAACATATAAATTCAGATAATAGTTTATTTTAAGGACATCCATGCGTATTGTGGTCACCGGATTTTTACGAGATGGGTCACACTGAGGTCACCTTGCATACGGAAAATATGTCGGGGGAATTACTTGCTGGAAGGAAGCTATTCAAATAAAGTAAACTTCTTCTAAATATGAATAAATTAAAGAATTTTCATCAGAAAAAAGTATATGTACATAAGTTTTATAATGAAAACTATCCATTGAGTTATAAAAATCATATGCATTATTTTTTTTTGATTTGAGGTTTCTTATGACTTTAACCTCTTACAAACCAGGTATGTCCTGAATCGTACAGGTATCACCTTTCTTCATTCCAATTTTCGACATACCTTTAAAGCCATATAAGAAAGAAGAGACCTTCCGAATGGATGTACCACTAAAAATAACCCCTGGTTTTCTTGAAATCTTAAATTAGTATACTATGGAGCGCATTAATCCTCAATTTTTAATTTCAACTCATAGACAAGTAAATTTGGGCTCAAAATGGTCTTAATATATTTCTCTTTCACCAAAAGTTTCATTTCTGCAAATTTGTTGTGTAGTTTAAGTAAACAATGACATCAAATGCACTATTTTTTGTCCCGAGTAGGCCTACTTTTACGTTCTAAATTTTAAGGGAGTAATTGGTGGTCTGACACCTTATAGCTTGCTGCTCGGTATGAGCCAAAGCTCCGTGTTGAAGGCCATACCTTGACTTATAATTGTTTACTTTTATAAAAAAAAATTCATGGATGGAGACTTGTCTCATTGGCACATATACAACATCTTCCTATATCTATGATATAGCCTAGAGTGCACAATGTGGCCTTAAACAACAACAAAAAAACTACCTGACAATCAATCAACTCATTACTCATCGTTCTTTTGTAATCTCTCTTTAATGTATATCATGGTTTACCTGATTTAGTTTTTTCTAGGACTGTTGCATTATACCATTTCTTCTCCAGTTTCCAGAAGCCCATTACTTTTTCGTTCATTGCGAAATCCTGAGAAAAAAATTTAAACAATGTAATCTTCTTTAGAATTTCACCTCTGTTTGAATGCTGCTTTTAATTTTATTAAAATGATATGTTTTAAACTAAATAGGAATACAAAGATGTGGTATGATTTCGAGTGACAATATCACATAGACGTAAATTGATTTGGATGTAAGCAGCTATATTTTACTGTACAATATTCAACAATAAGCAATCATATGCCGTAGTGTAAGCTTAAAAAATACGATTTAACATAATGTCAAACAAGAATGTGTCCATAGTACACGGATGCCCCACTCGCACTATCATTTTCTATGTTCAGTGGACCGTGAAATTGTGGTCAAAACTTAAAATGAAGCCAACGGACGCACGGACGAACGAATGGACGTACGGACGAACGGAGGCACAGACCAGAAAACATAATGCCCCTCTACTATTGTAGGTGGGGCATACAAATTTAAACGTGAATATCAACGGCCGATAAATAGAAATGCTTCATAGATCACAAACAGCAACCAAAACGACCACTAAATTACTAATTTGGGACAGACATTTAACATGTACAAATGTGGCCCAATTTAACGTCAAGTAAAAACAAACAAATATTTCAATTAAGTGTGAAATCATTCCAGCAATGACACATTACTGGAAATAATTATTAGATTATTTTTGAAGTTCACAAAAAATGCAAATGTATCATGATGTTCCAGGTTTACACCCCCTCCCCACCTTTTCCGCGAACTGGATCCCAACCGGTTTTCCAAAGAAAGCTGAATTATAACACAACGTGCAAATCTGAACTTAAAAATAATATAAATATATGTTTTTGTTTTAGGTGCTCGTTGATATTTTGCGGAGAAGACAGAAATATAACGGTTGATAGCTTAAAACTACATTGCATACACATGTTATATATTTCACTGATTCACTTTGCCCAAGGCATTACAATTTTGTAATCTAAGTTTCAGTAAATTATTTCATAATCCACGACATGGGACTAGCAGAAACAAATAAAACATACTCATACTTCATACTCACATTTGTTACTTCCAATGATCTGATGTTTATCTGATTCTCAGGTATCTTCATTTCCTTTGAAAATAATTGAGTTTGTAAATCAAAGTAATCAGTGTTTTGTTTAATTGACTAACCACACATACTGAAACGTCTCGTCCGATTCACTAATCACTGATTTCATGTGGAAATTATTAAAGAATAAGCTCTAACTACAAGTATCGCATAAACTTGACATTTTAAAATATGATGACAATGAGCATGATGAGGTGAAGGTCAGATAAATCCTGTCAGACAGATATATACACAGAGTTCGAGTCAGCCTTATCCGGCCATCTTTTAAAAATCAAATATCTCGAAATGAGCTCCATGACATTTCAATGTATTTAGCTTATTTTGAGGCTTATCTAATGCTCTTCCGGGTAATAGTAACAATCTTAAATTCTTGCTTTATTTAATTTCACCTAAGTTCATCCTCAACTTACCTCGTTTGCATGTAAAGTTCTTGACTCGAGCTCAATTGTCATCTCTGTTTCCTATCAAAATAATATTTTGTTTTGATAAAAACTGTCACATTTTTACAAACAAAATCCTATTTTGAGGTTCAATTTATCATATTAAAAAGATTAACCGCACAATCAGCAGTAAGCATACACTACAAACTGCTCAGAGTCTGAATTGACCAGTTTTTGTGCTCGACCAGTAAAATCGAGCACACATTTTACTCGACTAGTCTCGACATTGTCTCGACTGTACTTAACTGTACTTTAGTGTACTCGACTATGTCTCGACTTTACTTAATTAGTCTGATTCAGTACTTGATGATATTTGTGTAGTCTGAAATGGTCTTGACCAATGCTCGACCTGTCTCGACCTGTCTTGACTAGTCTCGACCTGTCTCGACTAGTCTTGACCTTCAAATTTAGTTTTGACTGGTGTAAATCAGCCCATCTAACTAAATTAAATATTGATCTTACAAAATTCAAGCTTATTAGGTAGTTTATTTTATTGCTGTGAAATGAAAGAATTTAATTTTACAATAGGTAAAAATTAAAATTATTATATAAATTCAGATAGGCATCTTTAATTTTTTTTATAACTTTTTCAAATCAACTTGGATTTTCATCAAACTATGTAGCTATCTTAGATATATATTAAGCTTACTAAATCCCAGGTCATTTTATTTTTTCTTGTATTGCTGTCAAATTCAAGAATTAAATTAATCTATTTATTTTTATCTATTTGTGTTACTAAGGAAGCTACCATTTAATTTCTACATGTTCAATGACTAACAACATGAACAAAAGTCTTACCACGGATATGATTCCACGCCTTGAAGAAGGTTGATCTTGAAAATAAAGTCCCTTTGAACTGGTCTTTAAATAAGGATTTCTGTGTATCGAAATCTTTAAGCTGAACACTTTGAACCTCTCCATCCACTCCTAAAACCTGAAATATTCAAATAAGTCAACGAAATGTATTGCTTGACCCTTATAGGTGTAATTTTGCAATAAAGATTAGTATTAACAAAAACCATAAAGCCTTGAACCTGATCGCGTTCAGTTATATTTAGAAAAAAATATATGCTTTGCGAATTGATGTATATCATGTATTTAGGACGCCAAAATCTAGGACGCAATTACATCGGACATTTTAAGGGCAAACGTATTTACCCATTTCAAGGCAAATATTTGTAGTCAAATATAGTTAAAAGTACAATTGCATCAATGCCAATTTTACAACAACATAAATGAATTAATATCTTCCTTTTCTTAAAAATTGTTTCACCTTTTAAATTTTTCTAGCTATTGTAGTTTTCAAGATTATAGGAAAAGTTAGCTTACTACCAATTTAATGCTTTGAACTCTGGTGGATAGCTTTCGCATTCGCATTTCCTTAAAAACCTAAAATATTGGTAAAACTCATCCTGTTACTGATAATTTGAGTATTTGTAACTTATGTGCAAATTGCGTATTGTTGATCATTTCTTGCTACATCTATTTTAGATGTTAAAATAATTGGCTATAACGCAAAAGTCATTATTATATATCATGTATATAGTGCTATAACTAAACTTCTAGATTTGATCTTTTCGGTAATGCATATATTGCCTTCATTATTATTTTTAATGTATCTTTTATAGTTACTGTAGACTATTTTGAAACAAAATGAAACTAGAGGCTCTAAAGAGCCTGTGTCGCTCACCTTGGTCTATCTGAATATTAAACAAAGGAAGCAGATGGATTCATGACAAAAATGTGTTTTGGTGATGGAAATGTGATTGTACATCTTACTTTACTGAACATTCTTGCTGCTTACAATTATCTCTATCTATAATGAACTTGGCCTAGTAGTTTCAGTGGAAAATGTTAGTAAAAATTTACAAATGACTACTAAGGACAATAACTCCTTAGGGGGTCGATTGACCATTTCGTTCATGTTGACTTATTTGTAAATCTTACTATGCTGAACATTATTGCTGTTTACAGTTTATCTTTATCTATAATAATATTCAAGATAATAACCAAAAACAGCAAAATTTCCTTAAAATTACCAATTCAGGGGCAGCAACCCAACAAAGGATTGTCCGATTCATCTGAAAATTTCAGGGCATATAGATCTTGTCCTGATAAACAGATTAATTTTGCTCTAAATGCTTTGGTTTTTGAGTTTAGGGCCAAAAACTGCATTTTACCCCTATGTTCTATTTTTAGTCATGGTGGCCATCTCGGTTGGTTGGCCGGGTCACCGGACACATTTTTAAACTAGATACCCCAATGATGATTGTCGCCAAGTTTGGTTTAATTTGGCTCAGAAGTTTCAGAGGAGAAGATTTTTGTAAAAGTTAACGACGACGGACGACGGACGCAAAGTGATGGGAAAAGCTCACTTGGCCCTTTGGGCCAGGTGATCTAAAAAAGAAAACCTGTTAAATTCGTCAATTAAGAAAAATAAAATTTCTCGTTAACACATGACCAGTACTGAACCATTTCCGGTCATTATCGCACCCTGGTGGATAATGAAGTTTAAAGTCTTTAACATTTCTAAAACAATAACTGAAACCAAGCAAAATGTACTTTCTTGAAAGTGAATTTTAATGAACTGTTGAAATTATAAGATTTATTGATTACTTGTTGGTGTTTAATGCAACTTTCATCACTTTTGGCTATAATATTATAGTGGATGTCAGCTTTTGATTGCCCAAACGCTAAAAATAATTGTCAATCAAAACTACAAAATGTATTGAAAAATGTAATTTTAAATTAGAAAAATGTGAAATTATAAAAAAAAAAATCGTTCTCATTTTTTTCTGCATTGGCATAAGCCAAGACTAAGTTAACTTAAGCTACAATACCTTTTAAAAAAAATCCTAATCCTCCAGGTATGATATATTTTATTTTTCCCCATTTGAAACGTCCAAGCACAAGATAAAAATCACCACTGTTTAATACAATGTCCCAACTTGCCATAATGAATATCCTACCAATGAGTGTTTAATTAATAATATGTTCACACTAATTTATACTTCTCACCCTGCCCTTGCGAAAATAGTGCAGGATATCACAAGATTTCCCCAGGATATCTCAGGATAATCTTGAGAAAAATCACAGGGCAATCTTGAGATATCCTGATCCTGAGATAGGGTCAAACATGGGACGGTATTGGAACAAGGATATTCCAGGGATATCCAGGGACCATCCAGACCATAAATTTCCTATTAGAAAATCCTGTGATAATCCTGTTCTCAGGATTCTCAGGTCCTGGTCTCAGGAAATTATCCTGATGTCAGGATTTACAGATTTGCTTGCATTGAGTTGGCCCTTGGATAATCCTGGTATATCCTGTGAATATCCTGAGAATGTCCTTAGTTCAGGACCAATAAATGTCTTACATTAATTCTATAAGAAATTACAAAATTTTAGTAAAGTCCTTTTTTTAATTTTTCTATTGCAAATATATTCTTGAATTAGTTTAAATCCATATTCCTCATTCTAAGCAAGGGCGGATCCAGCCATTTCAAAAAGGGTGGTTCCCAACCCAGGATAAATGGGGGTCCAACTATATGTCCCTTTTCAAATGCAATGATTGTCCAAAAAAACAACAAGACCCCTCCCTTAAATACGCCACTGAATGACTGATAAGGTATGTTTGCCCTGGTACACAGGGGCTCGTTAGTGAGTCGCATGAGATCTTACTGTCAAAGGCGGTATCTTATGTTTTTTTTTATGTAGGTTACAACCGCCATTGACTGTTTAAATTACATTACATGTAGTTACGCAGCAACCATTTAATTTTTGCAGGGTGGGGGGCTATGGATTTTTTGGAAAATAAAGTTTGTTTCTAGTTTTTGGAGAAAAAAATAATTTGTTTTTGACCCTGAGAAAAAAAATATGTTTGTTTCACCCTCAGCTGCAACTACATGTAATGCTAAAATTGAAAGAAAAATTGTTTTTTCGACCTGTTCGATACATTGTTTAAATGCAAAAAAAAAAGGTTTTTCCGAAAAGCAAACTTGTTGGCCAATTTTATTAATGGCTGTTCATATTGTTAAATTACCAATAAAAATAGTACACCAGTGGCGTATCAAAGAGGGTTCCCTTTTTTTAGAACATAAAGTATGAACCCCCCCCCCCCCCCCCCTTTTCAAAATGGCTGGATCCGCCCCTGTACCTACCCAATATTAAAAATTAAATTATGCGTCAGATATATAAAAGGATACATGTAAAGTTCTGCTTCTTTCTGTATAAATATGTTGCTGTCTGTTCTTCCAAGTAGTATTGCTGAATAAATAACTGAAATCTGCATGGAATCATTCAATCCCCTAAAAGTATCAAAAAATCCACAAAGAATCAATTGTTCTAAGACGTTTAAAAGCAGTACAATCAATAGAAATGTTGTTGCCTGTTTATACAGTACATCGGAAGCTGTTAACCTAAGGAATCGAATTCATTTACAGCCCCCCCCCCCCTTTTTTATCCCTGAAATTTAAAAAGATTAAACATGTTAAAAAAAACTAGCTCAGGGTTGACTTTGGCAATGGTAGCCCACAGATTATTTTTTTTTAGCCCACATACATAGTCCTATACAAAAAAAGTAGAAATTTAAGTAGCCCACACTAGATTTTAGGGGCCAATGGCCCGTGGGCCACTGCTAATTTCATACCCTGCTAGCTACTTATTATTCACTAAAGAACCATTCACACAATTAAATATTTATAAAGTTTACGTATCTACCAGTTTACGGAAGCCCATAGGGGACCTAAAAAAAAATAAATTATTTCGTTATCTCAATATAAATATCGTTATTTCGATATAATTAAATCGTTATTTCGATATAATTACATCGTTATCTCGATATATTTATATCGTTATCTCGATATTTAATTTATTTCGTTATCTCGATATAATTATATCGTTATCTCGATATTTAAATCGTTATATCGATATATTTATTTCGTTATCTCGATATAATTACATCGTTATCTCGATATATTTATTTCGTTATCTCGATATAATTATATCGTAATATCGATATATTTATTTCGTTATCTCGATATAATTACATCGTTATCTCGATATTTATATCGTTATATCGATATATTTATTTCGTTATCTCGAAATAATTATATCGTTATATCGATATTTATTTTGTTTATCTTGATAAATTGACGCGTCACGTGTTTATTCCAGCATGGCGTCTAGGAATGAAGAGGAACCGAACGTGAGTGTGATTGTTGTATTTGTTTATATCGATTTGTTGACTTATCACAAGTAAAAGTATTTTTCTTTATCTTTGTGAATGTTCGGCATGTATATACTATATTAAATGTATTCTATTTATGATTCGCAATACAGGAATCGTGAAGTAACAGGACTTTGGTCCAAAAAGGTCTGCTAAGTATTAAGGTTCTGTCCAAGTCAAAATGTAGGACATCAAAATAGAATTGTCAATTTATTATTTCAAAATTGTTATGATTTGAAAATATATTTGTGTCATTGAAAATAGGCCCCAAACAGTTGAACCAGATATCGAAACAAGGTCTTAAACACCGTGGAAATCCCCATCTTGTTCAACTGAAAGTGAGCACTGTTTCTGTATTAAATGTATTATCTACTAAATAAGCTAGGGTAGGGTTTTGTCACTTAGATTTATATTTAAATACTATTAAATTCTACATACACATGTAAATAAGTTAAACAAAGAATGCATGAGACTTAGATATTGTTTTTCCGACGGCGTCAGCGGCAGCGTTCACAATTTTCACGTTTATGATTTAGCTGAAGTTACACATGAACCACTGATACTAGATCATAATATTTTTTATTTAGTTGCATTAGTATCCGGTAGTATATTTCGGATACATGATGATTTTACGCCTATGACCCCGCAGTCACGGTCCATTGACTGGTGTTTTCAATGCAAATTCAATGCTAAAGTTTGTGATATTTATAGATTATTTAAATATATTGTATAAATCCATATCGGCCCGGTTATCATCCCGATACCCGATATCGGCTGAGTCGTAGTCGGGAAGGCGCAAAAATTTTGGCCGGGTATATAATTTACAAAATATGAAGACTTGGCAAAAATTCATATTTTTTTTCAAAGTAAAAGGTCCACTACGCACCCTCTCAATCCGCCACTGAATGCGCCTCACGGACAATTTGCAATAGGCGAGACGTATCTCTTTGTTAACAGTCATAATTATGGTCATATTGGTTACACCTAGGTAAGACACCTATAGGAGGGGGAGGACAGGGGTAAGGGAGACAGGGAGAAAGGGGGTAGGAGAAAGGAGAAAGGGGGTGGGAGAAAGGAGAAAGGGGGTAGGAGAAAGGAGAGGAAGGCTGGGAGAAAGGAGAAAAAGTTGGAGAAAGGAGAAAAAATAAAATATCTCTCCTTTTAAAAAAATTTCTAATATTTCAAGAAAAAATATCTCAAAAGGAGATGTTTTATTCTAATGGGAGAAAGGAGAACGGGGGTAGGAGAAAGGAGAAGAGGGGTGGGAGAAGGGAGAAGGGTACCCCCCTGTCCTCCCCCTCCTATAGGGTTCAATTGTAATCAAAGGGGTGACGGTCCGATAGGTTTAGAGCCGAGTTGACCCATCTAAATTTATGTCCGTTTCGTTCCCCTATTAGTGCATGCCCCATTTGCAGCACAGGACTTAGTTGTAAGTTACCAGAAAATTCCAATAACCTAAAAGCTATCTTAATATTACGTTGGGCAACATAGATAGAAGTAACCTATTCATCTGGTATGTGATAAAGGACAAGCTATTTTAGGGGCGTTTTGGGCATATCTATAAACAATTCTAAAAAGTAAAAAGATGTGTTCTAGTCTACATCTACATTGTACGTTTAACCACAGGCTGACGGGCACAGGGGTTTCTTACAATTTGCCGGGTTTGCAATCCATACGAACCCCGAAAAGGTTGGTATGGATAGTAAACCCGACAAATTGTAACAAACCCCTGTCAATACTCGACTCTTCCGGTGGGTGCAAGAAATTGAGTACTTTTTAGTTTTATAAGATAAAACCAAAAATATATAAAGCAAGTATAAATAGATATAAGAAGATGTGGTATGAGTGCCAATGAGACAACTCTCCATCCAAGTCACAATTTGTAAAAGTTAACCATTATAGGTCAGAGTACGGTATTCAACACGGAGCCTTGGTGCCTTAAAGTTATGATGATAGAAATAAAGTACTAAAGTAAAATAAATAAAAAAGGGGGTACCCATTCGCTTTTCGTTCATCTGGCCTGAACCAATCCGGCTTCCATGGCGGTACCACTACCAGGGAAATAATCCCTGCCGGCACATGTACAGCTCAAGTCCACCATTTGACCTACTTGGCAAATGGGGGACTGAACAGACTAGAAAGAAAGTGTTGAAAGCTCCCTCTTGAAGAATACCAAGAAGTGAGCCTCAGCTACTGTTGCTGGTAAAGAGTTCCAAACGGTCACTGTTCTTGGGGAAAAAACTGTATTTGTAGCCAATAGTCTTGGATAAAATATTGCTGGTCCTTTACCCTATTTTAAAGCATTGACCCTAAACACTTTTTTTCCTAATATGCACTATTAAAAAGGTACATTTTGTAGTCAACAAAATTTGGGTATATTCACTGTTTTTACTGAACACCCCAAATTTGTGGTGTTAAAAAAGCACAGTATACAGGGACTTCCTTTTCAGTTGATGAAGTTGAAGAGGACTTTAGGATTGCATTCTGTCCCTCAGTCCTGCAAATTAGTTTTCCACAATTTTTTTATGTGGTTGCAGATATTTATTTCACATTGGTACAGTACGTAATTGCCATGACAATTAAGTTACAGATCAAGTTTGCATTTTGTTTTGGTCGGTTGTTTTGTCACTGAGTTATGGCCCTTTGACTAAGAAATATAGTGAATATTATCTGACAGTTTTCCACACTTTTTGTCTTTGTGCTTGCAGATATTTATTTTATATTTGGTACATTGCTTTGCCATGATAAGTTACAGATCAAGTGATGCAAGTTCCAATTTCATTTTGGTCTTGATTTTTCGAGTTATGGCAATTTATAAAAATAGTGTGAATTACTGGCACTTTTTTTTGGCTGTGCTTCCACATATATTTATTTCATGTTGTTTTGAAACATTTCCAAACTGGCTTTGATGATTGAAACACATGAAATGTAAACAACTCTTATCATGCTCATCACGGGTATAACATGACATGATTTCATCTTTTTCATATTGGAAAAGGACAAAATAAAATCCTTTTCTTTGGACAGAACATTTTTAATATTAAAGTCAAAATTCCACTTTATTCTTTATTTCAACATAAACCTTTTTTTTAATTTTTTTCACTTTTTAATTACTTGTAATACATTTGTAGGTGAAAAAAGCTCATACAAACTTCAGATGGTCATCTTTAAAAAATTCTTTAACTTTTTCAAATAGACTTTGATTTTCATAAAACACGACAGCTATCTCATGTTTATACTATTCTCACAAATTCCAAAGTTATTTGATATTTGGTTTATTGCTTTCAAATTTAATGTTTAGCCTTTTTTTATAAAAATATGTGAAAAAAGTTAGATTTTTCAGTTC
This sequence comes from Mytilus edulis, assembly GCF_963676685.1. NCBI lineage: Eukaryota > Metazoa > Mollusca > Bivalvia > Mytilida > Mytilidae > Mytilus > Mytilus edulis. The sequence continues at coordinate 60,956,717 of NC_092352.1, forward strand.
GGACTACATTCAAATGGACACCTTTAAAAAATGTATAAATTTTTTAATTCAACTTGAATTTTTATAAAACATGACATCCATCTCATTTATATATTTATCTTACAAATTGCAAAGTTATTTGGTATTTGGTTTATTGTTGTCAAACTTAATGTTTTGATTAATAGGTGAAAAAAGCAAAAATTTTCAGTTTGGCCAAAATTCAGATGGTCACCTTTAAAAAAATACTTGACTTTTTCAAATCAACTTTTATTTTCATAAAACATGACAGCTATCTCATTTATATACTAATGTTACTTATTCCCAAAATGATTTGGTATTTTGTTTATTGCTGTCAAATTTAATGTTGATTTCAATACATGAAAAAAGCTAGATTTTTCAGTTCGAACTAAATTCAGATGTCACCTTAAAAAATTTTTATAACTTTTTTAACTCAACTTGTATTTTCATAAAACATGACAGCTAATTCAAGTATACACTATTCTTACTAATTCCAAATTGATTTGGTATTTAGTTTATTGCTGTCAAGTTAAAGATTTAAATAAATTTGTGAAAAAGCTAGACTTTTCGGTTCTAACATAATTCAAATGGTCACCTTTAAAAATTACCATAACTCTTTCAAAACAACTTGGATTTTCATAAAACATGACAGCTATCTCATTTATATACTAATCTTACAAATTCCAAAGTTATTAGGTACAAATGTATTACATGTAGGTTCATTGCTGTCAAATTTAATGTTTTAATTTATAGGTAAAAAAAAGCTACAGTTTTCAGTTCAGACGAAATTTTTCGATGGTCAACTTTAAAAATTTCTATAAGTTTTTAGCTCACCTGGCCTAAAAGGCCATGTGAGCTTTTCTCATCACTTGGCGTCCGTCGTCGTCATCTGTCGTCGTTAACAATTTTTCAAACATCTTCTCCTCTGAAACTACTGAATGGATTTGAATGAAACTTAAAATGATTGTTCCTTAGATTATCCTGCACAAAGTATGTGCTTCGATTTTTGATCCGTCAAAAAACATGGCCGCCCTTACTTAAAATAGAACATAGGGGTCAAATGCAGTTTTTGGCTTATATCTCAAAAACGGAAGCATTTAGAGCAAATCTGACATGGGGGTGAAAATGTTCATTAGGTCAAGATCTATCAGCCCAGAAATTTTCAGATGAATCAAACAAACCATTGTTGGGTTGCTGCCACTTTATTGGTAATTTTAAGGAAATTTTGCAGTTTTTGGTCATTATCTTGAATATTATTATAGATGAAGATAAACTGTAAACAGCAAAAATGATCAGCAAAGTAAGATCTACAAATAGGTTAATATGACCAAAATTGTCAATTGACCCCTTAAGGGGTAAATGTCCTTTAATGACAATTTTTCACAATTTGTTCATCATATTTGCTAACTTTAAAAAATCTTCTCCTCTGAAACTACTGAATGGATTTGGATGAAACTTAGCATGATAGTTCCTTAGATTATCCTGCACAAAGTGTGTGCTTCGATTTTTGATCCGTCAAAAAACATGGCCGTTATTATCTTATATATTATTATAGATAGAGATAAACTGTAAACAGCAATAATGTTCAGCAAAGTTAGATTTACAAATAAGTCTTTTACAAACTTCATTTGAATGATCAGTAGGGTGTATAAAATAAAGTTTGTGTTTTATTTCTATTTCGTCAAAAAACATGGCCGAAGGCATTGTTTACCATGTGAGCGATTCAGGCTCTTGAGAGCCTCTTGTTTAATTCAATTTGGATTTACATAAAATATGACAGCAAACTGCTTGACATAATGCTTTATCAAGTTACTTGTCTTGTATAACATGGCTTTCTTCAACAACGGTGGAACACATTTAAAAGCATTGTCATTACACCACATGTCAGTAGTATTTGAATGATGTATGCCTGTCTGGCTCAATGGTTTGAAGGACAGTTTATACTATATGAACTAACATGTACATGGGACTCCAACTTATTTTGTTGAAAAAACAGAATGGGACATCAACTTTTTGTCCCCTGCGTAAAGTGTTGCGGGGGGCATGGAAATATCGGGCATCCGTCCGTCCGGTCTTGTTAGCACTCTCAGGGGTACAATTCTTGCCAGATTTTTATAAAACTCATACTATAGGTTAATATCTGCAATATCTTGGACAAGTTTTAAAATGGTGGACGATTGACTTTTTTTAAAAGAGTTTATATACCGGTTGGAAGTATTAAACTTATGGAAAACGGCTTCGTTCGCGCTCTCACGGGTACAATTCTTGCCAGATTTTTATAAAACTTATACATGTACTATAGGTTGATATCAGCAATATCTGGGACAAATATAACATATAAAATAAGTGCAATGTCCTCATTTGTATAACCGTGGGACTTCAACTTTTTTTATAGTTCATTTATGTTTTGCACTGTCCCATGCCTTGAGAAATTTTGACCGGTCCCTAACAGATCAAGTTTGAAATTCAAACAATGTACAACTTGTCAATATTTTGTGAGAATGAGTACATTTTATTGTCTCTTGTAGTTAGACATGGATGACAACCTGGATGTTGTGGTTGATTTCTTTGAAAGAAGAAATGTGGAAAAAAAGTACATACAGAGATTAAAAGAGGAGAAGGTTAGTATTGTAGTTCAAGGTCAATGTCGTAATCAATTTATTCCATACTTTAATATTAATGGCTGACCATGAAAATATAGTAATAACCAAACATAATCACCATGATCACTACCCTATAGTTACCAGTAAATGTTTGTCAGTTCACCTGTCTGTCTGTGTTTCCTACAGTATACATGGCTTGACTGATATTAAATTAAAAACATATACACATACGATTAACTTAGACATGCTTGAGGAAGCTCCCTTTGATTTTGAAGCTTTTTATTATGCCCCCACACATATGCATTGACACATTGTCAAGTTTTTGCCATGTCCGTATGTCCCTCCCGAAACTTTCTTCACAGATTTCTCTGTTTCTATTCAATAGAATGATTTGATTTGTGGTATGTGACTTTGACATGATGAGTTGTACGATGAAAGTAATTGTCAGACCCAGCAGCTGTCCACTTCCTGTTTGACGGAACATTGAAATTTTGCATAATGCTATATAAAACAATTTTTTGTAGCATTTGTCTCAGCAATTATTGGTCGGAATGAATTGATATTTGGTATATGACCTTGCCATGGTAAGTTGTGCATTGTAAGCACTTTTCAGATTTTTGCGTAATTTTCCTCCTGGTTAAATGGCAGCCATTTTCCCACTAAAATTGATCTTTGGCAGATTTTAACAATATTTGGTATATATTAAGTAAACACAGTTTTCTGAGTTGATTGGTGATGACAAACATTTGTTACAAGCCATGAATTTGAATGATATTTGGTTTGTAAGGTAAACATGGTATATTGTGTTGAATAGCCACAAGGAAAATTAGTTGCCAGCAGCCATTTTCTTTTGCGCTCCTGTATTCAATACAATTTGTCTATCCACAATGATGATTGTGTCAAAGAGCAACTGTCAATCCATATCAGCCTTCAACGTACAGAGTTACACTGTATATTGGGTTCAACTAGTGGGGGCATCTATGTCCCTACGGGCACAACCATTTGCTAGTTGTTTCCCTGTGTTTTGTCTCACCAGCGACTTTTTTTCCCAGAAGCGACAATTGATATAATTTTTTGGATCACCTCATTAAAAGTCTGGGTGAGCTTTTGCGTTCACCTTGCATCCGTCATCCGTCTGTCCATCATTCTTCTCTGAAACCCCTGAAGGCATTGTTTCAAATTTGGTAATTTTTATCTATATGATATCCTTTTAATACCAAGTTTGTGAAACTTATGGTCACCCGCTACAAAAAGACCACAGGGTCTGACCCACGTTTTTTGCAAATAAGTTAAAAACGGTAACAGGGTTGAGTAAAATTGATCAGCACATTTAGATCTACCTATAAAGCCGAAATTTTGAGGTCAACAGAAAACCGGTCAAGGAGTTGTGTCCCTTTATTTGCAGTTTTTCCAAATTTTCATCATATTTGATCATTTATCTTGAAAACTGTGACAGCTTGAGCCTTTAATAGTTTAAATTACAAATAGTTCAGATCATCAAGAGAAGGCGGAGAAATTTTCTGGACGTTTCAACATGGCCGCCATTTCAAAATGGCAGCTATCCAAAAGTCAAATGAATTCATAAAAAATCCAAAGATGATCCAATTTTCATGGAAATCAGTATAAAAGAGATTCAAAATGGCCCTCGTAAAAAAACAAAAATTGACATCAGATTTAGACGAAAAATGGTTGTTGTATTTTTTGTCATTGAACTGTCGATTTTCAAAATGGCGGCCATTTCACAGTTAGCGATGAAGGGTCCTTGGAGCCTCTAGTTATTATACCTGTTAAATGTTTCACTAGGTTCTTGTCCTGATTATGCATGGAATATTTGTGACTGGACATTTAGCAACAAACTCAGCTACTATACATGGTAGACCATGCAATGATATTCTGTCAAGAAATAGATCGTAGGTAGTACATCTGGGTTCACTAAGAATTTGGTCATTCCTAGTACCTACTTTTGATGCTCATATATTTATCAATAACAGGAGGGACATCCTGTGGCTCATAGACACATTTTCTAGTTTAAGCAGGGCATCTGTGACTCATGGACACATTCTGTCTTCATTAGGGCCCCACATTGAGGATCTGTTGATAATCGTCATATTTAGATGTACATGTACATGTATTATATGTATTGGTATTTTGTTGGGCAATGTATGATAAATATGGGTTGAAAAATCTTGCCTGTAATTATAAATTATGCAATTCATTGACTGCTCCCTACATGTGTAACTTCAAAGCATATTTTAGCAGCGATTGATGCCGTTCAAAATTACTGCACTTTTCTTGTATCACTGGAGAAATGTCGTACACAAGCATCGCACAAGTTGGCACTCTGAGGCTGGTGGGGAGCAAGAAGGTGAACCGTGGTTTATTTTTATCAATAGTACCGCTTAAGTAGACGCTAGAGACTGTCTTTACCTTGTTGTAGGGTATGAACGATTCGTTCATACATCAACTGTCAAGATGACGAACAGGAATAAAAGCCCTATTCATTGATAATTTTTTATTTATATAATATGTGTGTTGTGTGCGATTTTGACCCATGTTCATTTACTCCATACCCTTTTGTTTTCTATGTACACCTTTTAAATGTTTGTAATTGTGGCGCAGGACCCTCTGTGACTTTGTCAGTATTCCAGCTTCTGGTGTAATCTCATTAAAATTCTCAGGTCTCTAAATTGAGTGTAGTGACTCTTAATAATGCTGCTTAACAAATCAATTTACTGTATTATTTCAGATGGATCCCCAGACATTTTTAGCGATGTCAGATGAACAGTTACATACTTATATACCAGCATACGGGGACATTTATGCTGCCAGGAGATACTTTAAAGATCTAATGAAAAGGGAACATAAAAACCAACGAAGTGATTCTCTATTTAAAAAACTGAGGAGAAAGATGGGAAAAGAAAAGTCCTCAGATAGTGAGGAAGAAGGTGAAGGTGACAAAAAAGGCACAAGAAAAAAATCCAAGAAGACAGATGGATTTCAGCTGCACAGCAACAGAAGTGAAAAACTTCGGGGCAATTCAAATGCAAAAAAGGCAGTCAGACAAATTGAAATCGGATGGTTTGATTATGAATATGATGACAATGCTTATCACCAAGTGAAAACCCCAAATGGGGGAGGAGCCAGACATGTATCTGCTCCAAAATCTTGGCTTCCAAACGATATAATGGAACATGGGAAGAAATTGTTTTTTAGAAATGGGAAGTCCAAAAAGGGAATGGTAACAGAGTTTGATTTTGAAATACGAAATTTCATGGGAGAGTCTATCGAAGAAGATTGCACAGTTGCAGATTTGTATGACGAAACAGGATCTCGTCAACTGAGATATTATCTTTATACAAAGAAAAGAACAACTTCAATACTAGAACAAGCCATAGATGAAAGTCAGTTGGAATTGGAGGAAGATGAAGATTTACCTGACATCTTATATACTAGAAACTTGCAAAGAAGCATATCAATGTCTACATTACCTGACACAGGAAATCCTGGTACTAGTACTCCCTTACCTAAACCTTCATCCTCAATAAATCAGATTGTGACTCTGAAAATTGCATCAGATGACGAAGGTATAATTTTTTGTCCACAGGAAAATGACCATTACCAGTTATTACAGTCCTTAAATGCAGCAGTAGATATTTTACCACCTTCAGAGTTATCAACATACCTAGACTCTGTTGATGAAACTTTACCACACAATGAATCGTCAGCAGGCAGTGCACCACAATCAAACACATCAGCTACAGGGGGACATGAGCAGACCATTACAACAGGTATTGCATTACCTGTTACAGAGTTAGAAGATGTTAGAAAACAGGATATTGTAAGAATTCATAAGAGTAACCTATTTAAGGAAATGATTAATCTGTTTAAAACAGGAGAAATGGATTTTTCCGAATGTAGAGTAATCAGAGTTAATGCAAACGGCCATGATGAAAGAGGAACTGGAGAAGGTTTTTTAAAAGATGTGTTCTGTGAGTTCTGGGAACTCTTCTACATGAAGTGCTGTGAAGGAGCTGACATTAAAGTGCCTATTTTAAGGCATGACATGCAGCAAGAAGAATGGACAGCTATTGCATACATTCTTGTGAATGGGTTTAAGACAGTTAATTATTTCCCTGTACAAATCTGCAAAGCATGTTTCGAAGATGCCTTGTTTGGAGTACCATATGCCAACCTAGTTGATGCATTTTTTCGATTTGTGCCAAAGACTGATAGGGTCGCATTAGAAAAAGCTTTCAATCACTTTCAAGACAGTGATTTAGGAGATCTTATTGATGTTCTTGAGACATATGATTGTAAAAAGTATCCAAGCCAAGATAACATTAAGAACATTATTCAGGAGATAGCTCACAAAGAAATCATACAACAACCTAAGTTTGTTACTGATTGCTGGAAGAGTGTATTTCAGACAAGACTTCATTGGAATCAAGAGACACTTAGCAAAATGTACCTTGAGATGTGTCCAACTGTCAACAAGATATTGAAATCTTTGACCTTTCCGGAGTCATTAGATCTCAAAGGGCAAGTAACTGCAGGGTACCTGAAAAAATTTGTTAAGGGATTGGATGACAAGGATGTGCATAGCTTTATGAGGTTTTGTACTGGTGCTAATCTTAGCTGTGACATAATATTGGTAGAATTTACAAAATTGTCTGGATTGCAGCGAAGACCAACAGCCCAAACTTGTGGAAACATATTAAGGTTGCCAACATCATACGAATCTGCTGCAGACTTAAGAGAAGATTTTTTAAACATATTTGAAAGAAGGGTGTGGGATATGGACTATGTATAAGTAACTTTAAATGTTATGGATTGGGATTGGAAGAATGAGCAGTTTGATTTTGAAGCTTACACTATTAGTTAAGACCAAATGATAAAAAAAAATCTTAAGTTATAGGGCCTACTTGAATATTAGATTTTCACAACCTTGACATTAAAAAACTAATTTTGCAGTTCAGGGATATTATTTTGCGAATTACATGTAAAATAGAGGGAAGTGCAAAATGTTCATAAAAACAAGATCTACATCCTACAAAATTTTAGTGTAATCACACTGAGTGGTGTAAGGGTTTTTAATCAAGAAAACCTTTTTTCACAGTTTCTATTACTATTGGTCATTATAAGACTATAATACAAATGATGATAAATAAATAAATAGCAAAATTGTTAATTATTAATAAATGATATACAAACATGTACAGGCGAATTTCAGTTACTACCATAGAAATAATTTATTATCTTGAAAAATCAATTTTTATTTAAGAGCAGCTTTGTGATAATATCTCAAAAAGTATTGTAGGTAAATAGTAAACGTGTTTACATAGAAATAAATCAATCACCTTGCAAATTTATACCGTTGGCTTTAAAAGAGTTGACCTTAAAATATGCTGTTTAGCTTGTGCTTTTTTTTTGTCTGGTAGGCAATGTCAACTCAGTTACCAGGATTGTATTTTTTAATTTGTTGTGAGCAAAGGGAATTTGTTCAAATAATCTTTGTCAGTATAGAACTATTAGCTGTAACCACATGTTATGTTAACACAAAATGACAAGACATGTCATATGACATTTTTATTTACTATGCCAGGCAATGCTTCTTTGTTATCTGTCAGAAATACAATGACTTAGATTGCAATTGGTATTTGTTTTAATTAATACAGTTATTTTTATGTTTACATGTATGATAAATATGACATACAAGAGATGTTTGAATATTTGACTATTACATGTATTTTGTACACGATCAAAATGACTATTGTGTTTGTTGAAGAATATTTTACACAATTTAACTGCTGAGACAAGCATGAAATGTGTTGGTTTTTTAGAAAAAGGATTATTTGATCTTACTTCAAAAGTTTAATTATATTACACCTATATTAAAAATTGATCAGAACTTTTAATTTTATGTAGAATGCTGTTCAGAGATTTGTTGGGCATCTCTTTCTTGTGTGACAGAGGTGTCAATGACCAGAGACACATTTCTTTTATTTCCTATGAGGTGTGAGCCTTTCCACAATCCTGAAGATCTGTAAAGAATATCATATTTGTCAAGACTTTTGACTCCACTGATTAGTTATACATGTAACTAACGTAGTATTTTAGTAAGATTAATAAAAGTTTGAAAAACTTTCTTTTTATGATTTTTCAGTTACCAATTAGTGTTGGTCAGAATAAACAAATGAAAGCTGGCAAACACAACATCTTCAGAACACGAGTCATTGTGCACCTTATTAGCTCATGATCACCTAAATATAAGGAAGGGTGAGCTATTGATACACTGTTGTGTTCGTCGTTCGTTACTTTTCTTTGAAAAAATCTTCTCTGAAACCACTGACATGATTTTCCAAACTTTGTCCAGATGCTCCTCAGAGTATCTTAACTTTTAAAATTGCATCCATTATTTTGATTTGTTAAAAAACATAGCTGCCATGGCTTAAATAGACCATCTGAGTCCAACACCTGTTTTTACAAATAACTTAAAATATCAAAACTGGCAGATTTTGATTGGTCAATTTTGAAGAATCTTTTTTTTTTCACAAACCATTGGAAGAACTTGAACTGGAACTAACAACATAGTTTCTACTGAAATCCTCAAAAATGTTACTTTTTGGACCGATCCGAAATTCAAAATGGCCACCAGCAAAGGTCAGAGTTTGGATTGAAACACTTTGAGACACGTCATTTTCATCTTCTTTTGGAGAACATTGGAAATAATTTAAAATGAAGCTCGAATTTTTAGTTAGGGAGCTACCATTTGATTTTTAAAGGGGGGGGGGGGGGGGGGCTAGGATGAAATTTGAAAAAAAGGCAGGACAGGAGTTTTTAGTAAAAAAAAGTCAGGATGACAATTTATGTAAAAAAAAAGTCAGGATAAACTAATTTAAAAAAGGCAGGACCGAATAGAGTGAAAAATAAAAATGCAGGACAGAGATTACAACAACAAAAATATGCAGGACAAAATTTTTCATCGCCAGGGGCTCGTTTGTTACTTCGTTGAAATAACAGAACTCGTGTTGATATTTCTCGATATTCAACCGTCACTCATGGTGAAACCTATACTTAGCTCACCTACCTAAAATGTAGGGTGAGTTGTTGCCATCACCTTCTGTCCGTCGTCCCGGTTCACTTTTCTTTTAAAATCTCCTATTCTGAAACCTCTGAAGGGATTTTTGTCCACCATGGCTGAAATAGACTATGGGGTTATGGCACCTTCTTTGCAAATAAGTCAAAAACTTATACAGATATCAGAGATATTCTAGCAGAGGGTAAAATTGATCTGTACAATCAGTCATAATGATTTGCCTCTGCCGAAATTTAAGTTCAGGTTGATCGAAAAACTTGTTTAAGAGCTATGGCCCCTTATTTGCAATTTTTGTCTCGCCTGCGACGAAAGTCGCAGTATGCGAGACATAGGTATTACTATCAGGTGGCGTAAACTATTTGTTTAAAGCTTTATATTTCAGAAGACCTGTATGCTTCATATCTTGTATGCATATACCTTATGTTACGAAGTTTCCGTCTGTCATATGTCCTTTGTCCCTGACCTCATTTTCATGGTTCAGCGACTGCTTGAAAAAAAAAAAAAAATCTTCATATGAATTTCTCACTTATTATGAGTAATAGGATAACCATATTTGGTATATGGGTTCATTGCAACGTTTTCATGTCTGTCAGACAAGTTTCGCCTGACCTGGACCTCATTTCATGGATCAGCGATGAAGGTTAAAGTTACGTGATTATAGGTCCGTTTCTCAAATACTATAAGCAGTAGGTCAACCCAGGGTTCTCACTAGTAATTTTTCATGGTGAGTCCTGGGACTCATCACTTTTAGAAATGGTGAGTCCCAAAAGATTTTGATGAGTCCAGGATACAATGTATTTTTTTTGTGTCATAATATAATGAAATGTGACGAAATACAACTTAAACCATGCGTGTCAGGTTGGTAGATTTTATTAAATCAAGAAAAAATATGACCTCTAAATATTTATTGTTCAAAATATATACATGTAACAGACTTTTTTCTGGGTCTATATCATATCCTTGATGCAAAAAAAATCAAAAAAATACAAATTAACCCCTTCCCCTCTTCCCCCTTTTCCCAATTAAATTAGTGTAGATTGAATTTATACACCAAGTGTAACTACTTTCATGGCACTACCATATCAGCTGTTTATTTTAAATGTCTATAAATATCCAGACAGAGTTGTCTGTTACTTAGGTGTTTCCCCAAGTATTTTTCCCGCCTAAAATGATCATGTGACATATTTGTAACAAAACAAACCATGTGGTCAAGCAATTCATTTATTTTCTGGATTATTCTGCTTTTCATAATTAAGTTTGGATTTATATTCACTTCATTTAAGGTACAGTCAAGCATTTGTATTTAAAAATAGTTTGGAAAGAATTTTTACTTTTCAATTTAAGAAATGTCTCATGATCGCCGTTCATTGGCTTGTTCAACCATGCAGACAATGTAAATTATGTAAATTATAAATATATCGGCTGTCAAAAATATTGATCTTCGCATCACATCGATGTTTTGACGTCGACTTCCGGTTTAGTTTCTTGTCAAAACAACATTAATCTTCTAAAAACGATGTTTCTGGGACTCAGGGGATAAATCAGGACGCGTCCCAGGGACTCACGGGTTTAAAAAATGACGCGTCCAGCTCGATTTCCATGCGTCCAGGACGCGTATACGCGTCTTAACGAGAACCCTGGGTCAACCATATGTGGTGTATGGAATGACTGTAACGGGTACATGTCAGTCTGGCAGGTTTCATCTGACCTTGACCTCATTTTCATGGTTCATTGGTCAATATTAAGTTTTCATGGTTTGGTCTTTTTCTTGTATACTATAAGCAATAGGTCAACTATGTTTGGTGTATGGAATGATTGTAAGATGTACATGTCTGTCTGGCAGGGTTCATCTGACCTTGACCTCATTTTCATGGATCATTGATAATTTTAAGTTTATGTGATACTTGTAGTGAAACTTTATCATTAGGACCATCACCATTAAACCAATCATGGTTAGTAAAGCAGGCGAGACATTTCAGCGTGTGCACTCTTGTTTAACGAATCCACTACAAAGTAACGACACTTGTGTAGGACCTATATAGTGAACACCTATATCAAGTTTGGTTCGATTCTGATTAGTGATTCTCAAAAAGGGAGATGCAAATGTGGTTTTCCATAGGGTTTCAATGCAAATTTTGACCTCCGCTAGTGGCCAGACAGTTTGAATTTCTGATCGGCTCAAAAAGTAACAACACTTGTTAAGGACTTTGGTAAGAACATATTTACTTATAATAAGATTCAATCAAATCAATTCAGTAGTTATAGAAAACTCTTGAAAATCGACCAAACAGAATGTTCAAAGTCCCCTGGTGGATGTACGTACGGACGGGCGGACGGACAAGGGTAACACTATATGCCAGAATACCCATAGTGGTTCCAAAGAAGATTTTTAAACTAAACGGTTAATGGACGGAAGACGGATGCATGATGATGGCATTGGCTGAGGCTCATGTGATTCTTCAGATTAGGTGCAACAAAACACAAACCAACATATAAATATAAAAAAGAAGATGATATGGTATGATTGCCAATGAGACAACTCGCCACAAAAGACCAAATGACTCAGAAATTAACAGCTATAGGTCACCGTACGGCCTTCAACAATGAGCAAAGCACATACCGCATAGTCAGCTATAAAAGGCCCCGAAATCACAAATGTAAAACAACTCAAACTAGAAAACTAACGGCCTACTTAATGTACAAAAAAATGAACGAAAAACAAATATGTAACACAGCAACAAACGACAACCACTGAATTACAGGCCCCTGACTTGGGACAGGCACATACATACAGAATGTGGCGGGGTTAAACATGTTAGCGAGATCCCAACCCTCCCCTAACCTGGGACAGTGGTGTAACAGTACAACATAAGAACGAACCATAAAAATCAGTTGAAAAAGGCTTAACTCATCAGATGGATACAAATAGAAATACATCAAACAAAAACACAATGTCAACTGGAAAGATTTCTTGAGATTGCATAACTTAGTTTTGCAAATGCTTAAAATATTATGAATATTATATACATCATACAATTTAATTAAACAATGTTAAATGATAAGGTTTTTTTTTCGCAAAATACGTTGAACAGAAGACGACGTGCTTAAAACTTTGGAATTCGTAAAATGAAGATTTATCTGAGAATTGTATTTTGTTTATTAATTTTTTTTTATCATTGTCCTTCAGATATCTATCTATCCTCGAGGCTTAATGATTATGTAATGATATCAACATAGTTCATTATCAAACATAAATATTCACAAATCCATAAATATCCTGCGTTTTACGGATAAACACTCAATAATTGTGTGATGTCAAATATGATTCACAAATGACTAAGTAACCATTGACGAAGACCTAAGTAAAGAGCTTTGCATTCGTTTATATTTGTCGGAGGATCTACTTGATTAGCCCTCATGTACAAACAACCAAGTTCAAATAACTCTTCCTCACATGGAAAAAGGTCGTCATGTGCGCATTCCGATTTACAAATCTCCAACTCATCATCCGAAATACTTTGTACATAATCTGCTGATGCCCATAATTCGGGTAGTAAGTAAAGAGCTATTGGACGATCATCAGGAAGGTTTGAACGACTTCGCCTGATACGATGCATATCCCACACCAATGCTGTTTCTTCGAGTTCAGCCTGAAAAATAATCATTGACACATGTATACTATCCACTGCACTTCTACAAATGCGACGCGGACGAGGAGCAAAATGCTTGATAATGCTGAGACCGTAGTTTTTTATTATTTTTTTTATTTTTATGAATCCTCAAACTATGAATTTTGTCAGAAAATGTCCTAAACATAAAATATAATAAGTATGACCTTACTGGAAAGACAGCAATGGTACATTAATTTGACATAAGACTGATTATATTTTATTGACATTTCGTGATTATAATGACTTGTATTCCTTTCATTCTGGCCAAGTGAAAAAACATTCACGTGCATTTTTTCAAAATTTTACAGAGATGGATGATCATTGTTAATTTGAGCAGAAAACATGTTTAGACTCAATAATAAATATAATTTCAGCAAATTTCAAATCCTAACCAAAGTTAATGAGTAATGCAACCAGAAAAACAAACCAACCTGCTTAGAAAGATATTCAAGGTTGAACCTCCACCACCACCACACACATACCCTACCGCCATACCCGTGACCCATACATCTCCAACACAATACCTCGATGAAGGATTTCATGTGAAGATGAATAACATACCTGTAGTAACTTCATGCAGCAAAACTGTACTAGATTAACATCAAGTTTATTGCCAGTAAAATTCCCAGTATCTCTAAGATCCTTCATTTCTTTTACCCATTTCCCTGTACATTGTTTGCGTAGAATTGCCCACCAAGACTCTATTCGAGTGTTTAAAGTACTTTTTCCATAAATGAATGAATCTTCATTTCTTTCGTTTCTTGATAAAAAATTCTGCATTGCTGCAACTGTGCCATTTTCGGTACCCATATCACCCCTCATATGATAAGGATACCCACCTGCATTCTGTATAGCCTCAATAAAGTATTTTGCTATGACTTTTGGATCGCTGCTAGTTTTTCCTACTTTAACCCACATCATTTTTCTCGAGAAGCCATCTACACAACCGTTAATACATAGGCCATATGGTTTGAGTTTATCGTATGAATCAATATGCCAGCAATAGTTGGGGCCTTGGCTGAAATATTTTCTTCTGATTAAGCGATGCTTTGACCTCATTTCTACTCCTCTAGGGTCGACTAGTTTAAGAATGTGTCTAATACTTTCTCTGGTTACTTTCAATCCATGTAGGACACATTTATTATACATCCATCTATATCCGTGTGAACCGTTTGATTCTACATCTGATTCTACAAAATTTATTACCGTACGTAAATCCGTATATTCCTTCCTTCGAGACAAGTGCATGTTCCGTAGAATCCTTTTTAGATGGCGTAAAGACAAAGAAATGCCATGGTTTAACAATAAAACTTCTACAATGTCTTTGTATGGTAAATTCATGTAGAAATAATTCTCCACAAGACGGAAAACCTTCTGCAAAGAAAACGCAAATTATTATGATAGTTTATAATGGTTTCATAGATCTACCTAGTAAATTCCTCTTAAAAGTCCGTATTTTTTGGCAATATACAGTGATGTATTTTTAAATTATTGAATGAAAGTAATACTTTAGGCTCTCCGTCTCATCAATTTCCCACAGAAAGTCACAAAACAAGAAAAAATAGTTTTAGTTCATGCTTTTGGTTAATTTTTTTTTGGTGAGTACGTCTATTTGCCCATTTATGTTTAGTTATCTGTGGGGTTTTGCTTTCTTTTTAGCTTTTCGTGTTCTTATTATGTTTCTGCCTTGTAAATATATATGGACTTTGCCTTTTGAATAATAATAACAGTTGTTAACAGGACCTTGGTTCTGTTTTCAAATATCTAGTCCCATTAGGCTGTATAAAAAATGGTGGTTTCCAATCTAAGTTGGCCAACAACAGACAAAATTAATTAAACAAAGTCAAAAACCCATATGAAACAATGCTCACGTTCGGTTCTACCTGTTCATTCCCAGACGCCATGTTGGTATATAACACGTGACTTAAGTCAATTTATCAAGAAAAACAATAAATATCGTTATAACGATATAATTAAATCGAAATAACGAAATAAATATATCGAAATAACGATTTAATTATATCGAGATAACGAAATAAATATATCGAGATAACGATATAATTATATCGAGATAACGAAATAAATATATCGAGATAACGATGTAATTATATCGAGATAACGAAATAAATATATCGATATAACGATTTAAATATCGAGATAACGAAATAAATTAAATATCGAGATAACGATATAAATATATCGAGATAACGATTTAATTATATCGAAATAACGATTTAATTATATCGAAATAACGATATTTATATTGAGATAACGAAATAATTTTTTTTTTTTTAGGTCCCCTATGGGCTTCCGTAACCAGTTATACCCGTTATCATATGTGAAAATAATTATTCATTTTGTTTAATTTACGTAAAAAATATTTTTCAAAATATATGCTTTCAGACTTTCTTATGTTGCTTTGCTCAAATAAAAACCAAAAAAGAATAATAGTTCTTCAATAAATTATATTTTATAAATTATAATAATATACACATGTCTGTCATGTTAAATTAAATTTGTAATGCACTTATCTGAAATCTTTCTGTCTGGAAATGTCTTTTTCGGGTTTCCATCAGCGTAGTCTCCATTTTGGTGACGTATTAATCAAGAGTGCACTTACGCTCACATTGAGGTGACAATCTCGTCCCAAATTATATCGGCCAAAAGTTGATCCGTCACTGTACCGGTATTATGAAAATAAATCAAGGATGTCGCAAACAAATATTTTTTAATATGCAGTTTTTTATGAAGTATAATAAAAATAATCTTTAGTTTGAACGGAACATGGTACATGCGGATGAACAAGTGCCGAAGTGGAGTCACCATCTAGGACGGTATATTTAGGGTCGAACTGTTCAGACCTGTTCAGTACAATTACGAAAAACCGCGAGGTCCTACACTTATTTGTTTACATTTTGCATACGTTGAGAAATCTATCATTGCTGTTCATCTGATATTTTTTCTAAGTTATTTATATGCCGGACGACAATTAATAGAAAGGCACATATATAAACTTGGAGAAAATCAGAATTTACATCTGTAGGGAAAGCTAGGAAGGGTCAAAATGTACCACCGCCACCGGCACTGTAAGTTCAAAGTTCAAAGTTCTTTATTAACGGGACATAATGACAAATTACAACTCTGATTCTAAACACACATATAATTAAGATAAAATTAAAATTTAGCTGAATGATAAATAAAACCAAACAACTCTGCATATCCGGCAATGACAAAATTATGTGTGTTTCAACACTTCCAAAATAGCTCGGAATGAACAGAACAGAACATATTTTATATCCAATTAAGGGCCCACAAGGGGCATACAGAGCATACATGAATAAGGAAAAAGACTATTGATTTACATAGATACATAGATACAAATGTGATTTATTATTGATGTCATTTAAATTATGATCTTAACCTGCTTAGGCTTAGTCCAAGATTACTCTGAAGTACAGACAACAGTGGCAGATCTAGAAATTTTCATAAGTGGGGGCCCACTGACTGCCTAAGAGGGGGCACGCTTTTGTCATGCCTCAGTGATTCCCTAAATAATCAACCAAATTTTTTCCCAGAAAAGGGGGTCCCTTACCCCCTGGGCTCTCCCTTAATCCGCCTCTGGACAAGCTGGGGCGTAGCCCCAACTTGTGGCCCGTCTTGCAAAACTGCCATTGGACATCAGAGTAATCCTCACTATGCCAGACAAGCTTTCTTGGACACCCTGCTGTTTTTAGCACAAAAATCTCTGACTTTGAAATACTGTAAAACTGAAACTCGTTATGCTTCCTGAACAGGGAGATGAGCAGTAACTGTGTAAATAAGTTAACTGTCAAAATATGTTTAATATTTTTAATTAACACCGTAATTTGGGTATTTTAAAAATGTTTGACAAAATACTTTTTGTTTCTTCCCCCTATTCTATCACCCTTCACAAATCCTTGCCAAAAAAACTTATTTAATTTAACAAACAACAGTTAATTTCAGTCCCAAAGATATTTTTTATTTGAATTTGTGATACA